>NW_020538040.1:61918040-62222677 GCF_003426905.1 Ctenocephalides felis | reverse complement strand
AAACCTGAGACAATCCGAGACAAAATGTCTTAATCCGGACAATTATTGCTCTACACTAGGTTGAAATCCAGGACTGTCGCGGCCAAACCGGGACGTATGGTCACCTTACTGAAACACAATGTAATTTTTTTTTTTAATTTGTACCAAACACGTAAGTCTTCTTCACTGAAAATATAGCAGACGCATATTTAACGTTTTTCACATTATAATGCAGTAAAAGTTGAGTTTATTAAAAAATTTAAAGTTTGCATTAATTTTTGTACTGAACTGAGCAAAACTCAAAATTTATAGATATGAGAATACAGAATTAGAATCGTTACTGTAAAAATTAACTTAAGTTAATATAGAACTAAAACGACATTAAGCATAACAATATAAAATTGTCAATAATTTAAAAAAAATTAAAACAAACATTTAAAAATTATGCAAAAAGGGAACGTTAATACCTTTTTTTCAAATATTTTATGACACATTAAATTATTCTTATAATTTGCAACATTTCTACGTGTTTCGACCTACAAAATTATTGGCCTTATTTATTTCAACTTAAACTTTTTTGTAACTATCAAGCCACATTTCAGATATTATTCATTATTAAATTTTTTCTAAATATTTATAGCTCATTTAGAGTTTATATGGCTTTTTTGAACGGATGGCATCCACTAGTTGCCCAGTTCAGTTGTGACTAATTAACTAAACTCGAAGTATTTGTACCCCTATTTTTTTTTATGTAAAACAAAATTTTACTCATAGAGGGTTAAGAAAACTTTGCGAGTAATATATCTATTAATTGGCGCGTAATAATCGATTAATTGGTACATTTAGTTATTGAAGTATATTTTTTTATTAAGATTTATTACTGTATCAACAATCACAAGATGATTTAATATGAAAATGAAATGATTTAAAATGGGCGTTACATAATCTTACAGTAGTCTCGTTTTGCGTTCGAGAAATCATCTGGTATACTACTAGAGTGCTCAATGTACCGGAGTACTCACTCAAATTACTTGGAGAGAGCATAGAGTGTGTAATGGGGGAGGATACTTCTCGCATGTCGTCTTCCTCATTTGCCTCTAAAATAGCTCTCTGAATCTTGCGTTTTAATTTTTTTCGGATATCTTCAGAGCGTATTCCTCTCAACTCTGCAGTAACAAACTCTCCAAATAGGTCCCATTGATCTTTCGGAGCTTGTAAACAAGTTAAAGCTTCATTCAGCAACTCATCATCCTTTTTAACTGAATCGGGTGCCCGTTTTGTTTTTTTATGAGGTTTTGTAACAGAAGTCTGTCCAGACCCTCTTGAACCTGAAGGATGATTGTCTACTTCCTGCGTAATTGGCGTCTGTGCGTAATCTGAATTATTTTTCATTTCCTCATCATGGTCCTAAAAACAATTAAAATATTAAATGAAAATTAAATGTTTTGTTCTTATTTTTACAGATTTCTGGTACATCAGAGGAGTGGGAAAATGAAGCACAGCGATTTGATGTTACCTGGAACTACCCAAATTGCATAGGAGCTATTGATGGAAAACATGTGGTAATGAAGGCACCAGAAGATTCAGGAATTGTATTAATGGCTATAGTTAATGCTGATTATAAATTTTTGTATATAGATGTAGGTAGTAATCGGAGAGTCTCAGACGGGGGCGTATATGCGAACTGTTCACTATCGGCATGTTTGGAAAACAACTCTTTGAATATACCCGAAGCAAAGCCATTACGTGGCCAGTCAATTCCGGTGCCATATGTCATCGTTGCCGATGACGCTCTTCCATTAAAAACAATTTTTCAAACAAACAGTTGAACTTTTATCTAAATAGCTAATTATAATTCTTATTGATAAAGTCGATTATTTACACGTATCTGAAAATGCATGCAACTTGCCTTAAGGCAACAATATTACAACTAGTAAATTTTATAGTTAATATGATTAAGGAATAAATTTTCCTATTTTAAATACAATCTAATCAATTATAATAATTTTTTTATGCAATTTTAATAAATTGCCCATCCCATTTCCAAATCTTGTATGGAAAAAATATTACAATGAAAAAATAACACTAATATACAGTATACAACCACGATTAACCAGACTAATTGCGTTGTCGATGGGCATTCGGGTAGTCAAAAATCCGGATAATCCAATATATGAAGAATAATTATTCTCTAATTATAATGTTGTGTATTTATTAAAAATAGCAAATACATACATAGATATCAACAAAAATCAATGTTTATTAAGAAATTAACACTTCTTTATGTATGTGGCGAGCATAGCTCACTTAGTAGCGTGTTCGACTCACACGACAGGGATCTTATTTGGATCGAATCTTGTCAATTTATGGAAAATATATGTAGTTAATTTGAAATAAAATAAAATTGTATTTGTTAAAAAGGATTATAATAAAAATTGAAAAATTGAGAAATATGTACATACATGTTTCTTAGATTACGTTACATGCAAATACTAAATTGCAGCATGAATTATGCAAAAATTCGTTTTGTAAGAATGTACATACATATAAATTGGTTGCGGTTGGTAGTCCGGATAATCGCTAATCCGTATAACCGAGGTCCGGATGAACGAGGTTGTACTGTACACCTAGGCCTCGCTATACGGCCGCTCTTTATACGGCCGCTCTTTATACGGCCTTTCGCTATAACGGCCCTCTTTAATTAAGGAACGTTTTCGATATACGGCCTAAAATGTTTTGCTATAACGGCTTTTTTAACTTCCCGTAAAAAAATCGAAAATGAAAATTTTTATATATCTTTACGTTTCAAATGTTCAAACGTTTGGGAAAAACTATAATATCAAGGATGCTGTTGAGAACATTAGTGAATCCTGGAGGGAAATGAAATCGACAACAATGAACCAAGTTTGGAAAAAAATATAGCCAGAATGTATAAAAACTACCGATGCAGAAGTTAATTTTCTTCCTGAAGTTAGACAAAACATATTTTGGATTTAGCACATGATCTCGATTTTGAAGATTTAAACGAATCTGATGTGCTGGATCTATGTACTTGCAGCTGATAGGGAACCCCTTTCATATGAGGAACTCATTCAGTTGCAAGCAGAGCCGGCAATTGATGAAGATACAGAACCTGTTGTATCCAAACAGCTAACATCAAAAATCATGTCGAGCGCTTTTTCATATTTTGAACAAGAAATAAACATCCTCTTCGAAAACGATCCTGACGTCGAACGTAGCACTAATGTGTCTCGAGGAATTAACTCAGCCATTAGCTGTTATAAATCACTAAAGGAAGAAATAGACAAGAAGGCAAGACAAACAACTTTAGACAAATTTTTCAAACCACCAGCGCAAAATGATGGTGACAGTGATCTGTAGGTTTTAGTTGTTTCATTTTTATTTAAAAATTATGGAATGTTTTTGAAGTTTTTTATTTTATGTAAAATTTATGTTCTTGTTAAATATGTTTATAATTTAAACAAAATAAAAAAATAAAATGCATTTTGAATGATAAACCATATTATATATTTATTAAATTTGGAACCGATCCCATTGAATTTGTATGAATACATATTAGAATAATTGATTCGTTATACGGCTTTTCGCTTTACGGCCAAGTTTTGCGGAACGTATCTAGGCGAGGCCCCAGTGTATTGTTATTTTAGAGCGCGCCCCTTCCGCAACATGCGAAAAAATATGGCTGGGAAACTGCAAATTTCGTTTGAGTCTAAAATCCTGGATACCAGCCTGTAAAAAGCTAAGATTAATCAAGCTGTCGCTGGAAAAGTCTACCACAGGCACATGGAAAACTTAAGATGATAGACTTCAGTTCAATTTCCTTTCATCTACCATGCAGCGCATAATTGCGTCAAAAATAATAAACCCAATTATTGCATTGCAATTCTCTTTCATTCGATTTTTTTTATTATCTTTGCTAGAACTGGTTGGTACATCCTTCAAAAACAAAAGTCAAGTTCAGACACATAGAAAAGAAATTTTATAAAATAATTTCAAGTCAGTGAAGTTGAACGTGATTTAAAAAATCTATTTACAGTAGGCCCTCGCTTTACACGGCACTCTGGATACACGGTTCCCATACTACACGGAGCTAAAAATCCGACATCCCTCCGACTACACGGACTTCTTATTACACGGTATTTGGTCAACAGCCCATAAGTTCGTTGTGCAAAAGGGTATTGATGTAAATTTTGTTATCGACTTTTATCTTTTAGACATGCCTGATTATATGAAAGCTGCCTAAGAACCCTAAGAACACATTTGAGCTCACTACTGCGTCGCGCCAATTTTTGAATAAGGTGTCAATGTACTACATGTCATTTCGTCCGTATTACTCCTACTTCAAGTTGTATTTCTTGGTCTCCATACAGCGCGATAAAAATGGTCCGATTTGTACCAACTGTGAATCTCTCATAGTACAGATCCCATACTGCACTATGTAAGGTTCCATAGAACGCACTACGAATTAGCCTGAATTGTATGTTAAATACGAGTTTCTTATAGCACGGTTCCCATACTGCACGGTACGCACTTGCCGCGTAAAGCGAGGGTTTACTGTATCTGGAGTTATCCATTGAGACGCCAATATTCACAACAACAGTGTATTATAAAATATGCTATTGAGGTATCCTATTCGAAAATATGAACTACTTAGAGAAAAGGACCCGGGTTCTATACAAATAGGCTTCAGCGGTATGTTTTCTATGTAGCTAATTGAAAAGGACAAACCTTGTAATAATAACATGTTCTTAAAAGTAAATTGCATATTTTCTCGAAATTATCTTAAATTACACTGCTGTATAGTTGTAAAATAAAATATGTTTTAAAATAATATGCGTTGAAAATTGAATTTGCCTGAAATGTCTATGGCGCGAATATCATACCAACACGTTCGCGCAAGACGTCATGTTTTAGAGTATCGAATTCTGTCAAAATGAACTTGGCTACATCCATGATAACATGACAGAAGTGATTTTAAGAAAGTTACATGTATTAATAAGACGCAGGATATAATTAATGCTGTGAGATGAAAACGTTCATAGCCTAATTTGTCCTTAAAGCATTTTTTATCAACACAGGATGAATTATGCCAATGTATATACAGGTGACGAAGCAGTCATTGCCACAAACAATGATGCTAGCGAGTGCAAGAAATGTGCTGTGAATTTAGGATATTGGGACGACAAGTATATATCATATTTTGTTAAGAATTGCGAGAGGAAGGCTCCAGAAATTAATAGAGGTTATTATGCTAGAGTCAAAGGTGTTGAATTGTTCATTGACAAATTTTTAAAAGTAAGTTTTATATGTATGCTTCTTGTTTTCATTTACAGTTATTTGATTAATCTATTGCACTATTGCAGAAGAGTGGTTGCAAAAGCCAAATTATTAATCTTGGCTGTGGTTTTGACACTTTGTACTGGAGGCTGAAAGATGTCAATCAGAAAATTCATAACTTTATAGAAATTGACTTTCCGACAGTCACGTCTAGAAAGTGTTATGCTATAAAGCGAAATAAAGTTCTTCTTGAAAAAATTCATGGTGAAGGTAATTCTATAAAAATGTCTGTTAAGGTTTCTTATATTTTAATATTATTATTGTTATTGTTTCATAGATGGTGAAATAAAATTGAGTACTACTGATTTACATGCAAGTAATTATCATCTTATCGGACTGGATTTGAGGAATATCACTGATATAGAAAATAAATTAAATCAAGCTGAGGTTAATTATGAACTTCCTACATTATTCATTGCAGAATGTGTATTGGTTTATATAGATTTACAACATAGTCAAAAAATGCTCAATTTATTTGCTTCCAGGTTTAAGTCTGCTTTATTTATTAATTACGAACAGGTATATAGATAAATGTATATACATATATATATATATATATATATATATATATCAGGTAATCTATTTTTTTTTCAGGTGAATATGAATGATAGATTTGGAAATGTAATGCTATCTAATTTAGCATCTCGAGGTTGTTGTCTGGATGGTGTCAGTGCTTGCGCTAATATTGAAACTCATCAACAAAGGTGCTACTTATACTTATATTATTGTAACACAAACCATAAAACAACTAAAAACTAAATAATTGTGTGAAGCTGTTGAGTGGATTTAGTTACATATACACGAAGTACATAATGAAGCTAACAGAAATAATATTGTCACTTGAAATTCATTTATAAAACTATAATCAATATTAATATTGCGTACATAATGCTAACTAATTTTCTGAAAAAGGATTGAGCTTCATCAAACATTTATTTATTTTTGTACTTTGGTTGACTTATAAATATTTTAAGTTTTATGTTAGATTTCTAGATGCTGGTTGGCTGGGATGCCACAGCTGGGATATGGTAAAGATTTATAATATGTTATCCTCAGCTGAACGAGAAAGGATAGAGCATATAGAAATGCTAGATGAAGGAGAACTTCTTACTCAATTGTTCCAACACTATTGCATCTCTGTGGCTTGGAATGGCCAACTATTTGCAAGTGAAGAATTCCTTTAAATATATATATATTTATATATAGGTCGTGAAATATTTATTATAGGCTCATACTATTGTACGTACTACTGTTAATATATTTTCTCCTAATAAATTATTTAAAACATTCATCAAAATATTTTAACAACTTCAACATTTCTTCAAAAAACTTTATTTATATATATAATTAAAATAATTAAAAACAGTACTTCAATTGACAGAAATAAATATTAACTCTATGAAAACATGTCATCATATCCAAAGCCTGGCGGTGGCATATGATCGCTATCGGGGGGTGGTCTTCTACCAGGGCGCACTTGATCAGGATTCGGAGGTCCAAAAGGATCAAATCTAGCACCAGGTATTATGCTACCCCTGAATAAATAAAAATGCTTTATCATCCTCTTAAGTCATAAAAACCTACAGTGTCAAGTGTTGTCAATTTCACCTTGCCACACCACCTGGTACCCCTAATCCTGGTTGAGAACCACCGCGCCCACGATATCCTGGGTGGAAAGGATCATAATGCCCAAAAGTGCCATTTGGATTAAAACCTGCAGTAGATAATAATTCACTGTTATTGTTCACTTTTGCGTCATTATTCTCATTATTACCTGTAGGTCCTGGTCGTCCTATGCCTGCCGGGTTCATATCCCGTCTTCCAGCTTCATTTATATCTCTAAGCAAATCTATATTCAAAGATCGCCTGCAAACAAATTACATCATTACAAATTTAATCTTATATCTAAAATTCCATTTCACACACTGTACCCGGGTGGTGAGCGAGGTCGAACAAGAGGATCTGGTAAATCTTGTCTTGGATTTGCGGAGGATTGTGGTGTCTGAGTCTCAGCTTCTCTGGAACTTCCAGCAAAAACAGGATCAAGAAGGTTTAATCTAATAGAGTTTATCACTTCATTGTGTTTGGGAATGAGCTCAGAAAGAGTACCATGGACAGAACCAACAGTATCATTCACAATAAATGCTGCATTAGAAACAACTAAGGTCTCCACATTCTACAGCAAAAAATGACAGTTTAAATTGAACGATATAATAATGTCATACAGCAATTTAATACTATATTTACCAAAAAATTAAAAAAGGCTGATCCTTCGTTAAACATGCCATGCATAATGTATAATTCGTTGTCTTTAGTATAACGAAGAGTTGTTTTTTCTTGACCACTCCAACCCCTTGGTAAAAGTTCACTGGGCACATCACTTGAAGTAATTGTCCTCTATAACACATCAATTTTTAAACAGTGCGGTGTAAGTCACAAAATTAACTTACATTTTCACCAGCGCCGAGGCATCTAAATCCTTGCTTTAAAAGATACCAATGTATAAAAGCGACTAAAATATCCTCTTTTCTTTGAATATCATTTTCTATTACATGATATAATAAATCCCATCCAAAAAACTCGTAAGAAGTCATTTTTTTAATAAATAACGAGCAAACACCAAATGTTTAAATGCAGTTATTGCAGTCTGTGCCATAATATTTGACAAGTCATTATTTATTTTGAATTTTCAAGTGATACTTTTTCTTGTTGGTATTGCTGATGATGGTCAAACTCCATAGATCGTGTTAGTGGCTAACACACATCATTTATTAATTCCATCAATACCCGTTTGCCCGTTGCCATTCGCTTTATATAATAGCTACTGTGTCGCGCCAATTTTTGAATTGTATGTTAAATGCGATTTTTTTATAGCACGGTCCCCATACTGCACGGTACGCACTTGCCGCGTAAAGCGAGGGTTTACTGTGCATACTGTAATTTATGATATGCTATGCTGTAATTATGCTTATTTATCTATTGGCACTTGACTCGGCTGCCACGCTTTTTGCGTTGCATTTGTATGGATTTACACCCTAGTTAAGCCTAAAGAAATTTTACTTCAACAAAATAAATGAAAAGATTTATGAAGGTACTTTTCATAGAAACATAATAAGTGAATCTTTCACAGTCAGAAAAAAAACTCACGCTTTGTATTTATATTATTATTATCCTATTTAATCATTATATTATTATTATTTACATTCCGACAACATTAAATGTATATTTTACATATCTCAGTCCCCCCAGGCAGGTATAAGAGATTATGAAAAAAATACTTTGATTCTAATTTACCGCTACCACGAAGTTAACTTGGCGCCAACACCAGATGTAAATGATGTGTTATACTCACCGAGTCAACGGTCTATATTTATTATCTATCTATGGCTGAAAGTTTGTTTTCATTACATTGACATCCCTACACCCTGCACCTACACTTGTGCCACTTGTGCCATGAGAAACGTCATATTTGACAGTTGGGACAGCGATCACCGTACTGAACGAGTATAGACCGAACGGTGATGAGTCGAGAAACCAAGATGGCTGACAGTGTCAGTTGTTGTGCGTTTGAGTGATAATGTAAAATGTGTTTTATTAAGTTTGAAATTGGTTAGATATGAGAAACGCTTGATTATAAGTGGGATATATACTGGTGCATTTAAAATTAGTGAATTTTTTTTATTGTGTTATTCAGTGATATTGAAATGGCAACTGATAAGATCAAAGTGGCTGTGAGAGTACGTCCTTTCAACAGAAGGGGTGAGAATTGATTAGACAAATCAAAATATTCATTCCATTTGTTAATAGTCATAACATATGTTCAGTTCATTGCAATATTGATTAGGTGTCTTAATCAACGTTATTGTGAACTCTCACTATTGTATTTTGCGTTTCATGCTATTTTGTATGTTTATGTACGGGTTGTTGTCTTGTGATGAGGCGCCATTCTTCGTTCTCTTTTTGGGTTTAGTTCGATAAAATATTAGTACTAATAAAACATTAGTTAACTGTTGCTAACAATAAATGTTACATGCTATTTTACTTTTTTGAATTTGACCATCCTTTATATTATCTCCATTTTCTAGTACATTTCTAGATCTTAAATACAGAATGGTGTAATGGTCTAATTAATAACTTGAATTTATCAATATTTGTTAGTTATGTTAGTCATTCAATGAATGTAATAAAGTTATTTGGAATATCAACTGTTATAAATCGACTTATATTTAGTCTTGAAAAACAGCTGTTTTATTACATTAAAACTTTCTCACATATGTAACAAGTCAATATGTCAATAATATATACAATGAAGTAATACCAAAATTTCGTATGTGAAAAATAATTTGTAATACATTTATTGTGTATTATTTATTGTAAACAATTGAATCAATGATGAACAAAATATTTTGGAGAATTCTTTCCAATATAATTCTAACTATAGAAAACGTTCTCGTCTGCTTCTCGACGTATTTCAGATTTCACTAATTTGTTGATAACATAGCAAATGTTAGTAAATATCGAAAAATATCTGATTTAAAAGACAATCCATAAGAACTGGAATTATGTGTATAATACAGATATAAAAAAAACACGTGGTGGTGATAGTGATAATTGTTCACTATTTAATTATTGAAATGCACGAGAAAAATTGAAACTACACTAAATGTTGAAGTAAAAAGTACGATTTTTCTTTATATGTTTCAATTATTTATTCATGCACCGGATTTATTCATGCACAGATTCAAATTTCCAGATGATAGACTGATCAGAATCTCTCTACAAAACTGACAATGAGAGATGAAAATAATGGCGAAAGTTGCGTAATATTCTTTGAAAACAACGCTTGAAAGTTAAGCATATGACTGTCGAAGTTGTCATATAGGTAATTAATGATGCCTTACAGGTATATGACAAAATACTTGAAATGAAATTCATGATTTCTTCCTGTAATCTTGAAAAAGGGTTGAAAGCGTATTAGCATTGTAGAAAATATATATTTTTTAATTTGTTGTAAGATTTTTCTTCAGTTTGTTCTGATAATGAGTTAGGTACAAAATGTAATGAAAATTAAAGTCACTGGAATTTTTTATTCGAATTGGATCGTTATGGAAAAATATTAGAAATTTGATGCACTTATTTTTAATAGTATATTATTTGCTAATTATTTATAATAACTAGTGGTATGTGGCGTCGTGTCTTAAGACAAATTGCTGGAACTTCCCGTACCGTAACGAAATGTTCGAGGAATATTAAATGTTTTCAAATTGTCTAACATTGTCTAATATTTATAAGAATTATATAATCCGAATTGCAAATTGAAATTATTTGTTTAAAGTATATTAGAACATTAGTTAAAATCTGAATTATTTTCGATATACAAAAAAAAAATGTTTTCGAAAAAAAATTCAAACAAACATTTTGTTCCAAAAGCAATTATTTTGTTAAAACAAGCAGAAAGTTTTTTGAATCATTCAAAGCGGACACTTAGTTCCTTCAAACACTGCCATTATTTGCATATTTAGCTCTGTATCTTCGAAATGGCTGGACTTGCCTTTGCCAAATACTAATCACCTCTTCTACCAATCATTGCAAATGGAATGGTTTTTAGATCATTCAAATCGGATACTCCGTTCTCTCAAAATTTCGATTTTTATTTTCGGCACTCTTTGCTCCGTATCTCCGCAACGGCTAGACCTGCCTTTGCCCAAAACTAATCAGTACCTACATCTCCCTATCAATAGGAATCGAATGTTTTTTTAACTATTCGAATCGGTTCATCCGTGCGCCCGAAAACGTGGACGAAAATCCATTTTTTTGAGTTATGCCAAAATGTTCAGAAACCTTCAAAACGTGAAGATATGCAAAACTTTTCATCTTCAAAGTTCATGATAAGTATTATTCGTGCTTTTATATTATTCTTTATTTGACTGTAATAGTGGAGACTGGGTACGGTTGTGCCACTTGATCAGCAATAATTTTATTAATTTACCAGTTAGTTGGGAGAAAAGTAAATTAATTTGCAATTTGTCTACGCGAAAATGCCGAAACGAAATGCTGCCCTTAAATACGATGGATTTGTTTTAATATCAAACATACAAAAAAGGGGCGAGTGTCACCACCGTCATCACCCCTTAGGGATGTTGTGACAGGCATAACAATAGGTATAAACAACAAAATAACTTTTATAGTCAGAGACGACTTTTATTGTCAGAAATTTGTTATACAACACAACATAATCATTTAAACATAGCTTATGAATTTATTATGACAATATATAACAAAACGTATTTTTTAAATCAAAGATAATAAAAAAAAATTGTAAAACTTTTTTTCTTAATTTAAATTTCCTTTTTTCCTTTCTTTTTCTCATTTTGTCTTAGTTAAGGGACACACCTAGTGTGATCACCTAAAAAAAGGCCATTTGTGGGAATTAGAAAAAAGAAAAACTATTGAATCCATCTATTTAACATTTTGAGGGTTCATTTATACATTTTTTGAGAATAAACAGTAAATTTTTTGAAATAAAATATTAAATATTTTTGAAATGACACGCTATCTCCGGCGGCGCCAAAAAAAAGGGCCTCCACTGCTGGAGTGATTGCAGTCTTCCCCGTTGATAAAACATTAAAAAGAAAAATCTCGTTAAACTGAAACATATTGTCTGTGCGATGACCCTCGGGCGAACAAAAAAATCAAAAATTGACAAAATAGCGGCATTTTGAACAAAAATGTTAAATTTTTCCCAAAATTTTGGTCGTTTTTGGCCTGCCAGAATTCGATTTTTGATCAGATCAAAAAAGTAGAGGGTCATCGTATGGAGAACTATATAGAGGAGATGCAAAATTTTGCAAAAAAATTTTGATAGCGATTGGATCATTTGTCTCCGAGTAATCACTCCTGCAAATTCGAAAAATGCTGTATCGAAAAAAAATCCGTTTAAAGATAAAATGATCGTTTTACTTATATACTATATATACTTTTTTAAATGGCTGTAACTCAAAAACTATTTAAGATATTGATTTAAAATTTTAGTATGCTATTTTTAAAGGTATAATCTATTGAAATATAAAAAAATTCTAAATTCTATTTTTTGGAAATTTTACACTAGGTGTGCTCCTTAAGTTAAAAAAAATCTGTTTATTCCGTAAAGGACAAGAAATACATGTCCAAATCATACCCAATGCACAGTTTTGGAGACAAATCATCATTATGATAGGTAATTATTTACTAACGTTCAACTAATAGCAAAATAATAAAGTATTGTATCTATCTGTATACAAGCAACATTTATTATTAAAAGAATTCAAACATGAAAACTTAATGTAATAATGGAAACTTGTTCAAACAAACATACTACATTTTTCTTTCCTTGGACCCTTTCTCAAAATCAGTATAACTTAGCTGTTATGACGACTATCACTACCGTATCCTGGCAAAACCGTACTCAGCTTTCCCTATTAATTTTTATATCTTTTATTTCAATCTATCGCGAGACAAAACTACCATAAATTTCATCCACGGTAAAAAATATATTAACAGTGATATGCTAAGTGTGAACTTTCAATTGAATATCTAATTTTGCAATTAGATTGGTTTTCATAATTAATTAAAGTGTATGACTATACAGTTGAAGTACGAAAAAAGAACGACGTGTTGTGGGGCATAATGTAAAACGTATAATGAATTGTCATAATAAGTATTTCACAAAACATGCGTGTATTCCTGAATCATGTATCGACAATTGTGCGAATTTTTACAGTTTCCTGTAACGAATATTTGGCTTTCTAAACACGGCTCTGAAAAAGTATTAACTTCCCGAAGGAGAAGTTTATGTTTTCATCAAAAAATACGATTCGCTAATTTTATGTTTTCTCGACGTTTCAAGCCATTCTGAATCGAATGAGATCAAATTTGGAAAATGTGTGTGTGTGCGTATGCACCAACAGATTCTTTGCCGTTAATCGCCGTTTTCTCAAAAACGGCTGGATCGATTTAAAAAATTTAAAAGCCATTGGATGTATCTCGATGAGGACTATTGTTTGTCAGTTTTGTGCGACGATCGGCCAAGCCGTTTCTTCGTAAATAGCAGAAAAATGAAAAGTTTTTCGTTCACGTTTTAGCCCGCAATTCTGAATCGATTTTGAAAATTCAAAAATCGTTCGAAAGATATTGGTTGGGAATCGACCTGACTAGTTTTTAGTAGAGATCGACCGGGTCGTTTTCTTGTAATAAGGTGTTAAAAAATTTTTTTCGTCGATTTTTATTATTATTTTTTTGACGGTATATACCACAGTCTTCTAGATCATACTAAAATATTACGGCACTACGACAACTCGTTTAGCTTTAAAAATTCGTCAAAGTTTGTAAAAACATTTGTCAAAATTAGAACTTTCATCGACGTTTGCTCAAAAATGCCTGAACCGATTACAAAAATTTAAAAACCATTTGATATATCTCGATGAGGATTATCGTTTCTCAGTTTTGTGCGACGATCGGCCGAGCCGTTTCTTTGTAATTTGGAAAAAAGTGTTAAATCTTTCGTCCACATTTAAGCTCATCCCACCGAACCGATTTTGAAAGATCAAAATCTGTTCGAAAGATATTAGTTGCGAATAATATTGATTAGTTTTAGGTGAAAATCTACCGAGCCGTTTTCTTGTAATTAACTGTTGAAAAAAAAATTTAAGCCGATTTTTATGGAACTTTTTTGGGCGATATATATCATGGTCTTATAGAACTTACTGAAATATTTCGGCCTTACGACAAGTAGTTTAATTTTAAAAAATCATCAAAGTTTTAGAAAATGAGTAGTTCTCATTTGTTGACATTTGTAAAAATTAAAATTAGATGATTTACCTGATATAACGATAATAAAAATTTCAATAATGTGTAATAAATCCACTTCGAATACTTTTAACTATTCATAAATTAATTTATCTATCATGAATTAAGTCGATTATTTACACAAATCGGGAAGTTCATGTAACTTGCGTCAAGGCAAAATACCAATACCAACTAGTTTTATATACAATCCATATTTTTAGGTATTGTATATAAAATGCTCTATTTTCATAAAGTATTTTTGTGATATCTGTTAATAGTTCATCGTAACTTGTAATGCGGATCACCCCAATCGTAAGAGAAATTTGTTCTTTAGGTTGTATGCAGGACAATAATTGGAATGTATAAAATCTTTGATAGTTTTATTTTATAACTTTTTATTACTTTCCGTAGGGTAAGTTATAGTAATCGCAAAAAAAATCGAAAGTGAATTTTTTTATATATCTTTACGTTTTAAAGGTTTCCGAATATTTTGGTATACCTTAGAAAAATTGGTGTATTCATGTGTGTGCGTGCGTATACAAATTTTCGTCGACGATTTTGGGAAGACGGATCAACCGATTTGAATCATTCAAAAATCATTCGATTCGTATTGATGGGGAGACGTGCTGATTTGGAAGAGACAAGTCCAATCGTTTAGAAGATACGAGACAAGAAGTTCAAAAAATGGCAAATCAGTTTTTGAGAAAATGATGATTGAATTTTTGGAAAGGCTGGTCTAACGATTTCAAAGATCCAATAAAAAAATGTTTTAAAAAAACTGCCATTTGGCGGTCAAAAATGATCATTAGACACATGCTTATCAAATTATCATATATTTTATAGAGATTTTAATAATAAGCACAATTTTTTTATATTTTCATGGTTACTGTGCCAATGTTTATGGTTGTCCGTTAGACTGGGTTGCGTCGCCAACGCGCTTCGATATTTCGTTTCTAAAAAAAACTCAAAATTTTCCAAAAATTACAGAATATAAAAAAATCAATTTTTTTCAAAAAATTCTAAACATACTAAAATATTATACATTACGGCCCTACAAGTCATTTGATTTTAAAAAATCGTCAAAGTTTTCAAAAATTAGTATCGTCGTTCGAAAAAAATTATTTTTTTTACAAAAAATTATAAAGCTTTAAAAAAAATCGGTACGAAAAATACAGCAACTTGATTTTATTATTGATATAGTTTTTTATCTTGAATTACATGTCAATTAACTTTTCTATTTTATATATCTAGCTACTTATTACTTTTTTCATGTTTTCCCAAGAACAACTAAAAGATATTTTAAGGTAATAGCTGGTATTGATGCGTTACATATAATATTAATGGTGTGGGCTGCTCGACGAAGGCCCCGTATGTCAGTATTTCTATAAAGCCCCATTCGTCACAGCTTTCTAAAAAGACGATAGGAAATACATATTAGAAACGGCTTGATTCTGCTTGTTCATTATTATTATTATTGCTATGTTTATTATTTTTCATTGTTACCTTTATTTTTATTTTCTGGTTTTATAATATAATTTAGATTTTGGCACCGCTACGGTCAAAATTGGCAGCACTGGTGTGACCTGATTTTTTTTACTATCGATCGGTGTAATCAAAAATACGACGTCAGCACGGAGACCTTTAAAAATAAAAAATAGAACTGTCTATATTGTCACTTCTTTATTCAAAAAAAAATTAATTTGTATAGTATGGAAACGAATAATTCACACTTGTGGGATATATTTGTATGGCTACTTATTTATACTTTAGCGAAACATATTATTTTTAACTTCCCGTAGGACAAGTTATAGTAATCGCAAAAGAATCGAAAATGAAAATTTTCATATATCTTTACGTTTTAGATGTTTCTGAATATTTTGGCATACCTTAGAAAAAATGGATGTGTGTGTGCGGATACAAATTTTCGTCGACGATTTCGGAAACACGGTGAAGCGATTTGAATAATTCGAAAAACATTCGATTCGTATTGATAAGGAGACGTGCTGATTAATTTTTGGCAAAGGCAGGTCCAGCCGTTCCGCAGATATGGGGCAAAAAGTGCCAAAAACGGTAACTCAGTTTTTAAGATAACGGAGCGTCCGATTTCTATAATTAAAAAAACATTTTATTTGTATTGACTAAATGAAGAACTGTTTAAATTTTGGTAAGGAAGGTGCAACGACTTCGGAGATATAGAGGAAAAAGTAAAAAAATGAGCCATCTGACGGTCAAAAATGATCATTAGACATATGCACGTCAAATTATCAGATATTTTATAGAGATTTTAACAATAAGTATAAATTTTGTTTACATTCCTATCGGTTCCGTACCAATGCTTATCCTTTAGACGGCGACGCGGCTCTTACGCGCTTCGATATTTCGTCTCTAACGAAGAGAACAATAAGCGGGTGAACTAAGGACATATGTCAAAAAAATAATTGAAAATATTGAATTGGATTTTTAGCAATTGAAATTCGTTTAATTAATTTACATTCATTCGGTCTGTAATAATTGAAATACATAACACCTCTCAGGAAGCTCTCGTTTGAGACCAAAGATATGGATTATTAATAAAGATTATTTTTTAATGTTTTGAATTATTTCTTATTTGTTATAATTGCCACAGATAAACACTGTACACACACGCATATGTGTGATAAAATTGAAAATATTTCGGGATGGGAGCAAAATGAAGTAAAAGCAAATTCTAGACGACGATAAAGTAGTAATTGCTCGGAAATGGCTAAATACGGTTTACGATGATCAGCATCCAGTTCGTACTTCGTAGGCGCGTTTACAATCTCTTTACCCGAATGAGCATTATATACTTTTTTGTAGTTGCGAATGATCATTCCAGCTTAAGTGTTATGATCATCGACAGCTGTTCTTCAAAATTTAATTATTGCTGATTTGATATTTATTATTATTATTTGCTCAAAAACATCAAATAAGAATTCAATTATTCAATTTAGTTATTTAAACCATTGGGTTTTTATTTATTAAGGCAATTGCTGTATTCGGTTGGATTTTTCATCATATCTGAAATTCGAATGCAAAGGGTATGGGCGTGTTTTTATATAGGATCGGTTTATTTAGATTTAGATTTATATAGAAATACCCCACCCTGGGGTAGTTTCGGATTTTATAGGTTTTTTTTCGAAAAAATGCGATATACCAATTTTCGACTCTCTAGTTCACCCATTTTCAGCTTTTCATGCATTAACAAGTAATTTTTTGACATGTTTTGTTATGAGCAACATAGACAAGATCAGTATGAATATAATCATATTTTTCGATATCTCTCATATTTCCGACAAAAAGTGAGTTTGAAGAAAGGAGCCACTTTCACATGTTTTCAATGATATCTCGGCCAGATGATGCTAGGGAGTTGAAATTTGGTTTCTAATATTTGTTCGAAAAGACCCATAAAATGGCATCAAAACCATTTAAATACCAGGAGGCCGATTGATTCTATATGAAAACACGTTCATATGCTTTTTGTCGACGATTTTATGAACACGGATCAAACAATTTGAATAATTCAAAAATTCGATTTGTATTGATAGGGAGACGTGCTGATTAATTTTTGGGAAAGTCAGGTCTAGCCGTTTCGAAGATATGGGGCAAAAAGTGCCAAAAATGATAATCCAGTTTTTGAGATATGGACCAACCGATTTGAATAATTCAAAAATATATCATTAATATTAACGAAATGAAGAACCAATAAAATTTGTGGAAAGGCAGGACTAACGGTGTCGGAGATTCTATAAAACATCAATGCCATTTGACAGTCAAAAATGATTATTAGACATATGCACATCAAATCAGATATTTCACAGAGATTTTAATGATAAGAACAAATTTTCTTTAAATTTCTATGGGTGCCGTACCAATATTTATCCGTCAGATGAGACGCGGCGCTTACGCGCTTTGATATTCGTCTCTACACAACTAACGCAGCACAATTGCTTTGAAAAAAAATTTAAAATTTCCAAATTATTTCAAATTATAAATGTCTTCTTTTTAATGAGCGTTTTCTTTATAAAATGATTTATAAGCATTAGCAAATGCAATCTGTGACTGGCTATGTTTAATTGGATAGATTTACAGGCTAAAATGACACTAAACTAGTGGGGTGTTTAGCATCGTGCATTAAGGCAAATTGCTGGAACTTCCCGTACCGTAACGAAATGTTCGAGGAATACTGAATGTTTTCAAATAGATTATTATAAATATTGTTACATTGTCTAATATTTATAAGAATTATATAAACTGAATTGCAAAGTTCAAATTATTTATTCAAAGTATATTGGAACTTTAGTCAGAATTAAAAATAAAATCTGGTTTATTTTTGATACAAAAAAAAAATTTGTAAAAAAATTATTTTGAAACAATTTTTTTTCCAAAATCAATAATTTTGTTAAAACAAGCAGAAAGTTTTTTGAATCATTCAAATCGGACGCTTAGTTTTCTCCAAAACTGCTATTTTTTAACATTTAGATCTGTATCTCCGAAATGGCTGGGCCTACCTTTGCCAAAAACTAATAATACTAATTACTAATTGAATGTTTTTTAGATCATTCAAATCGGTTGATCCGTGCTCCCGAAAACGTGACTGGAAAATTGTATCCATACATACATCCATTACAGTACACACACACACACACACATCCATTTTTTTCTGAGGTTTGCCAAAATGTTCAGAAACCTTCAAATGTAAAAATTTTCAATTTTCGATTTTTGGACGATTACAATAACTTACCTTATGTCAAGTTCAAAATTGTGGCTGCGTGGGAAAGCTTTTTGAGTACCGAAAAAATTAATAATTTCAAAATAAAGGTCGAATCAAATATACTTCTAATTGACAAATGGTTCTTGAATCCGCAATTATCCTCTTGATATCTCTAATTTACGAACACCACTATATAACTTGGCTCCATGACCCTTCTTCGAATTAAGTTTGAAAATCGTGTGCAGTACTTAAGAACAACGCATTAATTTGCCGATATCTGAATCTGATAGATCACCTACTACCGAATTCTTCTAACCTCGACATAATCGAAAACTGACGCAAAAATTCAAAATAGCGAAACTGTCATGGTGTATACTGATTATTTTGCTTCTTAAGCACGTTTATGATGGGGATGTGGCCCGTACATATGAAAAAGGGTGGCTCTTGGCAAAATATAAATATAGCTTGATAAATTGCTATAAGCTCTTAATCATATGTTGCACGTTTTCTTTGCCCTATCGATCCAGTTGATGGTGTGGTCAAAAGCATCACAGAAAAATAAGGTAAATATTCAGCTTTTTTAAAAATTGGCCCTATTGTTCTGAGCTTTTGCTTTTTTGGCATAGCCAGTACTTTATCTGTGAGGATGATCTGAATTTATTTTTGGCTAAAAATTCGTACTCCAGAAACTTTACTTTGTCTTGCTTGAAACCGCATTTCGACGGATTCACCGTTACTTTGTATTCTCGAAGCTTCTTACATACCGGTTTTGCCTGGTTTACCTCTGCTACTCAGATGTTACCATTATATATGAGCAGCAAAAGTCGTCCACGATCCGCTAAAAAGTTTGTGTTATGTTGCGCCTTTCAATTGTCATATAATGTGATTGTATGCTTTCACCTGGACCAACGCCGAAAATCTAATCTTACCGCGCAAGTCTTGCGCAAAATCGTGAATACGACGAACTTGATAATGGTTCTGTAGCAACCGCCCTCCTCAGCTTTTCGCAAGAGCCCCTGAATCCTTCTGTTCAATCGGTATCAACATACTGCTGACCATGCTGTATTAACCTGCATTGTCACTTGGAATTCTAGTTTCGTAATTTTCATTCATTTGATTATTTATTTCATTCATTTGTTTTGTGGTTTGGATGCGATGTAACAGATTTGATATAGTTTCGATATAACGTTGCATAGTAATATTACGCATACATGTAGCCCAATGAGGTTGCATTATGCCCTGAAATGTAGCTAACAATTTGAGGTAGATAATATATAGCTTGCAACATACCAATATAAGAAATAGTTTAAAAATTCTTGAAATGCTCGATTAAGCCCTAACGGCATGGAAGATAGCTCAAATTTCAATAATTTTCAACCTAATAGAATAATTTTCAACTAAATTTACTAATCTTTATAACAATTTAAAAATTGTTATTCAAATAATTTGCGATACAGCGCTTGTAGACCCATGCTATATGCATAAATAATGGGGTACTCGAAAAGTTCCCAGTTTTTCTTAGGATAGGATAGAGCAAAAAAAGTTTGAGTCAGGCCATGGCAATTCCGTATAAATATCAGCTATTTTGACATAAATAATATTTCATGTTATTTTATAATATTAAATTGATGAAATATTTTCTGTTATTTTAATAACAACTTACTTGAATGAAAAATAAAGATAGATGAATTTATTGCTTTTTCCTATATTAGGACTTATTGCACTTTCCTATCTACTTTTATATTTTGAATCAATGCCGTAAATATGACAACCATATATCATATGACAACTGTATCGTCATAAAGGATCGAACTATCGTTAACACGATAATAATTTATTTTATAAATATTTATTTTGTTGTTTATTTTAAAAGGAAATACGGAACTGTATGTAGTGTCTACGAATATGCGCAATCGGCTCCAGAATGAAGTTTCCTTGACACATATCGATGCCGTCGGCTTTAAGAGGGAGGATAGGGAGGAATGTTTCAAATATTTTGGCCCGCACTCTTGGCTGAATATACGCCACCATTTTTTTTTACTGAATTACTTTAAAAATGTATAGGAAAAAAATATAGATTGATATATGTATATGAATATGTTTCTGTATAGGTATTATTTTTCAAAATGATATACTACTATATATATATAACAGAATATACTATATATTTTAGCGCTGTTCACGGCATTAGGTATTGTGAAGATTGTTTATTAAAAAAAGGAAATTTAATCACATTAGCTCATAGAATTATGTGTATTCTGATTGCTGTATATATAAAGTATCCAAAAAAAATCGGAAATAGTTTTATGTTTGTGTCGGAAAAGTGACTCGAAACCATCAAATACTTTAAATAATAAGGCTAATTTGATTAGCACGTTGATTAGAATGCACATAAGAATAAAGTAACGTCATATGCGAGTAAATAGAATATTCATGGAATATTAGTACATTGATAACTTTTTTGTAGTTGGTATCACATCATGAATTAGTTTAAATTTTATAAAATATATGAAAACTGAGTGGAAAATGTTGAATTTATGTAATCTGGAATATGCATTGTGGTAAAGCTTAGAATTAATTCTAGTTCTAATTGCCACTTCTCTTTCCCAAGTACAAAGCGTATTTTCGTCTAATAGCTGACTAATCAATAACGGATAAAGCCGTTTAGAAAATTTAGGTTATTTAATCGGCATTCGTTGGGGGATAGTTTTACCGTAATTGCATTTTTTTACCATCTTCTAGACAATAGAAAATATTTATCGTATACCGACTTCATGCAAGTTATTGAATCGCAAAAAAATTAAAAAAAAACAATGCAACCTATTTTTTTATATTTGTGTGTCCAGTTTCTCTGATTCTTGTGTTCAACGAGATTTATGTAAAGAAGAGTATGTTTAGAGGCATGCAATTTTTTGGCGAAATTTGCATGTTATCAAATAAATGATTTAAATCATACATAAAGCTTCTTCGTTGCTAAAAACTTGGTATTCCAACCATAAGTTCCGGATGTATTGGGTTGTTCGGAAAGTAACTTAATTTTTTATAGTCATTTCGGCAAGCCATTTTCCCATAATAAACAAATACTTTATTAAATTATATATTGGCCGTTTTGATCCAACATCTTTTGTCATATTTCTGGTGGTAGCGTAATTCCGGGATAATAAATTTTTTGGTTGTTATTGGCAAAAAAATGAACAAAGTGCTTTTTGACTTCCTCTTTTGAGATACAGGTTTTACCGCCTAAAAATTTTTTTCAGGCGTTAACAAATTATAGTATATACTCTGATGATGCCAGGACTGGAGAAGATGATGGGTAGCTGTACAAGCTTTTGGCAATTGACTAAAATTATGTGAGGTCGCGCGTCGTCTTGATAAAATACTGTACTTTGCTTGCTGGTTAATTCTGCTCTTTCTAATTGAAGTCCATCATGTAGTTCACTCAGCCGATGACATTAGGCATCCGAATTAACCGTTATATTATCCTGGAACAGCTGAAAAGCAAACAACTCCTTTGAAATCTCATCAAAAATACTGCATCACATTTTTTTCTGGCGTATATCAGCTTTACAACTTTTTTGAGCAGGTTCATCTTTTTCGTTCCACGAGCAATTGCATATTTCGTATTCTACACAACCCGTTTTACATTCCTAGTGACAATTTGCTTAAAAAAACTGATCATTTTCATGACATTTCAGAGGCGAATCACAGGCGTCAATGCGACGACACAGTTTTTTTCTCTCTATGAGAACCATACATTGAGCTTCGAGCGAAATCCCAGACCCTTTAAGTGGTCATGAACTGTTGAATTTGATAAATTTAAACACAATGGGATGTCACGTGTTGTTATTCGCCGGTTTGCATCAACTATTCTTTTTGAACGTGGTGGATCTTCGACATCAAAACAAAATTTAACAAACCAGTTCAGTTTATAGTTGACAGGTTGACACTGTCGTACTATCAACGTGTCTTTTCCATACACATCGGTCAATTTCATTTTGGCTTGAACATTATTTTTACCTTTTCAAAAGGAATAACTGTGAAAAGGATCCGCTCTTTCGGGAAAAAAATAAGATACTGATTTTTAAAGCGCATAATTTTATATGGAATAAATACTTGGAGTCAAACAACTAAAGCTAACTTAAATGATATACAGAGAATAGCAAACAAAGCCATAAAAATATCATATAATTTTCCGCACTGAACACCCACCAAATACTTACAAACAGAAACTAATATTCATTCACTAAACAACATAATTAAAATAGAGAAACGTAAATTGATACACAAAATGAAATATAACATAATTAACCCTCCGTCGGTCGGCGTGGTCTGGCCAGACTTTTTTCGACTTCAATTAAAAAAAAAATACTTCTAGTAATCCTATCGACTTGAAATTTCTTGACTTTTCCTAAAATTTCATTAGCTGACGATCAATGAAAAAATCAGGACGAAAAAATGTACAGAAGGATAATTATAAGGATATTAACTTTTTTATACTTCGAACGGTCGGAAAGGTCTGTCTAGACCACCCATACATTTTGTATGAAATATACGCTTTTTGATATATGTAAACCAGTATTTTGTCTTTTTTCGTGGTATTTTCTATTCAAACTGCGTTGTTTATATTCTGTGCTATGTGTTCTAACATGAATGTTAGTATTTTCATGACGAGAGTTCCTTGAAAACCTACCAAACTTATTGGTAATCGCAAACACTGAAAATCGGATGAATAATGCACATTATCAACAATTTTTCTACCCGTACTGCGTTCGAAATTTTTTTGGCAAACCTGTAGTGAAATTATATTTTCACTTTGAGTTTTACAGCTCATTTCAAATGCGACGCACCTCATTTTGTTTTCATTTGAATTTCACATTCATTTCAAAGGCGCCGAAAATTATTTTTCATTGATTTAAAACAGAAAAATTAACAAAAAAAAGTAATGATTTTTTTATATTTGTTGATTTTTTTTATATAATCGTTAATATATAAGACACCAAAAACTCATTTATCCCATATAAATGCATGTAAAATGAATGGTGGTCCAGCCAGACCTTTCCGACCGTTCGAAGGTGAAAAAGTATCCGACCGACGGAGGGTTAAAACAAGTACAATAGACATAAATCAAGATATACACGAACACTACACTAGACAATACGAAAATTTTTATATTGAACATAATAGAAAAAAAAACTTAAGAGGATATGTGATATGGAGCGCAAGGAAAATATTTAATGAACTGCCAATCGATATTAAGAATACCAATGACGACAATAATTTCAAAAGGAAAATAAAGAAATATTATAAAGAAATTGAATATTGAACAGATATTTAAAGATATTTTAAATATAATAAATATTATATTATTGTATATTGAAATAGACAAATTATATGTATATATAAATAATGAAAATTGATTCATAATCTCACATGCCAGACACCCCTGTCCGAGATATGATAATAATATATGTAAAAATAAATTTAAAAAAAAATGTCGAAAATCCTGCTTATTTTTTCCGTTTTTAAAGTGGCACTATTCAAAAATCACTGTGTATAATTGATTAGAAATTTCAAACCATGTAATAATTATAGAGCTTGAGTGAGATGCCAGGTTCAATAAATTACAATTTAATCCTCAGTGGTAAAAAAGTGAAGTGGCTTTCCGAACAACCTTATATATGCGAATGTATATAAGAAAAAACTTAATAATAATCTCATCATCAGAAATAGAATGGTCAACCGCAGAATTGCGTTTCTCAAAAAATTTCAAAATGGTAAAAAATCGAAAGGTTAAAAAAGTTCAAGTTTTTAAATTATAGTACGGAAAGTCCTAGCAATTTGCCTCAAGGCACGATGCCATGCACCACTAGCCTAGGTTCATCTAGTAATATTTCGTTATCTACAGACACCGTAGTAGATTCCAATGTAGAATGTAAACTATCAAAATAAAGATATAAAGCTCAAAAAGCTAGAAAGCTTTAGTTCTAAAGAAGCGATCTCCATCGTCTGTGTATCTCTACTTTATGAGACCTTCTGATCGTTTTTGCATACATAAAAAAATTGATGTGTGTGTAGTGTGTTTGACATACAATTATTTAGACCACGACATCAATGTGGGTTTTGACTAATTCAAAAAGCGTTAATTCGTACTAACCGTGAATGGGCTATTTATTTTGTAAAAGGTCGTTAGTGGTCATGTGACATATGCACATCAATTTTTTTTTGATTTCCGTACTAATATTGAACATTTTCTAACTTCTCTTCTTCTTAAAACAAAGGATTTTAACTTTTCTCTGAAAGTTTTTTGTGAGGAATTTACTTTTTGTTGGAAACTTTTGGTTTTGTTGTATATATTTGACCGCGAGTTCTCATAACGCATTTTTTAAAAAAAAAAATACAAACCTTTAATTTATATTGTAAGATTTATTTTGTACATTTTTTTCAAACTTGTAATACATAAATATATTACGTATATTTATGAAAGAAACAGAACAAAAAATTCAACTTTGTTTTGTATGTTTTTTTAGTTGTACATATTTGAAGTTCTATCAATGCATGATGCCATATATCCATGTATGTATATAGAATAAAAATTTATTAAAATTCAATAGTTACAATTTAAGTCATTTATATATAATTATCATATACGAGAGTGGGTTGAAAAGTTACCGACCTCACAATGATACAAGATTTTTTTTCTTATTTTATTTATTTATATTTCTACCTAGTCTCCTTATAATGTCTAGCGATGCTCTCATCTCTGTAACCCATTCAAATAGTACATGGCAATTTTCTTTGCAAAAATTGTGCACTATGGTTTAATCCCTTCTCTAAAAGTTGGCCCTTTTCCGCGATTTGTGCCTTTTTACCGTCATGTAATGAAACGTAGCATGTTCATGTAATGTCTTTTTCTTTTTGAAGATAATCGATTAAAATAGCTTCACGACTATCCCAAAAAACAGTTTTTGGGTTATCGGTTTTTGTTCTTCTTGGACCAGTTTCTTGATTTTGTTTCGGGCGTATAATGATGTATACAAGTTTTATCTACAGTAACTAATCAGCGCCAAAACTCAGATTTATTACGTCTAAAGTGTGCTGGAAATGGTGATTTGAACATGTTTTTGATCTACCGAGAGCAAACGCGGCACGCATCGGCCGGACGGCTTTCTCTTGTATGACTCTTTTTTTAATATGTGTCAAACAAATTTTTTTTAACATATTCATAACTTCTTTTATCCATCTCACTCTGATTTGGCGGTCGTCTAACATCATTTCGTAAACTTTAGTAATGTTGTCGTCAGAAATGTAAGTTTTTGGTCGTCCCAAACGATCATCGTCTCCCAAGCTCTTACGGCCACGTTTGAACTCATTGTGAGCTCCTTAAATTTCACCGTGGTAAATGATCATGTAGAACTATAGAGTCCCCACGCTCAGAGT
Organism: Ctenocephalides felis; assembly: GCF_003426905.1. NCBI lineage: Eukaryota > Metazoa > Arthropoda > Insecta > Siphonaptera > Pulicidae > Ctenocephalides > Ctenocephalides felis. Next base: position 62,196,348 of record NW_020538040.1, on the reverse strand, counting down.
TCAACTCATTTTTAATTTGCTTAGGCGTATTACCTTCAAAAACAAATGTTTAATAACAGCTTGACACTAAATTTTCTCCATTTTCACAAACACTTGTACTTGCTCAAACAGCTGCCAATTGAAAACTGCGCGTTCAAAATGGACGAAATTTTGGTGAGTAACTGTTAAAAGTTAACAACTAGCGTTTATTGACGAGTGGCGTCATTTTCGTGTTGAGGTCGAAAACTTTTCAAACCACCCTCGTACGTATATTTATGTATACGTATATATATATACATATATATACGTAAACGACGAATGGGCTGCTAGTTACTTTGAAATATATATATATATATATATATATATATATATATATATATATATATATATGAGTAAGTTCTTGTGGGGCGATACATCAAAGAATAAAAAGCAAAGATTTATAAATTAATCTTTAATTCCAAACGTTTCGACATTCAATTTAATGTCATCATCAGTGGATATTACGTTGGAAGGTTACATTTAGAGAAGTGTACACAACACTAGAAATTAGCACTAACATTTATACAACTTACGAACTTACTCATATATCTCAACATCAAAATTAACAACTAAATCACACACACACATATATATATATATATATATATATATATATATATATATATATATATTTACAAAATAATTGCAGCTAAATCGCAAAAAAAATTATAATAAAAAAAAATCTATTCTGCACGTTTTGTACACAAAGTAAGTGTCTCGAATATGCTTTCAAGTTAAACAGACAAATGTCGATATATGTATGTGTATATAGATATATATTCAGGGTGTCTCACACCTTGACATCAACCCGAGACTGGGTCATATAATTAAGAATAGATAGTATTAGATTTGAGGTAAAAAGGGCCAGGAAACGATAGAAATTATAAGATTTCAATGAATGACGATTTTATTGTTTTGTTTATTTTTCTTTTTTTTTATTTGACCCGTAGTTTTAACTTAGATTCATGTTCAGCAGTAAATACTATATTAGACAATTATTTTATGGACCTGTGTTATTAACATTTTATTGAGTTTATAAGTGAAAACTACATTTCTGTTCAAAGTTGTTTATCATATATCCAGATATATTTAGGAATAATTTTCTAATGTTGGGTGTAATATTTCAGAATTAGAACTTGGGACGCAATGTGTTGTAACTGTAGAAGAGCGGCAGACAATCTTGCATCACCCGTCGGCACTCGACAAAATAGACAGGTATGACATTTCATCTTTGAATTGTACTACTATATGTTTTATTGTGTATTTAGGCAAAAAGATATAATCTATTTGTATAAAATGTGTATTGGTATTAAATCACGGCCTCTATGTTCTAGATATATTTTGTTAGACTTATCTTTTATTTGATAGACAAGGTGTTAAATATAAGGTGACCAAATTTTTTTAAGTCAAAACCGAGATGGCAATTTTTTGTTATACTAACCCGCGACGGGACCAAGGGGGGGGGGGGTGTTTTGAATTAAACTTGAATTTGATTTTAAAATAACATATTCTATTAAAGTACACAAAACGTTTTTTTTAATGAATCAAGTTTTTAATCAGGACAACGGGCCTTTAGTAAGAACCTTATATTTGGTTATATATTCTTCTTATATTCGGTTGTATATTTTACCTGTGATGTTATATCTCATATTCTTCAATCTATAGGTTTTTCCCTTTTCAGCCTTGAATAATTTCTGTACAATTTTCTTCATAAATAACTTAAAAAAATAGCACTTCTTCGTTCGTTTTCATAATTTTTATTAATTTTCGTAAAATTGAGAATAAAAGTTCGAATTTCTTAATGTGAGATGATATTTTAATCCGCCTTTGGAATTCTGTATTTTGCATCTTGTTCATAACCTATTATTTCATATAAGCATACTCGTTCTCTCGTAATTTTATTACCAAGTAATTTCAAAGATTCAATTTAAACCTACATTTCTCGATATTCCGGGACAATCCGGGACAAAAGATTCAAATTCGGGACAAATTTTGCGTATAGAAAAACACGGGACACAAGGTGGAAATCCTTAGTTAAATAGCTAATAAGTACCTACAAGGATAATGCGATATTTTCTGACATAGGTTATCAATAATGATTCTTGCTTATGCATATAAAACATCAATTGACCAAATTATTAATTGAATTATCATCCCATTCGTAGAAGAACAATATCTATTCTCTTGAGGAAGAATCTTAATCTATCCCAACGTTTCGAGAGATTATATTAAAATATTAATAATTAAGGCATTATATTAAAATGCAGAAATTGTCATTATCTGAAAAGCATTTTACTGACAAAAGTTACTTATTATTTTGTTACATAACTTTTACAAAGCACGTTGTCTCCGATATAATAATTAATTGAATGAGATTGAGCAACGCTTTATTGAACCGTAGTGAATTTGACATGTGCTTTGCCCCTATAGTAGCAGGCAAGTCTACTCTAATAATTGCGAAAACGTAACACGTTCTATCCGACGTATTTTTTACATGTCCCTGTTTCTGTATAATCCGCGTGCTTGTGAATTGTATTTTGTTATTATCAGTTATAATTTACTTCATTATATTTGCAAGTATCAGCAAATTATCTTTAATTTAAAAATTTAATCATAAAATTATAAAAAAATATTTATGAAATAATAATCGTTTGTAGAACAGAGGTCACCAAATGATTAACAATGCTCGCGGACGGGAGGCTCGCTCCGGGTAGAATGTGCTAAAATATTTGTTGTAGATTTTAATAACGGACATTTTTAATTGAATCTACCAAGTGTGATAGGAGAGACTGGGTTACCAATAATTTTGTTAATTTACCTGTTAGCTGCAAGAAAAGTAAATTTAATGGTAATTTGAATATTTTTCTACGTGGAACTACTGAAATACTGTCCCTAAACACGAGTCATAAAATTAAATCATACCAGAAAACAGCGAGTGGCACAACTGTCGACACCCCCAGTACGGTTGTGACAGACATAAAAAAGTTTAAAAAACAATAGCTATAATTACCACAATGGTTCATAACGTCTTTTATTGTCAAAACAAAGCTTATCAATATAATATGTAACAAAACATATGTTTTAAACCAGAAATATTTGTGAATATTTTTGTTTTCTTGTATTAAATTTTCTTTTTGTTAGTTAAATTAGATTTTCTTCATCTGTTTAAATTTCACCCAAAAAGGACAAGAAATACATGTCACAACATATGTGTATGTCACATAAAACGAAACTAATTGCCGGTAATTAATTACTAATCTTCAACTTACAGCAAAATAACAAAGAAAGATATCTATCTATATCTTATTTTTGACTCTAAGCAATGCGGTCTACAGATCATCTTAATGTAGAGTGCTGACTAAATGCAATAGTGGAAACTTCAAGCAAACATATTTTATCTTTTTCACTCTGGACCCTATCTCATCTGAACATATTTACATTTCTTAAGATGCCGTTATCGTTTTTTTTGCGGAAAGCATTCGGATAATTGTATTTCTGTGAAATTGTAGTTTGTTGTCGTATGGTGTTATCGTATTTGGTATCATATTTCTTCTAAATTTTGATTACATGAATCGTCGCAGGATTATTAAACAGATTAACCGTCACTATAAAAGCGTCTGGAGAATCAATTCGAAAAATTACAAGTTAGATAATTAAATTTCAATGTTTTGTTCGTTGTTTTTTAGAGTCATCAGGTGTTTTTGCTTCAATATCGGTTTACCAAATGATGATCAAATAAATATTTTTTTATACAAATATAAACTGTACCTTGTGTCTGAACATGCCGCAAATATGATTAATTTGTTAGTTTCTAGTATCATCGTTCATTATATGTCATTTCCAGAAGTTAAGTTTTGAAGCTACTATTATTTTTTTAATAATGTTAAACAGAAGTAAGATTTATTTTAAGTTTTTAATGATTTGTTAATTTGACTTTTATTACCAGGAAACAACCAAAGACGTTTGCTTTCGACCACTGTTTTGCTTCTTTGGATCCGTCGGCGCCCAACTTTGCGTCACAAGACCATGTATTCGACTGTCTCGGACGCGACATTCTGGACAATGCCTTCCAAGGATACAATGCATGCATTTTCGCCTACGGACAGACGGGTACGATATTTATTCAAAATTTATATTAACCCTTTCCACTCGCGAATTTCAGAATTAACGTATTTTGCCGCCGGCGGCATCCGAGTAGAAAAAGGGTTTTTTTTAAGGTAAGTTTTCGGGACAATTGCTTAAAAAATATTAATTTGTTTTGACAGTGCAAACATACATTTATTATTGCCAAAATCGAGAACGCTTTTTGGGGTTACGCACAGAAAACTATTGTTTGTCGACTAAAAATGTGTTTTTATCATATATGTACTTATAATAAAATTATAAAGTTTTTTGTATGAATTACCTTACCTGATAATATGGATAAAATTGAAATGAAGTAATAAGAGCAAAAAATTTCGAATTTTGTTCAAACTTATTATATTTTATAAATTCAGCCTATAAATTTATCAAAGTGCTTTATGTTCTGAAGCAGATAAAGATCAAGTTTATGTTAATTATTCTATTGCCATACTTTCCTTAAATCGTATATTTTTATTATAGAAACTGATAATTGATAATATATTATCAATTGCAGTACGATTTTTTAAAATGTGCTTTTACTATTATACCCTTTTATCACGCATATACAATTTTAAATATTAGTAAGTACAGATATTTTTTAAAGACCTGGAATGATTAATTTTATCTCTCAATTGCTATTCGAAATAAGTATTTTGTACTATAATTAATAATTCATACGACTGTTTTTCAGGGTCGGGAAAGTCCTATACAATGATGGGCGGTCAAGATTGCAAAGGAATAATACCTAAGCTTTGCGATACATTGTTTGCAATTATTGCTGCACAACAAACTCCAGAACTATCCTATAAAGTTGAAGTGTCTTATATGGAAATATACAACGAGAAGGTTAGAATGAGTCTTCAATAAATTTAATTTTTATTGTTGATAATCATAATCTAAATAAATTAGGAGAAATTTTAACACTTGTGAATTTATTTTATTTACACATTATAATTTATTATATCAGTTTTATTATATATTGTGATTGACGAATAAGTAATAACCACAATTAACGGGTTTCAAATATCTAACATGTATTTGGTATAATATTATGCTGAATTGCTTTGAAATTTTCATACGTGTATTTCATTATGCGAGTGCAACAAGTGAGACAAAGTATCAATACTAGCATGAACTCAGAGTCTGAATCATCTCGCACTTTCTAAATCAAAGCATATATTTTTATTATTTAGACCATATTGGAAACTACTATATTATATATCGATGTGCTAATAGCATTTCATGTTTTAAAGTGCAGTTTCTTTAAATTACATCATAAAGCATATTATACCAGAGCGGAAACATGATAATTCACAAACGTAAAGTTAAATTCGATCATATGCGAGAGTGCTAAATCAACCAAAATGTTCAATATAAATTTAAAATCACAGATGTATTTTTACTATAAATTTTATGTAAGAATATTTTAAATTATCAGTGGCTATTGTTTCTTTCTTTACCGTTTGTATGAAAAAAATACGCCTTTAATAACTTGCTTAGCGAGTGTACACAAACTGTACTTATCTATTAAAAATGACCTATCATTATTAAATTTGTTGAAAAATACGTCATATTCCTTATTAGACTCAGTTTTTGTATATCCTAATTATTTTATGGTAAATTTTGTAATTTTTGCTAGGCAATTTGTTAAACTTCTTCAGTTGAGACTTGTACGCAGCAAGCGCATTAGCAATTTGCTCATACAGAAAGCGCAAAACTTATTTGCTGCTTTTAAACCATAATTAAAATTTTTTATTTAATAAATGTCACGTTCTCGGTGCCTTAAAGCACCTTTTTCTCGAGGTAGTCAATTTAACTTATTTAAAAAAAAATCATTTCGGTTTCGACATCTTGCTTTTCAAGCAATTCCATAATGTCACACGATTCTATCTGTTCGATTTGAAGCCATTCTGAAAAACAGCGATCGCAGCAAAGTCAGCCTATGTCATAGTCCTCGGCGATATCATTTAACAACATTTAGGCAAAATTGTAATAAGATCTATTTCACTTTTTCATTAGTCTATTTGCAAAGGATACTTATTGGAATTCAAATGGGTTGGATACCTATTGAAACCCTTTCGTTACTATGTATGTGAATAAAAAAAATTTAGCCGTCAATATAAGAATTTGATCGTCCTTTTTTAGCGAATAAAGAAAATACAAATAAGGATTCTCTACTATATATAATTAATTCGACTTATCAAGGTTGTCGAATGTCCCGTTTTTAAAGATTCAAAATGAAAACTAGATGTGATATTTGGCTTAAAGCTAGTTACTTAAACTTTCCGATATGAGTAAATAATTGATTTAAGTAATAAGAATTAATGTTTAGCCACTTTTAAAATTGTCACTATAGAATTTGAAGTTTTGCAACGGTCCATTATTCTATATTTTAATAAATATTTATACCTATCCACTTTTAGACTTATAATGTCCGGGGTGTTTTAACTTTTTTATAATGCAATCTCTTTTAGAATCATAAAGTCTTTGAATTTTTGAAATCAGTTCGGTGCAGTTGTTCTTGAGAAAAAGTTGACGATATATATTTACTACAGAAGTAAAAAAATGCTAATGCTTTGAGTTATATGTGTGCCTGGCTTTGTATGTTTATTGAAAGACTTTCCTTCTCACGCAGTCAAATAATATATACTTGTAACAATATATAGCTGAATGTACTTTGTATAGTTTGCTATGAAAAAAAAATAAAAATAATAATAATCTTATAATACATACGCAAGAGTCAAATAAAAAAAATCAATTTAGGAAAATTAATATTAATATAATATTATTATAATGAATTAGTTATATATATATACCATCATCATTATTATTTATTTATCAGAAAATAGAAACTGTTGTATGCTAGTTTTGTTATAAAATGTTTGATTTCTATTGTATGTTATGACATTTATTGCATTATGAATGCTTATTATTGTTATAATTAATTATAATTAAATGAAATAAATACTAAAAGCCATTTGTTGAATATCATCGATATATATCTTTTGGCTGTTCCACTTAATGACGGTCTCGACGAAGCCGAATCATATGGTTAGATAAAGCTTTTTTACAACTGCTTTAGTTTTTTTCACTTGGTGTTACTGCCTGAATCAACATAACTCATCAAAATATATATCAACAGCCAATATATATATATATATATATATATATATATATATATATATATATATAAAAGATCAATTACTTGTTATTGTTGTAGGTGCACGATCTACTAGATCCTCAGACGAATAAACAATCATTAAAGGTCAGAGAGCACAATGTGATGGGACCCTATGTTGATGGTCTCTCACAACTAGCTGTCACGTCGTTTGAGGTAAATTTAACAATAATTACAGTATTTATGTGCATCGTAACATTGACGATAAAAATGTAACAATATTAATTTTGATGCTTATATTCCCAGTGAACAATTTTATATTGCCGTTAGGTTGCGGTTATATAAAAATGTTACCTAGTTATATAACGGCAACCTCACCATCCCTAACAAATTCTGTTACCAGGAGATTACTATTTCCTACTCTGTTAAGTAATGTGTTATATTAAGTTGCGGTAACTTACGGCAATGTACCTGATACTACGGAAAGTTAAAAATTAGACCAATCGAATTCTCATTCAAATATAAAATTGTGGAAAAAAATCTAACAAAACGTTGCACATTTATTACATTAGGTAACAATTGTATATAACTTTGTAACTTCCAATATATATTGCGCGTATATTACACTTAGTTAACATTTGTTATAAAGCTTTGTAACATAAAAAGTTACATTACGGCAACAGTAGTGTTTACTGGGTTCTTATAAGCTGATATATTGCGATGCTTAATAGGATATTTTCTCAGTGACGCCTCTAATATAGGTCAACACAACAAACAATCACGAAAGATACGGGCGCTATTTTTCATCTTAACAATTAGATGTAACAGAACCGGATTTTTGTTAAGATTTTTATTTATATGTTTAACACAGCAACGTGTGATCAGGTACAGCTAGTTAGAAATAAATATTTATATGATAAAAAATATAGACTGGAAGCAACAGGTGTTGTTATTACAACTGTTTTCACTATTTGATACTATGAATATTTATAGTATTTTTTCAAAAGATAAAATGTTGTTCAAAAGTGTGGAATCCGGCTGATATTTAAATAGTTATTCGAAAAATAATTCTATTTTTCTTTAAATTCAAAATCGGAATACATGGATTCGAAATGATATTTTATAGCTGATATTTTTTTAGGATATCAATAACTTGATGACAGAAGGCAACAAATCTCGAACAGTAGCCGCTACCAACATGAACAGTGAGTCGTCTCGTTCTCATGCTGTATTTTCTGTGGTTTTGACACAGACGCTTACCGATACTGCGTCTGGGGTCAGCGGCGAAAAGGTATCCAGGATGAGCTTAGTTGATTTAGCTGGCAGTGAACGTGCCGTTAAAACAGGCGCTGTAGGCGACAGATTGAAAGAAGGCAGTAACATTAATAAGTAAGTTGTTAATTATTTTGCTTGTATTCTAACTTGTTAGTTAAACTGCATTATTTGCTATATCCATATTGATATTAAATTTTACTTGATTTCAATATGTAACATGAATATAAATTTTGATAAATTAAAAAAGAAGTAATAAACATAAATATAAACATTTAAAAAAATCAAGGAGTTAATTTTGTGGCAATATAGACAATATCACAGAGTTGTTATGGCAACGCTAACTTATTCTTCTTTTTAAGTACTAAAAACTGTGAAAATGCTATCTATTTGCTGTGCGATCAGGCGTATTTTACATATAAACAAATCTTGAAAGAATGCTATAATAACTGCATCTTTGTGATGCGCATTTATAACATACGGTTTCATGTGCAAAACGCCTGATAGTATAGCAAATAGTAGAAATTTCACAGTTTTTAGTACCTACGCTATATTATCGTCTATATTCGAGTCCAATCGAATCATTCGAGTTTACTGCATAAATTGAATTCAAGCGACTCATGCAAGCTATACAGCTGCAGTGATATAATAAAACGTTTTTGGGTTTGACAGAGCGCTGAGATCGAGTTGTGAAATATTAATACTTAATTTTGATTTTAATGACAAATAAGGGTTTAAAAAACCCTATATTATTTAATATATTCAGAGAGTTTGATTATCTTTTATTGTGAATTAATTTGAAAATATATTTTAACCGTAGTATTTTTGATAGTAATTTATGTTTAAAATCTTTAATTTATTGAGTATATTGGTCATTATATCACATTTACTAAATAAATACATCAACAGGGCTTTTTGGCCTTTTTGTCCATATACAAGCTTAATTCAAGTTGGTTTGAATCTTGATTCGAATCAGGTTTTTTTTAATTTGAATGATTTGAATCAAGAAGTTTTTGATATATATGAATATATATATATATATATATATATATATATATATTTTTGTATGATTCTGAATTTGATGTTGACATATGTATTAACAAAGTCTAATAATCGGGCATAACATCAATAAAAAACATGAATTTCTTTCAAAAATTTATTTTAAATCCATACGTTTCGGCTATAATCCTAGCCTTCATTCAGTGGAAAAATTAGTTGATCTTAGTGTTAAATTGGAAAATTTTAATAATCCATGGTATTAGGATATGATAATGCACTACACTATGTATTATAAACATTAACTTGAAATTACACAATATTTTCACAAAATACTGATTTGAAAAAATCACAAATGGATAGTGTGTTATTCGTAGACTGGTTGAAGATGTAATGGAGAAAGACATTTTTTAAAAAATATTTTTACCAAGATTCTACACATGTGTGGAACGAATTGTGAATCCTTTGCGCGAACGCTTTTATTGTTTTGTAAGAAATTTGGAAATGTTATCTAAATGGAAGAGAACTTAACACGCTGTGCGACACAAATCTCTTCTATTTAGATAACATTTCCAAATTTCTTACAAAACAATAAAAGCGTGCTTTTCTAACGATATAACGATAATAACAATATATTTCAATATACATATATGTTCATATCGCTGTCTTGGTTCATATTCGATGTCTGGTTAGACATCTTAGGATTTAGAATTATTAAAATTTTCCAATTTAACACTAAGATCAACTAATTTTTCCACTGAATGAAGGCTAGGATTATAGCCGAAACGTATGGATTGAAAATAAATTTTTGAAAGAACTTCATGTTTTTTATTGATGTTATGCCCGATTATTAGACTTTGTTAATATATATATATATATATATATATATATATATATATATATATATATATATATATTGAATGGTAGAGTCTTGGATTTGTGTATATTTTGTAGGGTTTCGAACAAGAATCCAAAAATAATACAAAATAAAAAAACAAGAAAAGTTTTTAATAAACAATTTCTTTATTTAATTATTTGTTTACTGTCAACGTTTCGGAACTAGGTACGTTCCATCTTCAGGACATCTGTCAAGAAACATGATCTTGATGAGATTTTAGCAAACAATATGTTTAGGAAAAGAAAATAGATTTTTCTTAAATAGTAAATTAATTGCAAAAAAACATAATAATGTACAGAAATATGATAATATGAACAAAATGAAAATAATAAAAATGATAAAAATAAATGAGTGGATTATCAGAACAGGATATTAAACATAATAGAAAATTTTTTGAAAGTTATGGAAAATTTTTTTAAGAAAAGGTTAATGACAAAGTTGAATTAATTACCTGTATGTTTGAATATATGTTAGCACTTTTTCACTAAACAAGCTTTTTAACAAAAATTGAATTTGTGAGTTAATTTTCCGCCGAATAATTAGATTTTGTAAATCAAAATTACTAAAAGATTTGTCTTTTTTTATTAAAAATTATTATTTGAAAACACAAATAATATTGTTCTCTAGATGTTGTGCGATTGGCTTTTGAAAATTAACTAAATTGAATTTGGTGTGTCATTTGTAACACGTGTAAACACTTGAACGAGAGCTGTGAGATTGTATGTGTGTGTTTTTTTCATGTTAGGGTGTAAATACTTAAATAATTGAACTTAAAGGGAAGTCGATATTAATTGTTTGTCAAAAAGTGTAAAAAATTTAAATATGAATCATGTAATAGGTTGTGATCTGATCTAATGTTGACACTGTTAGAAACATTCATGAGAATAAGACAACTCTCCGCGAATAATCTCCTAAAGATGCAACTTTCATGATATAAAATCTTTGGAGTGAAATTAAATGAATGGGCGTTTTCTATAGAGTGTTGTACTAGGGTACTTTTGAAATTTTTTTGTTTATGGTGGACCACACTTAGTTCATGTTGTCTCATTCTCTTGTGTACATATTGCGAGGTTTGTCCAATATATTGAAAAGCACAGTCATTACAAGAAACAGAATATACTACATTAGTATTGAAATTGGATGAGGTAGGGGATTTAATGTTTGTAAAGAATTGGTTGAAGGAGTGTAAGGATGAGCCTGATACTAAAATGTTTTCTTCTAACAAAATTTTGGCAAAATAATAATATAAATCTTCAACGTATGGTATGCTGCAGTAAATAAGATTGGTGTTTTTGATGTTGGTACTGGTATTGGGAGAATTAATTTGTGTTTTTAAAAAAGTTCGTCTTTTTTGAATAACTGAATGAATGAGATTTTTTGGGTAACCATTTTCAATTAGAGTTATTTTTACTAGGGATAAATTTTGTGGATGGAAAGTTTGGTGAGACAACAAAATAGCATGGTCTGTAAGGGAAATAATAGTGTTTATCTTATAGTTTCTGGGACAGTATGAGGAATAGTGTAAGTATCTACCCGACCATGTAGTTTTTCTATACCAATTTGTTTGAACAAAGTTATTAGTGTTGTAAACGGATACATCTAAGAAATTAAGCCTGTTGTTATTTTGTAGTTCATGTGTGAAAATTATATTATTGTTAAAGTTATTGAAGAGATCTAGTACTGTGTTTATATGATTTTTGTTAATGATAAAAAAAGTGTCATCTACATATCTAATATAAAAGTTAATTTGAAATTTTAAAGTTGAGAAAACGGAAATTTCTAGTGTTTGTAAAACTAAGTCGATAATTCCTGGAGATAATGGACATCCCATAGCTGCGCCTTTAATTTGAGAATAAAAGTTGTCTTGGCAATGGAAATAGGAGTAATTTAAAATAGTGTTGATAATATGAGTGAAGACTGTTTTCGGAAAGTCAGTAAAGTTACAAATTGTGTGCCAACGTTTTTTTTGCAATTAATTTACTATTTAAGAAAAATCTATTTTCTTTTCCTAAACATATTGTTTGCTAAAATCTCATCAAGATCATGTTTCTTGACAGATGTCCTGAAGATGGAACGTACCTAGTTCCGAAACGTCGACAGTAAACAAATAATTAAATAAAGAAATTGTTTATTAAAAACTTTTCTTGTTTTTTTATTTTGTATTATTTTTGGATTCTTGTTCGAAACCCTACAAAATATATATATATATATATATATATATATAACATTTTTATTACAGATCACTCACTACGCTTGGATTAGTCATATCAAAATTAGCAGATCAATCTTGTGGTGGAAGTAATAGCAAAAACCGGGATAAATTTGTTCCATACCGAGACTCTGTACTCACTTGGTTGCTGAAAGATAATCTAGGTGGTAATAGTAAAACTGTGATGGTAGCTACAATTTCTCCTGCAGCTGATAACTATGAAGAAACTTTGTCAACGTTAAGATATGCTGACAGAGCGAAGAGAATAGTTAATCATGCTGTTGTAAATGAAGATCCTAATGCAAGAATTATAAGGGAACTGCGACAAGAAGTAGAAACACTGAAAGAAATGTTGAAACATGCAACAGTAAGGATGTAACATTAAATTTTCTTTTCGTAATTTCTTTGAATTGACTGACTGCTGTTAGAAATGTGAATACATATTACTTTGATAGTATTTTTATGTATAATCACTCAACATTTGAACTTTTGTTCACTATTTACTTGTAACTTGTAAATGAACCTGTTCAACAAAGTTTTGTTGAAATCTTAAATTTCACCTAAATTTTAAAGTACATGATATGATATAACCCACTATTTTTTTTTATATTGCAATATATATATTTCCATTCAGTGTTTTTAATTTGAAAATGAGAAAATTATTATTTACTAAAACATTTATTACTCTCTTGCTAAAGGGTTCACCAGTTGGAGATACTCAACGAGTAGATATACATGAGAAATTAGCAGAAAGTGAAAATCTTATGAAGGAAATGTCACAAACGTGGGAAGAGAAACTAGTCAAAACAGGTAGGAATTGATCATTATTAGAATTTAAATTTATTTAATTTCTTATGTAAGTTGGTTTTAATTTCTTTATTTTAGAATTTATGAAGCCATGTTTGAAGGTGATTTAATTTATTAGATTTTATTTGAATTTATTAGATTACATTTATTCTCATTATATTTATCTCATTTTATTTAGTTATGGTAAAAATAGTAATCGTAAATTATACAGAATAAATAATTATAATTAATTTTTATTGAACATTATTTTTTTATAATTAAGTTAAATAATTAAAGTTAAAAGAAAAAAATATCATAATTTATTACAATTTGTAATAGCAAATAAAAACTATTAAATTTAAATATTCAAAACCTATTGGCAATATGAACTTGGGAATTAATTAATACAGTATAATGATCTATTTTATTTAAAATGTGAGTTACCTATTAATTTAAAATATTTTTTATTAGAACGAATACAAAATGAAAGACAGCAAGCATTGGAAAAAATGGGTATTAGTGTCCAAGCAAGTGGTATTAAAGTTGAGAAAAATAAATACTATCTGGTAAATTTAAATGCTGATCCATCTCTAAATGAGCTTTTAGTATATTATTTGAAGGTAATGTATACTAACATTATTGCTATATTTGCTATTTTTATACAGGTATTAATTATGGCATCAATGTCTTATTTGACAGGAAAGAACCTTAGTTGGTAGCCAAGGTTCACCGTCCCAGCCTGACATTCAACTTTCTGGCCTTGGCATTCAACCACAGCATTGCATTGTAGTTATTGAAGATGGATGTTTGTTTCTAGAACCATTGGCAAATGCTAGATCATTTGTGAATGGATCTCCAGCTGTTGAGAGAACTGCCTTGCATAATGGTGATAGAATATTATGGGGAAATCATCATTTTTTCAGAGTGAACTGCCCAAAAGCTGTTTGTATGTATTATAGAACTTACATATTTAGTGTGTTCAAAAAAAATAATATACTTTATTTCTCACATAATATAGCAAAATAATAGGTATTTTTTAAAAATTAATTGATTGATTGCTATATGAAGAAATATTTTATATATTTTTCAATATTTTATGATTTAGTATTATATGTGTGTGTGCTGTTGGATAAATGGTTTTTGTTTTTTATAGCATCAGAAGTACAAACACCAGCACAACTTATAGATTATAATTTTGCAAGAGAAGAATTAATGCTAAATGAATTATCAAACGATCCTATTCAAGCTGCAATATCTAGATTAGAAAAACAACATGAAGACGACAAACAAGTTGCACTTGAAAAACAGAGACAAGAATATGAGAAACATTTTCAACAGTTGAAGAACATGTTATCACCAACAACACCATATGGACCTTATACATATGATCCTTTTAGGTATTTCAAGTTGAAGGGTTAAGAATTTATTTCAAGTCTTGACTATAAATTATGTTTATTTTATTAATTATTACTAATTTTATTTCTAATAATGATATTGTAGCAGATCTGAAGTTTTTATTATGATTTTATACAGTTCAATATATATATTTATATATATATATATATTTACAGGCAAGGAAAAATGACACCAGGTACGCCAACAAGCCAAATGAGAGTTGAGAAATGGGCGAAGGAGCGCGATGAGATGTTCAGAAGAAGTTTAGGACAATTAAAAGACGATATTCTTAAAGCAAATTCATTAGTGCAAGAAGCAAATTTTCTTGCTGAGGAAATGGAAAGAAAAACCAAGTTCAGTGTAACTCTTCAAATACCACCTGCAAATTTAAGCCCCAACCGACGGGTAAGTAATGTTTGTGATATTTATATTAATTTTTACAGATATTCATAGCCAATGAACAATATTTACAAAAAATATTGGTTCAGTAATTACTTTTTACTTTAATTGATAGAGAGGAGCATTTGTTAGTGAACCTGCTATTTTGGTCCGACGATCAACGGGTAGTCAGGTGTGGAGCATGGAGAAGCTAGAAAATAAACTTATTGACATGAGAGAAATATATGAAGAAAGCAAGGACAAGAATGCCAATTCTATAGTATGTTCATTACTATATTTATATACAAATAAGTCATATCTTTATAATATAATGTTTATATCTTTATGCTGATATGCAAACTTTTGATTAAACATTATAAAATTTGCTCAAAATAATTATTATGATTTGTAGGATATCACGCCAATAAATAGACTGGATCCATTTTATGAGTCACAAGAAAATCATAATTTAATTGGAGTTGCTAATATTTTTCTTGAAGTTTTATTTCACAATGTTCGCTTAAATTATTCCACACCTATTATTAGTCAACAAGGCGAAGTAGCCGGTAGACTACAAGTAAGCATTTTATAATTGTTAACATAAATACAGTTTTATGTTTTGTTAATACCTTTTCATTAATTATTGTTCAGGTTGAATTATCCCGAATTGCTGGTACATTTCCACAAGATAGAATATGTGAGGCTGCCTCAGATAGCTCTAATGACAGTCATTATGATGACTATGACTGCTCAGATCCTACCTCATCTCAGGTATAAAATTTAAAGAATGTTAGGAAAGTATTTAACATGAATTTTAGTTTTTTTTTAATTTAAATAACGTTCAATATCTACTCAATTGAAGCTCTATATTTATAAAAAAAATTATTTACAAAATTATGTTATATATATATATATATATATATATATATATATATATATATATCTTCTATATATATAAAAATAAGTTGGGTTTTCTTTCCTGACGAAATAACTCCAGAACGCACAAACCGATTTCGACAATTTTGCTTTCGTTGGAAAGGTCTGGGGCTCCGCAAGGTTTATAGCTAAGAAAATTAGTGATGCATGGCATCGTGCTCTAATGCAAATTGCTGGAACTTCACGCACCGTAATTAAAAATTCGAGTAATAAAAATAAACAATAATTGTTTTAAATAATTGCAAATAGATTATCTTCTATATATATAAAAATAAGTCGGGTTTTCCTTCCTGACGAAATAACTCCAGAACGCACGAACCGATTTCGACAATTTTGCATTCGTTGGAAAGGTCTCGGGCTCCGCAAGGTTTATATCTAAGAAAATTAGTGGTGCATGACATCGTGCCCTAATGCAAATTGCTGGAACTTCATGCACCGTAATTAAAAATTTGAGTAATAAAAATAAACAATAATTGTTTTAAATAATTGCAAATAGATTATTTTCTATATATATATAAAAATAAGTCAAGTTTTCCTTCCTGATCAAATTTTTCCTTTTCAAATATAAAATAAACAAAAAATTTCTTCATCTTTCTCACGAAACCATCTGGTGGCGAAACGGAGTTCGTCGGGTTTGCTAGTATATATATATATATATATATAATTATATATATATATCTTGATAGTATATACCTATATATATATATATATATGGAGTTAGTCAATTAGTTTAGTCAATAATATTAAGAAAAACGTTTTATTATACTTTTATATTGCATTGCAAATTTCAAACTAGAAAATTTTATTTTGGGTTTTGTTTTATTCAATTAGATTTTTTTGTATTTTGTATTTCGTAATTTTTTGTAAATTGTTTCCTTATCGTTATAGTGTAATCAAATTTACTATGTGTTCATAATTGTTTTTGATCTATTTGCAGGTCACATGCCGCATCAGTATTAAACAAGCAACTGGTTTACCCTTATCTTTGTCAAATTTTGTATTTTGTCAGTATTCATTTTGGGGTTACCCGGATCCTACAGTTGTTCCACCAAAAGTGGAAAATGGATCCAGCAATAATCATGGCCAACATGTTACTTTTAAATTTGATCATACACAAGACTATACCGTTACAATCACTGAAGAGTTCCTAGAGCATTGTGCTGGTAAGTAATAACATTTGTAAGTAAAGTATATTGTTTTACAGTAGGTTATTTGTTTATTCATAAGTAAGCAACAATAATAATGATATATTATTTTCGCTTCTAATAATAAATAGCTTTGTAGTAGCATACCTAGGTACTACAAAAAATTCTATTACATTTTCGGCCTTAATATATAAAATACTTTCACACATTTTATATGTATGTATGTATATATATATATATATATATATATATCAATATATATAATATATACATATATATATATATATATATATATATATATATATAACTCTCTTTGAAGAATTATCCCTAGTGTGAACGTACTCAATATTTACAAGTTGCAGATTTACATTTGAAGTTTTACTTTAAGTGTTAAGTTTTATTTCTGTTATAAACATCGAGTAATAGTATATGATTGTATAGTGAAAGCACAAAACACACAAGAAAATCCATTGATATGTTCCATATAATGATGAAATACAAAACCTAAGAAAAATGGTAAAAGCATAAAAAATGCTTTACAAGCATTGTTATTTTACTTTTATCAGTTGTTCTTTGCTAAATTTCTCTAAATGTACGTTTTTAATATATAAAAAAGAAATTGAACAGCGCGAAATTCAAATCTAAAAAAAAACTGCTACTTTCAATGTGTCAACTACTTTGTTCTAACACTTATCAATAAGGCGGACTTTGGGGTAAAAAAGCTACCAATTGCAGGTAATTTTTTGCGTATTATTAATAATGATTTTCTATATAATTTACTTTTGTCCTATATTGTTATTCAAAATGGTATTATAACATACAAATATTGGTTTATACTGAAAATCTTGAAATTTTTTCACTTCATTTAAAAGGCTTAAAACAATAAGTTTTTGGCCAGGTATTTTAGTTGTAATTTTCTAGACTAGAAATTAATAAAATTATGTAAATTTCTACAATAATTGCTAATAGATTTATATAAACATAACATGCATCTTTATATAGTATAGATTTATATAATCATAACATATAATCATTTATATAATCTTCTGGGTAATAATTTATTTATGTCATATACTATTTTATTCCTATATAATTATAATATATTCTATATAAACTTCTCATTTATTGCAATTGTATGGTTATATCATATTTTTATTTCTTTGTTTTTGTTAATTCAAATCGTTGATTTTTGTTTCCTGTGTGCTACTTGCCTTGCAACAATCAACTCACAAAGTAAAATTTGGTTTCAATAAATCTTAACGCAAAATTAAATCTGAAATACAATTAATAACGGAGGAAATAAACAATATTAATGATACAATATTTTTAGACCTTATAACTTCTACTCAAAATATTATCTTCAAAAACAGAATATTAATAATTTCACTTTGAGGTTTTTATAAATGCTTATATTAAAAAATAACGATAAAAAAAATTACTTTACCTAAAATTTTGTCTTTTTTGGCGTATATCGTATGTAGTATTTTTACTTTCTTTCTTCTGTTAATTTTTCTGTTTCTTTATTGATAACTAGGTGAAATAAGTGATAAAATTGGCTATTTTAACATTTTTAAATATCTTTTGCAGGTTAATTTAATAATCATTAAGAAACCGATTATGTTCAGTTTACTAACTGGATGAAGTACTAAATGGTCACAGAATTTAGAATTTCTTCTTAATATTATTAACATAGTCTTATGACTACATCATATTGTTTTGAGAATTGGATTTTTGTCTAAAATTATTAGTTTGTATAAAATAATGTAATGTAGGGGATTTCTGTCATATGTAATGTAGAGTTGTTAAAGTTTTAATATAATGGACTATTGCCCTAATGCATTATAAAGCACGAAAATTTAATATATTACTATTGCAGAAGGTGCACTATCGATAGAAGTTTGGGGCCACAGATCGGCGGGATTTTCTCGTTCCATTGGTGGTTGGGAAGTCGAACAACAGCAGCTAGCTCAGGCCCGTTCTCTCGTTGATCGCTGGTCAGAACTAACACGAAAAATTGAACTTTGGGTCGAAATCCAAGAACTTAATGACAATGGACATTATGCTCCTGTTGAGGTAAGTCACCTACAGTTTGTCGTGGTATTTATATTTTAAAACTAGTATGTTATTTATTTATAATGTCAAAAAGTTCGTCGTTCTAGCTGAATTAGGCGTTTTAATTTACATTTGAAGATTTATTGTATACACTAATGAGTTTTTAACTTTTTTATCAACGTGTTGTTGAAATATTTAAAACACTTTTCTTGAAATATTAATTTTTATTCATGTTTCTTACATATCTTTTATAATTATTTAAAATAATATTTATATTAAATTTAGTATTAGTACTTGTCACAAAAAAGTGGGATAATCATTCTTCAGATTTTATATAAAATTTTAAGTTAAACTTATAACATAAATCTTTTCGTTATCTATCTACACTAGTATAGCTCAAATAATAATAATATTATAATATACTAATTTCATTAATATTGAAAGTTAGGATGCGTGTGCATCCTGTTCATATATCCTAATTGTTATTCTACTTGACAATTGGGCTACAGTTATTGAAACTTATCCATATGGTCAATCTTATAAAGTTATAAAAATCTATAAATCAATATATATTTTATAAATCATTACTAGTTAATAATTATATTATCTACAATTTTTTTCTAATGCTTTTTAAATTTTTTTTGTTCTTTATTTGAGGCGTCTTCTATATACCTGGGCATTGCTACCAGCATCGTCATCGCTTCTCATATTTTTTCCTTGAAAAAGTCTTCTCTTTACAGCCGTGGGTTTGTCTGTAGGATCTTTGTTCAAGACTTCAGTTTTCATGGTCGTAGTCGTACTGTTTTCGGAAGTTGCTATATCGTCGTTTACGGTCACGTTGTTTACATCATGTGTTATTTTGGTCATTTCTTCCGGTGGCGTAAGGAATCTCCGACTACGTTCTTCTCTTTTGTCTGGGTCGTCCGTAGCTTCTTCTCCGCCTTCCTTAGCTTCGTCTTCGTCGCCCTTATCTCCTTCATCAGTTTCCTCGTCACCTTTTGGTTCATCACTGCTTTCATCGTCAGGTGTTCCATCACCGCCTGTGTAATTTGTCAAACGAAAAGAAGAATAACCATTAAATGACAATTTCAAATTTCTTATTTTCTTAGCAATATTTTAATATCGTTTTCTTTTATTGATACTAACCTTTTTTTGCTTTATTTTCGTCTGTCATAGATGTACCATACATAAGATCTTCTTCTCTATATTTACGCCGTGCCCCTTCTGTTGAAATGCAGTTTTCTGATTAAACAACTTTATTTTATGTACCAAAGATAAAATGAATTGAAAACTTACTACATACTGGACAGCAAAAAGGGTAGGGATCGTAGGGATTTGGTAATTCAAACTCTTCACAGTCAACAGCTGGGCATCTGAATATAATAAAAACTAGTATTTGCATAATATGAAATTGAATTGTTGGAGAAAATAGACCAAAAACTTTTTTTTGCTCTATGTTTTCGTTTGATGGATATTTGTTGTAAAATAGTATAAATTTCACAAATATGTCATATATAATATATAGAAACGAACCCTTTAACTGAGAATAATATATGTCCATATTCATCTTCATTACGAAGACACATCAAACAAATACCAGTCATATCTTTAGCGTTTTCGCCATCTTGAAAATCCATACTTCGGCACTCATTTAACTCACGACTGCCTTTAGCACCTTTCGTTTTCGGTCGGGACCCTTCAACTAAAATTAAATCATATAATTGTATATGACTCTATGTTGAGATCTTTCCACAGCTTATTTATATTACCAAATAGGTGCTAGGAAGTGCAATAATATATATCTTTCTAATTTAATTGTTTATTTATCTTTCTAATTTAATTTAATTAATATATATATATATATATATATATATGTATATGTATATATATTATATATATATATATATATATATATATATATATATCATAGAGTTAAACACTACATTTCTCTCTACATTATACAAAAATATGTAAAATATCTAATGTAAAGTTTGATTATGATGATATAAATAAGTGTCGAAACGTATAGTATATTAGAGACTTTTAACGATCGCTGGTATGCTGATGTATATAGTCTTTGGAATTTTTTTTACGTAGATTTCATTGCAACTTAACAATTTGGTTTTCATCGCATTTATACTTACAGTTATCATAATGTTGCGCAAATGATGATCGAAATTCTCCTTCACCTGTCAATATAACATGAAATAATATTTATTATATTATTTGCAATAACACATGGTTATATATAATAGTTTATTGAACCGAGTGTAAAGCAATTTATTTATATATAGTGTGAAAGTCACTGTAATCAAATAAGACAGTTTCAATTGGAAACATATTTTTTATTTACATTTTTAGTATGTGCGTATTGTTTGATGTGTTTAGTTCATATATAGCTGACGTCGCTGTCTTGTTTTTCAAAATACTTTCGATAGGAATTAAAAATTATTGCGTGCCATTTTCTTAACATCAGTGTTTTTCTGTTAGTGTTAATTTGTAATTAGACATGCAAAACTTAATATGTATTAATAGAAATGATAATATTTATTTCGTGTTAATATCATGATACCAAATTGGTATCTTTAATATCAAAAATTTAAATTAATGTCAACATCGAAAGAAAATGGCTTGGAATTATATATATATATATATATATATATATATATTAGGGTGGTCCTTGAAATAGTCATTCTCGAATTTCCTTGCTCCCAGGGGCTCAAATGGTTCCAAATTGATAAAAAATAATTCTCTGAAAGTTCTAGCTCTTAATATTAACGTTTAGATAGAGCGCAATTCAATCAAACTTCGTATGGAAAGAGCATGGAAAAAATTTTGAAAATTAAAAAAAAATGTTTTAGCTATAACTTAGCGACAAATGAATGAGTTTTATTCATTCATTTGTTTGCTAAATTATTTCTAAAAAACATTTTTTAAATTTTTGAAAATTTTTAATAAGTTAATAAGTTTTAATAAGTTCCGAGGCTTATCTATCCGAGGTTAAGCCTCGGAACTGTAGTACAGAAGTCGTGGCAGAAATTACCTAACGTTATTCACATTTTTTTTTTTCAAATAAAATTATCATTTGTCTTTCTACATCATACAAAAAATTATAAAAAATACATGGTGTTGACAAGTTAGTCGTATAAATGTTAGTGTTAATTTCTAGTGTTACTAGAAATCTACACTCTCTAGATGTAACCTACCAACGTTAATATCCACTGATGATGTATCGCCCCACAAGAACTTACTCATACTCGTATATCTCAACATCAAAATCAACAACTAAATCATATATATATATATATATATATATATATATATATATATATATATATATATATATGTATATGTATATATACAAGCCTTCGATTTTACCGTTTGTATGTGAATGCCCCAGAACTGGCGGGATAATGGGGTCCTGCAGAAAACGTGTTACTTGTGGTTGTGTCCAGCCATTTCTGACTTCATTCGCCATACGAAATTCAGGTCCAAAGATGACTTTTGAGGCGTACGGAAACTGTATCTTCTCATCTGACACATGCAGTTGGGTTAGATAAAATACCGATAATTATTTAATGAAATATGTGGATGATGATGAACTAAGCGGTTAATGATTGAGTTTCTTTTCGATCTATGAGATTTAAAATCATAATTTTTAATTGTATTACAAATTTTGATTGAACTTTAGTGATAGTTGTCTTACTTTTGGATATGTCATGTTTTTATGGTATCATGTTTTCTTTAAATTTAAATGTTCAAAATTTTGATTTTGCGACGCAAGCTATGTATTGATTTTGCAGTATACTTTTGTACCCCTTTTTTGCACGACATATTTTCGTTTTGGACACATCTATTTTTTTTTTAATTATTTGTAGTGATACAAATAATAATGTTACTCGATGATAAAGCTAGCTTTGCTATTTATTTGATTGACAGTGTTGGTTGTTTTTTCTATAAAACATACTTTGTCGAGCATTAGGAATGTTTATGAAGGATCAGAAGCGATATTAGATTGCTCAAAGCGATATTATAATTAGTATTTAGTCGTTGATTCAGTTAAATTGATCATGGATAATGATTAAAAATGATTTTATATGAGATCGGAATAATATTGTATAATTTCAAGTTATGCATTTAAAGATTATGCAAGCATAAAGATTAGAGCTTGGAAATTATATCAAAACGAGGATGTCAAAAGAAGAAGCTAAAACTTACCCATTAATGACCGTTGTACTGTAAATAATTTAAACACAACTTTCATTAATATTTGATATTTTCAATGTTGTTATTTTCAGCATAAAGGTTGATATTAACATTATAAGTGATTGTATGTTGATCTCTATATACTATTCTATTAAATACTATTTGTCTCTGATACTACTAATTATCATGTATGAAAGAAAGAGGACTAGTATTTTGTTTTTTATTTTATTTTATACTAAAATAATAGCAATCATTTGGTTATCTAAATTAAAGCAAAACGATCTGCACTGTCGTTTAACCTACATTATTAGTTTCATTTTGATCCAAGCAAACAATGCATTATAAACAATTTTATGATCTCTTTTCATGATATCTTTTTCCTTATGTTTTAAGTACAGTGATTCCTGTTTTTATACAGATTTTGCGCGATTTTGCGCAAACGACATATGGTTTGTATGCAGGATTTTATCTACGATTCAAATGTTTAAAATGACATTTGTTACAATATTTTATAGGTCCAATATAATTATTTCATCCAAAAGAATGTTATTTCATAAACTATTGATATATTATTATGATATATTGATATTGATATATATCCACAGCATGTTTTTTATTTAATATATCGTACAAAGTTGTTTATTATATGGAAGAATTTATAAAATTTTTGACTATTTTTAGTACGATTTCTTTTAGGCCGTCCCAAAAACAGGATCTACTGTAGATCTACTGTAGTCAAAATATTCAAAATATAGCTACGTTTAGCACTGATTTAATAGGTTAGTGCGTTATGCTATTAGTTTGCATATCATCTATGTTTTACACGATTTATGTGACAGATAAATAATAATATGAGCATTAGAATATATTATTAATCTTATTTTTGCTTACCCCTATTTATCGTTTTGAATTCCTCGGTAGTTGCTTTTTCGCTGTCGGGAACTTTTGGATAATTATCGTCCATTTGAATTATTTTCATAGGCTTTTCTACATCATTTGATGCCATATAAGTAAGAGCGGCCGGTTCAGATATTTGTGAGCCTCTTTCGAGAGGTATCACAGATAAAGGAGATTCCGTTGCTTGAAAAATGAAATAAATTAACACACATATTAAATTTATAAGTATAAATCAATGTAACGTCTACCGCAAATAATTGAAAGCATACAAATATCATAACTTAACTTTTTTTTTGACTGAAACAGATCATATATTGGACAAGCTTTTATTTCTAAATATATATTACTTTTTTCACATTTTTTGAATTATTATTCCGGTAGTAGTTGATGCACACATTACTTTTACTTTTTATTACATTGACCATAAATTGTACAATGTTACTTTATTTTTATTGGCACGATTTCTTATATTAACATGCATGAATATATCGCAAATATGCATATGTATAAATCTGAGCATTTATTGATAATGAAAATTTTTAATTTTTATAGACAAAATTATTAGAATTATAATATGTTCAAATACTAAATCTTAATAAAAATCAGCATTAGAACGACTTTGTCTATTGATAAAATCAATGAACATTTTTTATATAACATATAATGTAATCATTTAAAATATTAAATCGATGCTGGCGTAATATTTGTATTTGACTTACATGTTGCGCTGTCTCCGTAGTAAACATTCTCAGATTTGTTGTACTTAACTTTCAGCCCAAATTCATCCACGTTTTGGAAGGCTGCCAAAATATTAAAATTTATTGCATTTTAACTGAATTGGACAATAAATTACACTAGTCATATTCTTTACGGCAAACTATTACAAAGTTTTGCATAGTAGTTTATTGTTAGTACTCTTTAATTTTGTAGTTATGTATCTGAACTCCCTTGCTTGTTCGTTAAAAATTATGAAATAGTCCGATATTTGCA
Organism: Ctenocephalides felis; assembly: GCF_003426905.1. Classification (NCBI taxonomy): domain Eukaryota; kingdom Metazoa; phylum Arthropoda; class Insecta; order Siphonaptera; family Pulicidae; genus Ctenocephalides; species Ctenocephalides felis. The sequence continues at coordinate 62,170,930 of NW_020538040.1, read as the reverse complement.
AATTTCACAGCACATTACATTAAAATTGTAAACAATGACTTTTAGGCGAAATCAATAATATCTATTATATGGAACTTGGAAAATATGGATTTTATTTAAAAAATTTAGTTTTGTTCAACTGAATATAGGACAGTACTATAGCCAAAACGTATGGATTTATAATATTTTTTTATTGGTGTTTGCCTGGTTATAAAATTATATATATATATATATATATATATATATATGTTTCAAGGTACTAACCGAACTTAGTAGAATATCGCACGTGATAATTATCATCGTCTTCACGCAAGGCATTGTTCTCCGAGCCTGAGTTATCATGATGACTTCCCGATCGAAATTTACTCCTCCTTGCTAGTCTTATGCGTCTTTTCTCTCTTGATATTGTATCTATATCAGTTTCCAATATTCCAAAGTCGTCGAAGTTATCTCCCAGACTGCCGGAGGATCTTTCGTTAGTAATAGTCGCTTTTTCTATAAATACATCAAACTCTTCGTTTGCGTTTATAACGATTACAAATGCTAAAACTATAAATGAGCAAGTAACAACTGAATTGATCGTCCGGATCATTGTAAGCAAAGATCTAATAAGAACGACGGTTCTGTTGCTTTTGAATTCTCCAAGTTCCTGCTTTCAATTTATACCATTGGCGACGTTGATATGCGAATACCACATTATTGTTTCGTAGTTTATTTAGTTTTTCCCATGCATGTTATGCCGCGAATGTTTATAAATAAATTATGTTAGTTAATGATTTTGTAGCATTGTTTATATTTCAAGATTTGCTAATTGCCAAGTAATTAATGGTAGTTCAATAATTAATATGCAACTTCTATCGATTCCTAAACAAATAATAACATTGTAAATCATACAATGGAATTTGTATTGTTTTTCTTATGCATGTTTCATTTCTGTTTTTGGTCATAATCAACATATTAATAAAATATTAGGTTTAAGCTTTTGTAAAATTCACGATCGTACTAAGAAAATGTGTACCAATTTTAAGGATATTTATTAATCAAAATAATAATATGAAAATATTAATCAGTTTATACTCCTATAAGAAGTCGAACTCTGCAAAATGTATGATGGGCTGTTAATAATAAATACATACATTGTTGTATTTGAGTTATTAATCTAATATATTCCTTATTGCTTTTTATTTTATGAAATGAATGTGATCTCGTACAGTTACACAGCGTTATTTATCGACTTGTCAGTTCAGTATTAAAAGTCGATGAAATTCTTTAATTTTATCATTACTATTGGTAGTAGTTCATCGTAATTTTTGAATCCCGGTTGGATGATATCTTTCTTACTTATCATTTTAGAACAATGTTTTCCTTTTCTTGTCCATATTTTCTGAAATGTTTAAGTGTTTTAATATTGAAAGGAACTGATTTTCGATGTCATCGGTTTAACGAATTGCATATAGCGAGTTCTCAATTTTGAAAACTGTGGATTCATTGAAAATATGAAAATTTTACCACAATGACTCACAAATATAAAAGAAAAGAATACAATCTTTCGGAAACAATTAATTTCAACTTTTTTCGTTCTTTGCTTTGGAACATCTCACGAAATACTATTTCTTGTGCTTAAATATTTCTTGTTTTTATACCAGTATTTCATATCTACGCAAAGCAATACATTTGTTGATGGCATTGAATAATATTTATAAAAATTTTACTTGTTAGAAATGTGATATGAATATTATTATTTACACGAATGCTTTCTGATTATATTTTTGTTTGTTTCAAATATTATTCTGCCACATTTCTTTTGGTTTATCAGCAATTAGAACGGAATGTATAGTTACTGTTTCTATTGTGTATCTTACTGAATATTTGCGTACGTTTAATCCTTAGTACATCTACCAAATATATGCTCTTAGTTACAAGGTACTAACCATTAAATTAGTATTCTAAAATCAGGAAATGGATTAAATAGAGAAACATGAAAATAGAAATACAGCCGTCTCTCGCCTTACGAGCTTAATTCTTTCCGTACCCACGCTTGCATATCGAATTTCTCGTATCTCGAAGCAACATTTTCCATGTAAATACATTGAAATGTCATTAATTCATTCCAGCACAGTGTTCTCTTCAATATTAAACATAAATGAATCATTATTATATTGGAAAAATGAGTTAGACATGTTTCATTAAACAACTCTGATGCTCTATCAGTTGCATCTTTTTTGTGGTGATTTTATCCACAAACTTTTTAACTTTGTCCCACATTGCTCAAACAATGCACAAGAATAATGGCATAATTAGTATTAATGACAATAAAGAAGAACATATCAATTCTTCTTTATTGTTCACAGTTTGTTTCAACAATCAGATTAAAAATAGAATCTATTAACAAATGTTTAACTGTAAAATAATTTACTTTAAATATTTGTATGATAATTTGTATAAAATGTGACATACAAAAACCCTTTTTACAATTAATATTGGGTGAACCTGTTTCATTCGCACCCCCATAAGTTTACGTTACGCTTCTCACTCGCACGTATGCGAAATTTTGCTTGTTATGGAGATACGGAGCAAAGAGTGCAAAAAATACAAATCGAATTTTTGAGAGTACGGAGTATGTGATTTGAATGATCTAAAAACATTCAATTTGTAATGATTGGGAGAAGAGGTGATTAGTTTTTGGCAGAGGCAGGTCCAGCCATTTCAAAGATACTGAGCTAAATGTGCAATAAATGGCAGTTTTTGAGAGAACTAAACATTTGAATGATTGAAAGAACTTCCTGCTTGTTTCAACAAAATAATTGCTTTTGGGAAAAAAATTTTTGGTTTCAAATATCTTTTTTCGATTTTTTTTTTGTATATTGAAAATAATTCAGATTTTGATTTTAATTCTGACTATAGTTGAAATATACTTTAAAAAAATAATTGCTTTGCAATTCAGTTTATGTAATTCTTATAAATATTAGACAACGTTGCAATATTTATAATAATCTATTTGAAAACAAATATTTCTCAATCATTTCGTTACGGTACGGGAAGTTTCAGCAATTTGCCTTAAGGCAAACGGTAGTACGGCTAGATCTGCTTTTACCAAAGTTTAATCTTATGTTCGTGACCAAAGTTCAATCCTGTGTTCCAAAATATGAGTCTAACATTTTTAGAACCATCAGTTCTGCCATTCTTCTTGATGAAAAATTATGCATTTAATTACTCATGATAAGCGAAATTATGAAAAAAACGTCTCAGCTCATAAGCGTTAGAAATTTAAGGCCTATTTGTTATGAGCTTTCAGATATAATTGAATCCTGCGGAATATTTTTGGAATTTTTGAAATAATATACAAAAGTCTGTCATATATTTTTGCGAGAAAATTTTCATTTAATTGTTATTATGAAATTATCATTTAATTGTTATAGAAATTTAACCAACTTGAGTTATGATTGTTTCTTTTTAAATATTTTTAAAAATTTTGAATTGGTGTCGCCTTTTGGGAAAAGTTAAAAAAAAAGCAAAGTTTTGTTAACGAATCGATCATTTCAAACACTCGTGCATTCTTTTTCCATTTTTTGTGTCAAAGGGTTTAGAATAGCTTGAGAATGCCGTAAAACATAAAATTAGTGTATCAATTTTTAGGCGAAAACAAACTTCTTGAGGAAGTTAATATTTGAATATTTATAAATACATTGGCAATTCGGGCTAATAATAATCCATATGCATATATAATATAAAATATTATATATTTGTAAAAATTATATATGATAACTACATTTATTCATTGATAACTACATTTATTCAGTTCAGTACCACTATTGTATGCATATGCATTCACACTCTAAAAGGATTTATCAAAATTCGAATAGCCGTTTAGGAGCAATTTAGGGACAACACACGCATCATAACACACGTACAGTAGATTTGTGTATATAAGATTTATATGCCAGTTTAGACTAAAACATAAAAAATATATTTTTAGCTTTTTATTACATTTCTACATTAACACTTTTTTATATTTCAATACTATATAGAAAAATATACTAATTATTTATTGTCTCATTGCTGTGTCCCTTTGCTTTGCTTCTCAATATTTACACGGACGATTTGTGTTTGGTGTACAAGCGTGGTGTCATTCTTGGCTTATTTTTCTCTTCAACTCTCTTCGCTGGATAAAATCTTCGAACATCTTCTATAATGCATAAAATTGTTTCATGAGAATAATGAATAATATGATTTTTTTGCTTATTTTGTTTTACGCCAACTCTGCAGTTTATATTATAAATATCTAATTATATTTTTACATTTAGGTCCTGTCGTCTATTTTTCTTGACTACTAATTAAATTATTTCATCTTATGTTGAGCATGTAAAAACACAATAGAGAATCTTATAAATGATGAATTGGCAACGTTTATATAGATATTGGTTGGTGGTCGTGAAAAGAATATACATATATCAAAATTAAAATGCATGTTTAAATATTCTTATACATAATACCTATACATAATTATAAAAAAATACGATGAAACAAACAGAAAAAAATAGTAAAAGCATTGTAACCATCGTTCAAAGGAATTATCATCCTTTAGAAAATGTTGTCTCTCACTGTTGAAATGAAAGATCAAAAATTTATGCTTTAGGCCAATTTAAAGTGTGTTAATATCAAATGATAAATTTTATAGTTTTAATTTTGTAGTAACATGAAATGAAACTGATTAAACAAAATAGCTGTCGTTTAAACATTTCGTCAACTAAAACCTATGGAGTATAAATAGGCGCTGATATTGGATTTAATTATTTTTTTTAGTAATAAAAAGTTCAAATAACCGAAACAAAAATGCAAGAATGTTGTTTATTACTTACGATTTTTAACTATGTTGTTATAACGTAATAATAATTGTTATTAGTTAATTGTTTACTATTGTTATTTAATTAATGAATTAATTTTAATTTTAATTTTTAATGTCAATATGAATTGTTTTTGTAAGAAACAAACGTATTTGCGAACGATAGATGAAATCAAATAACAATAGTAAACAGTGGATTGTTTGATATAATCATATTTACCCGTGTTTCTCAATACTTCGTTCGGCATAGTACCCAAATCGGTTCGTGGTCTTACGTAGCGTTCTGGATCAAAAGAAAATCCCTCTGAAACAATTAGTGTGTCGTCAATCGATTCGTGTGTTAGAGGTAAATTATAAAATAAATTATAAAATTTATTTGACACGTTTACTTACTGCATCTTGGACAACATAGCGGGTAGGGTGCGTATGGGTCGACGGCATCAAAAACATCGCAATCTATTCTGTTACATCTAAGTACAAAAATATTCAAACACATGATCTACATAATATATATATATATATATATATATATATATATATATATATATTAGGGTGGCCCTTGAAATGGTCATTTTCGAATTTCCTTGCTCCCAGGGGCTCAAATGGTTCCAAATAGATAAAAAACAATTCTCTGAAAGTTTTAGCTCTTAATATTAACGTTTAGATAGAGCGCAATTCAATCAAAATTTGTATGGAAAGAGCATGGAAAAAATTTTAAAAATTAAAAAAAAATGTTTTAGATGTAACTCAGCGACAAATGAATGAGTTTTATTCATTCATTTGTTCGCTTAATTACATCTAAAAAACATTTTTAAAATTTTTGAAATTTTTTTCATGCTATTTTCATACAAATTTTTGATTGAATTGCGCTCTATCTAAACGTTAATATTAAGAGCTAAAACTTTCAGAGAATTGTTTGTTATCTATTTGGAACCATTTGAGCCCCTGGGAGCAAGGAAATTCGAAAATGACCATTTTAATTACCACCCTAATATATATGTATATTAATTTTACATTCTTGGCGTTTCTTACCCTTGGACATAACGGTAGGTTCCAGATCCTCTTTGGCATAATGAACAATTTCCCAGAATTGGTTTAGTATACTCGTGCTCTAGAAATTGCATTCTTTTACATACGTCAACCAAAGGATTTTGCAGTTCACCATATGGAGTTCCTATCAATTGCGTTTTTTAACAATCCTTCCGATACAATTTATTCTGATCATTTTTAATATAAATGTACTTACGTTTATCTCGTGGACCAATAACTGAAAATATAATACTAATTAATTATTTGTTCTATAGTGCAAAATATAAGATAGAATGCGGATTTAGTATTAACACTAGATTTACGGGGCGAGCCAATTTGACTAAATAAAAATTATAAAAGTTTAAAAATTATAAAAGGTTTAAAAGTTTTTAGCAGAAAAACTGATCCACAAAGGTAATTTTGTAGTTTATCCGTGAAAGGTATTTCTTGGAATCAAATTTGGAGTTTGCTTTGATTTAAAAAATATGGGAAAGATTTATAAAGAATAGTCAGGTTTATCACAAACATGACGCAAACATCGCGATCGATAAACAATTAACACCTACTAAAACTAGATGCTAATTTACGCAGTGCATGCCGAATAAGCCGAATAACTTCGGCATCAAATTTTGTCTGGAATTCAATGTAACAAGCAAATATCATGTAAACGGTTTTCTATGCTCCAGCAAGGATAAAATCCGATGACCAAACATTTCTTTGAGCAAAATTTTAGTAACTAAGCTTGAAAAATATTTAGGCTGTGGACAAAATATAATTTACATATTTACTAGGTGGAAATTCGAGTCAGCTTTGGTCAGGAAACATAAAAGCAATAGAATATCATGACATATCGACTTTTATAAATGATCCGATTTTGATACTGTTTAAAAGAATTTGTTAAATAATAATTTTCTACAACTATTATTTCATTTGCAAAAACATTACTTGAAAAATTTTTTTTTGGTTTTACTGTATTTGGCTTGTACGTATATATATCGCGATAGTCAAAAAAGGTGTAATGGCAATGTTTTGTACACAATTGTATAGGGTTAAGAATTGTTACCTGACCATTTATTAAAGCAGTTCTTATATAAATGTGTGCTTGTACTACTAATCACGAAACATAAATTATTTCATAACCAATTATGAACTAATTATGGCGTTGATGTATTTGATCAAATTGTAAAAATATTTTTCATTAATTTTTTGATAATAAACATTGGCTACGGACTATTTTTTCCAAAAAGTTTTATCTTCTTGCACGAGTCAATTTGGCTCACTTCAGTGAAAATAGGTATATAACCAACACGTAAATCTAGTGTTAATCGTGTCTGTTTATCCTATAGTTATTATTTTTTGCGATGAACATTATTCTTTACATTTTATTAGTTATTTTAATTATGCATTTATATTATATACGAGAAAGCTATCTTTTATATCGTTAAAAGAAACATGGTTTGATGGGCGGAATGCAAGAAAATATTTTAAATAATTTAACATAAATTAAGGAATTGTAATGATTCCTGAGCGTTCGATTTCAATAATTGAAAAAAAAAATTGTATTATCGATCTGATCTGAACAATCTGAACAAATTTTTGGGAAGGCGAGTCCAGCGGTTTCAAAGACCCAAAAAAATGCCATTTGGCGGTCAAAAATTATCATTAGACATATGCACGTCGAACTATGAGATATTTTATAGAGTTTTTTATAATAAGTACATTTTTTCATTTCGATGCGTTTCGTACTAATGTTTTTCCGTTAGAGACGGCGCTTACGCGCTTCGAAATTTTGTCTCTAAAACAGCTACGCAGCGCGAATGATTTGTAAAAAATTTTCAAAAAATTCAAAATGTGAGAAAAAAATTAAGATTTTTTGAAGAAGTCAATTTTCAAAAAAATCTGAATAATTTTCAAAAATCTATTTTTTTTCAAAGTTTTCAAAAAAATTTGAAGCTTATTTAAAAAATTTAATTTTCAGTACGTGAAGTTCCAGCAATGCTATGCACCACTAGTTTGCAATTTAAATTACCTTCATAGATCCTATGGTGGTTTGCGTCTTTTTTTTGTTCGGGTTCAACCCGTTTCCATGTTTCTGCATCGTCTACAGCCCGCGAGGGTAACGACATCAGCAGTAGGGTAGCGCAGAAGTTCAAAACACAGCACTTGACTTTGACCATCGCGAAAACTTGTCTTATAGACTAGGCGACCACGCTGAAAGTGACTGATGAGAAATACAAGCCACGGGATGCTTTTTATAGTACCGAATCGCCTGGAGAATATTTATAAAATATCTAAGGAATTTTATTATGATATCCAAATAATTTAAATGTTTGAAATAGTTTTATATTTTCAAAAACTATAAACGAATTCGTATTATCAGTTCTTGCGAATTTTAATTGCTTTCTTGGTCAAGAAGTGTGAATCAAAACAATATAACCAAATTTACGCCGCGTTTAAATATTCACCATGAGCACTGCATTGATAAGTAATTAAAACAATTGCCTTGTTTTTACATTCTAACGGATTTGTATGTTATTATTTCCAGCTTTCATTCTCATATATTAATTATATCTAAATATACATTGCTGTCATAGTAAAGTAAATGGATATTGAGCAATTACAATTTTGCATCTTATACTATTTATATTATTATGGTATTTGACTGTTTTAGTACTATCCTACATGTATTATTTATTATTAGTTAGTATCTATTACTACTTGCATAGTAATATATGTTAATTTTTTATCTTTTTACAGTTCATCACAAATTCTCAATGTCCAAATGAAACTAATGTTGTGTTTGTCCGTATGTTTTTAGATTAGTGTTCGATATTAAGTAATAACTAGTTGGTATTGGTATTTTGCCTTGAGGCAAGTTACATGAACTTCCCAATATATGTAAATAATCGACTTAATCAATAAAAAATAAATTAATTTATGAGCGATTAAAAGTATTATGAGTCGATTTATTACACATATTTGAAAACTAACGAACACGCTAACTCGGAGTATTTTCTAAAAGCAAATTTTCACAAATCAATAATTTTTGTAATTGAACCAGTTTCCGTAGGACTTTAATTCTTTGTACCACACCAAAGTTACGAAATGTTGCACACTTTTTTACAAATTACAAAGAAACGGTTCGGCAGATCGTCGCACAAAACTGACAAACGGTAACCCTCATCGAGATACATCAAATGGCTTTTAAATTTCTGAAATCGGTTCAGGCGTTTTTGAGCAAACGTCGAAGGTCTAATTTTGACAAACGCTAAAAAAACGATACTAATGTTTGCAAACTTTGACGATTTTTTAAAATTAAACGATTTGTTGTAGGGCCGTAATATTTTAGTATGATCTGTAAGACTATGGTATCTACCGTCAAAAAAACGACTTATTATTTCAAGAAAACGACTAAGCCGATCTTTACCAAAAAGTAATCAAGTCTATTCCCAACCAATATCTTTTGAACGGTTTTTTTCAAAATCGATTCATAATTGCGGGCTAAAACGTGGACGAAATTTTTTTCTGCTATTTGCAAAGAAACGGCTTGGCTAATCGTCGTGAAAAATTAATAAACGCTAATCCTCATCGAGATACATCGAATGGCATTTAAATTTTTGAAATCGATGCAGCTTTTTTTGAGAAAACGTCGATTTACAACAAAAAATCTGTTTACATACACACACACACATACTTTTCCAAATTTCTTCTCATTTGATTCAGAATGGCTTGAAATATCGAGAAAACATAAAATTAGTGAATCGGATTTTTTATGTAAACAAACCTTTTCTCCTTTTCTAAACTTTCCTCTAAGAAAAAATAAATTGAATAATTACAATCACAATTATGGACCGTATTTGTAAGAAATCATATTTTTAACTTCTGGCAGGGTAATGTCATGTCATGTCATGTCATGTCATGTCATGTCATGTCATGTCATGTCATATCATGTCTTTCACATAATAGAACGGGTCAATTAATTTGGATAGTTCGAGAAACATTCGATTCATAGGGACAGTGCAAGGAGCGTGTTAGTTTTTCGAAAATGCACATGGCTCAAGACACACAAGTTAACCGATTTTTCCTACAGATTTTACCAAGTTTCACATTTTTACCAAATATCTTAATTGTGCGTCAATATATAAGCCTGGTCGAACGTATTTAATTATAAACATGTTATAGATTAAATTTTTATTATTTTCCAGTATTTCATATTTTATAAACTACATTGTCATGCCTTGATATATTTTCATGGTCATAAAATTTATTACAAAATTTAATATGATAAAATATTTAGGATTTGAGTAAAGCAATACCACTGAATTTTAAATTATGTCGATATCAATTAAATACATAATAGTTTTTCTAAATAAATTTTGTTTTTCATTAGTTTTTCTTTTTTTCCTCATTGCAAAATCGAATATAAAAATTTTAAAATTACTTTTAGTGAAGAAATGTAACTTCAAGCCCCAGTTAATTTGTAATTATATTTAATTTAAAATATGTAAATATCAATACATTAAAAAATATAAATATGTAAATATCTTCATATTAAAAAATAACAGTAATTGTAACTTCTAATTTTCACATAAACACTAATTATAAGTTTTACAAATTATCCACTTTTGTTATTTTGTATAAGAAAACATGGTATCAGTTTTTTCAAATTCAGTTGTAGATAATCAGAAAGAATTAATAGTGATCTTATGAATAAGTTATTAGAAAGAACACCTAATCATTTGGGCCTAGTTATTGAACTTTGCTTGAAAAGACACGAAGCTCTTTAATTCTTACATTTAATACAATCCTATATGATGAAATGACAAGTAGTGCTATACTTCTTTTGCTGACCAAATATTTATGACAAAAATTAACTACTTTGAGATAAATACAACCCTTACTTCATTTAAAAAGGTAGAAGAACTCGTGTACCATCAAACATATCACATGAAATGAATTTGTATTTGATTTTGCATGCTCGATTTGGTCGGTATTCGTTTGACAAGCAAGTCAATAGAGGCCAAATATGCTAATACCAGAAGTCCACATGAAAATAACAACTAGTGGTGCATGGCATCAAGCCTTAAGGCTAATTGCTGGAACTTAAAAAAGTTTTAATTTTCTTTTAGAACTCTGAAAAAAATCGATTTTTGAGATTTTTAATTTTTTTGAAAAAATCATCTTTTTGAAAAATTTGATTTTATTTATACTTTAAAATATTTTGGAAACTTTTTTTAAAGCAATCGCGATACGTTAGCTGCGCAGAAACGAAATATCAAGCGCGTGGGCGCCGCGCCGCAGTATAACGGATAAACATTGGTACGGAACCCATGCAAATGTGAACAAAATTTTGTCCGCAAAATGGCCTTTTTTCACTTTTTTATTGGATCGAAACCGCCAGGCCCGCCTTCGTAAAAGTTTCATTTGTATCCGCATATACACACATACATCCATTTTTTCTAAGGTATGCCAAAATGTTCAGAAAACTTATAAAGTAAAGATATGCAAAAAAAATTATTTTCGATTTTTTTTTTCGAATACTTTAACCTATGGGAAGTTACCAAAATAGTAGAGTTAATAAAATAGTAGAACCGACTTGAATGGGTATTAAAAACTTTTAAGAAAATTTTAAAATGTTCAAAATTTGAAAAAAATATTTGAAAAAAGTCGACATTTTGAAAATAAATCATAATTTTAAAATTGTAGTAATTTTCATTTTTTTTTTCAAAAATGTTTAACTTTTTCAAATATTCTCAAAATTTTCACATTCAACATTTAACATTCTCAAAAAACTGTAATATTTCCTTTCAAAGCTTTTAGAAATATTAAATTTACTTGACATTTCGTACTTTGAATCTTGGAATCTCTTATACAGTACTATAGTATATAATTTTTTTATTGAAATGAACGATAATTAAAATGAATGAATAAAGTAAAAGAATTCAATTTCATGAATACGTTCTTTTTTATTTTATTTTTCTTATATTTATTACATTTATGTAAGAATGATATTTCTTGAAGACTAATACAGTATCTCATAACAAAATGCCCATTAGAATAGCTTTCTTCTTCTAGACTCGCGCATATTTTTCAATTTGCGTTCATGATCGGGGTCTATCATATAGCTCATAATTCCCACTTGACTTTCTTCTGGGACTTCGTCACGGGTTGTTAGTTCCTTGGGATCGGTTTTTCTTCTATCGGCAAAATGATCTGGTGCTGTTTCTGATAATAACTCGTCTTCGTTCATTTCATCGGAAGCAGCATAAATCATTCGACGCTGTTCATCTTCTCCATCCACATCCTCTTGTTCTTAATTTTTTTACATGAAATTCAAAATAAAAATTATAGGTTTAGCAAATCTTTTAAGAAATTTGCAATAATTTTCTATATAGCAGTTTACAAAATATAAGTACGAGAAATAGAATTATTTATGTTATAAAATTAAAATTAAGTAGATTTACTTATACGGTATTCTTGTATTTTTATCAATCATTAAAATTATCAATTAAATCTCGACGAATGTATTTAGCAGAAGTAAAAGACATTTAAAAAGTTTGAGTCTTCTTGCAATTTCATCATTTCTCGTTCATATTATAAGTATAAAATGCTCATTATCTATTACCCGGTGTAAACTCTTTTCGGAATTGCGGCTTATTATTGGTAATACCAGTTCCTATCACCGCTCTTTCGCCAACTGTAAAAGCGTAATAATTTTGATAATTATTAATTATGTAAGCCATTTGAAGAAACATTTTATCAACTAACCGCAAGCAGGGCAGCAATCTGGAAACGGCGCTGTGGGATCGGTTGGCAAAAAGGCGTCACAATCCATTCTTTGACAGCTATAATATTTTTATTTACAAATAGCGAATGCTATACGATGCTTATATTATATTTCAATATTTTAAATGCTTTGATTTTAATTTCAGTTTCTCTATTTTATCTTTAGCTTAAGTTTAAGTTATTGTTTTTAACATCTTACCCTTGAATGTATCTATAGGTTCCTTGACCTCGGTAGCACATGATACACATTCCTTCGATTGGTTTTTCGTATTCATAATCCAAGAAGTTCATTTTTCTACATTCTATCATTTCTAAACTATCCTCCCCAACTTCAATATAAAGTTATAATATTATTTAAGCTGCATTAAATCATAGTCATTAGTTGTAATGTTGAACTATATTTACCTAACGGTGCAAGGCTGCCGTCAAGCGGTGAGCGATATACTGCAAAATAATTGTTTCAGAAAATAGTTCGAGAATTAATTTTTTAGAAATTTATTTTCATAAAAAATCTACAATACTTAATGTTAATATTAGCTGTACAGCAAAAGATGTTAATATTTACCAGGTGGAGCCATCATTCCCAATGGTGGTTCTCCTTGCTGTTGATATGGCGATGGGTATCCTGGTATGTACGTTTCACTTTCTATTTAAAAGGATTTTCTTTTTATTATGATTAATATGAGATTATAAATAATGAATAAATAAAAATTAATCAAATATAACTTACGGCATTCGCAACATTCAGGAAAAGGCTTAGATAAGTCTGGTGCGCAAGGGGGACTTCCAGTGGGATATTGGCAACTGAAAGAAGAGAAAGAAGAAGAAAGTTTAAATTATTTTCTCTTTGATTGAGAATCGAATTAAAATCTAATTCAATAATCAATTTGATTATACTTTTCTGATCTTGGAAGTCCTTGTTTTTTTTTTAATTTGACATCACTTCTGTTATCGGTAATTTTATTGAAAAAACTTACGTAGCTTGGGTAGAAAATATTCCACCAGCTTCACATCTTCTTAAAGAACATTCTCCGGGATAATTACTTGTTTGTCCTAAGCTGAAAGGTCTGCCAGCAGGATCTAAACAGCCAACTAAACATATTCGGTAAAACAATGATCAGTGCGTTAGGGCTTGATAGATTATATTTATTTCGTATTTTATGTATATTATTAAAATTTAATTTACGTTATCTTATATCCCTTTTTCAAGTTTATAACAAAAACTTACGTGACTCTGCTGATTTCGTTTGTGGACCGGTTCCCGACATATTAGCTGCAGTAATATTAGGTGAAATTTATTATACTGCTATTGAGAAATATGGACATAATTTAAAATATTAATTAATAATTTCTTACCAATAGTATCTCCGTAGAATACGTGTTCAGTCTTGTTGTATTTGACTTTTAATCCAAACTCGTCGACGTTCTGGAATGCTATTTAAACATTATTATCAAAATGTGTTCTTGGTTTTTTTTAATGATCTATTCCTATACACTACCGATAGAAACTTAAAGTAAAAATTTACCGAATTTGGTTTCGTATCGGACGTGGTAGTTGTCATCGTCTGCTTTTGGTTTATGATCGTGATCGTCGAGATCACTTCTGCTTCTGGACTTTGGCGTTACTTTTCCATTACTGCTACCACTTTTAGTTTTTCTTTGAAATCTTTCGCCCCTAGCTCCGATACCACCAAAACTTTTATCGTCGAGTACTTCGAGTTGCGTCGTCGTATTTATTGGTAAAGTATGTGGTGCCGCGATCGGCCCATTTATAGTATTGGTTCGATCCAATGGATCATCGTGATCGAATTGGCAACAGATTTGCCACATCAACGTTAAACTATACACCATTAGTAAACACAGTTTGCAACTGCCCCAATGCAAGGACATTTTGAAAATTTTCTCAGTTGCAAGAAGATCAAAACGAGTCTACTGCACGCTCAGAACAGAGCGAATGGTTTGCATGGATAACCTGCCGAGCACCGGGTTTTATTAGGCTATTGGCCGGAAGTGTCGCGGAATGTGCAGGACCGCGTTTCACACGCTAAAATGGTTCCATTTCCATATTATTTATAAATTCTTCGGCTCAGAGATAAGGTATTTATTTCTAATGTTATTCAATTGATAAATCGAATATGTAAATTAATTTTGCTACACTTTCCATAATATTTTTGATATAAATGCCTTGAATTTTCTAAATAAGATAATAATATAATCAGCAAACGAAAATGGAATGTTCTAATTTTGTTTGGCCATGTTGAAAACAAAACATTAACGACAAATTTAAATTGAAAGGTTATTGATAATACTGCAACATTTGCTTATCTCTTTTAGTTATTAGTTAATTTAGATCATGGAATCTATAACTATTTCTGATTGCTAAAACAAAATAGTTTTAAAACATGATACCATAATATTCCATTCTTTGTTTTGCTAAAGGCAGAAAATAGAAAATGAAATTTTTTACATTTCTCGACGTTTTGAAGGTTTCTGAACATTTTGGCATACCTCAGAAAAAATGGATGTGTGTGTGTGTTTTGTATGTCCGCATTTTTTCGTCCACGTTTTTGGGCGCACGGATCAACCGATTTGAATCGTTCAAAAACATTCGATTTCTATTGATAGGGAGATGTGCTGATTAGTTTTTGGCAAAGGCAGGTCCAGTCGTTACGGAGATACGGAGCAAAGAGAGCAGAACACAAATCGAGTTTTTGAGGGAACGGAGTATCCGATTTGAATGATCTAAAAAACATTCAATTTGTAATGATCGAGAGAAGAGGTGATAAGTTTTTGGCAAAGGCAGGTCTAGCCATTTCAAAGATACAGAGCTAAATGTGCAAAAAATGTCAGTTTTTGAGAGAGCTAAGCGTCCGATTTGAATGATTTAAAGAACTTTCTGATTGTTTCAAAAAATAATTGCTTTTGGAAAAAAAATTGTTTTTTTTTGTATATTGAAAATAATTCAGGTTTTAATTTTAATTCTGACTAAAGTTCTAATATACTTTAAACAAATAATTTCAACTTTGCAATTCAGTTTACATAATTTTTATAAATATTAGACAATGTTACAATATTTATAATAATCTATTTGAAAACATTCAATTTTCCTCGAACATTTCGTTACGGTGCGGGAAGTTGCAGCAATTTCCCTTAAAGCACGATGACATACACCACTAGTTATAATTTTTGTTTACATATTCTTAACGACGATTTTAAAAACTAACACGTGTACTTGAAACTTACGATTTTAGCTTTTCAAATCAATGTTTGCATTATATTCCAAAAACTACAATAGATGTCTTTCATCAAGCTTAGGCTTTTGTACCAATAAGCAAGAATATGTATAACTATGTATATATGTGTAAATTGACAAATTAATAAGCACATAAATCTGGATTTCATTTTTTTTTAATCAGATGTTTTCAGATTTTTAATAATCTTACACTTCTCAACAGTCTTAAAAAGGTAACTGTTGTTCATAACATCTTGAGTTTCTATATTTGATTGATAATTTACAATAATGGAAATGAACTAATATTCGAATTTATTTTTTTGAAATGTTTACGGGTTGATTTATTAGACAACAGGAATTTATATTTTTCAAGATCACCAAAGTTAAGAAATTTTTGTCACCTGTTTAATTTTTTTTACTTATTAACTTCCCGTAATCGTCCAAAAATTAAAATTGAAAATTTTTGCATATCTTTACGTTTCAGAAGTTTCTGAACATTTTGGCACATCACACCTTGGAAAAAATGGATGTGTGTATATGCGTGTGTACGAAACAACCGATTTAAAAATCAATCGATTCTTATTGATAAGGAGACGTGCTCATTAGTTTTAGCAAATAGTTGACCCAGCCATTTCGGAGATACAAAGCAAAGAGAAAGAAAAAAGAAATCGATTAGAAAATAGAAATCAAGTGTTTGACAGATTATTATAAATACTGTAAGTGCAAAAACATTGTAAACATATACATAAGTTAGTATAAGGATACATATTTCCAGAAATTCAATTGAAAGGTAGTGAATTTGTTTGCAAGTTCCAACTGAATTATACAAAAAAACTCAATAGTTCATTTAATTAAAACTCAATAGTCATTTAAGGTAGAAAAGGTCAAGAAACGACAGAAATTATAAGATTATCTCCGTTATAATCATAATGAAGAAGAATTTTTAAACCGGAGATTTTGTCATTTCTTTTATTTATTTATTTTTTTTCAATTTTATTCCATTTGGATCTCAATTTTGACTTGAGACTCGTGTTCATCGGTAAAAACTACATTGGAAAATATATGTCGCACACCCAATACAGACTTTTTTTGTGGGCCTGTGTAATTATCTAATAGAATTTTATAAGACATAAAAGACTGCAACATTAAAACTATTATTTTCAGAAGAGCAAATAATATTATGCACCATTGTACATTTGAATAAAATATTATTCATTGGGAAGAATCAATTTGTTAGTGTAATACTTTTTTTAAATATTGTACAAAGTATTTACTATCTATACTTGTTATCATTAATAGCGAATGAGTGGCCTCTTTTCATGAAGAGCTTGAGTTTTCTTTATTGAGATGATTAAAATAAGCGCACGTTATTATTGAAACCGATATATTCATTTATGGATTTATACTAATATAAATTATTTCATCAACATAAATTATTAGGAAGTATTCTGAATAAGACACTAAAGTAAGCAGTCGATGCAAACTTGTACTAATTTGAAGCATTCCCACAGTTCACGGTCATTTTTAATCAATCCATTACTTTTTGGAGTCTTCAGTAGATACATGTACCCATGTTTATGCATTTTCTGCTTTCTCGATAGAATTCAGACTACGATGAATCGAGCTAATCGATCCCATCGATCTTTCATCCGCCCATGGGATTACTGGGATGGTTTGTTGGTACGTTGTCGACCTTTTTCATCGCTTCATTTTGTGAATCTGATTGCAATTTCAATATTTTTGATACTGGTACTGAGTTGGCCCTAACACTTTTAAAAGCTTTTGCCTAATTAAGGGTAATGTCTAAAATTACATTATGCGCTGTTGTACACGAGTAAGTGGCATTATAATAAGTCCCAAAACCAAATGAAATTTTTAAATATTCAAATATTTTTGGCACCTCAGAACTGAATGTACAATCAGTAATTAACTTCCCGTAGAGTAAGTTATTGTAATCTTCCAAAAATCGAAATTGAAAATTTAATTTTTTTACGTTTCAAAGGTTTCTGAGCATTTTGGCATATTCAATTTGTAATGATGAGAAGACGTTTTGATTAATTTTTGGCAAAGACAGACTCAGTCATAAATAGAGAACTAAAAGTGTAAATTTTTTTTGAGAGAACAATGCATCCGATTCGAATGATTCAAAAATCATTTTGCTTGTGAAGATACAATTAGTTTTTGTGGAAACCAAAAAAAAATATTTCGAAAAAATATGTTTTTTTGAATATCGAGAATGATTCGGATATTAATTTTAGTTCTGAAATTTAAAATTTTGAAGCTCAGTTTATAATAATTAAAACTTTGCAATTCAGTTTATATAATTCTTAAAAATATGAGATGTCACTATTTAATGTTTTAAGTTGAAAATCATATTATGTTGTCTATCGTAACCATTTTTTAAACAACTTTGGATTCTTCTTATACATAATTAAAAAAAATATTTTACATTTCTTATTTATTTATTGTTATTTCATAATTATAAAAACTATACAAAATTTAAAAATATGATTATGATTTCTGTTGATTTTGTTTTGTTAAATTAATCTCGAATTGGTCTTGGTTCTTTGAGTTCATGATTCTGCCAGGCTGGGGTGTCAAGGACCAGCGAGCCAGCTCCGGCTCTGTGTCCGGTTAAAAATGAGATCGATGCTGGCATTCGCGGCTGCCCGCGTAGCATAGCCGGGGTCGCTGGATGTGACCCTCCTTCTTGGTCCCATTCGGTCGATTTCTTATTGCGATCCATGCGATTGAGGGGTTTGTGATACCAATCGTGCTGCAGCGCGCTGCCTTGAGGCGCTGCGAATTCAAACAAATAATTAAGCATTGATTAATAAAATTTAAAAAAATCAAATTCTAGCTCTTTATTTTGCCACCGCATTTTTCTACATTTTATAAAAACACTTTGTTCTGCCGTAAGTTTTCACCATATTCAGATACCAAATGTTATGAACTATATGAATAAATGAAATAACTCACAATGATAATTATAATTCCAATGCATTTTACAATTGGATCATATGAATAAATCATGCTATTAGATTTTTTGTGTAATCAATAATAATCAATTAATATGAAATTTGCGTTGTACTCTATATAGTATCACTTCTGTCGTTCTGCGCGAAAAGTATTCAAACGGTATCAAACGGTATCAAAAAATCAGTGCTTAAGTAATAACTTAAACCAAACGAGAGTTTAAGTTAAATGATAAATAATAGCATATCAAAAAGTTGAAATTGTTAAGTCTGTTTATATATGTTCCAAATAATTTAGTTATAGTTTAATAGTTTAATACTCACAGTATTTTCTATAAACATTCTTTAAGTTCACTGGAAGCATGCCCTCTGAAATTGACGATAAATGCAAAAATTAGATTAGACATATTTTATTATTAATATATACTGCTTTTTTCAGCCAAATATGGTCTGAAATTTACTAGCCCAGTTTTAAATTAATTTAAAGAATTTAAGTTTCAAGTTGGATTATTTGCTTCCAAAAAAGTATATAGTTAAATAGTATGATAAACATGTCTATTAAACTGCAAAACGAAATAGGTGATATTTTGAACTTGGCAGATATAGATTCAAATTATTATTTATTATACACTTACTGCACTTCGGACAACAGTCTGGAAATGCTCTCATTACATCAACAGGTGTGAATTCATCACAATCGACTCGATTGCATCTGGAAAATGTAGATATGTTTTATGAGCATTTTTAAGGCATATTAGTTTATGTTCTTTCTTACCCTTCGACGTATCTGTATGTTCCCGACCCCCTGTGGCACATGATACACATACCCTCGATTGGCTTTTCGAATTCATTGTCTAAGAAATGCATTTTTCTACACTCTATCATTTCCAAACTATCTTCTCCTACCATCAGCACTGAAAAAAACAAAAAATAATATTACAATATAAATTTGGAATATGTCACGATAGATTTTTTCCACGTTCAAGTAATTTGTATGGGTTTTGTGTTCATTAAAGACAATTTCAGGTTTATATCATAAAAGATATTTTTCTCATGATTTATTTTATAACAATTAGGAAACTTAAAAAAATATATTTTTAATATATAAATGAATGAAGATTATCAAAATTCCAAACTCTTTTTATATGTAACTGTAATATTTATGACTGTTATATAACATGTCACGATGATTTCAATTATTTATTACAATATTTTGTCAATAATAACAGACTGATTAATTTAAATTATTGAGCTTTTTGAAGTTTGTGGCTTTTATTATTTATTTTTTCGTTACCTACTTACTCGGATTTTTAGTGATATGCTCTACTGATGCTCTTTGAGACTGTCCATATGGGTGTGATGAAATAACACCACCGGACTGAGGCTGTAAATTTGCTACTGCAAAATGAATACAGTTACTAAATATTTCATCAGAAAGACTGTTTATTAACTCTTTCTAGCAATATATTGAAATTATGTATAGCAAAAGTTTTTGCTTTCGGTGACTTTTGCATATCATGTTTTAATACTTACTCACCGTTTAATCAATTTATTTAATTTTAACGACTTCAAAAATATAGTCCTTATTTAAACTTACCTTGAGTGTTGGTAGGTTGTGTAATATTTCCTCCTAAAAATTTAAGGTTAGTTATAACTACAGAACATTTCATTTTTATTTAGGCATTGTCAGACATTTTAAATATTATTACCAATAGTGTCTCCATAAAATACATGTTCAGTTTTGTTGTACTTCACTTTAAGACCAAATTCGTCTACGTTTTGAAAAGCTGCAAATTTAAAAAGATTTATTTATGGAATTGTTTCATAAATCAAATACCGTGAAATCTACATTTTTATACACAAATATGTTCAGTTTTGTTGTACTTCACTTTAAGACCAAATTCGTCTACGTTTTGAAAAGCTGCAAATTTAAAAAGATTTATTTATGGAATTGTTTTCATAAATCAAATACCGTGAAATCACATTTTTTAATCACAAATTTATACTAACGCTTAGGTGCAGTTTCATACGATACGATCTCGAGTTCTTAAGAATGCTCTTAGAATGATGTTTAACAAAATTTGGAATAAGTCGTAATAATTTATTGAAAGCAATAATTCATGTATATGTATGGGTGTTTTGGTCACAATAACGAATATTTAATTTTTTTCTTTTCCTCTTATGTCCATTGTTATTTTTTTATTTGTTTATTTATTCACATAGGTTAAACTATTCGGTCCACAGAGACTATTATAACGTTCAAGATATAAATAATATAACAAGCAAACTCTTACCAAATTTGGTTTCATATCTGACATGGTAGGCATCTTCGTCGTCATTACTATTGCCCGATCCCTCTATATTATCATCATGCTTTTTTCCACTTCTAGATTTTACTTGTTTACCAGCTGCCTTCCGTTTATATCTGGTTTGATCGTCAGTCGTGGGTAAATCTAAATGTTCAAGTGGTACTGCTTCAATCATTAAATTCGGCGAAGGGCTCAGTGAATTGTTTTCTATTTTAAGGAACGAAACTGGTGCAGTTTCAGTTTTAACATCTCCACTTATACACAAGAGTACTGTCACAGAAACACCCAAAGTTATCTTGAACGCCTGCATGGCATATGGTATATCTTTCGGAGGGTTCTAATGATTCTCTAACTGATCTACTAGTGTGCGGGCTCTTTTTATATTATGACCATTTCTTATCTTTACAAAACAATACGAGGTATTTTCATAAAATAATGCCCCTTCTTCGGTCGCAATAATCGCTTCAGTTGATTAGGAAATTTTAAATAAATAATTGTTATCATTAAATATTCGGCTTTGATGTTTTTTTAAACATTATTTGTAATGAATATCATAAATTCTCAAATATAAAACAATAATTCAGCAGCAGCTAGGTTATCGAATATTTTGAATTTATGATTTATATGTGAGAAATGATCACCGCAACGTGAGAACGTATTGCGTTAGTATACGCATATAAATATACACATATATATTATCGCAATTGAGGATACTATATTTTAATAGTCCTACGTTTTTTATATAGTATTTTTAACATTTGTTATTTTATTTATCTTTATTTATTTTATCTACACACGAGCAAGAGTTTATTACTCGATGATGATCTAACCATTATTTCTTTGTTGTTAGAATTCATATCGACTTTGGTGCGAATATTTTCTAGAGGTTTACCTCAAAAATAAGAAATTTTATTAGTTGCATCATTTTTTTATTTTGGCCTTGATGATTTTATGAAAATTAACAATAAAATATATTAAAAAATTATTATATCACTTGCAGCTCGATATTTTTTCTCAAAACCGCTCACGCTTTTCAGTAACTTTGCAAGTTGCATCTAAAATGGTTGGGAAATACCTTCAAAACTTTGTCAGTCACATACTTTGGTTTGTGGTTTGTTTGATGTACCTTAGCGGTCGATGAGGCAACATATTTAACATTTATGATTTTGTTTCTTCGTTGATTGAAGGCACTTGTCGTTTTTTTTTAATATTAAAATATTTTAATTAACGATATAATAATTGATTATATTATTAAGTAGAGTATTTGACTATAAAATCAAAGTAATGGCTGTTGAATTTGAATGTTTTTCTTTTAGGTACTCAGTAAACCAGGAGTAATTACGGGCGGCGTATATCAGTTGCGCCAAGGCCAACAGCGTCGCGTGCAGGTACAAAATAATTTGATAATATTAAATTATTTATGTATTTATAAACATGTATTTTATATTCACATGATTAAAGTATTATTTGGGTTTTGCTTAAATTTTTATTTGTCAACATATATTTTAATTGAATATTTCGGATTGCTTGCGTTTTCAATTGAATTTTTCAATTTTCATATTCATAAACAGGTGCTGGTTCGACCTGTACAGAATTCAGGCACATTACCGATCATTTGTCAAAGTATCGTGGATATTGCGATGGGTAGTGTAATTGTACGATCACGTCTTCAAAGACCATTAGACAGCTATCAAGAGGAGGATTTGGCAGTACTGAGAGAAAAGTGGACCGAGGCGCTGGAGAGGCGTAAACAGTATCTCAACTCTCAAATACAAAAGATTGATAAGAAAGGTAAAATATTTATTTATTATTACTTTACGATTTTTAAATTAGTAATCTTAAATGTAAAAAATATAAAAGAGAGTTCAAAAATAACGTTGCAAAAGTCTCATATTTTTTATATATGAACTATTTGATTATATTATATTTTAGTTTAAGAAAATAGTTGAGAAGAATAAAGCACTTACATGCGCTTTTATTCATATGTAATCATTTCCACAGCATCTCGGCTGAGCTAGTAAAAACATATTTTACATATTGCATTATAATGACTATGACTGTTAATCTTGAACAACTTCCCGCAGGGTAAGTTATAGTAATCGCAAGAAATCTCTATGTTTCAAAGTGTTCTGAACATTTTGGCATAGCTTAGAAAAAATTGATGTATGTGTGTTTGTGTATACAATTTTTTGTCGACGATTGCCAGAACACAGATCAACCGATTTGAATGATTAAACAAAAAATTTGATTCCTATTGATAAGGAGACGTGCTAATTAGTCTTTGGCGAAGGCAGGTCCAGCGGTTTCGAAGATACGCGGAAGAAGTCCCAAAATATAAGCACATCAAATTATCACATATTTATAGAGATTTTGTTAATATTGGTACAATTTTTTTTTTGCTTTAATAAAATCTAAATTTTCAACAAAAAATAACAAAATAAAAAAAATAAAAAATCTATTTTTTTTTCAATTTGCTTTGAGGCACGATGTGATGCCTCACTAGTTAGGTACCTACAATATTAAATAAAACTAAATTATAAATTTTTAACATAGGAGAAGAAAAAACGGAACAGGACAAGGAAAGAGAAGCAAGTTTAATTCAACAGTGGATGACTTTGACTGAAGAACGAAACACCGTGATGGTTCCTGCTGCTGGTTCTGGTATTCCAGGTGCCCTCGCTGCTTGGGATCCTCCCCCCGGGATGGAACAACACATACCAGTACTCTTTCTTGATTTAAATGGTAATATTCATTATATATATATATATATATATATATATATATATATATATTAGTTTCTGCTAATGATACCTGAAGCTTTATTTTACTAATTAGCATATGAACAATATCAACACCAAACCTACCGATAATTTTAAATACCTATTCCTACCACACGCGGTCAAATTGACCGATAATTAAAAAGTTATTTATTAACTTCCCGAAGGAGAAGTTCGTTTTTACCAAAAAATCACATTCGCTAATTTTATGTTTTCTCGACGCTTCAAAATTCTGAATCGAATGAGATCAAATTTGGAAATAGTATGTGTGTGTGCGTTTGCGTGCGCGTGAACAGATTTTTAACCGTAAATCGATTTCAAAAATTTAAAAGCCATTCGATATATGTCGATGAGGACTATCGTTGGTCAGTTTCGGCCAAGCCGTTTTTTGTATAAATCGCAGAAAAGTGAAAATTTTCGCTGGCACAATTTCTTGTAATAAACTGTTGAATTTTTTTTTTTGATGAAACTTTTTATGTTGATAGATATCATGTCCTAAATAACATACTAAAATTTTACGTCAAAGTTTTGAAAAAATATGATAGTCAAAATTTGTGTCAGAAGATGCTTTTGTGATGTGATGAGTTTTTAAAAATTCGACGATTTTTATGTTTTTTTTGACAGTAGATACTATAGTCTTGTAGATTATATTAAAATATTACGGCCCTACGACAAGTCGTTGAATTTTAAAAATTCTTCAAATTTTGCAAAAATTATTATCGTTTTTTTGGCATTTGTCAAAATTAGACTTTCGATCGACGTTTTCTCAAAAACGCCTGAAGCGATTTCATAAATTTAAAAGCCATTCAGTTTTGTGAGACAATCTGCTGAACCGTTTCTTTGTAATTTGAAAAAAAGTGTTAAACTTTTCGTCTACATTTAAGCTCATACTACCGAATCGATTTTAAAAAATCGAAAACTGTTCGAAAGATATTAGTTGGGAATGATACTGATTAGTTTTAGGTGAAAATCTAACGAACCGTTTTCTTGTAATTAACTGTTGCAAAAAAAAAAATTAGGCCGATTTTTATGGAACTTTTTTTGGCGATATATATCATGGTCTTATAGAACTCACTGAAATATTACGGCCTAATGACAAGTAGTTTAATTTTAAAAATTCATCAAAGTTTGAGAAAATGAGTAGTTTTTTTGAGGTTTGTTAAAATCAAAATGAGACGATTTACTTGGTATAACGATAGAGTACTTCTTGATGAACATAGTAAACCATTAAAGTCCTACGGAAAGTGGCACAATTATAAAAAAAATTATTGATTTTAGAAAATTTGCTTTTAGAAAATACCCCGAGTTAACTTGTTCGTTCGTTTTCAATTATGTGTAATGAATCCACTCGGAATAGTTATAATCATTTAGGAATTAAATTATTTATTATTGATTAAGTCGATTATTTACAAATATCGGGAAGTTTATGTAACTTTCCTCAAGGCAAAATACCAATACCAACTAGTTTTATTATTAAATTCCGATATTGAGTTATTTGTTGCTTAATGTAATAATAGAGAAATTTTTAAGATTTTTTTTGATATTAATTTTTATATAATACTTAAAAAAAATTATATTATAAAAACAAATTAAAAAATATGTTTTATACAGAGTATCATATGCATACATAATATACTTTATTCGGCTTTCTCACATTGTTTGCAAATTGATTTAGTCCGTTTGCTCAAAATTTTACGTAAAAATATTTTTTTATTTTGTAACTTTTGAAAATTTTTATTCAACATATTTTTTGCCCGCTCAAATCCGAACGTATAAATGGTGTTAGTGAAAACTTGATTCTATTGGGATTTTGTATATGCATCGCCAAGATCAGAAGCTAACTGGAACAAAAATTCCTTCCTGTAAATGTTTTCACTTGACGTTCATACAAAATCTACTCTTTTGTCCAGCTATGTCTAAAATTTTTAAGAACATTTAAAGTGGGCTGTCTCCAACTTTAGAACAACGAACTTTTCAAGTGGAATTGAACAATCTCTCTTTTTGTCTTTTCCAAGTAGGGAACCCATTTATTATATTTTACTTCACGCGCCAAAAATATTATTAGTATTTACTAAGAACTAGAATATTTTAAGTTTGATAATGGCATTTTAACTTTTTAAATGTTCTTTAAATAAGTCTTACAAGGAGGTTAAAAACGGTCAATATGACCTGCATTGGTGGGATTAGTGTTAAATTCAATTGCATTATCATAATGGGATTACCCTCGTCCATTATCACAACTCTAAATCAAAATTTCAAATGGCAAGTTTCAAGTTTTTAACTTCCCATAGGGTAAGTTATAGTAATGGGCCAAAAATCGAAAATGAAAATTTTTCTAAGCGTCCGATTTGAATGATTTAAACAACTTTATGCTTGTGTTGGCGAAACGATTGCTTTTGGGGAAAGAATTTTTTTTTAATTTTCAAAAAAAAAAAATTAATATCAAAAATTTTAATTCTCATTCCAACTAAAGTTCTAAGCATCACTTATATATAATACTTCAAAAAATTATAATAAACTATTTGAAAACATTTAATAATTCTCGAATATTTTATTAAGGTACGCGAAGTTCCAGCAATTTGCCTTAAAGCACGACACCACTAGTTATTTTATGTAACTAACTTGATGATGTTTGATGATAATAAATAATGGCTTTCTATGTTTAATTATAAAATATGTATTCTATAGGATTTACTTCTTAACGTAAGTAAGATTATTAATGTTTTAAATTTGTCAAAGAGCGTACTTTATTATTGCGTTACGTTTACATTTATTGTGTATAACAATATATTTATTATTAGATATGAATAGTAATAAAACATATATAATTTGCTTGAATTGTTATAAATAGAAACATGTTTTTTCGTTTTAATTTACAAACGCGACAGGTTTAATCGCACAAAATTTACAAAAATAATCATATTTTTTACAAATGAATTCTTCAATAATTTCAGCGGATGATTTATCATCGTCTAAAATGACAGGAGGAGAGTTTGTGACAGTCTGTGGTGAAAATTCAATTCTGCCAAAAGAACACGGAAATAAATTTTATCAACTTCAGATTTTGCATGAAAAGGACGTTTGCGCAGTTGCGGCTTGGGATTCATCTATGCATGACAGTCAGGCGCTAAACAAAGTTACTGATGGTGTGTAGAACTTATAGTTACTATGTTAAATTATTGGCGTGTAGAATTTATAAATTAGTACGATAAATTATTATTCATTATCGCATATATCACGTGACGTTTACATTGATTTAGTTGCTATCGCTTTTATTTTATAACCGTTGACATAGTTTAAATTTGATGTACTTAGCAATCTTCAAATTATTTAATACAATTTTTAGAACTCTCTTTGTATTTGTCACAATGTCGTGCCCATGGTCATCACTGATATTGATAATTTTTTCCTCCTGTATAATATTAACAAGCACACGTAAATTAAGAATTACGTAAGATCAAACCACGCTTTTGCCTTATCTCTTTATCAGTATTTATTCTCTAATATTTTCATTGTATTACTATTTTCGTCATATGAACTTGTTTTCATTTTGTACTCTCAATGTCTTTTGAATAGTACTTTATTGCATTTTTTGCTTATTTTTTTATAATTTACTATTACAGCAACTGAACAGGTGTACTTAATATTGCGGACAAAAGTGCGTCTCTCACATCCAGCGCCAATGGAATTAGTACTTAGAAAACGCTTGGCTTTGAATATTTATAAGAAGCAAAGCTTAACTGAGAGATTTCGTAGGCGGCTTGCAAGGTATACTGAATCATTGAATTATTTTAAAAATATTTTTTTATTTTCATCACTGGCATGTGTTTGTAAATATCAAATTATCCTTTTTTTGATCTAACCTATTCTTATCTCAAACTATTCATACCGGACTTCCAGTTCTTTGATGTAAGTAATAAACATTTTATTGTAATATTGTAAATTATAATGCAATTGATAGGACGTTAGACAAGCGTTTTTTCTTGTTGGGAATTAGATTTTGTACAATAATAATGTCATTTAAATGTCTGTACACTTTGACAAATATTTTTGAGAATGATCATTCCAAGAATGAAGTAATACCTGTTCTAATTTTTAAATATTCAGGACTGAAGGTACAACGCAATCAGGTGTAACATATGAGGTTGTATCAAATGTCCCAAAAGCTTCTGAAGAATTGGAGGATCGTGAATCTTTGGCACAAATTGCTGCAAGCGGTGATAATTGCTCTTCAAGCGACGGTGAAACGTATATAGGTATATTTATTTAAATAGCCTAATATCAAATACTGGATTTTTTCTAATAACTAGAATATTTTTTCAAAAATATAACTGAAGATTATCAATTCATATTATTCTTTAAAAATGTTACGTATTATTTTTTTTATATAATAGCACTTGAATTTCTGTAAAATTTGTATATATATATATAAAAAAATATTGATTACAGAGAAATATACACGTGGTGTAAGTGCCGTGGAAAGTATTTTGACATTAGACCGTTTGAGACAAAGTGTGGCTGTTAAAGAACTTCAACAAGCTCAAGTTCAGCCTATGATGAGAAAGACGGCAAGCGTTCCTAATTTTTCACAGGTATAATGTTATTGATTAATCCACTAATATATTATTGATTAATTATGTTTTATTATTTATTTAAAATGATATAAATTTATTGAATATTTAAATATGAATGTTAAATTTAACATTAATTTAAATGTTCATGAAAATAAAAATATGAATGCTAAGCTACTCAACTATTCAAGATTTTACATTAGAATTCTCTCTCAATGTCTTCATGAAAGTTTGTAAACAATTATTTTTGTTCAAAAAAATGCAAGTTATTTAGAGAATTTTCACATATATAAATCTCTCTCTCTTCTCTCTCTTTCGTGTATTAAATTTTTACTTTTTTTAAATACAGATGATGCACTTTGATACTAGCATGGAGTCCTTGATTGGTTTTGGTCGTTCAGAAAGTGTTGCCGATTTGAATTCTGAGTTAGTTGGGCACCTTCTGCAGCAACAAACAGGATCAACTGGTTCTACAGCAGCTAGTGCTAGGTCGCGCACTGATTCACGCAACCGACACAGTTTTGCTGGCAAAGGCTACAATGATATTAGCGAGCTCACGGCGGCTAACAAATCTTTCGGCCTAGGTGAGTTGCATGTTTATTTACAGAGTTTTAATTTTTATGAGTTTTATTGTTGCTATGTGGCTACGTCGATCTAAGACAACAAGATTATTCTATTTAGTTGATTTGATAACTAAGCACGTCTCCAAGGTGAATTTTTTTCTAACTGTTTATTTCATATTAACAAGATTTGCACGTAACTTTATATCATAACCTGTAATCTCAAATTTCAAACAAATTTTGGATTTTTTGCCTTCTAAAAATGGTTGAAACAAATCAACCAAAGCTTATGCAATTTACCAAAAGGCTGTTGATGATTTTTTTTTTTTAATTCCTGGCCAATATAGATACTAGCTACCAATATAAAATGAGGGTTTAAGAATGATTTTGGAAATTCTAAATCCACATTATGAGTTGAATTTCATAAACATGTCCAAACAAATATTGATTTCAGAAATGTATTTTAAATAATAAATGGCTATTTTGGATTCATTTGATTCGGTTTATTTTTATTTTATGAACAGATTGCTCCTATAAAAGCTTGTTCAAATTCTGATTATTTCATTTAAATTATCAGAATTAGCAAAATTTGGATTTTGCGCATCACTAAACTATGTTGAGCTATTTATACATTAAGAAAATTTTTGTTGTCTTAGATTGCTAATTGGCAACAATGAACAAATTTAGACGCAAATGTAACTTAACATATTGTTCTTGAGAAATTTACAAAAAGAACATTTTTGTGTGTTCATATTTTTAATATTCAGATATGTTTTATAGCTTAGCATATGTAGAATTACATACGCTGAATTTTATAGCGGAAACAAGAAATTATTTTATATATATATATTTTTTTAGAAAACTGTTAGTTTATTATAGTTGAGATATTAGACATTACTAATCATAGCCAATTAGGCATTTTGATGAAATTTTATAAGATTAGTTTAAATATTCCTGGCAAAACGGTATAGCGTTTTATTTACTTTTGAAGAAAATCAAAATTTTATTATAGTATTTTACAAGGCACTAGTATAGTACTAGAAATGTTTATATTTATAAAATAGTTGAAGTATAAAGTTTCATAAAAAGTTGCATACTCTTGCAGATTATCTTTTTTGGATTTTGTTATTGCTCATAATAAGTAACTCCTTTACTTTATCTGATTGTACATTTGAATATAATACTACTCTTGCCCTTTTTTTTTAAATATCGTATAAGGAGTTTATCTGTTGGCAGATTTTGTACTACAACGCTTCGAAGATTATGAGCTTATGAATTAGATTTTAGTTAAACAAATATTGAGTAATACTAATTTAAAGATCTTACGAGTAGGATCATCAAGTTAGCGGAATTTTTGTGCTGAAAAAATAATTACTAATTGATATAATAAGAAACTAATTTATATAAAGCATATATATGCTGTCAATTTTTTTTCAGAATTAATATTAAATTCAATCGCTTTGACATCGCTTTATCTAAGCTTATGTCACATTTTATGGGATGACTTGTCTTGAATGAGTTGCATATTCATTCAGTCAGTATTACATTTTTTATGAAATCATTATATTCAAGATTAGTTTTATGCAGAATATATAAACTAGAACTGAGTGATGGGAAAACGACAAGAATAACATAATATCAAAATGGGAAGTTCAATAGCAATTAATGAGTTAATTACGCTTAATATTCATTGTTTTGATAAATTATATTACTCAGTTCTGGTAAAATCACTTAGAGACACCGATCTTGTATTTTGTATTTATTTTGTTTAGCAAGCTTTTACTAACATTTACATTATCTATTCTTCTATTTTTCTCTGCAACCATCAAGGCTCCATTCTATCAGGTAAAATGGAGGCTTGCATACTTTTTAAAATTAGAGAGTTAGTTGTATATTTTGTTATTAGATTTGCTGTGTAGCATTATAAAGAAATTAAAAGAACATATCAA
The DNA here is from genome assembly GCF_003426905.1 of Ctenocephalides felis. Taxonomy (NCBI): domain Eukaryota; kingdom Metazoa; phylum Arthropoda; class Insecta; order Siphonaptera; family Pulicidae; genus Ctenocephalides; species Ctenocephalides felis. Next base: position 62,139,920 of record NW_020538040.1, on the reverse strand, counting down.
AATTTTGTCAAAAAAAGTAAATGTGATATAATAATGAGTTAAAAAGGTAAATAACAAAGAATTAAATTTAAGTTGCTTATCTGATTGGATGAACTCTTAGTAATATTCGCGAATTTGTTGTTTGCCTGCTATATGTTTATTACATTATGTTATATGCACTTTTAGTTATTATCCATAATTTTATATTTTAATTTGTCATATAAATACATTCATGTTCATTTCTTTTAGTTTTTAATATTATAATTTATTACCCTACATTCTTGCGCATAAAAGTCATTTCAGTATTATGTCATAAATCATCAGTATTTTTTATAAACTTATCAACAAATGAAATAATATGTGTGCATGTGTGTGACAGTCTGTGTGTTTCGTGAATGAAAATAAAAATTACATTATTGTTTGCATTAACAGAATTATTTAAAATTTACACTGTATTTATTTGTAAATAGTTTCATAAATGTATTTATAAATCAGGCCATTAAGAATTCATACAAATATCTACATATTCACAAATTCTGAGAAAATCAATAAAAAAATTTGTTTTGCTATGAAATTTTCTTCTAAATTAATTATAAACTAAATACAAAATTAAAGACAATTTGACATATTAGTAAGTAATGCAAACAAATATCGAAAGAAGTCGGTAAGATTTTATTATTTTTTATAGAACAAAATTAAAATACTCGCTCTATTAGTGAACTAAATTTTTTTTCTATGAGTCTATATCTTCACAGTACTGATTTTTTAATTAAATTGACATTAGCTTTTTCAACACATCAAAGAACGATTTAATACAATGAATGAATGAATACTATAAATTTAAATACAATGAAATTCTTTACAAGGTGGAAATACATTGCCATACAAAATCCGCTTCCATTTGTTATTTATAGAATTAGTAATATTTTTTTTAATTTGCTGTCCAAGAAAGTGCATTTATTTGATATGGAAACATGATTATAAAAGTGTGTATATATAGCGCTTTATTTCTTCAAACATTTCTTCAAAATGATGTATAATTTTCATAAATGATTCATTATATTTTCCAACATTTTAATAAATTTTTATCGCAACCTATTATTTAAAATGTAATCGACAATTCGAAGAACCAGTATGTATTATTTCAGTTATAACATATTAATTAGGAAAGTGAAAATATGCAGTTTATTTTTATCACTGCGAACAAACGCAAGACACTTTTCTCTTGGAATAATTAATATAAACAAAATATATGTATAACCTACAAAATATAAAGAATATGTATCTGTTTGTTATGAAAAAATGTTATTTTGAGTTGGTATGATTTAGCAGTGTACTCTCATCATCAAATATCAAATCATTAATGATTAGCATTTTGTATTCTCATTGCAACATTATCACTCATATTACTAGCAAACTTTTTGCCTTGAGATGATTTATGTTAAAAAGTAAAAAATAAGTAAACAAAATCAGATTCAAACGTTATAATTTTTTATATTAGATATTGATTTATATAATAAAAATATTATAATCTAATTATGATTAGATTAGAATATTATTGAAGCGCTCAGAGCATTTATACCAATTGATTTTATGCGGCTTTCAATACGACATAGATCATAGAAGTGTTTTTGAAAAAATTATGTATATATAGTAACTGGTGAGCATGTTTTTAATCTCCTTAAAGTAAGGGAAACATCTCTAGATGAATTACCTAAAGAAAATTCCGCAAGTTGTGAAGCTGATCGAGTGAAAATAATTTTTGCTTAGCGGTTTTCTACTTAAAATATAATTTAAGCGTTTTACAATTGAAACACTGATGATACGTTAGCTGCATGTTACAACCCCTAGCTGCGTATAGACTTAATTATTAGGTAGTTGTAATTGTAAGTGTTGAATGATATAATTTAAATACCATAATAATATTTCAATATATAATATACATCAATTATGTAATATTATATAAATCAGAAATACATTTTATGATAATGATGATCGTATAAATTTCAATCTGTGCATAAATTATTGTTCATAGTTGAATAAAATAAATTTATGCTGCTGTGTAATATTATGCACATTTGTGTTTAAAATTTATACGATTTAATCAATTGGCTCATATAAATAAGTCGGAATATCGACATCTATGAGCATACTATATATATATTTCTGTGTGTATTACTAACATTTCATATATTAAAATTTACAGCAAGGCCTACATTCCTTAATCTAAACTTGAATCTCAACTCATTGCGACAACAGCAACCGAATTCTAAACGTATGTAACTCAGATGAGTTGAATGTTGTATTGTGTGGTACGCATGATAACGTAGAGTTCCAATTCCCTAATTATGCTCATTAGACTTATGCTTTTTATCTCCAAAAATTGATATTTTGGACTTTTGCGCTTGCGTTTGTTTTTGCGAATTACCTACCATTATCTAAGTGCACAATAACTGAAAACAACATTTGTCGACACCTACTCAACAAGTAGAAAGCAATTAAAAAATAGATGCAATACCTGGACAAATTACAAAGCTATGCTCTATGCCTATGGTTAAGCTGTGACTGCAGGGACGTGCTATTGCAATTTGAAACGTTTTTGCGTTACGCTACTATTATAATTGGAAAAACAAACCAAAGGCGACACATGAACATTTACCGTCAATCGAAGTGGATCAATATATGCGATTCCCATTTGTAATTGAGTCCAAAGGAGTATATGAACAACTTGGATATTAGTGTTTGCAAAATTAAACAATCAAAACGAGAAGCACGATATTAGAACGAAAGGTTGTTAACTATCATCGCAAACATAACGCAATCTGCAATTTTTTGTTATTTTTATTGTATTAGTGTCTTTTATTAGCATTGTTGCGTAGTGGTTAAATATTTTTAATAAGCATCAATTTCATTTTCATTATATTTAAATGAAATAATTTTACTATTTTATTTTACATATGTAAGACATGTATGCAATTTCTATATGTATATATACTTACATATATAATTTACATACATATATAAATTATATACATATTTTATAAATTACATATATGTCTTAGACATTTGTGTATATATATATATATACACAAGGTATCCTATCTTCTATATATAGGTTCTACCAATACTCAACGTCAAGCCAAAACAGGGTGATCGTGTTGACCGTAATTGTCCTGACAAAAAATAGAAGAAAACTTTTAATTGCAATTTAGCGCATCGGTGATTATTCTTAGATTATTATGGTTAATTTCTATCACCTTTGTTTATTAAAACTTTGGAACCGTAATCGTGAATAACATTTCTAGGACCTTAATAAAAAATAATGGCACAATCGCCCCAAGTTTTCAAGAATTAAGACATTTTGTTGAATCAGGAATTCAATCCATTTTGACTTGACGTTGAGTTCCGGAACACCCTATATATAGATGTATAAATATATATATATATATATATATATATAATACAAACAAATTTATTTTGATTGTTGATCTATACGTAGCTTTTATACTTTTACATTTTGTACTTATACATTTATATACGGCAATCACACATCTTTTTATTATAGTAAAGATTCGTTATTATTCGTTATTTTAAGTTATAACAATAAGTCTAGTATTATGTGTTATCTTATAAGTGTTTGATATATTATTTATTTCTCTCAATATTCAGATATTAAAAAAAAATCTTATTAAATTTTATAGCTTCGCCTGCTAGTAACAAAATGTCATTACGTATGACAACCTTGCATGAGGAACCACAGCGTTTAGGGGCAGTACCTCTTGAAGAAGATGAACATGCAGAATCAGCAGAAAGCCACAGCGATCCGGAACTTGCTGAATATGATTCATATCACGTATGGCTAAACATTTCAATTTCACTAAATATTGATTCAAGAAACCACAAATGATATTTCATAATAATAAAACAAAGAGCTTTATCTTCAATTACGTTAATTATTTCTTTAATGCCAATCAGCTATATTATATTATATACTTGTTACAATTTCATTTCGCTGTTACAATTTTATTTTGTTGTTATAGGATTACAGCAATAATATTAAAGACAATGTGAACAGACATCGAATCAGTTCCTCGCGTACTTTGGACTCCCTGGCCGAATTGAGCGGTTCGAGCAGCGGTATGTGCAAGTTTAGCAATAGTTTTGGTACTCCGTCCACAAGTTCTAGCGGGTATGGTTCTGAAGCCGTATCCTCTTCTAATCTAACCAATGACGACATACTTTCTTTGCGCAGTATGAGTATTGACGAAACTCCCGACTTAGACTCTAAGCAAAATACGACCGGAGGTATGAATTCTTTGTTTCCGTTTCGTATGAGCTTTAAGATCAACTTTTCAATATTACTACTCATATTTTGTTGCAGGTGTCACACCTTATACGCCCGGTTCACAAAAACCGCGAGTTAATCCTTTTCTCAAACATTTAGGTCACGAGAATTTCACTTCTGTTGATTCAGCTCTGCAAGATGCGAAGAACGAAATCCAGCCTGCGTTGACGGAGCTATCTTCCCAAGAAGAATCCTACTTAAATTATACTGATGACGTTAAGTCAAACATGCAACCTGGAAGAGTAGTAAGACGCAAAAAATCAACTGGAAAGAATGCCACGCTTGCATCGCATAGAAACAGTTTCCCCGCTTCCAAAAACTCGGAAAAAACAACAAAGAAAATTGTTCATGAATTGAGTGCAACGGAATCCGCCGACACTGATTCATCTTCTGAAAAATTAGAAGGTAAAATTAAAATACACTATTGTTGAAACTTTCCAGTTACGTAATATCATCATTATAAGGAATAATATACTTATCGGTATATTTATCTACTTTTTATTATAAATTACTATTGCTTTAAAGCGTAACGTTTCATGCACAGCTTCGTTGCGTATTCACTCATATATAGTAAATATATATAGTAAAAGTACTGAGATGTATCAAATTGTCTAAATGATAGATGAGAATGATGTTTCCATATTTGGTTCTCGTACGGACATGTCGCAATCGTACGCACCACCTACTCCAGATTGGGTCGTGGTAGGAGAAAGTGTCCTGATCAGACCATACAATACTTCGGGTGTGATTGCGTTTGTTGGTAGCACGCATTTTCAACCAGGAACCTGGGTCGGTGTGGCTCTAGATACTCCAACTGGTAAGTTTATTACCAATTTGCATGCAATAATTTTATGCGAATTTAAAAACTTAAGTTACAGTGTGTGCATAGTATAAGACAGAAGCCGTACTATGTACGATTATATATTATATTATATATTATATTTATATTTGTATTATATATTATATTTATATTTATATCAAATTTATATTATAATCGATAATTCAGGTAAAAATGACGGCATGGTGCAAGGTATACAATATTTTTCCTGCAAACCTAAGCACGGTATATTTGTAAGAGCAGAAAAACTTATACAAGACCGAAGAGGACGATTAATGCGCTCATATAAAGCAGAATCTACTGAAAGACACGAATGTCACAGTAATGGCATGAAGAGAAGTCTTAGCAGAGGTATTTTTAGAAATAATATTATTTTAGATTAATTTTTTTTATGTTATATTACATAAAATGTAGTTTCAATACATTTTCAGTCACACGTTCAATTGAATTTCAAATATAATGTTAATTTCAAAAATTAAAAAAAAATAGGAAAAATATTATGATGTAATTATTATTTCTTACAAAATCAGATTCTAGAATTTTATTTATACGGATATGATGGTATTGTATCTGTACTGTTTAAAAAAAAAATCAAGTATATTTAATATATCTTATAAAGATAGATAGAATTATATGATTTTTAAAGTTATTTAAATCTGATTTGATATTTTCTTCCTATTTATTATTGAATATTTATATAATAATAATACATCATGTCGTTTGAAATATTTACTCATTAGGTGAAGGATTATCATCTATGCATCGATCGCGCAGTCGGGGAGAGAGTTTGAACACTGTCGGAATGATTCGTTCATCGCAAAAAAAATAGATGTTGACAAGTTAGCATTCTTGGCAGTCTTAAATTAGTACACATTCCTTAATTAATTAACAATAATTAATGATTTACTTTAAATATTAGAAATAAAAATAAATATCTAGATTTGGAATGAAAAAAAAAATAGTAAATCTCACCAATTCTTGATGTGACAACAATTTTAGGGTAGCATTTTATTCTAAATTGAAAATGTACCATTGAAATATTGCATTTATGTTTTAAAAATAGATTCAATGTACTTGAAATGCTAACTACTATAGAGCAATACTAACCATAAAAAAATATAGAAAAATGTTTCTATTTGTGATTTCTATTTTTAGTTGGATTATTTTAAACCTATAATAAGAATTAATATTTCTTATGAAGAAATGTGTAATATTCAAATTCTTATTTTAATTATTAATAAATATTTTACCAGTTTAATTTTATTAATCTTTATCCTCCTACTAGTATTCTCTCAGACACTGACATTATGCTTATGACTATTATCTATCTAAGTATGATTTCTGTTTTTAACCAAAGATTATGCTTTTTCTGACTTTGATATATTTTTGCTTTGATAGTTGAATAATTTTTCAATGCCAAACATTATTTCAACATGTTCTATTATGTGGTACTTTTATAAAAACTTTTGACGTTACCTGGTCAAAATGGTAGGAGGTTGAAGATTAAAATTATTATAAACTTATTAGAAATAACTATTACCTATTATATATATGCGAGGGTGGTATTTGTGCTTTGTTATTTGTTTCTGTTGAACTAAAATTTGTTGTAGATCTTTAGAGGGTTAAGTAATTATTTAATTCCAATTAAAAAGCGTGATAAGAATGTCTCAATAATATAAAAGCAATATTTTATCAAATTTCTATCATTATTTTTTATTCAATAATTAATGAGGATTTTATATATACTTCTTGTTATATAAACTTGCCATGCAAAGTATTTTCCATTTTATTCCATTGTATTTCAATAAGTAGCAAAAAATTAGTGTTTGCATTCCCTATTTTTTCTTTAAATTAATTTTTAACTTGCATATCCATCTGTAGATTATTCTAGCAATATGAATCTAGTCCTATGGTATAACAATACAAAAATATTTTTATTGTGTATATATAAAACTGTATTATACATTGATTTTTAAATTTGTATTCTATTGTATGGGACATATCTCATTCTGCAATTTCCATATATTTTAATATATTGTTTTATTGGTGTATAACTTACGGTAGAATACAAATTTAAATGACCTCATAGTAATATGAAAACAAAACTTGTCAAACTAAAGGTGTTAAGACTTAATTATAAGTTGCATTCTCTGGTCGTATGGTATACTTTTGCATATCTAATGCTTTAGTAGTCGCATGTGATGTTTAAATTTGAGGCAAGACCACCAAAACGTCCAAAATTTATTTGCATTTAATCCATCCAGAAAAAGAATGAAATGATTTCTTGTTCAAAATCTGTCCAAATTATGTGCAATTTAATTACAATAAATTCACGTTACTAATGATCAAACAAAACTTTACCAAGTTAAGGGTGTGTCAAATTTTATTAATCTGGTTTAGATTAGGAATATTAATGTGCATGTGTGTATATACCTATATAATATATATATATATATATATATATATATATATATATATATATATGCGTGTGCGTGTGTGTATGTGTGTTTGTGCTTGTATAAGTCCATATAATCAAGTTAATCAAACTCAGTTTTATTTTCTTGTGTAATGGCTCAAAACAATTCATTTTTATAGGAAATCAATTTATGTTAAGTCTATTGTGATTGCTATATTATGTATGCTATTAATAATTGTTATGTTTTTTATTATTATCAACATTCACAAGAATTTTGCAAATATATTTTTGTGTTAATATTGCTATAATTGCATTGTATAATTGTTTAATAATTTTGTTGTTTTTTTACTGTTAAAATTTGCTCTTTTGAATAACAATTATGTCATTTATATAAATAAAGTATTATCAATATTAACTTGAAATTAATGTTAAACATAGCAGAGCTATTTACACAAGATGATTTGAATGGAATTCAAAAGTTCTCACAGGCCATAGTTTTAAAAAATTTAAAATGTACAATGTATGTTAAGCATACATTTAATTATTTTCTCAGATGATAATTAAGTATCATACCAAAATATAGAGACCATGATCAATAAAGAATGAACATGATTTAAAAATTGTGTTTTATTTAGGGTCTCTATTCATTAAAACTTGCTTAAAATCCATTTTTCAATAAAATATTAATTTCATCATTCAATCTTAAATAAAATTGTAAATATATTTTTAAATCAAAGTTAATTTAAACTGTTTCATCATTAGCTGATTAGTAAATGTTTCTGTACCAGGTCTTACTCATGGAATATTCAACCACAAGATACGAGATTATTGTTTGGCAAAACTTTTCTTTGGAGAATGACAAAATTACACAATGGACTTTCAGAGAAAAGAAAACGGAGCGTCTGAATTAAATGGTTCAAAAAAGATTTTTATGGTATTGACGACATGAAGAACTGATGAAATTTTTGTGAAGGCATGTCCAGCGGTTTTGGAGATCCAGTAAAAAAAGTAAAAAAGTCATATGGGGAATAAAAAAGATCATTAGACATATGAAAATCTATTTATCAGATATTTTATAGGGATTTCAATAATAAGTACAAATATTATTTACATTTCTATTGGTTTTGTACCTATGTTTAACCGTTAGACTGCTTACGCACCTCTATATTTCGATTTTACGCAGCTAACGCAGCACGATTGCTTTGAAAGGAAGTTCAAATTGAAAAATTCGAAATATAAAGAGTATGAAAAATCTAACTTTTTCAGTTATCAAAAAATTTTAAAGCTTTTTTAAAAATTTAAATTCTTGGTTTGGAAAGTTGCAGCAGTTTGCCTTAAGGGTCATGCACCACTAGATAGTTCTTATTTTATTTATAATATCTGTTTATATATAAATCTGGAATTTTACCGTAATTACTATTAACTTCCCATAGGGTAAGTTATAGTAATCGCAAAAAAAAATCGAGTATATATTTATATATATTTAAAATAAAAATTTTTGCATTTTTTTACGTTTTTAAATTAAAAATGGATGTACGTTTATGCGGGTATGTGCGGATACAAATTTTTGTCGACGATCTCGGGAACACAAGTCACCCGATTTGAATAATTCAAAAAACATTCGATGCGTATTGATAAGAAGACGTGCCGATTAGTTTTTGGCATAGGCAGGATAGGTTTCGAAGATACGGGGTAAAAGGAGCTAAAAATGGTAATTAATTTTTTGAGAGTACGAAGCGTCCGATTTGTATGATTCAAAAAACATTTTACTTGTATTGACGAAATAAAGAACTAGTGAAATTTTTGGGAAGACTGGTCCAATAGAAAAAAGAAAAAAATGTCATTTGGCGGACAAGAATGATTATTAGACATATGCACATCAAATTATCACATATTTTATAGATATTTTAATAATAAAAACAAATTTTGTTCTAAGAACCAATGTTTATCCTTTAAACTGCGACGCGGCGCCCACGCGCTTCTATATTTCGTTTCTACGCAGCTAGCGTATCATGATTGCTTTTAAAAAAAGTTCAAAATTTCGAAAATATTTCAAAGTATAAAAAAAGTAATTTTTCAAAAATGTAAATTATTTTCAAAAATTTAAAAATCTCAAAAATCGATTTTTTACAGAGTTCTAAGAGAAAATTGGATCTTTTTTAAAAATTTTAATTGTTGGTACGGGAAGTTCTAGCAATTTGCCTTAAAGCACGATGCCATGCACTATTAGTTATTAACTATTTATTCTTTATTGTATTTTAAGACGTTAGATTTTAAGATGTAAGATATGACAGTTTTGGAGGTTAATAAAATAAGGTAGACTGGGTAGACATATAATATTTTTGGCGTTTATATTTGTAACAATGGTGTTCTAGCTAATTTGTCATGGCCCGCGTGTTAAGTTTCATTACGTATTGAACGTGTTGAAGAAGAAATATAGGTGTCCACGCCTAGAAACCTAAACCAAATTCTGGTTCCATTCTGGTTCAATCAATTTCTGAGGGCCTCCGTGAACTCGAATATTGTGTCTATGGTATATGGTTTTCTTTGTTACTAGCGCCACGCGGAATATTCCGAATGATTCCGAATAGCAAAGCAAAGCAACGAAGCAGTGGCGCTTTCGTCGACTGCATCGTAGCGTGCTGTCGTGTTCTGTGTTATCGGTCTCGTGTGTTATCCGACGGTGCATGGCCAGTCCGGCACAGTATGCTTCGTATGCGTTCTTTGGTCTTGTAGTGATTGTATGAGAATTTTGTTGTGTGCTATAGGGCTTCTTCGTATTATTGTTCCTAATGTCAATTATATGAGAATTATTCAGTTTTCTGTTTTGTGAATTATTTTTAGTGTAGATAATTGTGTTGAAACTAAACAGTGTAATGCATTTGAGGATATATTTACTCTTAACTACGTGTGCCCTTTTAGGACATACACAAACAATAGAGGTTAGTACATTGACCACTTGAATGTTTTTGACTACTGAATTCGGAATGCAAGATGTATATTAGTTTATTTTGAGTCGTTTTAGTTATATCTTTACGAAAAATTACAATTAAACTACTTTTCTGTGTATACAGTGATGTCAATTTAACAGATGTGTTACAACTAAACTTCACTGTTTATTCAGATGCATTTTACATCACAGCCCACACTTCTTCAGATTTCGTACTGCTAGATATTCAATTGAATATGGTATTCAAATTGGAATTACTTTCTGTTAATAGCCGTTTATATTTACAGAAAATTCTATTATATTAATTTAAACTACGACAAGTGAATATTTTTCATAATCGAAAATACATTTTTGGTTGAGAAGATGAGTGTGTGAAAATTCTAGTTTTGCTTGAAAATGTAACTATATGACAATTAATATAGAAATAAGTATCAAAAGCGAACATTCAATTATGATGGGTTAAACATGCTAGAACAATTTATATGTATTATAATGTTATTATTTAATAGATCTATGTCAATTTATGTCTTATCAGATACATAAATGATTGTCTTTTAAAAGTCTCATGCTTCAGATTAAATTATTTTTAATAATATAATTTGTTTCATAAAATCAAAAACGAGAATGACAATGACAAATAAGTATTAAGTCCACGGCTCCTGTCAGGTGTAGGGTCGTTCTTAGAACCTGCTCTGAGCTGCCACTTGCGCAATTCATTTGCTGCTTTTAGTATTCATACATAAATCGTGCTAAGCCTTTGAGCATTAAATTTCATAGATATAATTTGTTATTAGCTGTTAAAAAAATTGAACTGTAATTTTTCTGTAATCTGCTATTTCTGTAATCATTGCGAAGACAATATTTAATGCATGTAATTGCATCTTTTGTGGATGCAGTTTGTATAAGGCAATTTGGGTTAGGGAAGCTAGGGACTGGTTGTAAGCGTTTTTTTAAAATTAATATGTCTTGACATCGATCTTGATTATATTTCTACGGAATAAACATAAATAGTTGCTGCAACTATTCTCCTACCGAATCAAGTAAAAACTAGTGGTGCATGGCATCGAGCCTTAAGGCAATTTACTGGAACCTCCCGTACCGTAATTAAAAATCTTGGTACGGAACCCAATAAAATTTACACAAAATGTGCACACATTAATAAAATTTCTATAAAATATCTGATAATTCGATGTAAATAAACATTTTTGACCACAAAATAACATTTTTTTAACTTATTTTTAGTGAGAGTCTATAACCGCTGGACCTGCCTTCCCAAAAATTTAATCAGTTCTTTATCTTGTAAATACAAGTAAAATGTTTTTTGAATTTTTAAAATCGGACGCTCCGTTCTCTTAAAAACTACCTTACCGTTTTTGGCACTTTTTGCCCCGTATCTTCGAAACGGCTAGACTTGCCTCCGCCAAAAACTAATCAGCACGTCTCCTTATCAATACGATTCTAATGTTTCTTGAATAATTAAAATCGGTTGAATCGTGTTTCCGAAATCGTCGACGAAAATTTGTATCCGCATACACACACATAAATCCATTTTTTCAAGGTATGCCAAAATGTTCAGAAACCTTCGAAACGTGAAGATATATAAAAATTTCCCTACGGGAAGTTAATAATTCCACAACTGTTGTTCATTATTTCACAATTAATCATTTTCTAGAAAAAGTGCGGTATTACAACTTACCCCTTGTTTGGGGCTAGTTGTAACGTCTACCAATTCAAGCAGTATCGACAAAAAACGACAATACTTCTGATTATTTATTTTTTACTTATTTTCAAGAAAATTTACTTGTTTCTAAGTAGTTATTTTCATAAATCAACGGAAACTTTAATTGATACAAATAAAATATATAATGTTTCTCATAATATAATTTTTCATCATAAATCAATGTAAACTACAACTATTATTATTCTTAAACGTAACGTAAACTTACATTTACTCACATCATACGCACTATGAATTCCATTTAATATTTTTCACTGTATATTTTTTGTATGGTACAACTAGTCCCAAGGTTTTGTTTCAACTAACCCCAGTGATTTTTTTACATTAATCAAAATAACTATTTATACTATTTAGCAACCACAAAAAAGCTTACACATTGATAATTTTAAACCAAAAACGATATTTAAAATTTAAAATTAGTCGATGATAATAAAGCAAACCGAAATTTTATACGATAGATCAAATTTATATTACCTGTCTGAAATGTTGGACCTGCACAGTTCTGTTTATTGCGTCGGCCTACATGATAGTAGCCGACGAGACAAAAAAAAATCGAGACAAAAAAATATTTCAGTGTTGTTAAGATCCTATTGAACTAGTGAGGTGCATGGCATCGTGCCTTAAGGCAAATTTCTGGAATTTCCCGTACTAATAATTAAAAATCATTAGAATCTCTCAAAAATCAAAATTAATAGAATATCTCTAAAATATCTGATTATTTGATATACATACGTCGAATAAACATTTTTGACCACAAAATTACATTTTTTTTAAACTTATTTTTATTGTGAGTCTATAACTGCTGGTCCTGTCTTCCCAAAAATTTGAACAGTTCTTAACTTCTCAATACAAGTTCTAACTTCTCAATACAAGTAAAATGTTTTTTGAATTATTCAAATCGGACGCTCCGTTTTCTTAAAAACTGAGTTACGGTTTTTGGCACCTTTTGCCCCGTATCTTCGGAACGGCTAGGCCTGCCTTCGCCAAAAACTCGAAAAATGTTTTTTTAATTATTCACATCGGTTGATTGTTTTTACCGAAATCGTCGACGAAAATTTGTATCCGCACACACACACACGCACGCGCGCGCGCACACACACACATACACATGCATCCATTTTTTCTAAGGTATGCCAAAATTTTCAAAAACCTTTGAAACGTAAAGATATATAAAAATTTTTATTTTCGATTTTTTTGCGATTACTATAACTTACCCTACGGGAAGTTAAAAAATAGTTACCCCAAAAGTCTTTGTCCAAAGTCAAGTTCGGAGATACGTGAAAATTTTTACATCAATTCAGGGAATCGATCAAAGAAATATATTTATGTCTTATCATAAAAGTAAACATAAAGAATAAATATCGAAGTTTGTAATCGTAATTGATATGCAGCTAAAGTTGAAAAGCAGGAACGTAGAAATGCGTTATTACGCTATTTGAAATCTTTGTTGAAATAAAAATTCTGTCAAACTCGTATGTTAGAACCTTTTTAGTTTTGTTACTTATATATATTTTGAGTATGAACTTATACCTTTTATCCCTATCTCCAGAACCGAATGAGTCGTATGAGCAGGAAGGCAACTCAAACGGTTGCTCTATCTCTGTGTGATGAATTTATTATTACTTTTTCCGTAATACTGATAATTTTTTATTATAGCAACAATGCCAGAGAGTCCTATTTTCTTTTGGAAACGTTTTGTTATCTGTATTTTCAAATTGAAACCCGATGTCACTGTTGCTTGACTCAGGCTGACCAATGGGGGATCGAACCTAGAACCTCTGATTTGAAGTCCATAGCTATAACCAATAATTCTCGGTAAAGTCTTTGGGGCAACCCAAACGGTTGTCATATTTCTGTGTGAGGGATTTATTATTTATTCTGTAATACTGCGTACTTTTGGTGGTCTAATTAGTGAATGTGGGTAACTGATAGAATTCATCTCAAACTAAAACTGTGAAATTCATTATCAAAATGGCGAATAAAAGTCGTCTTTATTGTCTGCGACCGAGCAGATGGTGTACACATTTTTTATATTCGTGAATTCTTTATTTTATTGGTGGTGACTCCAATGTATTTTATGAATATTTTGGCAGTAGTTACAACAACTATGGAGGTCTGGAAATTAGCCATTCATTCAGAAGGGCTCTGCATTCTAAACGATGGTATTGCTGCTAGTATTTAATTATTGCTAGCTCGTAATTGCAACTCACTATGGCGAAGTAATTTAGGCTTGTAATGCTTATTGTCAGATATTATATATCTAATTGAAGATTCTTTTGAATATAATATTAACGTACGCCTAACTTCTTCGAATTAGTAGAAGAAGTATTTAATGTCTTGAGTTAGAATTTGTAATGTTAAAATTAATTGCAATTTGTATTGTTGATTTGAAATTACATAGGAAGATAAGTAAGAAAATGAATAAAAAAAAATAATGTAGAATAACAAAATGAGACGAAGTAGGTGGCTAAATGCTCCAAGTAAGCAGCGAAGCTAATAAAATTGAAAAAAAAACCTACTTGTAGCAATATTACTGTTGAAGGCAGAGGAAAGTATCTATATAGACCAATCACATACTCATCTATATTGTTGTTAAAACGCATTGATATCTTTTGTTTAAACTTTCGGTAGAATCGAAAAACAACCACATTGCCTATGATGTTTTAGTGATTTATTAACTTTACGAAAGAAAAATTTATGTTTTCATCAAAAAATTCGATTCGCTAATTTTATGTTTTCTCGACGTTTTAAGCCATTCTGAATCGAATGAGACCAAATTTGGAAAAAGTATATGTGTCTGTATGTGTGTGCGTGTATGTGAACAGATTTTTTTTACCGCAAATCGAAGTTTGTGTGACGATCGGGCGAGCCGTTTCTTTGTAAATCGCAGAAAAGTGAAAATTTTTTCGTCCACGTTTCAAGCCCGCAATTCTATATCGATTTTGAAAATTCAAAAACCGTTCGAAAGATATTGGTTGGTAATCGTGCTGTTGAGTTTTTGGTAGAGATCGGCCCGGCCGTTTTCTTGCAAAAAAAAAAAAAATCGGCTTCTAGATCATACTAAAATATTGCAGCCCTACGACAACTCGTTTAGCTTTAAAAATTCGTCAAAGTTTCGTCGAAGCTGGAACCTTGGATTCTAATAGAATTCCATTTAATATTGGACAATAGTGCTCATCCCATCGGATAGTGTGATAATAATCGGTAGTGCTGCCCTTAGGCAGGCCTGTGAGCTGTCCAACTCCAACTCAATTCAGGGAAGAAGTAGTGTGAGAGTTTTTCCCATTTCCATTTCACACCGCGGTGTCCGAGATGGGCTAATTTTCAATTGGAAACATCTTTTGATCTATATTTTCAATTAAAAATGGACATCGCGCTGCCCGATGTCGGATTGCTAGAGCGGGGAATCGAACGCGTGACCCCATACACATCGGCTAGCGCGTTAACGATCTCGAGGATAGTGTGATAGGTTAAGAAATTATTTCGAATATTAGGAGTTTACCAGCATTTAACTTGCAGAGGATTGAATTGAATACGAGATTTTATTTTAAAATACTGGATTTTCGTATTTATTCTCCCTTGTGCACATGGGGCCGTTCAAGTATTACGTAAGCACTATAGGGGGGCGGGGGGGTTGTTGATTTGCTTATTTTGGGTTGACATGGGGGCCAGGGAGTCTGGATGATGATTACGTCATAGGTAGTATTTTTATGTTTTTACATTAATTGCAAAATGTTTACGTAAGCATGGGGGTAGGGGGTAAGAGCTTTGCTTACTTTTGCTGACAAGGGGGATGGGGGGGTAAATAATTGTAATAAATCTGCTTACGTAATACTTAAACGATCCCCATGATTTTGTAACATTTACAACAATAATTATTTATATTTTCGTTTATATATTCTTTTCATTTTAAGTGTTTTTTCGCCTTTCTTGCTCATTGCCTTTAGGTGAAAACTTCGTATTTTAATGCTTGGAAATTTTCAATGAACAGAAATGCGATTCTTGATTTCTGTAAGAGTGAATTTATTTCTATTATTTATTTATCACTTCGATATTAAACTGTAGCATGTTAAATATTTCTTGATCGTTCATAGTGGCAATTAATAATTGAGATTTTTATATTGAAACTACACATTACAATGAAAAATGGTAATAGTGTTATATTCCCAGATAATGCAGTAAAGATAAATCATTTAATTTAAATTAATCAAATCTTATTATTTCCGCTTTCAAATATTAGGTAATGCATTGTTAATGATATTAATTATTACAACAATTCACATAATTATTACTAAAATGTTCAAGTTTTTCCGTGAATTTTCTATTAGTGTTTTTCGCTTAAGTTGAAGCGATCTTCACGAGAGAACTTGGATTTTTTTCAGAGTTGCTTTTTAACATTATTTTGCTACATGCAAATTACTCCAATAAAGTTCGCAAAGTTATAATCGAATTTCTGCAGTTCAAATAAATAGCCTTGCTCGTTCTAGCTAATTCTGTTTGCACATTTGATAAGGTTTTTGTTATTTGCTCATTGATAATGCTATAACGTTAAGGTAAGGTAAAACCTTGTTCTCGGGTTTAGCTTTATAATAAATTATATTTTAGTTGAATATTCAAAACATTTATGATGTTTTAATATATAAACATATTACAGTTTGGAATAAATTATTATTCCAATTAGATCTTAAAAAAGAAGGATTCTCATGTATTTATTTTTCAAATAGTTTTCACATTTTGTTTCATTCATATCTTAATGACACACCGTTTGTAATAGTTTGCTTACTTTTAGTGCGTAGTTTCTCAAGATATTTCTTAAAGTAACTATTTATAACATCAATTAATTCAGTCTTCAAAATATTGTTTGTTTTAATAATGTATTGAGCTTTTTATTACATAGCAATGTTAGATATCATCTGATAGTTTACTATATTGGAATCGTTCAGTCAAAAAAAAAATTGCCTTGCATTTTACAATAGTACCTTCTTTGTAATTCTATGATTAAAATTCAGAAAATTCGGAACAAACTTGACGTGCCTGTCTAATGCTTAAAATACGCATGGCATGAGTTATGGAATATGGCGACATCCTCAACGTAAAATGATTTTAGTTTAATTTTTTGTCCTGGCGATTTGCGCTTTTTTCTGATGTGCTAAAACGCTATTGACCATCATTTTCCTGAATATTCGTAAGTTTTTTTTCTGACACGCTTGTTTTTTTTTTTTTTTTTTTTTTATTGGCCTCGCTTACTCGAGCATTTAGCCACCTACAACATATTTTTAATTTCATTACAATATTTCAATTTCAATACAATCTTCATGTTCATACTATTTTATATATCTTATCCTAATCTATGTACTCATCAACTTAACTTCATTCTTCTTTTATTATCTATCATTATATCTTCTATCTTCTTACATCTTCATTACTTCCATTACTTCTTTCATTACTTCTATTCAATTTAATTTTTATTCTCAAACCTTTTTATATACGATTAAACTATTTTAACATTATTTCAAACTATTTTTAACTTTTATTTCAAACTATTTTTTAACAGAATTTCTATATTTTGCCGGGGATTCGAACTTCGAACCTTCGGCGTGTGAGTCGGAAACGCTACACATGAGCTAATTCCGCCACAACTTGTTTTTTTTTTTTTTTTTTTTTTTGTCCGAACTAGTTTTTGTTCAATGACAAGGATTAACGAAAATACTGAAACTGTAACTACAAGGATTGGCGAAAATACTGAAATTTTATTTTCTGTTGCAACATTTAACCAGTAGTCGTATCGGTTTTTATTATATATAGCAATATGTTTCCAAGTGAAAATAGTCTTTGCTCGGCATTGCTGCATCAATGAAAATTTATCACTGTAATAATAAAAATACATTACATTGAGATGGGACAACTGTTTAGGAGCAATCTATAGAAAACCGACGTAGTTTGTAAGGAATTCATCACAAGAGCTCATGGTACGCCTAAGTTCCAATTTTTGTTCAATTAATAAAAAAAAAGATTTTATATCAACATTTAACCAATATTTTAAGCATAGTGATTAACTTCAACTGCCATTATTGATCGCAAAAAGCCTCTGAACCTTACCTTAGAAAATATTGATGTATGTATGTGCGAACACTAATTTTTGGCAACGATTTTGGGAATAACCGATTTTAGTTAATTAAAAAACATTCGATTTCTATTGATGGGAAGACGTGCTGATTGGTTTTTGGTAAAGGCAGGTTCAGCCGTTTCGAAGATGCGAGGAAAAATGTTCAAAAAATTGAAATTCAGTTTTTAAGAGAACGAAGCGCCCGATTTGAATGATTTAAAAAACACTTCACTTGTATTGACGGGAATGAAAATTTAACTAAATTTTTAGGAAGGCAGACTGGTCCAACGGTTCGGAGATCCAATAAAAAGAAGTTGAAAATAATGTAACTTGGCAATGGAATCGGTGACAATAGACATATGCACATCAAATTAATAGATATTTTATAGAAATTTTAACCCTATGCACTTCGTTGTCGGATCCTGTCGGACATACAAAAAATAAACTCGAACTCTTTGGCCCAGGCTGACTTTTTTCTTATCACTTTAGACTCATCGACACATATGAAGAGTCGATGAATCTAGAAGAAAATATACCATGAAAGCGTATTTGTAATATAAAAATAAATGCAAGAATTTAGAAAAAAAATCAAAGTATCTCTAAGTCGTGTTAAGAGTCTGGAGTGCAGGAGGTTAACCCACGATCGCTATTGGAAAAAAAATTCAAAATTATCCAAAAATAAATAAATATGGAAGTTCCGGCAATTTGCCTTAAGACATGATACCATACACTTCTAATTTAATTTATTTTATATTATTCGGGCGTTTTCCTTGCACTGATAGAGACTCTGAAATCAAAAGGTTTCAGGATCACATTCCTCGTTGATTTGTGAAACATGATATTAAAAAAGGACCACCATAAGGTCGTCTAATAATAGCTGTAAATATGAATAAAACGATTATTAGATACCTTCGTGAAATAAGCAGATTGTAATTAAAACGAAAATAAAAAAATATTTTATTATTATTGTTATGCAGTTCCGGCATTGAGTGCCATTAAGAAAAACATTTATGGACTTCGCAAGATAAAACATAGAAAATTCGCAAAATTGTTTTCAACAGCATTATCGCTTCGTTTAATGACGTCTCTATTTCGTATGTTTTTGTACACAATCAAGCTTCAGTAGATTCACAGTAAAAAAAACATATCGATAGAGCAATAAGTAATAATATTTGTGAATTCTAGCCGTTCGGAAGTCCATTTGCACGATGTATATAAAACGTGACCAGTTCCTATCACATGCCGCTTCAATAACATAAAATTTTTTGATTAATATTGTGTTATCGGAAACGATATATATATATATATATATATATATATATATATATCTTATATATAAAATTCTTCTATAATGATTTATGTAAAGATACTTTTTATAAACGATTATTCGGATTTTGATAAATCTTTCAGTAGCCTGTTAAGGGAAATTTTAAGAATGTGAATGTTTATAAAATTACTAGCAAACCCGACGAACTTCGTTTCGCCACCAGATGGTTTCTATATAGACGATAATCTATTTGAAATTATTTAAAACAGTTATTGATTATTTTTATTACTCGAATTTTTAATTACTGTGCGTGAAGTTCCAGCAATTTGCATTAGGGCACAATGCCATGTACCACTAATTTTCTTGGTCTCACTATAAACCTTGCGGAGCCCGAGACCTTTCCAACGAATGCAAAATTGTCGAAATCGGTTCGTGCGTTCTGGAGTTATTTCGTCAGGAAAAAAACCCGACTTATTTTTATATATATAGAAGATAGTAATACTGTAGAAATAAATGAAAAAAAATGCAAAAAACCACATGCCATGATTTGCCAGAAATTTCAATTCTTTTATGAGTCTAGACAATATTAGAAAAAGTTATGACTATATTATTATTGCTAAAAAGCAACTGAGATTTGCCAGAAATTAAAATAAGTTACAGTATATGTCGACAGATGAAATTATACAATTCAATTTGACAGATTTTTTTTTTAACTAATGCAGTCGTGTTTTGGCTTACTTTACTAAACCACGATACAGAAAAAATGTACTTAATCAAAAAAAAAAATTAGAAGTTTTATTGTGTCAAAAATTTGTTTGGCATTAGATACGGAATATTTACTCTAATCAACGGAGCATTTTGGGTTTGAATTTTTTTACTGTGCTCCAATTTGCATGAAATTTCGGAATTAAGTTCATTTTACTCTCAAGTTTAAAAGTGACGCTCGGATATCGTTAGAAGAACTAATTATAAGAAAAAAAAAGTTTATAATGTTTTTCAAAAAAGCAAATACTTTTCAATTTACTACCTAATAAAAATTCGTTTCTTTTTGGTGTTATTCATAGTTTTCTTTCAAATATCTTCAAAAATATACATTTTAACGAAAATCATGTAGTGAACTAAATTATATCAATTAAAATCTTAATAAATCGTTTTTTTATAATATGCCCCAATTGTAAGAACAATATTAAACTAGATATGAAAAAGAAATGAAGTTTTTTATTTCGTTCGAGATTTGAGTTTCACAATACAATTAAAGAGTTAAGTGTGATATCTGAGAGACATCATTTTATTTAAAGCAGTTTTACATTTAAGATCACTCATATTGATGTATATATTTCGGTATAGACTGCAGTGTAAAAAAAACTAATTTTTAACGGTAAATGGTAAATATCAGTGTAGGTTATTTAAAAAAAATGAACTTTTGAATTGTAGACATGGGTACAGGACAACGTCTATCGGGTCAGCTAGTATATATAATATATATATATATATATATATATATATATATATATATATAATATGTACTTAGCTTTTTATGTTCGGACACAAACATAAATTAACATCAAATCCAGGACTCATCAATCAAATATAATATAATATGGATGTACTTTGATCAATAAATAATCAAAAATGTTTCTAATTTATTTATTGATGAATGACTCGAGATATGTATCTCATGTTACACGTCTAAATGTGGTGCTCATCAAGGTACCGCGGCCTACGACTTTTTACCTCAAGTTTACTTTCTAATCTTACTTCTCACCTCACCTCGTAAATCGATTAATTGGTGATAAAATTTGAGGACACAATATAATGTATCAACAAAAAGTAAATTTTGCTTTGGGATGTTAAAAATAAACATGTGTGCTACTTTAAAAAAATTAAACTAGTATAATTCAGATATATTTTCCCTAAAACTATTTATAAAAATATATTTTTAAATTAAAGTTTTTTGTTTATAGTTAATGTTGAGCAATACGAAGACCAAACTAGTGGGGCGCATGGCATTGTGCCTTAAGGCAAATTGCTGGAACTTCCCGTACCAATTTTTTTTTTTAAAAGATTAACATTTTCGAAAAAAAATTACTCTGAAAAATTAGATTTTTGAGAAACTATAATTTTTGACAAAAACTTACTTTTTTTTGAAAAAAAGACTTTTTGATGAAAATTGTATTTTGAAATATTTTGGAAATTCTGAACTTTTTAACTTCCCGTAGGGCAAGTTATAGTAATCGCAAAAAAAATCGAAAATGAAAATATTTATATATCTTTACGTTTCAAAGGTTTCTGAACATTTTGGCATACCTTAGAAAAAATGGATGTATGTGTGTGTGTGTGTGCGCGTGTGCGTGTGTGTATGTATGTGCGGATACAAATTTTCGTCGACGATTTCGGGAACATCGATCAACCGATTTGAATAATTCAAAAAACATTCGATTCGTATTGATAAGGAGACGTGCTGATTAGTTTTTGGCGAAGGCAGGTCTAGCCGTTCCGAAGATACGGGGCAAAAAGTGCCAAAAATGGTAACTCAGTTTTTAAGAGAACGGAGAGTTTGATTTTAATAATTCAAAAAACATTTTACTTTTATTAACAAGATGAAGAACTGATCATGAAGGTAGATCTGGCGGTTTCGGAGATATACTAAAAAAAAGTAAAAAAAAATGCCATTTGGCGGTCAAAAATGATCATTAGACATATGCACATCAAATTATCAGATATTTTATAGAGATTTTAACAATAAGTATAAATTTTGTTTACATTTCTACGGGTTTCGTTAGACGGCGACGCGGCGCTTACGCGCTTCGATATTTTGTCTCTTTGCAGTTAAAGCAGTACGATTGCTTTGAAAAAAAGTTCAGACGTTCCAGAATATTTCAAAATAAATTTTTCTTCAAAAAGTCTTTTTTTTTTCAAAAAAAGTAAGTTTTTGTCAAAAATTTATAGTTTCTCAAAAATCTAATTTTTTATTAACTAAAATATTAATCTTTTTAAAAAAAATAATTTTTGGTACGGGAAGTTCCAGCAATTTGTTCGATACCATGCGGCCCACTAGTTAGCGCTCATTTATGTGTGCACAGCAAATACATAGCATTTTGGCAGTTTTTCTGCGAATTTCTATGAAGAAAGAATCGTAACATAGCGTTTTCATAACAACTCTATTTTACCGGAGAATAGGCCCCTTACTACGACTGACAGCTTAATTCAACACAATAGAAACACTAATTTAATTTAACAATAACAATATTAAATGAAGATTGATCACTAGATATTTTTTTCTAAACGGCATATACCGCTTATATTATAGATATTTTTATAAGATATTTATTCGTGCAAAATACGAGTCTTATAAAATATGTTTTCCTATGAAATGCAAAGTTGCATATGGAAGGCCAAATATGGCGATCAAATTTAATCTTCCATATTTTATTCTTTTGCTTCTGCATTTATCGATTTGTCCTTTAGTTTTATCGACTGTATTAACACTACGATGGCTATTCTATGAAGTTAAATTGGGCATTAATTCAACGATTATTTATTATTCATTGGAAGATGTATCGCTTATTATTTCTTTAGCGTTGGACGCAACGTCCATTGTTGGTTCGCTCGTGTCAGATTATTCCAATGAATATTTCATGTAAGGAGCTGTCACCACTTCTCGTTAAACATTAATAAATTGATGTGTAAAGTTCAATGTCTTCCATCAGACCAATCAAATTGTAATAATATAAATTTGTATGGCCTATTTTATGTGTTCGCAAAACATATATACATACATATATTATATGTTTGTATGTTTACGCATTTTTACGCATGTATATGTTTTTGATATAGTGAAGAAAATTCATGATACAGTAGAAGTCCTTTCGTGCGGTAGTCTACAGACTGGAATGACCGGTAGTCCGTCATTATTTCGAAGATTTCCTTTTTTCAAATATGACCCTTTATAGCTAATATCATAACTATAACACACTCGAGCGCTATTATAACGTTTTCGTGTTGGTTCGGAATCATTCGGAAGAACTTGCTATTGTTTGTTAGTCATCCGTGGTCAATACCGTTGAGTCTAGGTTCATGAACGAAGTATGTTCTACGAAATACGTAGCCCCAACGTTCTACGAAGGATTCAGCCTTTTTTGTGTTAGTCTACTAAAGTACAGTACATATTTATCAGTAGATTGAACCATCTAACTGTACAGTCACCATGTTTTCAAAACTTAAGCCTTGGTATTCAAAAAAAAGAGAAACGTAACACTAACTCTCAGTCAGAAATTAGAAATCACATTTTTGTTTTTTTTTGAAAAATTAAAAATATTTTTAATCAAAAATTTAAACTAGTTGGGCGCATGGCATCGTGCCTTAATGCAAATTGCTGGAACTTCAAGTTTGCAGTTCACAAAATATCTTTATAAAATATCTGATAATTTTATGTGTCTATGTCTAATGATCATTTTTGACCGCCAAATGGCTTTTTTTACTTTTTTTACTAGATAGACCGCTAGACCTGCCTTCATGAAAATTTAATCAGTTGTTCATCTTGTCAATACAAGTAAAATGTTTTTTGAATTATTAAAATCGGACGCTCCGTTCTCCCCGTATCTTCGGAACAGCTAGACCTGCCTCCGCCAAAAACTAATCACCACGTCTCCTTATCAATACGAATCGAATATTTTTTGAATTATTCAAATCGGTTGATCGGTGTTTCCGAAATCGTCGACGAAAATTTGTATCCGCACACACACACACGCACACATACACACACACGCACACATACACACACACACACACACACACACACACACATACATCAATTTTTTCTAAGGTATGCCAAAATGTTCAGAAACCTTCGAAACGTAAAGATATATAAAAATTTTCATTTTCGATTTTTTTGCGATTACTATAACTTGCCCTACGGGAAGTTCTATAACTTGCCCTACGGGAAGTTAAAAATATTTTAAATATTTATATTCTAATAAAAGTAAAATAAGCTCTGTTGATAGTATTTTCTACTTATTTTGTAGTTTAAATATTAACCTACCGTTTTTATAATTACCGCCCGATAGTCCGGAATTTTGATAGTCCGACGCAGGGGTCCCTGCAAGTCTTAACTGAAGGACTTCTACTGTAGTTAATAATTTTGCGTATACCAGACTTAGATTTTTGTTTAGAAATGACAGGCTCAATCTTTTTTTTATTTACATTTGTGTGTTACAATCTGTCGTTTTAAACAACATTCAGTAATTTTAATGGTTTATTAAGGAATAAAGGTCGAATTGTCACCCAGTGGTGATCCGATTTGATGTTGGACATGTTTAGCTTATAGATGTAGTCGTGATTTGAAAAAAATTATATAAAGCCTACGAGTAATTGTACATATTATAAGATTACTAAAGGATATCAAAAAGGGGACATTTTCTTCCGAGTCGTTCAATGTCATGTTTTTTTTTATTGAGTTTTTTATTGAGTATCTCAGACTGAATTTTTCTATTTCTTCTTTAACTGTGTTCATGTTCAAATCTGTATGAACCAACCAATTTGAGACATACTTGGGTGCGTTTATAACTTCTTTCAAAATCTTGTTTTGAAATCTTTGAATGATGTTGGACTTGCACCCCGTTCCCCAAGGCTGTATTCCGTACGTCCAAATTGTTTTAACATGACTTTGTACACAAGACAGACTCAATTATGACTCAATAATAATATAACCATTCATAATAAATATATTTTTATTTGGTAAAAATACATTGTATTCTATTCAATGGTTTTAATTCTATTTACATAATAACATATTGTGTTATTATTGTATTAAATGGGGCTCACTCATGGATAGAGCGACTGGGCCTAAATCAGAGGTCCTGCGTTCCATCCCCCTTCGAGGAGCCTGTAATAATTATTTATCGTACAGAAATTAGATAATTGTTGCTATCTGTAAAATCGGCTAGTATTAAGTATAGAATTAAGTCAAATTAGCATAACAACTTATAGGACTTTTAAGTTAATTGCTGTTCAAAAATAATAAATAAAAAAAATATTGACCTCTTTATTTTTCTATTGGGGCCTTCATGGCAAAGTGGCTTGCAATCAGGCGGGTTGCGAATTCAATTTCCCTCATAAACAACCCTGATATCAAGCAGTAGCGATATCAATTTTCACTTGGGAATATAAATCTTAAATATGATTATAGATGAGCTCTAGTAGATGCATTTTAATAATAAAGTGATCATATATGGATTGATAAACCTTCGGGTTACCATCTAAAAAATACGAAAAAAGGAGAAATTTCAGGTCAACAGCTTATAGGACGTAAGGTTCTGATTGCTGTTGAAATATGATAATATAAAAATATATTTCTATTAACATTTTAATATCTTATTCTCCAATGTACCAATACAATTTTTAAGTATATATCAACTTTTTGGTCGTCAGCTGCTAATATATATGTATTTATATTTGTATATGCATATATTTCTTTTAATGTAATAAATACTATATATTTGTTTTAATTTAAAAAAATGATTTAGGCACCCCTACCGTTCACCCCATTAAGTAATGCGCCCCAATACGCCTAAATATTTAACGTTTCGACATTTCATAAATCATAACATTTAATTCATAAACCAAACAAATGAGAGAATTTTCTGCGTTATTTTCTTTATTTTTAAACATGTATTCAAAATCTTTAAAATTAAACATTTATAAAATAATGTAAATGCATTATTGATTTGACTTACTGAAAGTTAAATCAGTTTTTTTATATAAAAGGGAAAAATCTTAGTAGTTTAATTCAATTTGAATAAATCTCAGATATAAATTCGTTCTTTTAGGTTTAATTTTGTAAGTAATTTATAAATATCCCATTTAAAGTTTAGTAAAAACATATTTACAAATTAGTATTTCTGTAAATATAAAGCTTGTGTTTGATATCCATTTGTAATACATTATGCATTTGTGGCCATCGAACTTCTTTAAATTTCACAATGAAATTCGAAAGTTCCCCACGAATAGTTAAAATGTTTGCTTAGAGTGGATCTTAAACCTCTAAAATGTAAATATCACAAGAACTTTGAGCTTGTTCATATATTGGTGCGGAATCCGTTCTTTTCTAATGTATTATTCAAATCTTTATAAAGACAAATCTGGTAATTTTATGTGCAAATGTTAAGTATGCTATATGTTCTGGCTGTAAAGGATTGTTTTAATTTCAAGATTTGAATTTTGCTAGGCATTTTAATAAAACGAATTGGAAAGACGGTTATAATATTTGATATTTTATAATAACTTTAGTAATGTATGAAAAAATCGAAAAATTTGATATATCTTTACATTCCAAAAGTTTTTGAACATTTTGGCATACCATTAGAAAAAATGGATGTATGTGCCTTTTTGAAGATACCGGACAAAAAGTGCCAAAAATGGTAATTCGGTTTTTGAGAGAAAGGAACGTCCGATTCAAGAAAAAATTACTTGTATTGACAAAAAGAATACCTAATCGAATTTTTGGAAAGGAAGGTCTAGCGGTTTTGGAGATCCAATGAAGGAAGTAAAAAAAAATGCCATTTGGCGGACATCCAATTACCTGGTATTTTATAGATATTTTAATAATACGTTTAAATTTTGATTACATTTCTATGGGTTTCGTACCAATATTTATTCTTTAAAAGACGATGCGGCGCTTTTCAAAACTTTTTAAAGCTTCTCTAAAAATTGTAATTGTCGCTACGAGAAATTCCAGGTATTTGCCTTAAGGCACTATGCCATTCTCAACTAGTTCATTCTGTTTTACTAATTAATCTTCTTATATATAAAAATGAATCGCAAAATGTGTTGGTAAGCGCATAACTCAACAACGCCTGGACCAATATGACCTATTCTTTTTTTAAAATGTTCGTTGGTGTCCAAGAATGGTTCTTACGGCGAGAAAAAATCGAATAATTGCCGGGAAAACCCTAAAAAAACAGCCCTTTTCTTTTTCACATACAAACGTTTTCTAACTAAAACGTAGAATCTATTTGAGCTTTAATTTTTTTATAATGCGTAAATAAATAAGGTGAATTAGAGAATTTATAAAGGTAAACTGGTGGACAGGTAAATTAGAGGATATGTAAAATGATAGAGAGAAGAACTGGTAGATAGACGAATATGTAGACAAATAAACAGGTTGACAGGTTAATTGGTAGACATGTAGAACGGGAAATGAAGTAAATTTGTAGGCCGGTAAAATGGTAGATTGATAAACAGGTTGATAGGTAAATTAGTAGACAAATTGTTAAACAGGTAAATTGTTCAACAGGTAAATTATTGAACAGGTTAATTGGTAGGCAGGTAAAATGGTATATTGAAAAACAGGTAAATTGGTGAAAAGGTAATTTGTTGGATAACTGGTAGTCAGGTAAATTAGAGGATATGTAAAATGGTAGACAGGACAAATAACAAGACGGATAAACAGGTTGACAGGTAAATTGGTAGACATGTGAAACGGTTTGATAGGTAAATAGGTTGACAGGTAAATTGGTAAGTCGGTAAAATGGTAGATTGATTAACAACAAGTTTACGGGTAAATTTGTAGACAAATTGTTGAATAGGTAAATTGTTGAACATATAGTAGTAACGTTAAAATAAATGTAACAAATACACATCTTCGTTCAACTTTTTAATTTAAACTATATTACGGCAAAGCGTGAATAGGCACAGCTAGTTAATAAATAAAAATTGATAAATACATCGATTTCGCGTGCAAAATCTTACAAAATGCTAACGATAAAACTGTAAGTGTTCATAAATGTTTCTTCATATACATATACATGTGCCTAAACATTTATACACATGCATACACACAAATATATGTAGAAACATTTAGGAACAGGTGTTACAGTTTTATCGTTGGCATTTTCTTTTGTTTTATTATTATTATTTTATCGTTAATTAGCTCACGCATTCGTCATATATTTGATGACTCATATTGTATATTAAATATTGAGAAATTTATGCAGAACGCCCATATTCCATAATTATGAAAATTAAATAAACATTTTAATTACATTGCTTAAATTCCTTACTTAGTAGATTAATCCACTATTTCATTACTACTATATATTAATCTATAATAATGTCGCTGTCGTATAAACTACGAACAAGTTAAAATAGTTGTTTTTCACATAATAGCGGCAGTCTGAAGAAAAAATATTTTTAACTTCCCGTGGGGTAAGTTATTGTAATGGGCCGAAAATCGGAATTGAAAATTTTTACATTTCTCGACGTTTTGAAGGTTTCTGAACATTTTGGCATACTTCAGAAAAAATGTGTGTGTGTGTGTGTGTGTGTGTATGTATGTATGTATGTATGGATACAAATTTTCGCCCACGTTTTCGGGCGTACGGATCAACCGATTTGAATGGTTTAAAAAACATTCGATTCCTATTAATAAGGAGAAGAGCTGATTAGTTTTTGGCAAAGATAGGTCCAGCAGTTACGGAGATACAGAGCAAAGAGTGCAGAAAATAGAAATCGAGTTTTTGAGAGAACGGAGCATCCTATTTGAATGATCTCAAAAACATTCAATTAGTAATGATTGGGAGAATGGGTTATTAGTTTTTTGCAAAGGCAGGCCCAGCCATTTTGGAGATACAGAGCTAAATGTACAAAAAATGGCGGTTTTTGAGAGAACTAAGCGTCCGATTCAATTGATTCAAAGAACTTTCTGCTTGTCTTATCAAAATAATGGATTTTGGAAAAAAAAAATTTTGTACCATTTTTTTTTTTTTTTTTTTTAATTTTTTGTATATCGAAAATAATTCAGATTTTTTTTTTAATTCTGACTATAGTTCTAATATACTTTAAACAAATAATTTCAACTCTGCAATTCAGTTTATATAATTCTTAAAAATATTAGACAATGTTACAAGATTTATAATAATCTATTTTAAAACATTTAATATTCCTCGATCATCTCGTTACGGTAAGGGAAGTTCCAGCAATTTGCCTCAAGGCACGATGCCTTAATTGCCTTAAGACAGAATTCCACTTACAGCTAGTTATTACATTTTTTTTGTAATTTTCGATTTTTTTTTATCTACAAATTTAACATAAAGGGCAATGTGATTATTTATTCCATCGCAAAAAAATCAGAATTTTTGCTATATATCTTTACGTTTCACAGGTTTCTGAACATTTTGGCATACATACATAGAAAAAATGGATGTATGTGTGTGTGCGTGCAGATACAAATTTTGTCGACACGGATCGACCGATTTGAATATTTCAAAAAGCATCCGATTTCTATTGAAAAGGAGACGTTTGAAAGATACTGGGCAAAAAGTGCCAAAAATGGTAATTCAGTGTTTGAGTGAACGGAGCGTCCGAATTCGAATTATTCAGAAAACATCTTATTTGTATTGACGAAATGAAGAATTGCTGAAATATTTGGGAAGGCAGGTACAGCGGTTTCGGAGATCCGTTAAAAAAAGTAAAAAAAAATACCATTTCGTGGTCAAAAATGATCATTGACATATGCACATCAAATTATCAGATATTTACGAGTATAGAGATTTAATAAGTTCACATTTTGTGTTGTTATTCTAATATTTAGCAATTAATAATTTTAATTATATTTTCATGATAATGTTTGGAAAATGTTAAAATATGTCGTGTAATAAATACTTGGGCGGCTTTTGCTGACTCATACAGGAGTGTCACTTTTACGGGAAAAATTCTCCTAGAGAAAGGGTTAAATATAGTTTTAGCTATCAATTTTTAAGACACTTGACTTGATACTGTTTATGACCAATGAAACATTAATATTCAATATTTGTTTTTTCATATGACATGTATAAATCATCAGTTGTTGAAAGTGGCATATGTTCTTATTAAGATTTGTATTTCATAATTATTTTGTTTTTTTTTAACTTCCCATAGGGTAAGTTATAGTAATCGCAAAAAAATCGAAAATGAAATTTTTTATATATCTTTACGTTTCAAAGGTTTTTGAATATGTTGGCATACTTTAGAAAAAATTGATGTGTGTATGTGTGTGTGTGCTTATACAAATTTTTGTCGACGATTTCGGGAACACCGATTTCAATCATTCAAAAAACATTCAATTCGTATTGATAAGGAGACGTGCTTATTAGTTTTTGGCGAAGGCAAGTCTAGCCGTTTTGATGATACTGAGCAAAAAGTGGAAAAAATGGCAGGTTCTGAGAGAACAAATCGGCCGATTTGAATTATTCAATAAACATTCGATTTGTATTGATGTGGGGATGTACTGATTAGTTTTTGGTATAGGCAGGTCCAGCCATTTCGAAGATACAGAGCAAAAAGTGCAGAAATTCCGATTAGATTCTAGACATCCGCAATGTCCGAAAGCATGTCGTTATAGCTGAGTTGGCTGGCGCAAGTGCAATTTTGGTTCGCGTTAGTAGATAAGAATGTCAAAACTGATCGGGTTCGAATCCCACGTCTGTAATATTTTTTTCTGAATTTTTTTAAATAGTTTTTATGTTTGTATAGTTGATACTACATGAACTAATTAAAATTGTTAACTCAGTGCATATATTTCGCGAACGAAAATTGATGCATTTGAAATAAAATATGTTCATTCTAACAATAAGTCTGCTTAATTAGATTTTGTTCATATATATTTCATTCAAACATATATAAACAACTTCGTCTAATCTAATAAGTTTTCACATTTTGTCTATAAGGAACAAATAATGAAAATTCTAGTTTTTATAATATTAATTCATAGACATTTTTGTTGACTGATTATTTTTATTCTTCGAATGTTTAGTTACGGTACGGTAAGTTCCAGCAATTTGCCTCAAGGCATGATGCCATGCGCCCCACTAGTTTTTCCTTTAGTTAATCAAACCCCAAGTAACTCCAAATTAAAGGTTATATATTGTTCTATAAATTTGACATATACTGTTACTTCGATGGGTCAAATTCCATGTTAATATTGTGACTTCAATTACAATGCGAATGTATGATCCCGTATTCCTGGTTAGTAATTTCGAACAATGACATATTGAATTATTGTTATTAATTTTATGCTTATTGGTGCCGCCGTTCTCTAAAACAATATTCCAATTTAGCTCTCGATTTAATGTAGAATTTCATAGAGATTGTATTTGATGAACAGAACAGTGGCCTGATATTTTCGTGTGATGACATTAATATAATAAGGGCAATATTTATAATTGCTCACGTGTAAATCATGTCATATCATTTTAATGCAAAATCATTTCAATCATTTGGACGAATACCATCCATTTAGTTAAAACGCCAAAACTTTTATTCGGAGGTCGAGTGGTGATAATTATAGATTATAGATAATTATAGATAATTTATGACTGTGTACATAAAATAATCGGCTGATATCTAATTCTTTTTTTCCAATACTTCTAGATAGTATTTCAACTTCAACGCAATATATTATTCAAGGTGGCAATAATTCAACTTTTTTAATTGAATTGAATTGCCACGCGATATATGTTCTATGTTGGTTATTAAGCTATCATTATTTTTATAATAGCTTCATCTGTGTTTTAAAATTTAATTTATTAGATAAATATTTCTAAAGCAATTAAATCAGTATTTCATTTTTAGCGAATTTTTTACCGCCTTTTAATTTTAACATAATTCATAAGATTTTATTTTTTTCATAATTTTCAAAAAAAACAATTGTTCGATCACAGTGTGATTTGTTATCTTTTGCTTGCTATTTGTATTAAAAGTTGAAAAATCATCTTAATACTTTTGATTTTTAATAAGTAGTCATGTTAATTCATTATACAGGATGCCCCAGAACTCAACGTGAAGGTGAAACGAGGCACTTGTATTGATCTAACCATCTTGAGAGAAAATTGGATAAAAAAAATTATACCATTTAGTTTGAAAATTATGAGCTTTTTAATGCAAATTAGAGCTTTAGCAAAGCTGTGACAAATTTTTGATTATTGTGAAATTTCTATTAATTTTATTTATTTTAACTTTGGATCCGTAACCGTAAATAACTTTTCTAGGACTATAGTAAAAAGTAATGATACAATTGCTGCATGTTTTCAAGAATTCAGACTTTTTGTTAAACTACGAATTACAAATTTTCAAAATTGGTCGACTTTAAAAGGCTCTCCTCTAAAAATAAATAATAAAATGTATTGGCAATTGTCAAACTACATAGAACATTTTTATTTTCTTTTTTATGATAGTTACGATCAATACTATTATTTTTATATATTAATCAAACAAAATAATGTAAAAAATCAATTTTTACTTATTATGAGCTTTTCTTGTCAGTTACGGTTTCACTTATAATTTAACCTTGTTAAAATCGTTAAAAATTTATTGTTATTAAAGTAAACAATCGCTATAATGTGATTTTCATAAATTTTTCGAAAAAAAACATAATAATATATATAATAAAAAATATTATATATAATAAAAAATATATTTTTCGAAAGCCCATTATAAGGAATTGGTCTCATTTTTTGTTTTCTACTTATCTAATATATTACAACATTCCGAAGGGTAATTTTGGAATCGCACTTTTTTGCGATTCTTTTTCACTTTCTATAAATTTCAGTGCTTTTGTGAAACTTAACTAAATTTATTAAATTTTCGGCTGGACTTCTGTAGATATTAAATATTTAGGGGCCGATTTTGCCGTAAAATAGACCAATGTTATGGCAAGAATATGTTACGTAGCGCTTCTCATACAAGATGGTACTAAATACTGATGAAACGCCATGTGGTTTCTGTGCACTCAGGCGTTTTAGATAGAAAACTTAACCTAGAAAACGCACAAATGTCAAACGCACAATCGTATCATAACTGCATCTTTGTGATGTGGTATGATATGATAACATATGAGTGAGTTTGCATTTTATGTGTAAAACGCCTGATCGCACAGCAAATACATGACATATTGACAGTATTTAATACCACTTTATATGAAAACTGGAACGTAATATAGCCTTGCTGTAATATTGGTCTATTTTACGGCAAAATCGGTCGCTTAACGTAACACTTCCTGAACAAGGCTGCTCAAAGTACATTTACTCATTTGTCATTTTAGGAAAAAGTTTCTCACTTAACTCTTGAGTTTGTATTCACGGGGTTACGTTTTCGATGTGCGGATCCAGGTGATTTTATGTTCAAAATCTGCTAATACGACTTATATTATAATCATATTTCTGTATTCGGGTTTTATTAAATATTAATGGAACCGGCAGCCCGCATTGAAACGAGCATGAGATCTCCCGCGCCCGTGAAAGCAATCTGCGCGAATGAATACACGTATCTCATTTAGAAATCGCTGACTTTCGTTAAAGAACATTTATGTACACCTCTTTGTGAAGGGTTTCTATGGCTGGCTTTGTTGCGAGCGAGCGGGATGTGCCGTATACAAAATAACGAATATAAATCGTCCGAGGAAGCGTTCCACGCATTGGGAGTCACGTACGTACGTCGTACCGCGCTGCCCGACTACGTCGACGGCGACGCTCCCTCGCACTCGCTCACTTACCGGCACTATTCTCATCTAGTCTTTAACTGCGTATTGAATTTCATATTAACTTACTGAACAAATATGACTCGGTAATAAAGCTACGAACGCTTTTTCAATCATTTGCTACGTATATATATAATATAATAGTAAACTAGTTGGTTTGGTATTTAGCCTTGAGGCAAGTTACATGAACTTCCCGATATGTGTAAATAATCGACTTAATCAATAAAAAATAAATTAATTTATGAAACATTAAAAGTATTCCGAGTGGAATTATTACACACATTTGAAAACGAACGATCACGTTAACTTGGAGTATTTTCTAAAAGCAAATTTTCAAAAATCAATAATTTTTATAATTGAACCAGTTTCCATAGGACTTTAATGGTTTAGTATGTTCAATAAGACCGAGTACTCTATCGTTATACCAAGTAAATCGTCTAATTTTAATTTTAACAAACGTCAAAAAAAAACTACTCATTTCCTCAAACTTTGATGAATTTTTAAAATTAAACTACTGGTCCTAAGGCCTAATATTTCAGTAAGTTCTATAAGACCATGATATATATAGCCAAAAATAGTTCCATAAAAATCGGCTTAATTTTTTTTTCAACAGTTAATTACAAAAAAACGGCTCGGTAGATTTTTACCTAAAACTAATCAGCATCATTCCCTACTAATATCTTTCGAATAGTTTTTGATTTTTTAAAATCGGTTCGGTAGTTTGAGGTTAAAAGTGGACGAAAAGTTTAACACTATTTTTCAAATTACAAAGAAACGGCTCGGCAGATCGTCTCACAAAACTGACAAACGATAGTCCTCATTGAGATACATCAAATGGCTGTTAAATTCCTGAAGTTGGTTCAGGCGTTTTTGAGAAAACGTCGATCAAAGGTCTAACTTTGACAAATGCCAAAAAAACGATAGTAATTTTTGCAAACTTTGAAGATTTTTCAAAATTAAACGGCTTGTCGCAGGGCCGTAATATTTTAGTATGATCTAGAAGACTGTGGTATCTACCGTCAAAAAAAAAATCATAAAAATCGTTGAAATTTTTTTTTTAAACTTTATTACAAGAAAACGACTCGGCCCATATCTACCAAAAACTAATCAGCACGATTCCCAACCAATATCTTTGGAATGGTTTTTGAATTTTCAAAATCGATTCAGAATTGCGGGCCAAAACGTGGACGAATTTTTTCACTTTTCTGCAATTTACAAAGAAATGGTCCGGCCGATCGTCGTACAAAACTAAGAAACGCTAGTCCCCATCGAGATACATCGATCGGCTTTTAAATTTTTGAAATCGGTCCATCCGTTTTGAAGAAAACGTCGATTTACGACAAAAAATCTTCTCACACAGACATACACACACACAAAGACTTTTTCCAAATGTGGTCTCATTTGATTCAGAATGGCTTGAAACGTCGAGAAAACATAAAATTAGCGAGTCGGATTTTTTGATGAAAACATAAACTTCTCCTTCGGGAAGTTAAAAATGTTTAATAGTGTAGAAACATATGAATTATAGGTAGCCACAAATGTTCAATTTAAGATCAATCATATAGGGTAAGACAAGGCACAAAGGTCCAGTTTGTGCAATTATTATTATCAACAATTATATTGTGAAAACCAAACCAATTATATCACAACAAATAACATATTTTAAACAACTATCCGACTACGTTCAGTAAAACTCCCATCTAAATCATCATTGTAGAAATGTGTTTTTTAGATCCTGGTCCTTTTTACTCCATAGGTGTGGAAAAATGGGACGGCCAAGACGCAAATGGTCTTGTCAAAAATGTCTTATTTTTAATTTTAAAGAGATTTTACGAAGTAATAGCTACATTATTCAGCCAATGCAGAATATAAATTTTATGGATACATTCTTCACAAGGATAACACTGTATTTAGCATTGATTTGGTATTTTGCCAAAAATAATCATCAGCAGAGTTGGAATAACTAGTTATTTGTCTCTTGTGAATTGCTTTTTTTTAACTTCATTTACTTTTGAAGTAAAACTGTGCGCCATTCGCTTTCGATGAAATCATTTCTATACGGGTCGATTGTGATTAGTCGTCGTGTATGTGAATAGAGATCTGTCGTTGTATGCGTATTGGCATCAACGTTGTATGCGTTACGATATCAACAAGGAAATCGGCATAGATAAATAAGCATTTTAAAGTTACATCGTAGTACAAATCTTGATTTAATGAGCGAAAAAGTAAAAAAAAATACAAGCAGTCGATGAATGTATGTTAATTTTAATTACATGAAGTTCTTCAAACACAATTACGTGATGAATGAATTTGCGAAAACAATATTTGTTTAGGCGTTTTTCAACATAATCTACTGTGTGAACGAATATTATAGAAAATCAGCAATTACTTCACTTCTCTAATAAAGGTTCATTTCTAAATGCTAATTACAATGACAAACCGATCATGTCATATTTGAAGTATGACTTTAATTACATTATTGTTTTTAAATATTATACATATTTTTAATGCTATTATAAATATATAATTTATAATTTATCATTATATAAATGTGTATAATGGTTGACAGTAATAAATGTGAGCATCACGAGTATTACCATATTACTAATAAACATTATTCAAAATTGTTATATAGATCACTTTCCACTATATTTATCATGAAAAATGCTTCACAAGTTTGTGATCAAAAATATTTATTTCAAAATAAGTAAAACAATGTGCAGGTTTTGCATTATCATGGTGTACAATTTGCCAATTTTAGCCTTTGATTGCTTCATCCAGTTTGATCAGCTGTTGATAGTAAATATGTGAATGATCGTCTGGATTCTTGGAATATCTTTGTATTCCCACCAAACTGACAGCATGATCTTTTTTTGATACAATTCAATTTTCCATGTGGTTTGTGCTGGTTCATCACGCTCCATCACGGTCCATCCTTTACTGCACATGACCCATTTTTCATCACCAGTGAAAATTCGCTTCAAAAATGTCGAATTCATTGTGCTTGAGATGAATATCTCAAATATTGATTTGTTGGGTAAAATGATTTTAATAAAAGGTTGTCAAATATCTCCCTTCCGCCTTTTTGTATTATAAACCAAGAGCAAAAAAGCGGAAGGGAGATATTTGACAACCTAATATACGTATATATATATATATATATATATATATATATATATATATATATATATATATTTTAATAGTCTTGAATTTGATGTTGATATAATATGTTTAATGATAAAAAGTCGGGCGTTACATCAATAAAAATAGTTTGAGAGTTTTTAGAAATTTATTTAAAATCCATACGTTTCGGCTTGCATCTTAGCCTTCATTCAGTGGCAATCAATTTAACTATAAAAATTAAAACTAAATAAATAATATGTAAGAAATTTCATAGAAAAACAATAATAATATACTGTACATGCTAGGAAAGCTGTTTAAAAAAAATATTCAATATTATTATGTATATTTTGTTAATGAGATAGAACATTACTAAAAACCCACACGATATTAAGTTTGAAGTTCGAAAAATTTTAATTAAGTTTATATTTGGAAACATATACGTTTAAGTGTTTGAGATATTTCACAAGACGTAATTGTGGTTAATAGGGTTAGGTTATATAATATGAATTTCTGGAATCTACTTCTTCTAGGTGTATCTTGAGGAAAGTTGGACGAAAGTTTTATTCCTCATTATAAAACATAAGAGAAAAGTTTAACTATAAACTTTGTAATTTTTAATGTAGAAAACTCAAAGTTGGCAAACATTCACATTTATTCATTTATCTAGTAATATATTCATAATTTTCGGGCACTTTACTAACGTTTGTGTGGATTAATTTTGTGATTTATTGCAATAAGCAATTAGTTCTTCCTAATTCGCAGATATCAAAACCCTTCTGAACTGATATTTTTCCATAAAATCAAACAAGAAGTAAAATTTTCATTGAAAAGCTATTAAATCTTACAATAGGTTTTCCAATATTCGGACAAATATTATTTATTGTATAGTATGATTTTAAGGATGTCATTAGATTGCGAGACAATATCGTCAAAAATTATTAATTTTAATTTAGTATTTAGTCCAGTTTACAAGAGTATTAATTTTTACCTGTTAAAATATGTTGATCATTATGTATCTTCTGCGATAATTTTATTTACTATTTCACTGTTGAAACCAAATTTGTGAATTCCACTAATATTATGTTATTCTTTGTTACCAAAACTCGCATTCATCTCATGAAAATATTTCTACTTATTATAATCTATTTGATTTGATCTATTTGATATTTTGATTTGATCTATTTGATTAGAATTGGATCTTATTTTCGAAACATGTTTACGTATTTTTTTCTGTTTCGAAAAGGATGTGCAAAAAAGCTTAAATGATTCTGATATACTTTACAATCAAGATATGAAATGAATGTATCTTGTGGCGCATAAAAACCTCCTTATCGTAGTAAGTACGTGCTGGAAGAAAATGTTCGGTGTTACTCGTTTATATAAATATTTCGTCAGAGTCGATTTTATCGAAATAAAGTCTACACAAAATAATAATAAACACAGCAATTTTGCATGAATTTTTGTTGTTAATTTCACTCTAAACGGTAACGTAAATTAATTTATATAATTTTTTTTTCATTGAACAGCGATCTGAACTTATGGTAACATCTCTACGGCCTGTTTGTGATAAACTACTCTAAAACTACGACAGTTTTTTTATTTATAGCAATACAAACAGTGTGAACATCTTTAGGTGATGAATTTTTTTACATGTTATAATTTCTGTAATATTTATGATTTTTTATTGATGCAGCAATGTCGGTTAAGAGCTATTTTTACTTGCAATATTTGCTATCTATATTTATAAGTGTAGGCCCAATGTTACTACTGCTTGACATCAGGCTGCTCCATGCGCGAGTATCAAACCCGGAGCTTCTGATTCAGTTTCCGTCGTTCTAGTCGCCCACCTACGATCGAGCTATATTGCTTAACGCAATTTATTTTTTCGTTCGTTTAATTGAATTTGCGTGTACGAGTAGTTCTTCATTATTTGACGAGGGTGCGGCTGAACATTTTTTGTTCGTTTGATTCAAACCAAAAAACTTTTTTAATTTGTATGAGGTGCTTATCCGTAATTTATTTTCAAAACTTAGTACAAAACTACAAAAATAAACTGTAAATTATTTATTTTATTTATAGGGAAAGTACGGACAAAATAACATGGTGTTTTTTCACTGATTTATTGATTTAATGATATTATAATCAACCTCAGTCGTTTTTACTCATCATAGATTTATTGATTGTCAGTAACATAGTCTTTGAATTAAGTAGGAATAAGAACTTATTTATTCAAGAAAAATGCAACTAATCACAAAAACCATTTTGTTCATATAGTACGGATTGAGTATTCTATTCTAAGGTGGTAAGGTAGAGACATGAATTTTAGGTCCTTCGTAAAAAAGGTAATCTATTTTTACACTATTTTTTATAATTTATTTATCAATGTATCGCGAGTACAGAAAAAAGTAAATAATAAAAAAGTTAACAATTTTAAGAGTTCGCAGTTGTTGAAGTGGGGCGTCTCAAAAAATTGCACGTGGCCGTGCCCAGGATTGCAACCCTCTTAGAGATCTGAATTGAAAAAAAAAAGATTACTGATCTAAAATATTGTCGCTATGGTATATACTAGGGACAAGTTAAAAAAAAATGAGTTACTCGAATAACGTTAAAATTTGGGAGTGAGTCTAGTATATGCCCAAGAGGAGTCTCAGGTTCCCTGAACATTTCAGGTAAATCAGTACAGTAGAACTCGAGAAATTGTGACCTTGGAAAAGACGGTTTTGAGAAAAACACAGTTTACAAAAACAAAACAGAGTTTCGCAAAAGGAAGGAAACAGAAGAGGATTGTGCAGTTAAAGCAGTACAATTGCTTTGAAAAAAAGTTCAGAATTTCCAAAATATTTCAAAATAAATTTTTCTTTAAGAAGTCTTTTTTTTTTCAAAAAAGTAAATTATCAAAAATTTATAGTTTCTCAAAAATCTAATTTTTTCAAAGTTTTTTTTTTCAAAAATGTTAATATTTAAAAAAAAAAAAAATTTTGGTACGGGAAGTACCAGCAATTTGCCTTCAGGGATGATGCCATGCGCCCCACCCCTAGTAGCAATGAATCTGATCTGAATATGATTTTTATGCAAGCTAAATATGATTTTCAAATATTGAGCCCATATGATTTTGTTAACATTCGGTCGTATTCCGCTCAGATTCGTAATGAGGGACGAATGCGGGAATATGATATTTAGCTTATACGATTTGCTTAACATTTTTCCATATTACGCTCATATTCCGAATGAAAGGAGAATATGTGGAAATAATATTTATACCATATTGAAAAATTTATATAAACCATATTGAAAATTATTGACCCTATTTTCTGAAATATTAAATATTATTCAATTAATATTGAACAAACACCATTAATAAAAAAAATTATGTATTCTGAATAAATATATACAATTTTTAAATAGACAATATATTGAATTTCATCAATTTTATTACAATTTTCAAATCATTTTTCGTGATTATAGGATATATAATATTTAAAATATATTTAATATTCATGATATAACTTTTCGTGCCATAATTAATGTTTGTTTATGTATAAGTACTAATCATTTGAGATATTAAGAGTTCACTTGTCGGTTCACTTGATTTTCCATGTTAGTGAGGTTATAACAAATTATTATTTCATATTATACACCATTGATTCTATTAATCACTACAATTTCACACACCAAGTTTCGTTTTTAATTTCACAAAATAATATTTTATCCACACATTAACTTTTATTAATTTTATCACAGTTTACACACTATTATTATTGTTTATTACTTAAATATTTAACAAACTTTTGGAACAACGCTTCGAGAAATTTCTTGCCAAGGAAGACGCGTTTCTATGTGTGCGTGTGTCGAATGAATTTCGATAGTTGGTATAACGGTATAACACTGATGATTAATGTGCGGTTCAAGTATTTATATTCAATACAATAAAATATGAGTTAATTAGGGTTATATATATATATATTTATTTATTTATATTATATAAATATATATATATATATTTATTTAATTATATATATATATATATATATATATTTAT
This sequence comes from Ctenocephalides felis, assembly GCF_003426905.1. NCBI lineage: Eukaryota > Metazoa > Arthropoda > Insecta > Siphonaptera > Pulicidae > Ctenocephalides > Ctenocephalides felis. The sequence continues at coordinate 62,098,610 of NW_020538040.1, read as the reverse complement.
TTATTTATTTATGCGGAAATAGATATCAGTAAATAAATATCAGGCAGTACATCTTTTATAATATTTTTCCAGCGTTTTTAATGATAACCTGTTTTCACGTTCTTTTAAAAACGTAATCTATAAATTATTAATAATATATATATATATATATATATATACATATTTATATATATATATATATATCTTGATATATTATATATATATAATAAACAGCATATATATACATATATATATACAGTAGAATCCGATTAGTATGACGCCGGATATATTGACAACCGCTTATTATGACGTAATTTTAAAGGCAGTTTGGTTTCCATATAAAATTTCTTAAAAAACAGCTGTCTAGTCGGATATGTTGACCTCGCTTACATTGACATGTCGCTTATAATGACCCATTTTTGAAAAAAAAATTGGTCCAAGTATAATGACCGACATGATTTTACACCTCCGATAACATAGAGTTCATGTTTTTCATTGCACATTGTTGTGGGTATGGCACCACTGTTAACTACCCTTGTGTGTCAGGTCGCTACATACCTTCAGGTCTCTATGTTGCACGAGATTCGCGCTATGGAAACTTTGGCAACTTCCGGCATGGACGACCCCGTGCAAAAAATAAGTAGGCTCATTCTTGGTGTTCGAAATTTGGAAGCGATAACATCTGCTATAATTTACTGAATTAGTAAAGTTCTATATTTTTTACTATTTTTACCCAGTAATTAAAACTCAAACAAAAATTACAGATTTTTTACATTAAAAAATGCATTGTTATGTCATATTTTTAATTAAATTTGTCAATTTGTTAGTATGTGTCATTTTTTACCTTAATTTTTGTATTAAATTACTGAAATTAATAACATATTCGCCAAAAATTGTTTTTTTTTTAGTACGCTTAGTATGACGACCGCTTAATATGACGATTTTTCGCCCGTCCCTTGAATGTCATACTAAGCGGATTCTACTGTATATATATATATCTTGATATATTATATATATAATAAACAGCGAAGTTTTTATGCTAGGCTAGTGAGTCAAAAATCAGGGTCACAATCTCTGTCGAATATTTTACAAAGTGTATTAGTTTAAAAATTAATAAATTTATTAATTTTGGTTAATAAATCGATGCCGATTTATTTACCATACATAACTGATGTATTTGGCCATAACTGAACGAAGCAGGGCAGAAAGAGAGAGCTGCACTTTTGCATGTACTTGAAAGGGACACACAAGCAGTGCACAGAAGGTTCACTTGCAGCCTCTTGCCTGCACACACACATTGATAAAAAGGACATTTTGTCGAATAAATCCACAATATTTTGTCAAGCGCAAATTTATTTTTCTATATTTAACTATTTTCGATAATAATAATTTAAATATAACTGCAGCTAATATTGTATTTAATAATTGTAGTAACAATATTTGTATTATATTGGTACTATCTTAATTTTTATCAATGGCAAAACATATTTTATAATATTATATTTGAATATAACTTTATAAAGATATAAATACATTATTATAATAATATATCTGTGCATGTGATATTGTAATATGTCTATGCATGAAAGTTTCATGGAACAATATAAAACACAAAGTTAAAAATATAAATAGATATATTATAACATATGATTAATAATTTCGGAAAGCAGATTTTACAAAAAAATTATATTTATTTATTCCATACCGATTCTACAAAATGAGAAACCATATTTTCCATCCCTATTGAGAAATACAAGAAAAAACATATTCCACATTCGTTCTTTATTAGCAAAATCTTAAATGATTTGTATGTGAATAATTCTATATTCTAAATCCTACAATATTAGTACTCTCATACACAGCTTATATTTAGCAATGTGAATAAACCATGTAAAATTCATATTCAGTTTCTCATATAAATCCCACATTCAGCAATATCGAAAAATCATATGTAAAACATATCATATATCGCTCATATTCGTTCCACATTTAGCAATATGGAAAATTCATGTGAATCTAATATGAATCGTCTCATATTCAGCTCATAGTAATCGCACGTTGTGAACGTGGGCTCAACATTATTTAACATAAGCTACACTTCAAATATTTAGCTTGCATTAAAATCATCTCCAGCTCAGATGTATTTCTACTGGGGACTAGTTAAATTTTTACACTTGGATACCTTAAAACTAGCCAATTTTTATATAAGGCCACTTTGCCATATATACTACATTCCCCTATTAGTTTATTGAAATACTTAGTTATAGAATATATATGTCAGATATATCTATATAGTATTAATCAGTACGCGTATTCCGTTTTACTGTCGACTTGATTTTGTAAGTACCTAAATCAATTTATATTTGCTTCAGATACGGAGGAATGTTGCATTGCAGTTATTACTTTATGATGGAGTTCAATTAGTTTTTAATACTTGGTTGATGTTGTGTTACTTGAACGGTTTCAAATGCGCACTTTATATCAAGCGGACTCCTGTGCATTACGGTAGTTGTTTGTTCGGTTTCGTATACGCAAGGAACAAAGATGTTCGCTCCTTTATGGGCTTTGTGGCGGACGAAATTTTTATTTATTCAGCAAGCACACGACTCGAAGCAATCTGGTGCTGAGACGTATGCAATATACTATATATTGCATAATAAACCGAACACCTGCTAGAGGGAGTACTTGTAACATTTTACTCAAACATGTACCTGCTCATCTTTTTAGAGTTGGCATGGCTAAAACAATGTCGCGTGTTGCCATACTAGAGCATATTATTAAGCTTATCCTATACGGACATATTTATAGGTCGTAAAACAAGTTCTATAAAATAAATTAACGATTCTTCGAAATATTCTTATGTTAAGACTAAAAATAATACAAGGATATCCTTTATGCGACGATATTTGCTGCGCTGTAAATGTAAAGATGGTCCTAAAACAATTCGTCTTTTTAACTTCCCATAGGGTAAGTTATAGTAATAGTCCAAAAATCGAAAATGAAAATTTTTGCTTATCTTTACTTTTCAGAGGTTTCTGAACATTTTTGCATATCTCAGAAAAAATGGATGTGTGTATGTGTATGAAGGTAATTTTGAACGTTCATGATTGTGGTCGAACGGATTTGAATGATTCGATTATTATTGATGGGGGGGGGGGGGCGTGCTGGTTAGTTTTCAGGAAAAACAGGTCCAGCCGTTTTGGAGATCCGGAGCAAGAAATGCAGAAAATGGAAACTCATTGTTTTGAACATGGCATCCTATTAAATTGATTAAAGAGATATTCCTATTGATGGGGAGACGTGTTGACTAGCTTTTGGCAAAGACTGGTCCACCCGTTTGATACAGAGCAAAATATGCTGTAAATAACAATTTATAAGAGAAAGGAGCATCTAATGGAAATGATTCAAAAAAATTTTTCATCTGATGAGATTTTTAAATGTCGAAAATGATTCGCATTCTAATTTTAATTCTAACTGAAATTTTAAAGCTCACTTATATACTTGAAATAAATAATTTTAACTTTGCAGTTCAGTTTATATATGTAACTCTTAGAAATATGAGGAAAGGTCTTTTAATTCTAACTCCACTTGATTAAGTTTTGGTTATTTACTTTTTATGCAAACATACCTATGTAAACGTCGTCCTACAATTTGTAAGCTCTATATTTTGTCTGTAAGATACGAATAATAAAAGTTACAGTATTTATAATAATGCATTTGAAAACATTTAAAATTCTTCGAATTTCATTAAGGTGCAGGAAGTTTCAGCAATTTTACCTTAAGACACCACAATACCATGCATCGCCAATTTAATACGTGTATAGTAAGAACAGATACTAAAATAATGATTTTTTTAACAGTTTAACGTTTTATTATCGATACAGATGTAAAAGCAGCTAGGGTAATTGGCCGAATATTTAAAGTTAAAATAATATAGTTGAAAATGTTATGTTTTAAGGTATATTAACTCATAAACTTGATTTTTAACTTCCCGTAGGGCAAGTTATAGTAATCGCAAAAAAATCGAAAATGAAAATTTTTGCATTTCTCGACGTTTCAAAGGTTTCTGAATATTTTGGCATACCTTAGAAAAAATGGATGTATGTGTGTGTGTGTGTGTGTGTGTGTGCGTGTGTGTATGTATGTGCGGATACAAATTTTCGTCGACGATTTCGGGAACACCGATCAACCAATTTGAATAATTCAAAAAACATTCGATTCGTATTGATGAAGAGACGTGCTGATTAGTTTTTGGCGAAGTCAGGTTTAGCCGTTCCGAAGATACGGGGCAAAAAGTGCCGAAAACGGTAACTCAGTTTTTAAGAGAACGGAGCGTCCGATTTTAATAATTCAAAAACATTTTACTTGTATTAACAAGGTGAAGAACCGATCAAGTTTTCATAAAGGCAGGTTTAGCGGTTTCGGAGATCTAATGAAAAAAGTAAAAAAAAAATGCCATTTGGCGGTCAAAAATGATCATTAGACATATGCACATCAAATTATCAGATATTTTATAGAGATTTTAACAATAAGTATAATTTTGGTTTACATTCCTATGGGTTCCGTACCAATGTTTACGCGTTAGACGTCGACGCGGCGCTTACGCGGTTTGATATTTCGTCTTTATGCAGTTAAAGCAGTACGATTGCTTTGAAAAAAGTTTAGATCTTTCAAAATATGTCAAAATAAAGAAAACATTTTTTTTTCAAAAAAAAAAAAAAATTTAAAAAAAAATTTTTTTTCAAAAAAAAGTAATTTTTTGTCTAATTGTTTGTCAAAAATCTTATTTTTTTGAAGTAAATTTTTTTCAAAAATGTTAATCGTTTTTAAAAAAATAATTTTTGGTACGGGAAGTTCCAGCAATTTGCCTTAAGGCACGATGTCTTAATTGCCTTAAGACAGAATTCCACTTACAGCTAGTTTTTTCTTGTATCTATATTTAGTTTAGTGCGAGTCTATTAGATTTTACCTATGTCATATTATATACACCGTGTTCCAGAACTCAACCCCAAGCTGAAACGTGGTGATAGTATTGATCGTAGTGAAAAATGAAAAAAATTAGAAACAACTTATTTCATGCAGTCCGAAAATTATGAAATTCTTAGTGTATGCTAGAGCTTTGGTCAAATTGTCACCATTTATCTGTTATTGTAGTTAGATTTTATTATTTTTGTTCATTAAAACTTTGAAACCGTAACCGTAAATTACATTTATAGGATCACAGTCGACTCTGAAAGGCCCCTTTTGAAAAAAAAGTAAAATACTTGATAGTTTCATAATAGAAGAAAACCAGTAAAAACTTAAAAATATCGTTTAAAAAATTTTGCATGTTCATATTCATATTAATTTTTTAAACCGTATGTGAGAATATATATGCCAATTATATATTTACGAAATAAACATTTCTCCGCCATAATAAGTAAGCGTGCTGAATGTCCATAGTTTTTTTCGCTCTGTAAATCACCATGTTTCTATGCAAGTCTTGTGCCTGAGCTCATTATTATGTACATTATGCACTTTCCACCTGGCGTATAAAACTTTTAAATATCAACTTAATTTTACTCGCATTGAAGTTTCATAAAGTTTCTTCAAATTGACAGCACGTCGTGAAAACTTACTCGTGACATAATATTTCAATATGAAAATATGTGTTGATTGCGTAACATCGCCATGTACATACACATACTAAACGAGTTTTGACACAGAATTTGACATCTTTCATGAATGATGTTTCCTACGGAAGATGTTTATCGAATATTTATCACAGAGGGTTTTCATTTGATTTAAACGTAAACTTTTAACGTGTTGAAATGAATTCTTGCTTATATATACAGACACCTATCACCCGTTTTACATGGTATTCGTTTTACACGTTTTCGATCTTACACGTTTTTGAAAATATTTTTTTTTAACTTTTTTTTTTGATTTTGCATTTACACGAAATTATAGACACTAAACTATAATTTTCTTGCATCTACAATAATATTCTAATTGTTTTACTGTCCAAATACAACACTAAAATTGTAGTGAATTATTAGTACATAGTTTATTATGTACTAATAATTCACTACAATAATTATTAGTACATATTTATTATGGAAATATATAGATAAGATGGGAACTCCCCGTTTTATGTTCAAAACTCAATTTTATGTGTGTATAAGCTAGTTTGTTTGAAATACCACAACCAAGAGAAACCTAGTTTTTAAACTTCGTTTTTAATTAGTTTTTGTATATAATTGGTAGCGTAAATTTATTCAAAATGAGCAAATAATAGAATTTATTATTGAAATAAATTAATATTGTTATAATTTATTATATGTGTTTGATATTAAATATTTTAATATTTATTTTTCCTTCAATGTGTTTGTTATTCATAATATTAAAAACTGACAAACATTCCTTTTTAATAGTGATTTTTGCTTAGCACAGCTTTGAAGTAAAACTTCTTTAGGCACGACTAGGGTGTAAATCCGTACAAATGCAACGGAAGTCCGTTACGCCCGAACTGTTTCTCATTCGCTCTCTTTCCATTAGTCGTTGTGTATGTGAATAGGGCATCAATGTTGTATGCGTACCGATATCAACAAGGAAATCGGCATAGATAAATAAACATTTTAAAGTTACATCGTAGTACAAATCTTGATTTAATCAAAAATGTCTGAATCAGAAGAATATTTTAGTCGTCAATGTAAGCAGTCAATGAATGTATGTTAATTTTAATTACATGAAGTTCTTCAAACACAATTACATGATGAGTGAAGTTGCGAAAACAATATTTGTTTAGGCGTTGTTTAACAATCCGCTGTGTGAACGAATATTATAGAATTTATTAAACAGCAATTACTTCATTTCTTTAATGAAGGTTCAAACTTAATTACAATGACAAACCGATCATGTCATATTTGAAGTATGACTTTAATTACATTATTGTTTTTAAATATTATACATATTTTTAATGCTATTATAAATATATAATTTATAATTTATCATTATATAAATGTGTATAATGGTTGACACTAATAAATATGTGCATCACGAGTGTTTCCATATTACTAATAAACATTATTCAAAATTATTATATGATATATTTATTTTTTTAAATGCCATCTTACGTACAGTAGCAAATGAGTTTTACTTTAATCGCGTATGAACTTTACGCACTCTTTTTTTTCATATAAGAGTGAATTTTTTTGAATTGCACGTTTTTTATAGAACCTATCTTTCATGTAAAGCGAAGGATAGGTGTATATGTAAAAAAAAACTTTAAGTAGGCCGAACTTAACGAGAAGAGCAAAATTAATTATAAGAAAAGTATATAGAAGAAAGTTAACTGCAGTATGCGCATCACTCTGCGATTGTACGCTTTCGCAGTTTAGCACATAATTTTTCAACTATCCATATTTTTTAAAAAAATCATTTTAGATAATCAAAACTTTTATTATTACTTTTATTACTATAGCTATGCGACGAGTGGGCAATAGACTCAATACCATTTTCATCTAGTTTGGTTAAATTACTCCCGTGATAATTATTAAATTGTAAACAGAATGATTAATGCGAATGATTGATTCGTATAAATACACATACGTATTTCATATTTAATTTAACGCGATAGTCACATAGGGCGTTAAATAATTGATAACTTCAATCAATGATTGTCGCATATTGCAATACGATATGCATGTCGACGAAAGGGGATATCAGCAAATTTATTAACACTCACTATACATACTATATTGGCCATATTCATTCCATGTTCCATGGACATTTGGAGGCGCCTGTTCTGACTGTGATAGTTTTAGATTTGCTTTTCTCTTGAGTGCTTCCTAAATCGTGCATAATATGTAATTAGTAATATCATTTAATAACTAGTAAAATATTTAATTAAACTAGTGGTATAAGGCATCGTGCCTAAGGCAAATTGTTGGAACTTCCCAAATTTCCAAATTAACGTAATGTTTAATTCGAGGAATGGAAATAATCAAATCAATAAAAATGTATCAATCATTTAAAATTATTAATAGAATCATTAAACTATCATAAATTATTGACTAAATTACGCACTGAAATGAAAACGTAATTATTAGAATTCGCATAATATTCATGTTTATCAATTTTAATTCCTAAATATATTTTTTTAATAAAGGAGTACACACAAAACCCAAAAATAAAAAAGCGATATATATAAACATTGTCTATATATATATATAATATTGTACATATTAGGTACATAGAGTATAAAGTAAACTGTTTATCTGTCTACCTGTTTACCTGCCAGTATATCTATCTATCTATATGCTTAACTACCTGTTCACCTGATTATCTGTCTACTATATCTGGTGGATATTTATCTATCCACCAGTTCACCTGATCACCAGTTTACCTGTCCATGAATTTACCCTTCTACCTATTTGTCTGTCCATGTACCTATTTATTTACCTGTTTAATTATTGATCTGTTTACCTGTTTAATTATTGATCTGTTTACCTGTCTGCTAGTCTGCCTATTTACCCATTTCCTGACTACCACTCTGCCTACATATCTGTCTACCAGTTTACCTATTTATTTATCTACCTGCCCAACTGTCCACTATCCTGCCTTCATGTCTACGTATCTACCTTCTTATACTATTTATTACTATCTTTGTATTTTCTACCAGTCTACCTGTCAGTTTGTCTATCTGCTTATCTTATTACTTGCTTATCTACTTTTTCTACTACTACTTGTCTACTTTTCATGTTTTTATTTCTCTACCTGTCTACCACTTTACTAGTGTATCAATAATTCTACTCGTTTATAAAACTATTATGGTGATTTGAAATGATTATTTTTGAAGACCAAATGTCAGTTTCTTGACTTTTTTCCCTGCAACCCCGAAACTGCTGGACCTGCCGCAAAAATTTAATAAGCTCATTTTGTCGTTACAAGTAAAATTTTTTTTGAATCATTCAAATTGGATGCTTTGTTCTCGAAAGAAAGCTAGTTTTTTGAGCTTTGTCTCAAATCCAATCTAAAAAACTTAATTTCTGTTTTCTGCACTTGTTGCTCTGTTTGTCCGAAACGGCTAGATCTGTTTTTATTAAAAACTAATCAGTACGTTTCTTTATCAATAGGATTTTTTTTTAATAATTCAAGTCGGTTGATCCGTGCGCCCAAAATCGTAGACGAAAAATTGTATCCACACAAAACACACAAAGGTATGCTAAAATGTTCAGAAACCTGTGAAACGTAAAGATCTTCAACAAAAAAAATATTTTTGCAAGACAAAATTTTTTTTTTTCTCTTAACTTCATTATTTCTATGTTAAACAGCCTCATTTAGCGCTGTTTTGCTTTACGCTCTACTTTGATCGAATGTAACCCCCCGCTAATAATACAATACCCCGTTAAGCGGTGCGTGTATGTATGTATGCATACATAAATATATAATCATGTAATAGACAGTGGGTTTTCACTTAATAGTTAAAATAGATTCGTAGCGCTGTGATTAAGGCCTAACATTGTAATCGCCCAGGTTCAAACCCGCGTTTCATTCAACTTGAAAATATAGATCTTAATGTACTTTTTAGTAGACAATGTTGAATTGAATTAAAACTAGTTGGTTTGGTATTTAGCCTTGAGGCAAATTACATGAACTTCCCGATATGTGTAAATAATCGACTTAATCAAAAAAAAAGTGTAAATAATATACTTCATCAATCCTACTTAAAAAAAACGATAATAATTTTAGCAAAGTTTGACGAATTTTTAAAATTAAACTACTTGTCGTAAGACCATAATATTTCAGTAAGTTCTATAAGACCATGATGTATATCGCCCAAAAAAGTTCCATGAAAATCGGCTTAAATTTTTTTTCAACAGTTAATTACAAGAAAACGGCTCGGTAGATTTTCACCTAAAATTAATCAGCATCATTCCCAACTAATATCTTTCGAACAGTTTTTGATTTTTCAAAATCGGTTCGGTAGGATGAGCTTAAATGTGGACGAAAATTTAACACTTTTTTTCAACATTTAATTACAAGAAAACGGCTCGGTAGATTTTCATCTAAAATTAATCAGCATCATTCCCAAATGATATCTTTCGAACAGTTTTTGATTTTTTAAAATCGGTTCGGTAGGATGAGCTTAAATGTGGACGAAAAGTTTAACACTTTTTTTCAAATTGCAAAGAAACGGCTTGGCAGATCGTCACACAAAACTGACAAACGAAAGTCCTCACCAAAATACATCAAATAGCTTTTAAATTTCTAAAATCGGCTCAGGCGTTTTCGAGAAAACGTCGATCAAAGGTCTAACTTTGACAAATGCCAAAAAAACAATACCAATTTTTGCAAACTTTGACGAATTTTTAAAGCTGAACCTGTTGTCGTAGGGCCGTAATATTTTAGTATGATATAGAAGACTATGGTATCTACCGTCAAAAAAATAATCATAAAAATCGTCGAAATTTTTTTTTTTAAAACTTTATTACAAGAAAACGGCCCGGCCGATCTCTACCAAAAACTAATCAGCACGATTCCCAACCAATATCTTTCGAACGGTTTTTGAATTTTCAAAATCGATTCATAACTGCGGGCTAAAACGTAGACGAAAGAGTTTTCACTTCTCTGCTATTTACGAAGAAACGGTTTGGCCGATCGTCGCACAAAACTAACAAACAATAGTCCTCATCGAGATACATCGAATGGCTTTTACATTTTTGAAATCGGTCCAGCCGTTTTTGAGAAAACGGCGATTTACGGCAAAAAATCTGTTGGTGCACACGCACACACACACACACACACACACACACACACACACACATACTTTTTCCAAATTTGGTCTCAGTCGATTCAGAATGGCTTGAAACGTCGAGAAAACATAAAATTAGCGAATCGGATTTTTTGATGAAAACATAAACTTCTCCTTCGGGAAGTTAAAAATGCATCATTACTATTAGGAAAATTCGAATGATTTATCAAATATAGATAGGACAGACATTGTTTTTTTTAAATGCCACGTGATTAAGAAGTGTTATTACAAAAGCTCATAGAACTCTTGAATTCTGATTGCTGTTAAAGTATTAACTAGTGGGGTGTATTGCATCGTGCCTTAAGGCAAATTGCTGGAACTTCCCGTACCGTAACGAAATGTTCGAGGAATACTGAATGTTTTCAAATAGATTATTATAAATATTGTAACGTTGTCTAATATTTATAAGAATTATATAAACTGAATTGCAAAGTTAAAATTAATTGTTTAAAGTATATTAAAACTTTAGTTAAAATTTGAATTGTTTTCGATATATAAAACAAATGTTTTCGAAAAAAAAATTCAAACATTTTGTTCCAAAATCAATTGTTTTGTTAAAACAATGTGAAAGTTCTTTGAATCATTTAAATTGGACGCATAGTTCTCTCAAAAACTGCCATTTTTGCACCTTTAGCTCTGTATCTTCGAAATGGCTGGGCCTGCCATTGCCAGAAACTAACAATCTCCCAATCATTACTAATTGAATGTTTTTAGATCATTCAAATCGGATGCTCCGTTCACTCAAAAACTCGATTTCTATTTTCTGCACTCTTTGCTCCGTATCTCCGAAACGGCTGGACCTGCCTTTGCCAAAAACTAATCAGCTCTTTTCCCTATCAATAGCAATCGAATGTTTTTTGAACCATTCAAATCGGTTGATCTGCGCGCCCGAAAACGTGACTGGAAAATTGTATCCATACATACATACACACACACATCAATTTTTTCTGAGGTATGCCAAAATGTTCAGAAACCTTCAAAACGTCGAGAAATGTAAACATTTTCAATTTCGATTTTCGGCCCATTACAATAACTTACCATACGGGAAGTTAAAAAATGTAATCTTCTGTTTTGTTAAAATACTTGCTTTGTAAATCATATGTGAATTTATAATTTTCATAACTAACTACTGTTGACAAATCATTACCAGAATATTGATAAACAGTTTATTGATTATATTTTACCATATAATTGAATATGTTTCGTTGAGAGAGTTAATTATCATTACATTTTTGATGTAATGGCCCGTATGGTAGCGCCGAATTGATGTGGGACCACATATGAATGTATCGCGATGTTAACGAGCTTTGCATATTGGAATCGAAGGGGCGCAATATCGAACTATCTCCATTGTCTACGGAACGGGGCGTGTTATCTAATTATATTAGCCGAGCTTTGGTTTGCCATCGCGTAGAGAAACACACCTAACATCGGAGTCGCGGCTCCAAGCGGTCGCCGCGATTCTCTCCATGACTCGCTCGACAAACAATCGATCGCACTAAAATACAGAAAGCTCGGCAATGGTTCTCGTATTAAGGTGATATTACCGAACTGCGTTATATTTTATGCTTTGCGCGGAGAACTTACTAGTATTCGTTGGACTTCATTCATGGCTTTGCTGAATAAATTAAATATAAGGCCTAGTTATATATAGGGGTTGAAACTTAAGCACAAATTCAAATTCAGATAATCTTGAAAGGAACGTACTCAATTCCGAAACGTCTGAAGTACTCATTTATATATATATATATACGAGGTCTGTTCAAAAAGTACCCGGAATTTTCGTTTTTTCAAAAAAATATTTATTTATTCGTCTACATTAATGTGGTCCCCTTCAAAGTAGTCCCCCCCAGATATAATACACTTATGCCAGCGTTTTTTCCAATTTTCGAAGCACCCTTGATATTCACTTTTTGATATGTCCTTGAGCACTCTCAGCGATTTTCTTCAATCGAGGAAAACCGCCGTCCTTTCATGGGTCTCTTCAACTTTGGGAATAGGAAAAAGTCACACGGAGCCATATCTGGTGAATTTTTGCACTTTGCAACACTTTATTTCATTTTTTACGCAAAATTTAATACAAATTCTTTGACTTTTCAATTCTTCCATTGTAAAAATCGCCGAGCTCAGAAAAACACGTCGAACCTTAGCGACTACCACAGACAAAGTAAACAGTGAATATAGCTGAAAATTTCATCATACTTTAGGGGCATGTATACCAACACAATAAAAAAAAATTTTGACAATCAGACACTCCAGACCCGCGAAATTTAATTATTAGTAATTCCGGGTACTTTTTGAACACACCTCGTATTATATATATATATATATATATATATATATATATATATATTAGGGTGGTCCTTAATATGGACATTTTCGAATTTCCTTGCTCCCAAGGGCTCAAATGGTTCCAAATTGATAAACAATTCTCTGAAAGTTTTAGCTCCTAATATTGTCTTTTACATAGAGCGCAACTCAATCAAAGTTTTGTATGGAAATAACATGTAAAATTTTTCAAAAATTGTGCAGAGCGTCGAATTTTCAATAAAAAATGACACGAGTTTTCACTTTTATTTAATTTGTCGCTAAGTTATACATTAATTTTTTTTAATTTTAAAAAATTTTTGCATGCTATTTCCATACAAAGTTTGGTTGAATTGCGCACTATCTAAAAGTTAATGATAAGAGCGAAAACTTTCAGAGAATTGTTTTTTTATCAATTTGGAACCATTTGAGCCCTTGGGAGCAAGGAAATTCGAAAATGTCTATATTAAGGACCACCCTAATATATATATATATATATATATATATATATATATATATATATATATATATATTTATATTCAATAGATAAGTCCTGGATTTTTTCAATATATTGATTGTTTCTTTTCCGAACAGTAAATCCAATAATAAAAAACAATTTGTTTTTTGAAGAAGTTTAATACGACGTTTCGGAACTAGGTACGTTCCATCATCAGGTTTATTCTGTCAAATACAATGTTTTTTTTAAACTATTGATTAACATTAATTAATGATGGTTATTACATATTCAGAAAAATTATAAAGGAATGGATTATGTACCAGTGTAAAGAGTAATAAAAATTAACTAAGAAGTTTTATATAAAATTGAGAAGCAAAAATTATTTACCTGTAATAATTTATATATCCATATCACTAATATTTTTTGTTAAAAACACTCGATTTTTAACTTCCGTAGGGCAAGTTATAGTAATCGCAAAAAAATCGAAAATGAAAATTTTTATATATCTTTACGTTTCAGAGGTTTCTGAACATTTTGGCATACCTTAGAAAAAATGGATGTATGTGTGTGTGTGTGTGTGTGTGTGTATGTGTATGTGTGTGTGTATGTGTGTGTGTATGTGTGTGTGTATGTATGTACGTGTGTGTATGTATGTGCGGATACAAATTTTCGTCGACGATTTCGGGAACACCGATCAACCGATCTGAATAATTCAAAAAACATTCGATTCGTATTGATAAGGAGACGTGCTGATTAGTTTTTGGCGAAGCCAGGTCTAGCCGTTCCGAAGATACGGGGCAAAAAGTGCCGAAAACGGTAACTCAGTTTTTAAGAGAACGGACCGTCCGATTTGAAAAATTCAAAAAATATTTTACTTGTATTGACAAGATGTAGATTTGATCAAATTTTCATGAAGGCAGGTCTAGCGGTTTCGGAGATCTAATAAAAAAAGTAAAAAAAATGCCATTCGGCGGTTAAAAATGATCATTAGACATATGCACATCAAATTATCAGATATTTTATAGAGATTTTAACAATAAGTATAAATTTTTTTTACATTTCTATGGGTTCCGTACCAATGCTTATGCGTTAGACGGCGGCGCGGCACTTGCGAGCTTTGACATTTCGTCTCTATGCAGTTCAAGCAGTGCGATTGCTTTGAAAAAAAGTTCAGAATTTCCAAAATATGTCAAAATGAAGAAAACATTTTTTTTCAAAAAAATTTATTGTTTTAAAAAAAAAAATTTTTTTCTCAAAAAAAAATTTTTTTTTTTTCAAATAAAAATTTTTTTTTAAAAAAAAGTAATTTTTTGTCAAATTTATAGTTTCTCAAAAATCTTTTTTTTTTCGAAGTAAATTTTTTTCAAAAATGTTATTCGTTTTTGAAAAAATAATAATTTTTGGTACGGGAAGTACCAGCAATTTGCCTTAAGGCACGATGCCCTAATTGCCTTAAGACAGAATTCCACTTACAGCTAGTTGCTAGTTTGGAGGATATTTGTAGATGTTACGACTACACAAGACTTAAACACACTGATATGGAGTTCTGTCGGCCAGATGTAAGGAACAACGTACGGAATTCTTGGCAAAAATGATTTTTTATGGCTCTTATATATATATATATATATATATATATATATAATATTTAACATTATATATTATATAATGTTAAATCGTAGTCCGCCCGAAGACTGGTTTATGGTATGAGAACCAGAAATTATTGATTATCTTTTCTTCTTTTGTTTATTATTCCCATTACCGTTTCATTGCCTTTAATCACTTTTTATTTAGTTTTATGCATTTTTCTATCAAAATTTCGGCCTTCAGTTACCTGTTTTTTCTCTTTTCGCGTCTGAACTTTCTCAATCATCTTTCTTTTTTTTCTTCCCAACCCAGGCATTTTCTTTCCAGAATGGGTCCGATCCAGTTTCCTTTATATATATCTTGTGTATAAAAATGGAGATCGATATTTTGTTAGGTATGCTAAAACTCGAAAACAGCTGAACCGATTTGGCCAGTTTTAGTCTTTAAATATTCGTGAGAATCCAGAGATTGTGCAAAAGGTGAGAAATTAGTTCAAAGCCGCGTAGAAACTATTTATTTTTAAACTAAAGAAAATAAAAAAGAGCGCAGAAATGCGCTAGCTTATGTGTCAAATACGTCAATTGTCAAATGGTTTATGATTAAATATAATATAATATACAGATTAATTTTTATAGTATGTGTTAATTTATACACAAAAATAATATTAGATGGGTGGCAAGTGTTATTAGAAATTCAAAATACCAACTTTTTTTAAATATTAATATGAAAATACACTTTTTGGCTTTAAATACATTTTTTGTCCTCTGTTTTTGCAATCTATATTATTTTCAAATCCTATTCTATGAAAGTACTCATTTGTATTCTAAAACATTTTTAGCAATAGCATTTACATTTATACACGAAATCCAGAATTCGAAAACATTCTGAAGCAATCGAAATGTAATTAGTGTCTGATTATTAGAAATTTGCAATGATTATGTAAGTCGCAAGACCAGAAAGTCTTGTATCGAATTATAGTATACTATGTTTTCCATAGGAAGTGGGTAAAACTTTGAGTTTGATTGTATTAGGAAAATATGGTCAAACGAATATTGCTAATATAAACTATGTTATATTGAACAAGGAGAGCTTTGGGGTTTATGGTTTGTATATTACCTCATTGTAGTGATTTAGTTAGTAATTTTTTTGAATCTCTAGGAAATTTTTACGAATACCTTATATGTTTGAACAACATTTGCCGGGTCAGCTATGTATATAATGTTGACCACATTGCACTCGGTACCGATAGCTTTTACATGTTCCTGTGCCAAAATACTTAATTTTTTCCACATTTTTGTAAAACAAAACTCTCATTATTTTTCCTATTTACAAAAAATTCATGATTATTGACTGTTCAGTTTTATTAATGCTAGTGCGAAATTCTGTGATTTGTACATATTTTTTTTATGTAAAATACCAAGTTTATTATCCACTGATGATGGCATCAAATTGTATATCGAAACGTTGGAAATAAAGATTATTTTATAAATCTTTGTTTTCTCTTTGTTTGATGTATCGCCCTCAAAGAACTTACTCATATATATATATATATATATATATATATATATATATATATATATATATCCAGATGTCGTGAGACATCTGGTGGCAAATGTATACAAAATTCTTCTATACCGCCTCCGGTAAATCTGACATCAAACAGTGAAGATAGATATTTTCACTCTAGATATTTCATGAAAATACAGGTTCAAATGTTTTCGATTAAAAGTAGACCATTCGGCTACTGTGGAGTGAGAACATGACGGCTCACCCACCATAATTCCTTGAAATCATATTTGAGTTTTACTCAGCATAATGTTGTAATACTTGACTTATAATGCTAAACTTCATGACTTTGAAGTACTTTAGCATATTCACCAATACCACTTCATATATGGAAAAATATTCAAATTCATTTTTATTTGTTTAATGTGACTGCATATGTCGAATATGCAGTCACTAGATTTTTTATATTTCTAACAAACTTTATTTATGAGTTATAGCTTGAAATATGCGGACTTAAATTATGCAACTTAAGTTTTTCAACCTTATCTTCATTATTTGTTCGGGAGGAAGAAAGTAGGGGACAAAAGAGTATAAGCAGAAAGAAAGTTTTATTCAGACATTTCATTACGAGATTTTAAAATCTTTTGTTTTAACATTTAACTAGTTGATGTTGTATTTGATTGTGTTGTTCATAAATTTGTAATTAATAAACATATCTTCTATACCACTTTTTTTATTCTACCATATAATTTACAACTGTTTTAATCGACATCTAGTGAATTTAGAGATAATATAATTAGATTACATATGACAAGAGTAGAAGTAGCCAGTGTTACTTCTACTTCAAATACAAAATACATTTGCTTGAGTTACAAAGGAAAAGATAAAAAGAGTAAATAAATATATATGAATAGGTTTGAATTTAAATTGCATCTCTATTACAGAGTTCTAATGGATGAGTTCGCTTTAGTCTCCTTGGAATGTTTACTGCCAGCAGGTTTTTTGCCAATTGCTTCGGATGGGACGTCAGTCTTTCTTTGTGTTTACTTGCGAACCGTGCTATTTCTTCCTGGACTGTGAACATATTAGTATCTTGGTGTATTAACCAGTTCGCAACATATTTAGGCGCTGATAAGCATATTTTCAAAACTTTATTTTGATTTTTTTTAATTATTTTGATGTTGGTTTTACTAGCGCAGCCCCAGAACTGGATGCCATATGTCCATGTCAGTTTTGAAATGGTTTTGTATATTAAGTTTATTGTATGCTGATAAGTTTGAACTTGGTCCTAGAAGGCGATATAGTTTTCGGAAATTATTTTCGAGTTGATCTTTCTTTTTATTGATGTGGGTTTTCCACTTCAACTTTTTGTCTAGATGTAGTCCCAAGTACTTGGCTGATTCTATACCACTATTGAATATTTTTGCTTTTATCTCTAATCTGGTAACTGTAGACTGTACTTAATTATAGCTCTCATAAATAACAATTTTACTATTTTAAAATAACTTATTCTAATAACATTGAAAATAAATGCAAGTTTTCATTTGGAACGATATATAGTTTTGGAATTATCTAAAAAGATTTTCACAAAATTTTTAATTTTTATATGTTAATAATTTATCTTTGCTCCACTAGTTTCATTCTATATTTTTATATAGATTCCGTATTACATTCGTCGATTCCATCTCATTGATCCTCAGTTTTTCTTGAAATGAACTTGTCACTCTTCGTGTGGAACGAATCCTGTACAATGTATATACATTGTATTGTATACATGTATAATTCAGGGGCGCCGCATCTGCCGTATCAATTTTACGGGAGCCCCAACGAACCTGAGCACAAGTTAATAAAAACTTACTACATTTTCTACTACTTTCTAGAAATACTAAAGTCATCATAGGCCATGAAATTCAAGGAGAGTTTATATTTACTTTAACTTGTTTGTAAAAAAAACTGGACAGATAGATCATTATAAAAAGGTAACTGGAAATTATAAACTCTACACTATAATTTGCTTATACAATAATACCCTGTTTAATGCTGTTTAGTTTAGCGCTGTTTCGATTTAGCGCTCTTTTATTTCAACTCAGGTTTTGAAGAGATAAATGAAGAAGATGTCGAAGAAATAATTCAAGAAGCAGCGCAGTCTTCCTAATGGTGAGCTCATCAAGGAAGTAACTGAACAAGAAGAAAATAAAAATGTTGGCAGCAGTGATTCATTGGAAGAGCAAAAGGAACTTTTGATGACATTTGTAAAAATTAATTTGTCTACCATTACTGAAATAGTATGGATCAATTCATTGAACAAAATTCAATGTTTCAAATGAACTGAATTTTGACAGGAGCTCAAAAGTAAGGCGTAGTGTTAAAGATGCTCAATCTGTTTATGAAGAACTTTTAAGAAAAAAACGCAAAGGAAAAAGGCAAATAACATTAGAAACTTTTGTCACAAAAACGCAGAACATTGAAAACGCGGAAGGATAACTAATTATGACTGACATAGAATTTTATTTGTTTTTGAAGTAAAACTTCTTTAGGCGCGATTAGGGTGTAAATCCGTACAAATGCAACGGAAGTGCGTACGGCTGAGTCGAGTGCCAATGATTCGTCATTCGCTCTCGATTTCTCATTTCTATACGTGTCGATTGTGATTAGTCGTCGCGTATGTGAATAGAGATCTGTCATTGTATGTGTAGCGGCATCAACGTTGTATGCGTGCCATCAACAAGGAAATCGGCATAGATAAATAAACATTTTAAAGTTCCATCGCAGTACAAATGTTGATTTAATGAAAAATGCCTGAATCAGAAGAATATTTTACCCCGTTCCTTGAAAATAATAAAACAAATTAAACATTTGTACTAAACGTAAGTTTATTGATTAGAAATTATTTCTATATTATTCGTAGTTTCTATAAATCTTTGAAGTTATTAAAATGGAAAATATTTTTTAGGCAAGACATATATTACAGCTGTTCAATTAATGAGATTATATCGCCAGCGAAAAAGTAAAAAAAATACAAGCAGTTTGGTTTTATTTAAAAAAAAACATTTTAAATTTAATACCGAACCAATTTCCTAGCCGTTTTTCTCTAACCTCAATATTTCCATGTAAAGATAGGCTTGTTTAGCGCTGTTTTGCATTGCGCTCTAATTTTATGGAACGTATTCCCCGCGTTTAGCGGGGTATTGTATCTATAATAACATTTTGTTTTAATGTCAAAATACAACACTACGAAATGTATGTCATAGTTACGAATTCTTATTATTTCGTATTTTATGAATTACGAAGTCTATGTGCATGATGGAAATTTATAGATATATAATTGCAACTCCTCTTGTTATGATCAAAACTAAATTTTATGTGTGTATAAGCTAGTTTGTTTAAAATACCAAAACAGAGCACCATTGTTTTTAAACTTAGTTTTTAATTAGTGTTTATATATAATTGATAGCAAAATGAATTTCAATTATAATTTTTATCTATAAAGAAAATGCACTATAGGTTGTTTCATATTTGTTTTATTATTGAAATAAATTAATATTTTTATAATTTATAAAATGCGTTTGATATTAAATATATTTATTTTTTGTCTAATGTGTTTGTTATTTATTATATTAAAAACTGTTAAAAAGAGCTTTTTATAGTGATTTTCGTTTAGCACGGTTTTTTCATATAAGAGAGAATTTTCTAATTACACGGTTTTTATGGAACTTATCTTCCTTGCAAAGCAGCTGATTCTACTGAAATGAGTGTGAATATACCATAATGAGTAAAATGATATACCATAATCTACTCTAACAAGTGTAAATCCATTTCAATGATTATAAATCTCCCAATATGAGTTTTTATGTATGAGTATAAATATAATGCGATGAGTGTAAATCTGCTACAATGACTATGAATCTTACTACTATAAATGTAGTAAATCTACTACAATGAGTGGGTAAACGGTAAAAATATGTGTAAATCTACTCGTGTGAGTATAATAATTATTTTTTCTAATTTTTATTCCTCCTAATTATCTGTTGTAGTTGTTTAGCAAATACGTGAATTGGTATATAGTCCATTCATTTAAGCTTGTCTCAAAACCTACATATGATAGGGTACCATATGTAGATTTTGAGACAACTTTAGGGTGTCAATATACAAGTATTTACAGACTTACAGCTGGGTATCTCGAATTCCGAGGTGGACTTACTATAATGACTGGACTAATAAATCAGTGGCGTATCTAACGCCCTACCTACCCTATCAATTATTCGGGGCCACCC
This sequence comes from Ctenocephalides felis, assembly GCF_003426905.1. NCBI lineage: Eukaryota > Metazoa > Arthropoda > Insecta > Siphonaptera > Pulicidae > Ctenocephalides > Ctenocephalides felis. The sequence continues at coordinate 62,077,708 of NW_020538040.1, read as the reverse complement.
GTCGTAGTAACCTTCGTTCGTAATTTAACATTTATATGGGGCCCGCCAAGGTGCGCTACGTACGCTCCTGGTATAATTCTATACAATATGCGCATTCTTTACGATATCCTTCTTGTATTTTTCGCCTCAACTTCTGAATTATCTTGTATTTTCGCTTGAACACCTGAATCCGTATACATGAGTGAAGGGTATTTGATTCACTACATATAACATTTTTATTACATGTGGTAAATTATGATATTCATGGTAAAAATTGTCACATGTAAACCCTGAATTTTCGAAACCATAGACATTCCTATACACTTAAAGTATTAATATTTTTGATTCTCTAGAAATTGTTTAGAATATACCTTACCTAGCAAAACAACGTTTGCCGGGTCAGCTAGTAATATATAAATATTCTTATATCTATTGTTGGCTATTGTTACATAAACAGCGAAAAAAAAATGGAAATTGGAATAGAAAAATGAATTTAGATTTCACTCCATGGAGAGAAGTTTGATACCTTATTAATTACAGTCTGTCTTATACAAAAAAAGGATATTCAGTAATTTTGGAGATATATCAATAATTAACATTTATTCTAAATGGTTACTCATTAGTAAGCCTTTTTAACATTGATTAATAAATGAAATTAAATTGCTGTCATATGAAGAGATTATAATATATAATATCAAAATATTTCTTTTTAATATATTTTCATGAATATATTTTTAATATTTAATTTTAGAATTATATGATGCACGATCAATCACGATTGCAACGGTTTTTAATCCCGCATTTTGATCATAAAAATATATTTTGTACAACGTAGGTACTATTGGAAAATTCTATCTTCTAATACATGTTGTATATATTCGACTAAATCATATACAGGGTGCCCCAGAAGTTAACGTTAAGCCAGAGCGGGTGATATTATTGCTCGTAGGTATGATGAACAAAAAATATTTTATGTAAATTGAAAATTAAAACTAAATTTATAGGTTAACAAGTACTTGGCAATTATGTCAATGTTTATGACTGTGAACCTAGAAATGTTATGAACGGTTACGGATCCAAAGTTTAAATGAAGAATAATAATAATAAAAGTTGGACAAAATAATCGAAAAATGGTAACAGTTTTGTCAGAGCTCAGGGTTGCACTTAAAAGCTCAATTTTCACAGTACATCGGACATTTTTTAACTTCCAGTGGGGTAAGATATAGTAATGGGCCGAAAATCAAAAATAATTTTTTTCGCATATCTTCACGTTTTCATTTTTTTTCAAAAAAAATTTTTTGTATATGGAAAATAGATCAGACTTTAATTTTAAGTTTGGCTAATGTGCAGATGCTCACTTATATATGGTACATTAAATAAATAATTTTAAGTTTGGAATTCAGTTTATATAATTTTTATGAATATTGGGCAATGTTATAGAATTTATAATAATCTATTTTTAAAACATTTAATATTCTTCGAACATTTCCTTACGGTACGGGAAGTTCCAGCAATTTGCCTCAAGGCACGATGCCACACACAACTAGTTTTCTAATTAATTTCATGATATTTACGATCAGTACTATTATGTCGTTTATGCTTGCTGTTGAGTTCTGGGACATCCTGTAAATATGTTTTTAGCCGTTACACTATCGTTGTACATAGAACAGAATGTTAGGGATGCTTCGAAGAATGGGTTCAGTTTGTTGCTTTCTGAATTATTAATGTTTAATTTTGATGAATATTCATGTGTGAAATTAAATGAAATGCATAAATAATGACAACAAAGTTTATTTCAATTAAGGGTTCGCTTTAGTCTCGGGAGACAAGCCCTTTGTACGTCTACCACTTTTCTATTGTACGAGTACAGTTTTTCATTGCTTGTCTTTGAGATAACGAACATAGCGTATAAAAAGGCAGATCGTTTCAAACGCTAAAAGATTATGTTAAATTTTTCTTTATACAGAAAATTTCATTTATTCTGTCTGTTTCGCGGGAGATGAGTTCTTTAAATATGCTTTTAGGGGTTCGTATCCAATGGCTATGCTTACCAAAACTAACGAAAATATACCGTTAGAAATGAAAATTTTTCTATTACTATTTTTTTCATTTATAATATAGTAAAAGAATAAAACGAAGTAGGTAATTTGCTTTGTAATTGCACATTAATTAAGTTAAAGTTAGTTATCTTGATAATTTTTACACAATATTAAAGGTTAAATATGGAAATAGAAAATTGCCTTAAAATGAAAAGCATAAATATTTTGCTTTGCATTTATATTGGGCCAAGAAAGAAGTTCGTGACGTTTTTTTTTATTTGACACATTTTTTTATGATATGAAAGTAAATTTCTTTAAACTAAATTTGCTCCATTATTATCGACAATGTTCGCCATTTTTTGGGTAGTCACGATGCCATCGGGAACTTCTGTGGTCGAAAAACTGAATCAAGTGATTTGAACCTTTTACAGGTTTTTTTTGAAATCTGAAATTCAATTGAAATACCATTAAGAAAGTTTTGCAGAGATCGGAAGTTGTGTCCAAATTTCTGAACCAAGCCTTTGCAACTTTTGTCAGATCATCAAAAAAGTGTATGGTCGGGTATTGTCATGATGAAAGACAATATCTTCAATGCAGGCCATTTTCTTTTAATTGTCTGGCGTAATCCCTCTAGTTAGTTATTCACAGTAGGGTTGTGAATTAATCGTCTGTTTCACTTTCCAGTCCCACCACAAACACAGCATCATCTTTTTTCGTATCAATGCTACCTTATACACGTTTGTAGTTGCTCATAATCACTTAACCATGATCCTTTTCACCTCCGATTATCATATATAATCCATGATCTTATCTCATGGTGATTCTTCATCACCAATTATGAAACGTTTCAGAAATGGTTTAATTTCATTAGCCAGCTTTGTTTAATTGGTCCAAAACAGTTTTCTGATCTGGATAGTTTGATCGACTTTATCAAGAATATTATCAACTTTTTTAGTGACTGGACAAGCAGAGCATGGCATATCTTTCACATCAAAATTATCAGAACGAAAGCTAACAAGCCTTCACGGTAGATTTTGATGAAGTACCTTCACCGTATGCAGCATAATTTGCCTATGCAGCGTTCTTCTTCCCATAATGATAATTTTGCAAAATATAGCGATTTTTTTCATTATTTTTTCCATTTTTGAACACCAATAACTATTAACCGCTTGACTAATTTTGATTGTTACTATTTTATAGTAAAGCTCAAACTGTCACTTTTCCAACAAGCATTTACTGGTGCCCCTGTGATCTGCACTTCCTGAATTATTTGCTTATAACCCCGCTTTTCGCAGAATACGCCCGAACTTTTCCTTATTGACCTTATTCATTAAACTAGCTGTAAGTGGAATTCTGTCTTAAGGCAATTAAGGCATCGTGCCTTAAGGCAAATTGCTGGAACTTTCCGTACCAAAAATTTATTAACGATTAACATTTTTAAAAAAAATTACTTCGAAAAAATAAGATTTTTAAGAAACTATAAATTGAACAAAAAATTACTTTTTTTGAAAAAAAGAAATTTAAAAAAAATTTTTGTTTAAAAAAAAAATTTTTTTTTCTTTATTATGACATATTATGGAAGATCTGAACCTTTTTTCAAAGCAATCGTACTGCTTTAACTAGAGAGACAAAATATCGTACTGCTTTAACTATAGAGACAAAATATAAAGCGCATAAGCGCCGCGTCGCTGTCTAACGGATAAACATTGGTACGGAACCCATAGGAATGTAAACAAAATTTATACTTATTGTTAAAATCTCTATAAAATATCTGATAATTTGATGTGCATATGTCTAATGATCATTTTTGACCGCCAAATGGCATTTTTTTTTTTACTTTTTTTGTTAGACCTCCGAAACCGCTAGACCTACCTTCATGAAAATTTGACCAATTCTTCATCTTGTCAATACAAGTAAAATGTTTTTTGAATTGTTAAAATCTGACGCTCCGTTCTCTTCAAAACTGAGGTACCGTTTTTGGCACTTTTTGTCCCATATCTTCGGAACGGCTAGACCTGCCTCCGCCAAAAACTAATTAGCACGTCTCCTTATCAATACGAATCGAATGTTTTTTGAATTATTCAAATCGCTTCATCCGTGTTCCCGAAATCGTCGACGAAAATTTGTATCCGCACACACATACATACACACACACACACACACACACACATACATCCATTTTTTCTAAGCTATGCCAAAATATTCAGAAACCTCTGAAACGTAAAGATATATAAAAATTTTCATTTTCGATTTTTTTTGCGATTACTATAACTTACCCTACGGGAAGTTAATATTAATCGAAATGTTTAAAATATTTTCAAGTACCTACTTTAAAATTATTCAAGCATTTTAAAATTTGGAAAAAATACTGGTACTATTTAAGGGCTATTGAATGAATTCAATACGATTGCCAAGTACAACGCCATAACCATTGTTTAAATCAATTTATTAAACAAATGCGATTTTCACACTTTCTGATCAGTTTGCATATTTTCTGGGTCAACACTAATTAATTTTGTTCTGGTAGTTAAACAGTTGATTGTCTGTGCATTTAATCAGAAGTGTTTACATTCTCATATATTAGTACGAGGCTTACCAAGACTATTTTGGAATCCATAACATCCTGCTACTTGATTCAATTATTAATTTACAGACGCGATTATCTCTGCCTTTGCTCTTCGGTATATATGTTTGGTATAGATTTGTTTTTAATTTCGTGCAATTCTGTTAGTTATGTGTTTTTTAACACTCAAGTTGGATGAATTGCAAAAAAAATTTTACATCCTTTGTCCCATGTTGGTAAATAAATTCTTGTCATTCTCTCGAGAGAACAGCCGGATTGTAAGTGGAAATTCGACAAACATTTTATTTGCATTGATAGTATGCAGTGCAGACTAATTTATAGTCAATTTTACAAAGTTCATGAATTTATTTTTAAACGTGATAATAACAATTTAGTAAGACGTACTTAAAATTTGGCCAGTGACAGCATGCAATAAATTATGGCATAAAACCTTATAGTACTATATTAGACCCGAATAAACAAACTTTAATACAATAAACAAACCAGATAGCTTATTTTTTAACTTCCCGTAGGGTAAGTTATAGTAATCGCAAAAAAATGAAACTGAAAATTTTTACATATCTTTACGTTTCAAAAGTTTTTAAGCATTTTGGCATACCTTAGAAAAAATGGATGTGTATGTGTTTCTGTGTGTGTGCGTGTATATATGTGCTGATACAATTTTTCGTCGAACACAGATCAACCAATTTGAATGATTCAAAAAACATTCGATTCCTATTAATAAGGAGACGTGCTGATTAGTTTTTGGCAAAGGCAGGTTTAGCCGTTTCGAAGATACGGGGCAAAAAGTGCCCAAAAATGGTATTAAATTTTTGAGAGAACCTAGTGTCCGATTTGAATGATTCAAAAAACATTTTATGTGTATTGACGAAATGAAGAACTGGTGGCTTGAGAATACAGATCTAGCGGTTTCAAAAATCTGATTTAAATAGTGAAACAAAAAATATAAAAAAAAATCAAATTTTTCAAAAAGGTCAATTTTTTTCAAAAAATTTTAAAAATCTCAAAAATCGTTTTTTTATGTTCTAAAGGAAAATTGAATCTTTTATAAAAAAAATAATTTTTGGTACGGGAACTTCCAGCAATTTGCCTTAAGGCACGATATCATGAACCACTAGTTTTTATTCTATTTTATGCTTGGTTTTTATAATTTTTTTTTCATTCTTTTAATAGACAAAAATTGAGTTTAATTGTTCAACTTATTTCACATTTCTTAATTAATGCTTAAAATTGAAGATGGAATGAACGGGTTCAAGTCTCATGCGTTTTTATACCCATATGTCGGCCGTTCGGCGTGGCTTTATTTAGATTTGGAGCCTACACTCACTCACAGTTTCCAAAATAGCTGGATAGCGACCTGGCTCTACGATGTTGGAGCAAGTGTAATTGAAAACACTATTAATACAATTACATGACGAAACTAAAATCACACTAAATGGAAAAGTTATTCGTAATATTCTTCGAACACCATCATATTATCAACATATCATATCATTGTAAAAAAACACATTATTTTACGTTACAAGATCTTCTGATAATTTATATATACTCGTATACATGCATTGAACACTTATCATTTACATTTTTATACATTTTTTAATACCATGCACGATTTTTTAAACATAATTTTTAGGTTTTGAACCTATATTGACCACATCCCATCAAGGCGCCTAAAGAAGAAATGGCCTGAAGACCTCATCACTTAAAATAAATTATAGCCTTAGATAATTATCTACTAGGGGATCCTTAATGGAGAGGATTCTTAAATGACATAACAACACATCACAATGACTTACAGAAAATTATTAAATTTTCTGATTGTCTAATAAATAAATAAAAAAAGTATCTATATTGAAAATATTCAAAGTTATTTGATACGATTTTTAACTTCTCAATTGATGCTTTGTTTTAAAATAAATAATATATTTTTTAATTTACATATAAAAGTATCTAATATCTCAAATAGACGGTTTTTACTACTGAGATTGCACTTTTTTGTTACTTCTAAAAACTCATTTTTTATAAAATTTTAACCTTCGCATATTCTTCATACAATACTTTTCGCAAATTTAGGAGCCAATTCTCGGATAAAATAGAAATGCTATGTTACGGGTCTATAATCGTGTGAGTTAGTAGTTAGAAATCTCCAAAAAACTATATCTTCGCTGTTTGATCGAGCATTTCAAACATAAAATCTAACCTCCAAAATGCGCAAAAGTCAAAATATTAACTTTGGTCAGACTTTACGCATATGTTATCAAAGTAACAACTTATACGATTATAGACCCGTAACATAACATTTCTATTTTATTCGAGAATTATCACCTTAATCGCTTAGTTATACTCTAGTAGACAATACCTTATAAACTCTTACTTGATTTTAACTATTTTAAGTCTGCTTTGTTGTATTTTAAGCCTGAAATTCATGAATTTTGAAAAACTGCAAATTTATCAACAGTAATTATTTATTGAAATATTTTTCGACATTATTCAAAGTTTCTCAAAAATATGAAGTTTTCATGGAATTTAAAAGTATTTTAAAAAATTTACATCTAAAACTTTAATTTCAATTTGTACAATTTTTGTTAACTCATAAATAAACGAGATTTAAAAGAAACATTAAAATTTGTGAATTTGCTATGACAAATATTATATAAGATAAATCGTTCAGGGTTACAGAAATATACTAATAATTCCTAAGACTGCCAATGTTTTAATTCGGAATTTTAGCTGCTTATATTTTATGAAATAGTTACTCAGAAATCTAGAAATTTCAGTAGTTTGCTTTAAGACACTATGCCATACACCACTAGTTTTTGAAGGCTTTGGGATTGGAAGGGGAATAGAATTTCAAACCTTGTTGGTCAATATGTGATACTCAAAAGCAGAAATGATCTGCTGAAGCTATATTTAAATCAATATCTCATCATTATAATTTTTAAATTCGAACGAAAAATGATTTTAATACTAAATTTAGGAATTGATATAACAAACTTTCAATGAACTAGACTCTATAAATTGAATCGAATTTATAATTCCGAAGTGCGCCGATTCTATTACATCTGCGTCAAGTAAATGACCTCATAAATTAGAGCGCATTGAAAATACGCTTTCAATGAAAATAAATTTTCGCTTGCATTTCGTCATATCATACATGTTTTAATTTTTGCACTAACTAGCTGTAAGTGGAATTCTGTCTTAAGGCAATTAGGGCATCGTGCCTTAAGGCAAATTGCTGGAACTTCCCGTACCAAAAATTATTATTTTTTTAAAAACGATTAACATTTTTGAAAAAAAATTAATTAAAAAAAATAAGATTTCTGAGAAACTATAAATTTGACAAAAAATTACTTTTTTTTGAAAAAAAAAAATTATGAAAAAAAAATTTTTTTTTGAAAAAAAAATTTTTTTTTGGATACAAAAAATTTTTTTGAAAAAAATGTTTTCTTCATTTTGACATATTTTGGAAATTCTGAACTTTTTTTCAAAGCAATCGCACTGCTTGAACTGCATAGAGACGAAATGTCAAAGCGCGCATGTGCCGCGCCGCCGTCTAACGCATAAGCATTGGTACGGAACCCATAAAAATGTAAAAAAAAAATATACTTATTGTTAAAATCTCTATAAAATATCTGATAATTTGATGTGCATATGTCTAATGATAATTTTTAACCGCCGAATGGCATTATTTTTTACTTTTTTCATTAGATCTCCGAAACCGCTAGACCTGCCTCCATGAAAATTTGATCAATTCTACATCTTGTCAATACAAGTAAAATGTTTTTTGAATTATTCAAATCGGACGCTCCGTTCTCTTAAAAACGGAGGTACCGTTCTTGGCACTTTTTGCCCCGTATCTTCGGAACGGCTAGACCTGCCTTTGCCAAAAACTAATCAGCACGTCTCCTTATCAATACGAATCGAATGTTTTTTAAATTATTCAAATCGGTTGATCCGTGTTCCCAAAATCGTCGACGAAAATTTGTATCCGCACATACATACACACATACATACATACATACATACATACATACATACATACATACATACATACACACACACACACACACACACACACATACATCCATTTTTTCTAAGGTATGCCAAAATGTTCAGAAGGTTTTGAAACGTCGAGAAATGCAAAAATTTTCATTTTCGATTTTTTTGCGATTACTATAACTTACCCTACGGGAAGTTAATAACACATTTAAACTTTTATATGTATAATAAAATATAAAACCGTCCAAATACAAATTATAAATACATTTTCATGTACATTATTTGCTAAAATTGCTGCACATACCATTTATTTTTATGCATTATTAAGTAATTTTTTGATAAAGTTTTTATTTACGTTCGTTCCAAAATAAATATTGGATATGTCCCTGCTCGTTGATATAAATTCTCAAGTATTATAGCATTGTCGTTCTTTTATCGAGCGCTGAAAAATTCCTATTGTTCTTTCTGACCATATTTTACATTTTATTAAACATCCGCAATGAATGATAATTTAAAATTATATATTAATATTTCAAGTTCTTGCTTCTGCGATGCATAATAATAGAATTCAAATGGTCTGTGAACTAATACGAAAAGTATTTATTTCCTATAAAAAATTTAATGTATGTCATGTATAAGTGTAAGTAAAATTTTATTTGAAACTGTATAATATTAGCTATTTTTGTAGGTGATAAAGTGCATAACACTTACAACGCTCAATTTTTTTTTTCAATTTTGGTTTGAACATATTATTTTGAATTTTGAAGGGAAGAACACTGAGTACGGTTGTACTTCTTTTTTTTTGAACAGCAATAATTTTGATAATTTACCAGTTGGATGTAAAAAAGTAAATTAAATAGTAATTTGAACATTTGTCTACGTGGAAATATTGAAATACTGCCCTTAAATATGATTTATTAGCCATAAATACAAATCATACAAGGAAAGGGCGAATGGCACAATCTTCATAACTACTTTTATTATCTGAAATATTTAACACAACCCAACATACTCATTTAATAACAATATATAACAAAACATATTCTTTGAACAAGAAATTTTGTGAAATTTTTCTTTTTTTAGTATTGATTTTTTCTTTCTTTTTTTCTTTTTGACTTAGTTAAGTTAGATTTTTCATTATCTTTTTAAAGTTCACCCAGAAAAAGGACAAGAAATACATGTCACAACATATGTATATGTCACATAAAACAAAACTAATTGCTAGTAATTAATTACTAATGTTTAACTTACAGCAAAATAACAAACAAAGATATATATGTGTATACAAGTGATAGTTATTATTAAAAGAAATTGAAAAAAATAAACTTACTTTTGACTCTTTAAAAGCAATGCTTTCTACAGATAATGTTATTGTAGGGCGCTGATTCAATGCAATCGTGTAAACTTGCTCGAACAAACATACTTCATGTTTCTCTCATCATACCCTTTATTCATTATTCAGAATTACATTAAAATTAATATTAATAGTCACTTTAATAGTTTTATATTTAAAAAAATATAGGTTAGATTTTTCATTTTTCAAATGTTAGTTATGATTGACAGAAATCTCTCTATGAGATCAAATCTCTCTAGAAACATGGGAAAGACGAAATGGGAATGTATGTTGTTGTATTAGCCCAAAAAAAATGTACAACAATAATTAGATATAAAGAATTTTTCAATAAAGTTAATATAGAAAACTGAAAATAAATGGCAATGAAAATAAAAATATGAAAACTTAACTTTTTTGTTAATTTCTACGGGACCGAAGTTGCAGGTACAACTAGTATAAAATAAACATGTAGCATTGTAAATGGGAATGTTAACGATAACTAAACATATTATATTTTTAGTTTTTGAAAAAACTTGAACGAATTTAACTAATAATAAATAAAACTTGATTAAAATTTTGAAAATAGTTAATAAAATGAATATGTTATAATGTAGATATAATTTGAACGCTAGTTTGTCCAGAGACAAACTTTCCGGCGAACATCATAATTTCATTGCAGTCAGCGAAATTTGATTTTGCCGTTGGATCCTGCCGTATCCTAGTCGCGCGCTCCGTGCGCGATAAAAGCGCTCGCAAATTAAAATAATCAAACATTCACAATTTCCTCATCTTTTGCTCGGCGGTAATTATTCATTATATTCAATCTATTAACTTGAATTTCGTCGGCTTCTGAATTTTATTTGCGGCATTGAATCATATTACACGAACGTTACCATGATTTACAATTTAATCATTTGAAGTTAAATACAGTGGTATCCCGTCTTACGAGCGACTTGTCATACGTGTTTTTCGAGATACGAGCTACCGAAAGCGCGTCTTGTTTGCTTCTTTATACGAGCAAAATTCGTGATTTCAATGTATTTTTATGAAAAAAATTGCTTCGAGATTCGACATCCGAGCGCGCTTACGGAACGGATTAAGCTCGTAAAGTGGGGTACCACTGTATTTGTTTATTTGGTATGCTGTGCCTCATAATTTAAACAAATATGAAAAGTAACTTAAGAGTACATAAATCCTTTGGATCATTATATATAGATTATAAACCAGTGGGGTATGGCACCGTGCCTTAAGGCAAATTTCTGGAACACTCCGTACCGTAATTAAAAATCTTGGTACGGAACCCAAAAAAAATTAAACAAAATGTGTACGCATTATTAAAATCTATAAAATATCTGATAATTTGATTTACATATGTCCAATAAACATTTTTGGCCGCCAAATGACATTTGTTTAACTTATTTTTATTGAGAGTCTATAACCCAAAAATATATATTCCCAAAAATTTAATCAGTTCTTCATCTTGTCAATACAAGTAAAATGTTTTTGAAGTATTAAAATCGGACAATCCGTTCTCTTAACAACTGAGTTGCCGTGTTTGACACTTTTTGACCCGTATCTTCGGAACGCCCAGACCTGCCTTCGCCAAAAGCTAATCAGAACGTCTCCTTATCAATACAAATTGAATGTTTTTTTAATTATTCAAATCGGTTGATTGGTGTTCCCGAAATCGTCTACAAAAATTTGTATTCGCACACTTACACACACATACATCCATTTTTTCTAATATAATATAGTATAAGGTATGCCAAAATATTCAGAAACCGTTGAAACATAAAGATATATAAACATTCATTTTCGATTTTTTTTTTGCAATTACTATATAACTACCCTACAGGAAGTTAAAAATGTGGGTTTATATATATATAATGTGTAATAGTAAAAAAAAAATCAGAATGGCTGCATTGCTGCCAATGTGTTCAATTATAATTCGATGTGAGTACATACACTCTACTACTCTCACAATCAATATAGCTCCTAAACACGCACTCGAAGCATTTCATATAACTATGCGAGATTTGAAAAGCTGCGATTGATTTTTTGGGGTCACTGTCATACAACAGTCTAGTGAATTCTTGGACACTTATTATATATTCTCCAGTGTGAAGCTATGATAATACTGCATGTTTAAATCTTATCGTTAGAAACTTTTTAACTTCCCGAAGGAGAAGTTTGTTTTCATCAAAAAATCCGATTTGCTAATTTTATGTTTTCTCGACGTTTTAAGCCATTCTGAAAAATTCAGTTCTATATGGAATATATATATGTCAGTATTTACTGCCCCGTGTGTTTATCTATTTCCATGTGGCAGAAGTATATAAACTAAACAAACCATTCTTGTTTCATACCGTCTTACATGAATATTCCACACGAGACTGTGATTTTTAAACTTTTAAACAAGAATGAAGCGTTAAGTTATGTTTTAAATGAGTAACATAGATTATGGTTAAATAACTTCTATTTTAGGAAGCCTACGTCTCTTGAAAAATTTCAAGTAATTAATCTATTTTTTTTTCTTATTTGTTTCAGGTGAGTCTGGCGAAGAGGCGAGAGATTATCACTTTTTGCGAATCATTCTAAGTATGGTGAAAAAAATCATTTATTTTATTATGTCACCGTTGATTAATACAAGGTACTACTGTATTTCACAGGACAAAATATTTTATCATCGTCAAATACTAGAAACATAAAATTGATATGCAAGTGAAATATTAATTCATTATCATTATAGTTTATTCCAAAGTTTATAAGCATTTCTAAATAGATATAATGTATTTCCTCCTTCATGCATGCATAAAGTGCAGTGAACATAGGAAATCATTGGATTATTTATTAAAAGGCAGCTCAATTGATTTAAATAATAGCACGACAATTACACATATCATTTAACATTTTTGAGACATATATACTATAGAGTCAGGCGGCAATACGAAATTTCAGATTTTATAAAGTACATAAAATATTTGTGCTACTGTCTTGGTACATTTTGCATTTCTTAGAGCATTACTCTATCGTTTTTTTACATTTCCCTCCTGCCTTTGTTCAAGAAACTCATTTTGTCGATACAGGTCTTTGGCCTTGCAAGCCTTGTTTCTCTATGTTCAGTGGGTTTTTTATCGAGGTAAGCGTTTTGGTGCAGCTTTGGCATTTTTTTATTTTTCAGCATTGTATTCTCTCCAGAAATTACTTTTTCATTCTAGAAATACACGTCAATATGTATATTTTACATAAAACAGATGAATGCTGATGCAAGCACATGTTTATATGAGATGAATCATCTTTCCCAGTAAGCTCAATTTGTGTACAATTCCATATTTGGCCAATTAGTAATTTGTTGTAGATTAAATTATTAAAATCGACAACGAAATTATATACGCTTGTTTGCCAACCCTACGAATATATGTTAGCCTTAATTGATCGATTTACAAATTTGATTTGAAATGTGCAGATTTTATTGGTGTTATTTATTGGTTTCTGAGAGACGAAGAAAAAAGTGTAAAAATAGTCATTTGGCATATATCTGGTTGTTTGATGCCTATCACATTTTTCTTAAATTCATGTTACGATGAATGGATCTGCATTTCTTTTCTGAGATCAATTTCAACAAACGATTTTGATTATTCAAGTGAAAGTGCCATACTTCTATCAGAAATTTAAAATGGTTCACGCTTTACATTTGTTATACAGTAAACGAATGGCTGAATTTTTGAACTGTATTGCACGAAACAATAATTTGATTCCAGAAGTAAATTTAAAAACAGTGCTGTATATTTTAGCACAGTATATTTTATATTTACAGATAATGGCGCGTTAGTTAAAAAAACACTTCTTTGTGCTAAATTCATAGAAAACTTCTTCGTGTTTTCAAAATTTCATATACTAGCACATTACTGAAGTATATTGCTAGAGATATAATTGTAATATATAGTCATTAAAACGTTTTGAAAAATCATAAATTAACATGTTCTGGCACATTTGATAAATATCAGATTGAGGCTCGTTTTTGATAAAGCGCCATGTGTATTTGCATGTTACACATAAATTAGTTGTTTTTTAGTCATTTTCTGCTTTACGAATAACAACTCTTCAGTATTTTCAAACTCTGAGCATCTTTTCTTGTAATAAGAACATTGTGATTACTTTTATGTATATGATTTTAAATCTCTGCTAAAATAAAATAACGAGGTAAAACGTATATCTTATATAAAATTTAAATGTTTTTTGTTAGTTGATTTAAGTCACAAAAGTACAGTTTTATATAAATATTTTAATGCAAAATAAAAATTAATTTATAAAATTGATTTCTGGTGACTGCTATATAATACTTTATTCTTCTAAAAGTTTGTATGCATCTAAACTGCGCTATCAATTTTATGTAACCAAACAATTTTACATATTTACTTTGAATTGTAGATAACGTGTGTGCGTATTAAGAAATATGTACTGATAATATCTTCGTAGATTACTTTGTGACTGATAACCTGTCACCTAGCTCCGATTTAATCCTGGCTTGAGGTCTGAGGTCTGAGGTATGCGACAAAGGGAAATGACCCAATCTCGACGTAATAATATAGTCGGCGAGCCCGCAAGCAGATCTATTGCTTCCACATTGATTCGTAGCATATTTTTATGGGATATCAGACAATTAATTTGACCTGATTTTAGCATTCAGAGAACAGACCACGCACTCCGATATAATTCAAGCTACATTGGTATTGGTATACTGGTGATACTGCGTCGGATGTTAATTAATTAATTTGAATATTAATAAATAATTGCATTCAAATTGAAATTAATGTATCAAAGCATAGTCTAAATCGTTATTAGTTATAAATGCTATTTGGATTTTAAGGAAAGTTTTTTTTCTTACAATTAGTGTGTTGGCTAGTAGCGGTAGTTGGCTTTATGCCACTATTATAGCTTTTATTTGGCGTATATGCTGAGATTACTTTGAGAGTTAAATTATTTAATACATTGATTTTAAAATCTTACAATCACTGGATTATTCAAGTAAAAATTCAAGTCAAAAATGATCCTTAAGCACATGCACATCCAATTATCAGATTTCTTACTGTGATTTTAATAATATGGGAAAAAATTGTTTACATCTCTGTAGGTTCGCGCTTTAGTATAAATAGTTAGCAGCACAATCGCTTTGGAAAATATTCAAAATAATCAAAAATGATCAAAAAAAAATTGGTACGGGAAGTTCCAGCAATTTGTCTTAAGGCACGATGCCATGCGCCACTAGTTTATGTGAATTAATTTGAAAACTGAGATAGAAATGAACTTATCAACCAAAATTTCAACCTACTATCATCTATCTATTTCACACAAAGGGTATAGACACACGAAATCGGCCAATCCTGATGTTAAAATGATTTACGAGATTTGAAAATATATTTTTGAAATATTTTTTAAACTTGACTTTTATCTCACTTTATTCGTCTCACGACCGCACTACAATGGACCACAACCATTTTTTTCTGAAAATAGAAAAAATAACCGAAAACAAAGAGTGTAGAAAATATTATTGGTATATTCTAAAAATGTCATATAGTTTGATAATGATATTTTAACGTTTAAAATTGTCTTAAGGGCACAACTAGTGTGAAATTTCGAAAAAATCGATTTTTGTTTTTTTTCATATTTCGGTAGATTACACCTTTAAAAATAATATATAAAAATTTTAAATCGATATCTCAAATAGTTTTTGAGTTACAGCCACTTAAAAAGTATATATGTAGCATATAGTACAACGATCATTTTATCTTTAAACGCGTTTTTCTCGAAACAGCATTTTCCGAATTTGCTGCAGTGATTACTCAAAAACGAATGATCCGATTACTATCAATTTTTTTACATGTTTTTTATATAGTTCTTTTATATAGTTTTTTGATATAATCAAAAATCGAATTTTGGCAGTAGAAAAACGACCAAAATTTTGGGTAAAATTCGACTTTTTTTTTGAAAACGCCACCATTTTGTCAATTTTTGATTTATTTTTTTCATCGTAATTCATTTTACAGACAATATTATCTAGTTTAACAAGATTTTTTTTTATTTCATTCACGTAGAAGGCCGGAATCACTGCAGCAGTTAAGGGCCTTTTTTCGTCGCGCCGTTGGAGATCGACGATAAAATAAAAAATATTTAATCTTTTTCTTCAAAAATTTTACTATGTATTCTTAAAACATGTATAAATATATTCCTAAATTTTGAAATGATTGATAAAGTAGTTTTTTTAATATAAATTCCCAAAAATCACCTTTTTTTAGGCGGTTACACTAGTTGTGCCCCTTAAGTCATACACAAAGTTTGGAACGGTCAATTTGACCGCTGTTGGCAGGTTTAGTGTTAAAATAATTGGCTCGCGCTTGTTTAACGAATGGGCCACCAGTGTCATAGTAAAGCTGTATTCACATAGTGGGTCCGTGAAAAGGGTTTAGATCAAGGTTACTCGAACATTGGGATCTCCTGTCGTGCTAAGAAAATAAATCACTCACAAACTGAATATGGCTGATTGATTCCTATGCAAGATGCACATCCTAATTCACAAAAATTATGTCATGATTGTTGGATTCAGAAGAAAAACACGATAAAACGTTTGTTCAAATAAACAACTAACATAGAGATACAAATCAGAAAAGGAAATACAAGACACAATGAATAAGTTGCACGAAATTGCAACATTTGGCATTCTTCAAGAATTGCCTTGATTTTGACCATTTTACCTTGTATAATAATACATATATAAAGTACCGAAACAATACATCCGCTTGAAAGTGTGGTCAACTGTTTTTATTATCTCCTAGATCATTTGACACGTACAGATGTTTTCCTGTGACGTCAGACTATCGCCCGAAAGTTTTGTTTCGAAAGAAGCGATCGCTTCGTCGTCCCAGTACCTGCGGTTATAGGCAATAGGCATGCGACACTTCCGCCTCTACCTAAAGGTATATGTCTGCATAGAAGGTTCCCGTCGTTTTCAAACAACTATTCTTCGCATGTGAAAGCATTCTTGATCGCATTTGTATGCAAAGATGTAAGAATGCTGGAACCTGGAACTAATCCGAGTTACGAATTCACGTGCATTTTTATGGATTCGAGATCATCACCCTATTATGATGTAGTATACCAAGGGTTTTGTGAGGTCAAAAAATACGTTGTTACAGGAAAAAATATTTTTTTATTGATCTTTTACACTTTCTTCATAAAATTTATAAAATTTATATTATATAAATATGATTTTAATTTCAAAAATTTTAACTGATAACTTTCGCCCATTGAATCACATTCTGGTTATATAGTTACATTCATATTCAACGGGTTATAGAGTTACTATAACCAATAACAGACGATGTACCACAAATACTATTTTTACTTCTTTATTTTTATTAATAAAAATTTAATATTATTGAAATCAGGCCCGTTGAAAGCTGTGTTCTCTCAAAATGCTATTTTTCACAAGTTTAGCTCCTTATCTCTGAAACGGCTAGGTCGGTCTTAATCAAAAACTAAGCACCAAGTCTTCATCATTACAAATTGAATGTTTTTTTAATCATTCAAATCGGACGCTCTGTTCTCTCAAAAACTCAATTTCGATTTTTTGCACTCTTTGCTTCATATCTCCGAAACGGCTGGACCGACTTTTTGCAAAAACTCATCACCACGTCTCTTTATCAATACGAATCGATTGCTTTTTGAGTATTTCAAATCGGTTGATCCGTGCTCCCGAAAACGTGGACTAATAATTGTATCCATGCATACGTACACACGTACATACATACACACGTACATATTTTTGAAGTCATGCTAAAATGTTCAGAAACCTCTGAAACTTAAAGATATGCATAATTTTCATTTTAGATTTTTGGACGATTACAATAACTTACCCTACGGGACGTTAATAAAACTTTCTTCTTAAGAACATTTCAATGCTTACTGAACAAACTAACACGTTAAAAAGCAATATTGACTCTTTTAACTCAATGATCCTTCAATTTAAAGAAAGTTTATTCAAAAGACGCTTGCTGAAGGATGCTTTGTTATGTGTCAACTACATAACGAAACAGCATTAAATAAACGTAATGACATTTTATCCCTTTGCGTTAAAAACAGTTGGAATTATGATTGCGTTTCGATGCTTTTATCAAGTAATAAAAATATGTGACAAAAATTTCACAATTAATTTCATATGTGTTTGGACTAATGTCTGTTCGGACGTATTTTCGTTTTATTATATTGACCATGGAGGCGACAATCTTCATGGCATTGAGCTTTTACACGGGATAGTTGCTACCCCTGGTAGAGGGGGTAGCGGAGAGTTAAATAGGACTGATTGTTCACTTCTAAAAGTAAAGTCCGCGAAACAACATGTTAAATAAATGATTAATAAATATATCTTTTTTCATTATAACTTTGTGACAAATCAGTTATTGTAATAAGAGCTGCAACAAATCCATAATATACAAAAAAAATCATTGTTTAATACAGTCACAAGTACGAGGGTTAAATTATAACCCAACAGCCCAAGTTATCGAAGGAGAATTTTAACAAATTCCATAACTACGTAACATAAATACAATGTCAAAAATATGCCTTTAAGAATCCTTTTATAATTATATATCCAATTAGTCTACAGATCATAAATTCACACATATTCTTTAGTAAAAAATTGTTTTGTTAGTTAGGTTATAATAAATATTAATACAAATTTAACAATTTTAGTGTTCTTATTGCGTATTTATTTTTTATGTTTCGACAAGCAAATTGTTAAGTACTTTTAATTTTGTTTGCATCTTCAATTTCTTTAGAACCACTGAATGATGGCTAGGCTAGGACTATAGAGTCGAATTCTATATAGTGAATTCTAAATTAAATTTTCAATTGATCTTGTTTTTTATTGATTAATTGAATACTAAATTCTAGAGAGCTCGCTTATAAATAAATAACGTTTTTATACACTACGGGGCATTTGAAACTTGAGGAAATTATTTATGAAAACTTTATAGGATGAATTATTTTTATGTAAGACATCACAAAAATTTGTCGCTTTTTAGATGATCATATAAAATTAATCTCTAAAACTATTCTTCATTAATTACTCTTCAATCTGATAATTGTTTCGAATGTTTAAAAATAAACGGAAAAAAAATATTTAGAAGAATTATCAAAGTGACTGGGAATTTTGAAATAAATAGTTTATTAGCTAAATGAGGATCTTAAGAATGCTGGTTAAAATGATCAAAAAACATTATTTATAAATACAATTATATTACCATGTCGACTGCCAGAGGAATTTTCCATGGTTTGCCAAGACGTTAACGAGTACTTTTCATTTTGCGATGTATCTAAATTCTTGCCACCTTAAGACCTATATCCTTAATTTCTTATAGAATCAACTATGGTGTATTATATTACGCCTTAAAATTTGAATATTTTTGGAAACAGAAAGTGTTTGTTTCTTATTTTTGAAATTTGGAAAGTTTAGAGTTTCTTGTCAGGTTTAAAATAATAAAAGCACATTAATATATATATTATAAAATTTGGGGCACGTGATTGAATGATAAGTACACAAATTGAATTTCAGACAAAATTCAAAAGTTTTACATGAAAAGTTAGATATTTCCGATTTTTGAAGTGCAGAAGTGAGCTTTGTAAATTTTCAAGTTTTTACAACACAAGAATTACATAACAAAATATATTAAAAAATCTTACAATATGACGTGTACATGTCCAATAATCATTTATGACCTCTAAAGGGTCACTTTTTGCACTTTTTCCACCAAATCATCGCTGGACCAAACAACTCTTGATACTGCCTGTACATAACGAACGTTTTTTGAATAATTATTCAAATCAGTTTATTCGTACTCATGATAATATGGAAGATAATTCGTATCCAGACATAAATATTATACGCACATACATCTATTTTTTCGTACTTAAAGGTAATTATACCTTTTTATACTATTTTATATAATTTAAGGTCAGGTTTAGGTTAATTATACCAGTTGATGTAATAGCCAATATTTCCAAATTATTATGTATTGATTCATATTCTTCATATTAAAATAAGTTTTTTAAATTATTTTTTATTTAGAACATGTTCAAATTATATCTATAAAATGTTTTTACGCCCATGATCTTCGTAGAAGCCTTGAGAAGCACTTTGCTGATATGAAAAACCAAGCGGTGTAAATAATATTATAACAAACATATAATTTTCAGGAAATAATACGATATTCTGAATTCTAAATAAATATTTGGATATCTTGTGACCTATCACTTAGCATATTAGGTCACAATGCAACAATAACATAACTTGTTTATTACATTCAATGAATGAATGAATGCACTTCTTCATGATGAAAATTGTCATCGTGACACTGGCTTCATTATTATGGTTGTTGGAACGTTATTGCAAAATGTAATTCTTCAAGCCGGATGCCTTTTAAATAAGGATTTATTTTCTAATATCATCAAAAGCGTCTTATGTAGTTTCAAGGTTAAGAAGATAACATTTAACTTCAATGGCTACACAATGATGTCAAGATGTCAAAATTGAAATTCGTGGAATTTAATGTGTACCAGTGATTAAATTTTATACGCAGCGCACTGTGTGCTGTGTGCATTCATGGTTTTTATTTGGGGAAACGAATAGTGCTGTTTTCTGGATTTTATTAACTTTTATTTCGAATGGATTTCACTGTATTTTACTGCTTCTTACCTATTTACATTAACAATTTTTTAAAATTTAATTTCGCTGTTATTTTCGGTGCTACATGTACTTCTAAATATATTATTGACAATTTTTTCATCTACCCAGTAATACAATTCATCCATTAGCATTGTAATATTTTACGAATGAATTAATTGTGATAAGTGAATTAAAATTCCATTAAATATAATTAAATATTCCAGCAAAAAAATAATTATCAATAAATATTGATCGTTGTTTTTTAACAATTGTTTTAAATATTTTCAAAGAGATAATTGTAATTACTATATGTATATTTATTCGTTCATATTATATACAGTGACGATCTTATCGCTCAAAACAATTGAAAATGTTTACATTAAGAAGAGATGCGAAATGAATTCATCTGAGGATATATTTCTTACGATTACAATACGTTATTGTCAATAATGCATATAAAATATATACATTTTTAAACTGAATTGTAAATTTTAAATTATTAATTTGTTGGGCGCCGATTAGCTCTTCTTTTCATCAACCAATTTCGTTAGATGTTATTGTAATATCATAATAAGTTTAAATTAAACACAATATTCTTCATGTAACATTTATTTTCCCGTTCATTAATACTCTTAGATGCTGTCGTCTATACGAAAATTACACAACTGCCCCCATTAAGTTACATTTCGGCTTTATATAACCTTTTATTTAGAAGAGGGTCTTCACTCCTTTTAGGATATGATAAACTAAATTTCATTTATATCTGTGAGTGCAAATTATGTGATTCCCCGATCGAAATTCATAGGAATCACTGCGTCGTATGCAGAGGATCACGTACGCATTAGGAAAAAGTTCATCGATCCTATTTTTGATTATAATACTTTTGTTACTCGATATAAGTTAATACAATGTAACGACAGTTCTTGGGATGAATACAATGTTGAGAAACTGAGAATCGGATATATCCGTAGCGTATATTATAGTTAGTAATTTATTAATTATAGTTAAACCATTGGGTCGCAACAAATTAAAGAATAAAACTTTATATTATTGAAAATTTTGAAAAAAAATATCTGAAAATGTTGAAATTTGTTTGAACCGCGTTTAAGTGAACATTAAAAATTAAAAATCTTGGTACGGAAGTCAAAAAATTGTAACAAACGTAGTACTCATGTTTAAAATTTCTATAAATATCTAATATTTGATGCGCATATTTTTTTACATGAAACCACTGGACATGACTTCCCAAAAATTTAACAAATTCTTCATCTCGTCAAAACGAGTAATTCTCTCCGTTACCTCAAACACTGAATTACCATTTTTGGCACCATGTGCCCCATATCTTCAAAACGGCTGGACCTGTCTTTGCCAAAAACTAATCAGCACGTCTCTTCATCAATGGGAATCGAAAGTTTTTTGAATCAATCAAATCGGCTAATCCATGCGCTCGAAATCGTGGACAAAAATTGTATCCAAACATACATACATACACACATACATCAATTTATTTCTTAGATATGCCAAATGTTCAGAAACCTTTGAAACGTAAAGATAAGCAAAATTTTCATTATCGATTTTTTTGCGATTGCTATAACTCACCCTACGGGAAGTTAATAATAACTGATTTATTAACACTAGAAAGACGGACGAATTGTATATACCTACATGGCCTGAAAACAGTCAAAATGACTGCGTCGTGAAAAGAATAAATAATGCGTTTAGAAATTTGTTTAAAATTAATTTTTATTATTTCATGTACTATTTACATTTATACAAATTATCTATAAGTGCTAAATATAAAAAAATAGTTCATGTGAAAAAAAAGTTCATTATTTTTACAATTCATGCAAATATAATTTGAGATCATTTTATGAGTACATTTTCCGCAAACATATTTGTTGCAACTTTGACACGTATTATTTGTTTTATTAATATTACAGAGTATTATTTGGCAAAATTTTCTTTTATTACTATTGGTATTTGCATGATGTCCGTGGGTCATCATTTTCCGTTGATTTTTTTTGTGTTGATGTCGTGTAGTTCGCGGAAAGCTGTTCTGCAAATTCAAACAAAAACTGTTCTCTAAGGATTTGTTTTCTCTGGATTTTTATTCCTGTCGCTTCCTTGTAAAGAATCCAGGCATTTATCGCAGCCAAATCCAAAATATTGAAAAATATTTGCAGGGGTCATCTACGTGAACTGGATTTCACGGTATATTTTCTTTACCTTTGATCTGTCATGTCTTCTTTGCTGACCATAAATAAGTTAATTTCAAATTTTTTGCCTCCTAGGCACCACGAGCATATAAAATTCCAATAAATGCACTATTTCCGGTTATGATGTTGTCCAATCGTACTCCAAAATTCGACTGCCCACTTCTTCTGTGCACTGTTTTATGTGTTTGACAATATAATCATCTATTATCAACGAAAATGCATTGACAAGATCACCTGTAATAATATTCTTTTTTGCATAGCTTGTTGGCCCTTTCACACCCTTGAAAACACAATTAGATGATGACCTTCCTGGAGTACCACCTTCGGCAATTTTTGTCCATACAGGAGGACCATCGACATCTGTTTCCGTTTCTTGAGTTATTTTATCAGTTTCTGAGCCACTTAGCACCCTCCTGCATACACTGATGGCACTTTCATTTTCATCAATAGTGATCACCTTCATCGCTACCCTCAGAATCAGATGATTCACGTGGAATATAATCCGATTCATCTTCAGATGATTGTGCGCAATTTTCTGCATTTGATTCTATGTCGAAACACCTTTCACTTATGTTTGTTAGCTTTTGCAATAATTCACTTCTCTTCGACATTTTATTTATAAGTTCTAAAAAATCAACTGAACAACGCGTTATACTGAAAGTTACTACGTGAAAAAGACCGGTCTAATGTCAATACTTACCATAATTCAGTTATTTCTATGTAACAAATGCATTATCGCTCATTCGAGATGAATAAACGCGACATAACAATTTACAATACAATAACAAAGCCGTTTGTTTATGTAAAATTTTTATAGCAGTCAAAATGACTGTGTTCCGTCCATGCAGGCATAACATGTAAGAATATTGAAAATAAAAGTGAGATAAGGCAAATAATATGATTTATCCACGCATTTATATGTTGTGTAAAAAGTCACAAAATTTCATGAAGCTGCGACTTCAAATACATAGTTATTTTTATGTTTGAAAATGGAAAACAGTCAAAATGACTGCGTCCGTCTTTCTAGTGTTAATAATTTTTGTTATAAGCTTTAATGTAATTTGATAATTAGATTTATTTTGTTAGTTTCTGAATAAATTAACCCCAAAATATGAAAAATGTATTAGTAGTACCAAATTGTACAGAGTTATCACCTATAACGATCAATGAAGGAAAAGCCGAAAATCGGTCTAGCATTTTAATAAAGTTTCTAAAGGTGTATCCAATGATGGTTTCTGGTGCTTCTTCTTACTTGTTTGATAAAATTTCATAGCTGCAGGGTAGAAAATCAGTTTCTGGCAAATGGTTGTTTTTGGCTGGTACGGGATCTGTTGTTGATGATCCCAGCAAAATTTTGAAAGCGGCGATGTGAGCCGAATTTCACCCGCTCTTGTTTACTGAATTTACTAGAACCGCCGGCATCGAGATTGCGCAATATTAGGATTTCAATTGGTGAATTCTCTATTTCCTCTAATTTCGGATGTAAATTAGAATTGAGTAGGAAATCAATCTTGAAATTCCAATCTCGATCAAAATATGATTTATTATATTAGATTTTATAGCGTGCAGTAGAATGGAAGCTTTTTTAAATATTTATTTGTCGATAAAATAATTATGTTCAATATTTTAGGGAATTCTATAGCAAATTTAGAAAGTATATAATTCATTTTTACATGCACATGTATTGTGTCTTTGAAAATATATACTTGGTGGTCATTATGCAAAAATAACAAAATTAATGATTTTACTAAATTCTTGTGTAATACATAATATATAACGATAAATCAAGTAGACGAACTAACTCGTGGATACATTTTAGCGAGCGAAGCTGCTTTATTTGTGCAAACTTTTTGCATAAGTTTCAACATACATTAAAATAAATCACTAATTATAAGAGAAATCAAAGCATATTATATATTATATATAGCCATATTTTACATTTTTCGAATGAATGCATAAATTCAATAATGCATATCGATTTTTCGATTTCTACGATTCAATTATTGAACTATTATTAAGCATATTAAAATTACGGTAATTTGCATATTATATAAATAATGCTCTATTGCTATATTATTAACGTCTCTTAGTGTAAGTCAGTAATTCCCAAAGTGGGCGCCAGCGCCCCCTTGGGGGCGCTGCGGAAATCCAAGGGGGCGGTGAAGGGTTTTGGTGCATTTAGGGGGCGATGCTCAGTTGTAGGGGGCGTTTAAAGCACACAAGTAAAAAAATATTATAATATTAATATTATATATAAATAAATGATTAACATTAACACTGAATTATACCAAGATGATATTTTAGTTCAAATTATTTAAACATATATGCCTATTCCAATTCGCAAATAAATTTACCGCATTAGATGTATCGCTATTATTGGCGGGTTTGCATTGTTAACATTATTGGATCGGGGCAATAAGGATTTTCTCTCGTTACTTTTGTTAGTCTCTCAGTAATAATAAGCTACAGGTATTTATATTCGTACTTTTATACCCCCTACACACCCCAAAGAGTCTGGGGTTGAATATAAAAAGCTCTGGTCAAATCTTGACTAAGTAGTATAGTGAAAACAAATGAACTGTGAATTTGCAAATGAATCAACTCTGATATTTGCAGATTAAGCCGGCGTTGTGTATTATCATTGGATAATATAATTTTATATCAAAAGCAGTTTTTTGTTCAGTAATAAATAGTGTCACTATAATTGGTAAGTGGTAATTGCTGTTGTAATTACATATGCTTGACAATTAATGACATCATATATATTATATTTCATTCAATACCTCTGTAAAAAGTATTTCCTCTACAGATAATAATGGCTGAATCAAAAAAAAATGTAGACAAAATAATATCGAATATTTGAAATATGGCTTTATTGAATCGCCTGTGAATATTACATATGTCTGATTTGTCGGAAAACTTTTTCAAATGAAGCTATGAAACCTTCTAGACTACAAGAACATTTGACTAAAATTCATGGTGATAAAATAGATAAAAATTTAAGTTATTTTCGTACTCTAAAAGAAAAATTTAGACAACAAGCTCAGTGGCAAAACTCTTTTCAACCACATCCCTCAAGACGGCTTTCTTGCCTCGTATAATATTTCATTAATGATTGCCAAGTCGGGAAAACTCCATACTATTGGCGAAGAACTTATAATACCGGCCATAAGTGCAGTAATACGCTTACCCACAAATTTGGTCTTTCATTGAAAAATTTCTGATTGCATTTTCATCATCATACTTAGTGGAACGTGAATTCAACTAATTTATTAACAAATAAAAGAAACCGATTACAAATAGTTGATCATGGTGATTTAATATTACTTCTCAGGAAGATAGGACCAAATATTGCTAAATTGGTAGCAGCACACCAGATTCATCCGTCACATTGAAAATATAATGATTGAATCTTTATTTTGAATATAGTTTAATAATTTCAAACTTTGATGTTATTTTACAACGTTCTTTTGAAAGAGTAAAAGATTAATTCTGATATTAATTTTGTCCATTATTTTAATAAATGTATCATCAAATGTTTTTGCAAAACCTTTCCGTCAGGAGTGATGTACCAATTGTAATTACATTTTATTACAAATATATTGCGGGCCTAGAAAACTTGAAATTCACTGATGGTTCCATTTTTTTTCGAAAGTTTTATGATTTATTAAAATAGCGTACTCTATCAAAATTGGTTTCTAAATCGTCAATCTATCTTGTACAGATACAATAATTTTTATATACCTTATTAATTACTATTGAAATGAAAAAAATTAGGGGGGCGCTGAGTAATATTTTTACTGGAAAGGGGGCGGTAGGTGAAATAAGTTTGGGAATCACTGGTGTAAGTTATAGCAATGGGCCAAAAATCGTGTTTTGTGTGTCCACAATATTTTGTCCACGTTTTCGGGTGCACGGATCAACCGATTCGAATTGTTCAAAATGCATTCGATTCCTATTGATAGGGAGATGTGCTGATTAGTTTTTGGCAAAGGTAGGTTCGGCCGTTGCGGAGATACGTAGCAAAAGAGTGCAGAAAATAGAAAACGAGTTTATGAGAAAATTTGAATGATCCTGAATTGAATGAACATTCAATTTGTTATGATTGGGAGAAGTGGTGATTAGTTTTTGGCAAAGGCATGTCCAGCCATTTCAAAGATACAAAGCTAAATGTACAAAAAATGTTAGTTTTGAGAAAACTAATCATCCGATTTGAATTATTCAAAGAACAGCTTGTGTGTTGATAAAATAAAAAATTAAAAAAAAAAATTTTTGTATATCGAAAATAATTCAGATGTCAATTTTAATTCTGGCTAAAGTTCTGAAGCTCACTTTTATACTTTAAATAAACAATTTTAACTTCGTAATTCAGTTTGTACAATTTTTATAAATATTAGACAATGTTACAGTATTTGTAATAATCTATTTAAAAACATTTAATTTTCTCGAATATTTTGTTACGGTACAGGAAGTTCCAGCAATTTTGTGTTTAGACACGATGCCACCACTAGTTTTATCTTAATAACAAATTTATTTAAATTATAATCATTTACAAAATATATCATAATTTTTTTTTTGGATTAAGATCTTTCTTCTTCCTTTTAGTTATTTGCATCGTAGATGAATGTCTATTTAGTAATCATAAATGTTAACAAACTTTTATAGATCTCAGAATATGCATAGACTCTTATGCTTAGTAAATTAATTTCATGTAACAATTATAGCTGCGAAATGTATTGCGTCGATTTTTATTATTACCAGTTTTTATAAATATTTTAATTATTATACCATAATAAATTATTATTGTAGTTTGTTGATACAAAAAAGTAAATCAGTTAAGCGCCGGCCCTTTTTGTTCTCCAGGGACTTTGTTCAAATAGCAGTTTTCGGAATTATTTATGATGTATTATAAAATATTTTGTGATCGACTTGGGGGCGATTGCAAACATATTCGCGCCAAATTGTCCGTACTTTTATTTGCTTACACGAGATAGAATCAGAAGAAATTTATTGTGTGTTAAATATATTTTTTCTATGGGAATAATAATAAATATTATATACACTATGTCAAATGAATGAGCAATGAAAAATGATTTATATCTCTTATCTATGGGAATAACTAATTAATCAAGTTTAATATAGTTGCACTAATGTAATAAGCAGTAATGATAATAAATATATAATCGACATATAAAAAATATTGTCACGAAAAATGGTAATGGAAATTTACTCAATATAACTGCTGGTTTAGATATTAGACTAAAGACGTTTAAGACCCAGGACGTTTAAGCAAATCACTTACATTAACAACTTATATTTATTATTAGTCAGCAATCATTAGTTAACGAATTCTATATGGTGTTGTGCAACCCAACCTATCTCTTCTTTTATTGCAATTGCTGATGATGATGATTTTTCGTCAATTTAGCAATCCCAAGTAAGAAGAACCATTTTCACTTCGAGACATGTTGATATCTATATTTCCAACTACTGCTTGACATCAGGGCTGTCCGAGACCGGTATTGATTCCGGAGTTTCTGATTGAAAGCCTATAGCTCACTATCACTAATCAACAGGGGTATAATATTTCTTATCAAAAAAAAATTTCAATAGTTTGAGTATTTGTTGTCTTCTTAGTTAGATTTGAGGCTCTTGGGAGCTTATTGACTATATCAATTTATAACATCAATATTCCAGACGGAACCTTAAGGCGTAGGGTAGGGCGGGGCTAGTTGAGCAAATTTTTACTTAAACGGATGTAGCTCCTCAATGAAAAGTCTCAATAAATTGCTATACGGCTTAATGGATTTGTTGTTTATCGCTTAACAAAAGTGTCAATACTAGTTTTTGGTAATAAGTAAAATTTAAAAGCTACAGCTGTTTAAATGCAAAAAGTCAAGTATGCTCAATGTACCCCATAGGTGGGGCAAGTTGAGCAGTAAAAAAGTATAATGAAATTATAGGTTCAATGTTGATTAGTGATGAAATAAAATAAGTTTTTAATAACCAGTTCTATATTTAGAGTCTTTATTGACAGAGAAAACAAAACTTATAGTAATTTGCTTTGAATAATTAACGATTAATTAACTTAGGAATTATTTTACCATTATATTCAGTATTTTGGTTTAAAATCATTATTTCTTTATATCATTACTCATAAACTTAGCTTAAATCTTAAAAATAATAATCAATTTCTGGAAGTTAATGGTAATTGTCTTAGTGAC
The DNA here is from genome assembly GCF_003426905.1 of Ctenocephalides felis. Classification (NCBI taxonomy): domain Eukaryota; kingdom Metazoa; phylum Arthropoda; class Insecta; order Siphonaptera; family Pulicidae; genus Ctenocephalides; species Ctenocephalides felis. The sequence continues at coordinate 62,048,614 of NW_020538040.1, read as the reverse complement.
AGAACAAGTTTAGCAACTATGCTCAACTAACCCCAACTCGGAATTTCAAAATAAAAGTGAGTTTTTAAAAAACCCGTTAGAATTATACCCAGAATCTCTGTGCATATTAAAAGTACTATAATTATATGGAAGAATAAGATTTACCTGGTTAAAAATAAATAACATTTGACTAAACCAGACGAAAACTCGTGATGAATGACTTTTTTACTTTTTGGTCTCAAAATAAACAAAACGCCCGTGAGTCTCACTCATTTGTCCAGCGGCTACTAGCGATCGCGGGATGTCTATTTCTTCCAAACCTCTATCTTTCCGCCATATAGTGCCTAAACGGATGGTGAATAGTTTTCGAGATATTTCGATTGCTCAATTTGCCCCTATGCTCAACTAGCCCCGCCCTACCCTATCATACACATATTAATAAGAATAAACTAGTGGTGTATGGCATCGTGCTTTAAGACAAATTGCTGGAACTTCCCGTGCCGTAACGAAATTGTCAAAGAATATTAAATGTTTTTTAATAGATTATTATAAATAAATAATGTAACAGTGTCTTATATAATTCTTATATTTATAAGAATTATATAAACTGAATTTCAAAGCTGAAATTATTTGTTTAAAGTATTAGAACTTTAGTCAGAGTTACAATTGAAATCTGAATTATTTTCAATATACAAAAAAAATTTTTTTTGAAAAAAAATATTTGAAACAATTATTTCGTTAAAACAAGCAGAAATTTTTTTGAATCATTCAAATCGGACGCTTAGTGCTCTCAAAAACTGCCATTTCTGCACATTTAGTTCTGTATCTAGAAAACGGCTGGACCTGCCTTTGCCAGAATCTAATCACCACTTCTCGTCATTTCGAATTGAATGTTTTTTAGATCATTCAAATCGCATGCTCCGTTCTCTCAAAAACTCGATTTGTATTTTCTGCACTCTTTGCTCCGTATCTCCATAACGGCTGGACCTGCCTTTGTCAAAAACTAATCAGCACATTTTTCTATCAATATGAATCGAATGTTTTTTGAACCATTCAAATCGGTTGATCTGTGCGCCCGTAAACGTGGACGAAAAATGGGGACATACAGAACACACACACGCATCCATTTTTTCTGAGGTATGCCAAAATGTTCAGAAACCTTCAAAATGTGGAGAAATGCAAACATTTTCATTTTCGATTTTCGAACCATTACTAAAACTACCCTACGGGAAGTTAGTGATAGTCTATCCGAAGGCAGGTTTATGGTCTGAGAGCACCACTGATTGATAATTTTCTTTCCCTCCCTTGTTTATTATTTCTCTTGCCATTTTATTATCATTGAAGACTTTTTAGCTTCGTTTTTCAGTTTCCTGTAATTTTTTTTCTGACGCAAGTCACCAAAAATTTGAATTCTTTTAGTCCTTTTATTTTACCTTCGAGGACGTCGTATAGAAGGCACTCTTCTCAGAATGGCTCCGACCCAGTTTCCTTCATTTTGAAGATCGTGCCCAGTAGAGTTTTTCTTCGCCCACTCTTCTCAGTACTTCTCCATTGGCTATTGGTTATCTTATTTCCAAGACTTCGTATTGTCTTCTTTTTTATTATATTTTATCAAAATTATCTTTGTCATGCATTATCTTATGAGAAAAGATAAATTCAAGGCCCAGGGTTACACCCCAGTTCTAGAACTCGAAGTTGACGCAACATAGATGCCGCTACTGTAACAACTGCGCAACTATATTTCTTATTGATCGCCCAGGTTGCATATACAACTGTCTCTATCGCCGTCAAACGGTACCGAATATTATTCGCTCAGCTTTTCTTTAAATAAATTGAATTGCTGAATTTGATTTTTCATTGTTTGACTTGATAAAAATAACGCAGTTTTGAGAGCATACGGGGGTGATCTTTTGAAGTCGGTGTGACAAGCGTTAATCTGGTTGACATAAGGACGACCCAGTTATTGTGTGCAAATTCCAAAACAGTACAATTTGTTTTGCAGATATTTAGTGTGTGTACTTCTGAAAAGAGAAAAATGAGTAAGTCATCTAAAATTATATTTATGTTGTCTAAGGACATTGAAATATTCAAACTTAATTGTTGTCGAAATAATTAGTTTATTATATTTTATATAGTTGAATAGTAATATTGCATTCGATATTTTCCTATTTTTAAGATTGAAATCTTTCGCAAACAATCCGTAGCATTTAACTTTTATAATCTCATTTTCTGGAACCGATTTGTTGATATTGTTTAAAAGCCGAAGTTGATGTGGCTGCTTTCCAGAATTGTTTTTAAGTGTATATATGTCGAGTAACCATCATAAGAATATAGTACTTCTAATAAATTAAATGATGTATCAGTCAATCTCCTAAAAATCTGTAAAATCTCCATTTTATTTTATGTGCTTTCGATGAGTAAATTTAAAAATGTTCAATTTCTGTATTTTGATATTTCTACTATCTTGTCACAGAAAAACTTTCTAAGGTATTCAGATATTGTTTATTTAAATTGGCGACGTGCAAAATCAAATTATCTAGTCCAATCTTCGTGACCTGGTGCAAAATAAACCCTCGTTCTTTATATGCAGCGATGACCTAATTTTATGAGAGCCGACGTGCATCTGTGTCTTAATGTTTCTATGCTTATAAAAAGTAGAACGATATATATATATATATATATATATATATATATATATATTTCAGGGCAATTTATCTAATAACATTTTCAGAAATTTATATAATCTTTATTTCCATACGTTTCAGCATATTACCTTATGTCGAATGTAAATTGGAATGTTCCCAATTAACTAATGATAATAATATACATAATTCACAATAACACTACTACACTATTTTTTGTCATTTTAAATAAAAAAATAATTTTATTCAATCTAATGGTATAAATTCAATCTATAAATATATTTTTTCATTTAAAGTTACAAGAAATAGTGAATTAGCGTTATTGTGAATTATTATTATCATTAATTCATTTGGAACATTTTAAATTACATTCTACTGAACATATTTTCATTTTGCAAATTTCTGCAATTGTTATTTGATGTATTGTCTTAAAGTTTTTGAAATGTTTCAACATAAAATTTATTATAAATTATTTCACCCTATATATATATATATATACATATATATATATATATAGGCTGTCTCATGTATATTCTTTAAACATGAACTTAGTATTGACCTTAACTATCCTGAAAAAATTATCTCACGTTGTTCCGAAATTGATGGGCCAATTCTGTCGCATAACAGACCAATGTTATGGCAAGGCCATGTTATGGTTCAACTTTCATACATTTTATGCTACTGAATCATACTGAATATTGTCAAAATGTCATGTATTTGCTTTGCATTCAGGCAGTTTTACTATAAACTGCAACGTCACTTGTAGGATATGAAGCTGGGTCAGAAAGACCCTCTTATCTGAGATGGTTTTTTTGACATTTGTGCAGTTTCTAGTTAGGTTTTCTATTTGTAAATCTAAGAAAAACGCCTGACTGCACAGCAACCACATATCTTTTGTCAATATTGTGTATGGAAAGTTCTTCATAACATAGCCTCGCCATAACATTAGTCTGTTGGTCGGCAGAATCGATCCATGAGCTTTTAAATGCAACCTAGAGCTTTTGTGAAATTATGACAATATGTCGGTTATTGGGGTTAATTTGTATTAAAATTATTCGTTTAAACTTTGGAACCGTAACCGTTTATAACATTTTTAGGATCTCACTTATAAACAATAAAAATTGTTCCAAGTTAAGTTGCAAGAATTAAGATTTCTTGCCGAATTATAAATTTAAAAGTTTTAAAATTGGTCGACTTTGAGAGGCCCTCTTTTAAAAAAATTATACTAAAGTATGTCAGCACGTTTCACCAAAATTTAGCGCATTTATTCCGGATTCTAAAATGGTAAAATACTTGATAATTTTATTATTGAAAAATGTCGAGTAAAATATAAAAACCTGAAAATAACACGATAACGGCCAACATTCATTTCACTCACATTCATTTCAAATGTTTCTCTCTAGCACATTGAAGCTTGTGAGTATAACAAACCTATGAACTGATGTGAGTAAAATGAACTAGGAAAAATCACTTTTTGGTTTTTATTTTTCTACTTGAAATTTTTTTTACTAATTAACTTCCCGTAGGGTAAGTTATAGTAATCGCAAAAAAATCGAAAATGAAAATTTTTATATATCTTTACGTTTCAGAGGTTTCTGAATATTTCGGCATACCTTAGAAAAAATGGATATATGTGTGTGTGTGTGTGTGTGTGTGTGCGTGTATGTATGTGTGTGCGGATACAAATTTTCGTTGACGATTTCGGGAACACGGATGAAGCAATTTGAATAATTTAAAAAACATTCGATTCGTATTTATAAGGAGACGTGCTGATTAGTTTTTGGCGGAGGTAGGTCTAGCCGTTCCGAAGATATGGGGTAAAAAGTGCCAAAAACGGTACCTCAGTTTTTAAGAGAACGGAGTGTCCGATTTTTATAATTCAAAAAACATTTTACTTGTATTGACAAGATGAAGAATTGATTGATTTTCATAAAAGCAAGTCTAGCGGTTTCGGAGATCTAACGAAAAAAGTAAAAAAATGCCATTTGGCGGTCAAAAATGATTATTAGACATATGCACATCAAATTATCAGATATTTTATAGAGATTTTAACAATAAGTATAAATTTTGTTTACATTCCTATGGGTTCCGTACCAATGTTTACCCGTTAGATAGCGACGCGGCGCTTACGCGCTTTATATTTTGTCTCTATGCAGTTAAAGCAGTACGATTGTTTTGAAAAAACGTTCAGGTCTTCCAAAATATGTCAAAATAAAGAAAAAAATTTTTTTTCAATTTTTTTTTTTTTTCAAAAAAAAGAAATTTTTTGTCAAATTTATAGTTTCTCAAAAATCTAATTTTTTCGAAGTAATTTTTTTTTCAAAAATGTTAATCGTTTTTAAAAAAAATAATAATTTTTGGTACGGGAAGTTCCAGCAATTTGCCTTAAGGCACGATGCCCTAATTGCCTTAAGACAGAATTCCACTTACAGCTAGTTTAAATTAGATCATGTTCGCTTTTAATACATAATTCTTGAGCCGTGTGGGAGCTAACACGCGTTTTAAAAATGCCGTTTTGTATGAATTAAATTAAAATGAAACATTTGAATTTTAGACGAGCACACGAGCCGCATCGTCGGCGCACGATGAGATCTACATCGATGACGAGTCGGCCCTGGAAGGCAGTGGCGGCGGCAGAGGCGAAATCCGCGACGACCTCGAGAGCTCCGGCAGCGGCTACGGGCCCTTAGACAACGACGACGACGAGGACAACGCGCTAGCGCGATCCAACTCGGCCGGAACGCCCTACAAAGGCGGTACTGTCGATCACGACCTAGGATTGCCATCAGGTTCGGGGCCCATTATTGTGCCCGCCGATAACGACGACGATAGTAGTACTGATAGTGATGATGATGATCTTTATAGTGAGTTTTGCGCATGGCTTTGTCATATTTTTTATTTCTATACTTTTATTAATTGTATTTCATTTTTATTTCTTTTATTTTGTACGTTCAGATGAGTGTTTTCGATTTCAAAAAAATCGTTCCTACAAGCAACATGTCTCATATGTTGAAGGAAAAATATAGGAAATTGACCTATAAATACTCTGACTATGCGTAACATTACTGGTCTTACGAATATGATTTCGATAAATCATGTACGTCCCAGTTGATTAGGAATCTTCGGCCTATACCATAGATAAACAAGTATAACATGGCTATACCGACGTTTAATTAGGATTGGGATTTTTCTCTTATAATATTGTTGGTGCGATTATATTAATATTACGTGTGTACGGTCTTGTATAATAATTAATCTTTTCTGTTTTATTGGTCCATAAATCAATCAAAATCACTTAATTTATGTTAAGGGGCACAACTAGTGTAACCGCCTAAAAAAAGGTGATATTTGGGAATTTATATTAAAAAAACTACCTTATCAATCATTTCAAAATTTTAGGAATATATTTATACTTGTTTTAAGAATACATAGCAAAATTTTTGAAGAAAAAAATTAAATATCTTTCAAGTTATCATCGATCTCCAACGGCGCGACAAAAAAAGGCCCTTAACTGCTGCAGTGATTCCGGCCTTCTACGTAGATGAAATAAAAAAAAAAATAATTCTTGTTAAACTAGATAATATTGTCTGTAAAATGAACTACGATGAAAAAAGTAAATCAAAAATTGACAAAATGGCGGCGTTTTAAAAAAAAGTCGAATTTTACCCAAAATTTTGGTCGTTTTTCGACTGCCAAAATTCGATTTTTGATCCGATCAAAAAATCGATAGTTTATTTTACGGAGAACTATATAAAGAACATGTAGAAAAAAGTTGATAGTGATCGGATCATTCGTTTTTGAGTAATCACTGCAGCAAATTCGGAAAATGCTGTTTCGAGAAAAACGCGTTTAAAGATAAAATGATCGTTGTACTATATACTATATATATACTTTTTAAATGGCTGTAACTCAAAAACTATTTGAGATATCGATTTGAACTTTTTATATATTATTTTTAAAGGTGTAATCTACCGAAATATGAAAAAAACAAAAATCGATTTTTTTAAAATTTCGCACTAGTTGTGCCCCTTAATAAGATATTTTATTTAATAATAGCTATGACAGATATTTTATATCTTCGCAATCTTAACATCGGTTTGGATAACTAAACAAAATTAGATAGAAAGGACAGATTTCTAACAAGTAACTATTTTTCTAAACTGATTTTAGTGTCAGTGTAACGAGAGTGAAATATATATTCTTCTTTTGAATTGATATTGTCATTGATTATTTCATTGCATTCAGGAATATAATTTGAATTAAGAGTACACCAAATAATTACTCTAGATTTTGTCAAAACTCTATTACATACTCAAAAAATTTTCATAATCTATAGCGCTGGAATACTAGAACAAATTTCTTTTTTCATTAAAAATATTTCAATATTTATAATTTTATATATATTAAACGGTTTCAATGTTGCAGTCAATTTTTCACTTTTAGCTTCACAACATTATTACAGACTAAACGTGTAGGAATTTGCTTATAATTATTATATCTGGGTTAGTTATTTAATTCCTTGTTTTTCTTAACTCTTCTACATTTTTTCGGTTTTCTTTGCCGTTTAACATATAAAACATATCTAGTATAAAACTTTCGAACTATAGCCCAAATTTACTTCTAGTATGCAGTTAGCAACAAGTGTGAGTAGATACATTTGTGTAATTATTTTAATAAAATAAACTCTTGTTTACCTTGGATTCTAATTAATCGATAGATTCAGAATTTAAATTATATTCATTTTAAAAGGTAATCACATTATTTATAACTTATCATGGTCTGTGATATTTTTGATTTTTATTATGATCTTTATGATCCAAAAGCGCTCTATTTTAAATATTCCGTCTGACCTACCCAAATGCATTTGCTTTTTTGGTCTACATTTGGAAGCAACTAAGGTATCGAGATAAATATTTATTTTACATTTTATTTTAAACAAATTGATTTTGTATTTTGATCATGATATTAAGTTGCATGGGTTTTGTAAATTAGTTTTTGTCATTGTAAAATCGTTATCATAATTTACTTTCGATTTGATTTTGCGATATTGCTTTTATTTTTTAATAAGTTTGTTTTTATTTATATGTATGGTGGTCACTGTGCAATTTTTAACAGTTTTCTGCACATTGCTCTGTCACCTAGCACAATACTCGTTGAAGTCAAGTATTAAATAATTATAATTTTATTGTATGCAGTAACTACTACAATATTTTTTATATATGATATATGTTAGTTTTGCTTGTCAAATTGATTCACTCTATAAAATAAGAATTCAATTATATAAAATGTATATTTTATTATGTATACATTACATATTTTCATTGTTGTTGATACAGATTTTCATAATTATGGTGGTTAATCGATATTGCAAGTGAAAGGAAATTATTTTTGGAAATAGTTTTTTTTAATACGGGGAAATTTTATTATATAATTACATGTTTCAATTCCTCAGTCCTCAATAAGACAATTGAAGACCAGATACATAATTTAGAAAATGGCATTTTATGTGCATGTGGCGGATTGGAATGAACATGCTTTTTATCGAACAGTTAAATAATTACTTGAAATTTTGAAAGGATGTTAATTTATACGAGAATTGTGTCTCGGTATTACCTTTTGGCTGTTTTTGCAGAGCTGTTTAATAATAACGTCATTGATCTTGATTTACTAAAATAAAATATCATAACTGATGACTCAGAACTTATGGGTGCATGGTAAAGTCGTCAAAACTGAAACCAAAGCCCAATCTACAATTCTTTGTTCTTGTTATTTTTTATGTTTTGGTGCTGAAGAAAGTACATCTAATGGAAGTAATGAATACATGTATACTAAAATTTAACCAAGTTATTATGCATGTTAGTTCCCTGTTTTATGATGTTTCTTGTGATAGATACAGATATAATACCCAGGAACAATAAGTGTTGGGCGAGATAATTAATGGTTGATAATTTTATTTTTTGTGTCAGGATATTAACTTATCGTTAGGATGATGTGAAAGTAATTGCCAACATCTCACATAAATGAAAATGCAACTTACTGCAAATGCATTTATCTGTTATCATGGTTACGTAATTAAATTATGTATTTCTATAATTATATGAGAAGTAAAAGTTTTATTACCTTAAATATTACCAAATATTTTAGATGCATATATATAATATAAATTGATAACGATATATCTAAAATACGCTACATACTGTGGTTCTAAATACATGAAATTAATATCCATATTTTCGCATTACAGTTAAAAACGAGGACATTGAACCGACTCTTACTAAGGAAAACGTTAAAGGAACAAACAGTCAATTGCCTACAACTCACGACAATAACGAGATCGAACTGATCGAATCTGGTTCTGCGAACACTGGCGTGGGGTCGAACCCCAGTGCGACAGATAACGACAACGTCCGCCAAAACGGGAACGAGGTGTTCGTCATGGACCCCAAACAGGTCGACCCCTCGGCCAGCTTCTTCGCCCAACCTGGCATATTGGCTGGTAAGGCTCTATTCATTGTTCTGGCACTTCAGTGCTGCTGCTACGTGAAATCATTAGGGTCATAAATTTCAAATATATGCTGTAATAAGTTTCCAGCTAAATGACTATAATTGTGATCAGCCGATCACAACTGTTTTCCTTTCATTTTGAAATTAATATTTGTTCTCAGCTACATACATATTTATATCACAAATCTATAGAGATTTTATTTGTAAACATGTTTAAACAATATAATATATTAATTTTATTTTAAACATATTGCCCACAGATAATAATATTTTATCTATGGAAATATTGCTATATCTCTTAAATCATATAACTGATGTTATAAGGTAATTGTCTAGTATTTTAGCTCAATATTTGATACATAGCATGTAACAATGATTCGGTCCAGCTACAAAATGTTCTTAGCATTAAAATTATTTTTATTTAATCCTTTCGCTATGGGTGTGCTTTTCTCAAAAGTCGCTGCTGTACGGTGACAGCGTGCCACTCAGTCGCACTACTGAACGGACAGGCACAACGATTAATTTTAACATATTTCTATCATAAACAATGAAACATGAAAAAATTACGCTTATAATGAACTAGAAATTTCAATAAGAAACTAGAATTCTCGATACTTCAACTCGTAGTGATAAATCTTGAAGCAAAGGCAAACATAACATGTCGTCCAGGGACGACATCCGTACACACAGCACATCACGCGGATGTCATCCGTGGTCAGCATCTGTAGTGAAAGGGTTAATTCTTTATAGCATATTTCCATTAATTTATAAATTAAACTATAAAACTTCATATTTCTAATGTGAATAAATTGAAAACTTTACTACTTCTTTCATGCTATAGACTTCACACAAATTTTTTTTCTCAATTTTTTTTAAATTGTTTGTGATTCAGGATTACATATTTCTACTTATATATTCAACTGCAATAAAAATAATCATTTAGCAATCATTTAGTAAAAATAATCATGCAGTAAGCAAATAGATTTTTTGAAGTTGTATAATATGCTTGTTATAACTTGGGTGATCCTCTGATATTAACATTTTTATTCTGTTTGTTCGCAGCCGTGATAGGTGGAGCCGTAGTCGGTCTGTTATGCGCGATACTGGTAGTCATGTTCATAGTATACAGAATGCGTAAGAAAGACGAAGGCTCATATGCCTTAGAGGAGCCCAAACGCTCACCAGCCAGCAACACATACGCTAAGAATTCTAATAACCGTGAGTTTTATGCCTGAGAGGCTGTGCTATCCGTTATCGGGGATTCTCAGTTGACATCCACTATCAATACTTTTGTACCAGCCTAATATCTCAATTATGCACTTATTGACAAAGAATCTGTGATCAGGAATCATGCACAGAACTACATGATATTGTGCTTTGCAGTACTTAGCAAAGGACTTGAAGTTTGACAATTGGGCACAAATGTTTTTGTATGCATTTCATAATTGTTTAATGAAACAGTAACTATATTATATGTCATGAAATATTATTTAGCGACTGGTAGATTTGATATCGTGTCAGAATCACTCAAGTCTTTGAATAAGTAAAAATGCTGCTAGCAAATGCTGTTTACTGATATAAGTTTTATTTGAACTATTATTTATTTGTTGTTAAATTCAACTCTATATAATATTCTGTATAGGTTAAGAGTCCTAGTGGCTTATTAATATAAGATGGTACCTATGGTTAAAATGATATTTTGAATTTAGAACAGAACAAAAATAATTACAAAGCATTTTGAGTAATAATTGTACATTATTTGCGTAACTCTGTCAATAATATTATGTTTAAAAATATTTATTTATTAAATTGTTTTTCCCATGTTTTGTCATACATAGTAAATCTCGTCACTTTAGTTAAGTATTATGAATATTACATATAGTATAGCATAATAAGTTTTTTATAGTTATAATGCTAAAGAGTTAAAGAATATGCTAATTAAGAAAATCTATTGATACGAAAGTAATTTATTTTTCTTAATAATTGAAATCATTTATAATTGCGTTGTATTATTTCGGCGGGGTTCTGAACATCACAATGCTTATCTAAAATGGTCTAGTATGAACTCCATTTCATAATATTATTTTATTATGGTAAATCAATTTATTTCTTATATATTTTTATAACACATGCCATCAATAACGTAATAATGTAAATATTTATTTTAAACTTAGTCTCAAATAGATTTATATAAATATATCACATATTCATATAATAGTTTCTCATAATTTTAGTAGTTGTGTGAATGATAAATGTCATGTATTTTGATTGTGTTTGATATAAAAAGTTTATGTGTTTTAGACTATGACATGTTTTTTATCTTTATTTATCTACATAAAACATTGGCAAGTAAAAATTACTAAAGTTTTATACGACCATAAAGATTTAAAATGAATTACATTTGAATATTAACTTCAACTGGACTAAAAGCATGTCATCACTTATTATAATACATAATTTCATGTTTCTTTAAATAATATTTTATCATTTAATTTATCTTTTTTTATATACATATGTATATACATATATATATATATATATATATATATATATATATAATCAAAATCATTATTTTTAAATTTATCATTTTATAATTTATTTATTGTATTAAACAGAGATATATGAAATTAATTCATTAAAATTAAGATGTCATAGTAATAATCATCATTATATCTGTATGTGTGTGTATACATATATCTATTATGTATATATATATATATATATATATATATATATATATATAAATATATAGTAAAATATACATACATATAATTATTTTCTTTGTTAAGTCCTGTGTATGAAACTTTTATGTGTAAAGATCTGTAAATAATAAAGAATTAAAATACACACTTCTCTTATTTTATTCATTACTACAATAATAAAATATTACCACTAAACATATTATACTTCCTTATCTATGACATGATTCGTTATTGTTTATTTTTTAAATTTAAGTTTCAAATAACCAATAAACAGGGCACAGCTAAAAATACCTGAAGATTTCGATCATATATATACAATACACATAGGATATGAAAAATAGAAACAACAGTTTATATATAAATTATTAACAATTATGCATTACCAATATGTAAATTACTAACAAATTAAATTATTAACAAATCAGCAATGTATTACATGGTGAATGCAATAAACATGATTCGTTTACAGCAAAATTATGATTGTAATATTATCTGAACTGCATGAAGGTGTTGCATTATGGACATTGTCCAGTATGGTAATCTCAAGTATTACAAATTATTTATTTACATGAAACTATAAAACAGACAATTATTTTTACTTTTGTGATAAACTGTGCACTGTGTGAGAAAATAGTCACAAAAATTGCATTAGCTTGTGCAACTTTGGCCCAACATTTTCGAATCTAAATTGTAAGTTAAGGGGTTGAATAGATCATTTTGTGTGAAAAGATTTATAGTGAAATTTTGTGTAAAATTACTTTGAAATACATTTGAAAAAAAATGGATTGCGTTGTGTGCTGAGATTTGATGGTTATATTTTGCTTAGTTAGATTTCATTTGGTTTCCATATCAAAAAATGTTTATGTTGATTTTTATTTAATATTCTGTTTTTATCAAGTTTTTATAATTTTTGTAATATTCTAGTAAATTATATATTCAAACTACTTTTCACAGGCCTATAACAATATTTAAGAAAATTTGCGTTTATTATACTTTGAATATGTATATTTTTATACATAAAAAATAATCTCTTTCACTAGTTCGTATTTGGAAAATCCGTTAAGTATATTTTGCGAAGACATAAGCAAAAAATGTTTTGTTTAACGATTTGACCAATTATGCAATAATTGAAATTATCTCTTTTCTGCTTACTGAAATTTTATGTTTCTGATTATTTAAAGAATATTGTGTATATGCAAACCAAAACTATATATTTAGTATAAAAATATTCAAGCATGCTCAAAAATTTATTGTTTGTTGTTTTATTAATTAACTTTCCGTAGGGTAATTATATTAATGGGCCGAAAATCGAAAATAAAAATATTTGCATATTTTCACGTTTTGAAAGTTTCTGAACATTTTGGCATACGTCAGAAAAAATGGATGTGTGTGTGTGTGTGTTTTGTATGTCCGCATTTTTTCATTCACGTTTTCGGGCGCATGGATGAGCCGATTTGCATGGTTCAAAAAACATTCGATTCCCGTGAGAGATGTACTGATTAGTTTTTGGCAAAGCAGGTCCAGCCGTTACGAAGATACGGAGCAAAAAGTGCAGAAAATACAAATCGAGTTTTTGAGAGAACGGAGTATCCGATTTGAATGATCTAAAAAACGCATTCAATTTGTAATGATTGGGAGAAAAGGTGATTAGTTTTTGGCAAAGGCAGGTCCAGCCATTTCGAAGATACAGAGCTAAATGTGCAAAAAATGGCAGTTTTTTGGAGAAAACTAAGTGTCCGATTTGAATGATTCAAAGAACTTTCTGCTTGTTTTAACAAATTAATGCTTTTGGAAAAACATGTTTTTGGTTCAATTTTTTAGTATATCGAAAATAATTCAGATTTTAATTTTAATTCTGACTAAAGTTCTAATATACTTTAAATAAATAATTTCAACTTTGCAATTCAGTTTATATAATTCTTATAAATATTCGACAATGTTACAGTATTTATAATAATCTATTTGAAAACATTTAATATTCCTCGAACATTTCGTTACGGTACGGAAAGTTCCAGCAATTTGCCTTAAGGCACGATGCCATACACAACTAGTTGAATTTGAATTATTAATTGATAACTAACGGAAGCCGACAAAAATAAAAATTGTGCAAGTAATATTCCACAATTGTAATCGAAATCTATGTGTTTTGTCGAATTCGGAAAAGAAAATATAGTAAAAGATAATTTCGTCGAAATGTATAAAATTGTTTTATTCAACCACCGGATAAGGAAACAATGTAAAAATTACTTACGAAGCTTAATAGAATCATATCATATCTGTTTGTTGAGCACCGTGCGCTGTGTGTATGGCGCTTTAGGGTTGCCATGCTACTATAACGCGACCCACGTTGTAATTCAGCTAACTTCGCGTCTAACATCGCACATTTATCGAACAACACTTTGGTGTTTCTTTTCTAAGTTCTTTTCCGGTGTGTTAGTGGAGCAAAGGTACAAGATTTTTTATATTTTCGTATCTTCTAAAATCTTTATCATCCTGTGCAGAATTTTATTAATTTTGAAGTGTGTAGTTATTACGAGTATAAATAAATCCACAATTAGTTTCAGTTAAAATGTATTTTGACTAATAGTGACTTAACCTCAATAAATATGTTACAAAAGTGATGTACTAATATTGTTTTACACGTTCAATTTAGATAATCCAAGATGGGTAAGGGAAATAATATGATCCCTAATGGGCACTTCCACAAAGATTGGCAACGTTTTGTGAAAACTTGGTTTAACCAGCCCGCAAGGAAAATTCGAAGACGTCAAAACAGGATTAAAAAAGCTCGTGCCTTGTTCCCTCGCCCTGCTGCTGGGCCCCTCAGACCAATTGTGCATTGCCCCACAGTGCGGTACCACACTAAGGTTCGAGCTGGCAGAGGTTTTACCCTCGAAGAAATCAGGGTAAGTTTCGACAAATGTTGACATGGAGTAATGGCACTTGCGATTCTATCGACGTTCAACTTTTCTGCACTTACTTGACTAATGCATATTACTGAACTAGTGTAATTTTGTAATATGGCACACTGTTCATTTAATTGCAATACGAAAGTGAACAATTCTGAATAGGCTGATTTATTTCATGGTGCCTTCAGAAAACTTAATATGTTGATAGTTTTATTACTTTACCTTCTGTAATCCCATATACTACTTTTACTGTCCACGAAGTGAGTGCACACACATACTTTTTGTTCTTTCAAATAATCACTAGGGTAGTCTGAAAACTTTCAGAACTTAACAGTTTTTATATTCAGTGAAACTGGTTTGTTGCGATTTTCTTTTTTAGCAACTGGTTGTGTGCAATTTTATTTTCAAGTAGAAATGTGTAGAAAGTTTTTAGACCACCCTTGTATTTTATTTTTTGTTGCATTTAGTGTTTAATTTCTGCTATGACAAAATTAATTTCAAATCTTTTTTCTTCCTTTTTATTTGCAATTATTTAAGTTTTGAGATATAGTTTCATGTTTTTTGTGGTAATGTAATGAAATTTATTATTGATCAATACATTTAAGATGTTTTAGTATATGTAAGTTTAACTTAATTTTTACTAATTTTATGCATTATTTTTTTGAACAATTTCAAGGGGTAAAACTATTGTTTACTTCTAGTTACATATTTGGTATTTAAAATCAATTTTTTAACAAATTGATTAATTTACACTGTTACATTTCAGGGAGCAGGTTTGAATGCAGGATTTGCTCGCTCGATTGGCATTGCATTAGATGTTAGACGTCGTAATAAATCTGTAGAATCTTTACAACAGAATATACAAAGATTAAAGGAATACAGATCTAAATTGATCTTGTTCCCAAGAGGTGGAAAGAAATTGCATAAGGGTGAAGCAACTGAAGAGGAATGCAAGGTAAAAATATAGTGAAACTTTTGTTTCACATATAATTATGCATTATTTGGCACCCTACTAGGATTCATTTGCATAACTTACAATTTTATCAGGTGGCAAATATGACCATCCTCTTATAGGGTTTTAGTTTTTTTTTTTTTGTCACTTGTCTTGTTAGCACATAGTATTTATAATGTTATGTATGTGTTTTCAAGTGGTTTAGAGCTTATTAGCTTTGAAGCTACAAAAGCTGTCACTGACAAAAAATCTGGCAATTGAGCATCAAAATGACAATTTTTTTACCATTAGCCTTTTTGTAGCTTCCATGTGAGTTTGATTTCTATATCATATGAAAGTAAAATTCTTATACAATATATAGATATTGTATAAGGAGAGATTATATTGATATTTTCTGGTATATTCTTCTATTAAATTTGTTTCAGTATATTGTATAATAGTCTATTTTAATTTTGTTTATATTAAAATTTTAGGTTGCATCTCAATTAGAAGGCGTCGTGATGCCAATTAAACAAACTTCAGTTAAATCTAAAGCTCGTGTCATTACTGAAGATGAAAAGAAATTCTCAGCTTTCACCACTTTAAGAAAGGTAGGTTTCAATCTAGATTATTACATCTTTAATGATTTATATTCGTCATGCAAGGTATAAAATACAATTTGTAGTTTTAGGTAATATAACATAAGCAACAAGGTATATAATATTTTACCTGATTATTTTTTTCATTACTAACCCATATTTATCCACAGGCTCGTGCTGATCAGCGCCTAGTTGGTATTCGTGAAAAGAGGGTTAAAGATGCAGCTGAAAACCCAGATGACGTAACAAAAGTAGGCAAAGAGGGAAAGAAAGCTAAGAAATAATTTGTACGAAATATGAAATAAAACTATAATCCTTTATGATGTTTTATTTACATACATAGTGATATTAAATGCATTTTTGTTTTCTGCTTTGATAAATTCTTTGTCTAAGGAATAAGTAATAAATCACTTGTTAGTTAGCATTTGAAACAAAATTTAATTCTGTTAAATTATTGATAACCCATAATGCCTTTCGTAGTTAAAAAACAGTTAAATTATTTTAGTATGTGCATATATATTTATTTATTTAGGTACATGCATAAATTTATGATATAAACATAAAGTATGTATGTGTGCATATTCGATTGTCTAATGCAAAGTTGTTGTTAAAAGATTTTGTTGATATATCTTTATCTGTGTAGTGTAATCTATCTTCTTTTGTTTATCAACTATAACTTTTACATCCTCTGTGGGCAAAAATTGGCTGTGTAGACACATTTTTCTATTAAAAAATGACACTGATGTATGAGTTATTAAGATTATGTTAATTTAATACTTCTATTTGTTATGTATATTCTTGAATGTTTTCTTACATTTTTTTTGTGATTGCTGCTGTGGGAACCATTGTTAGGTATGTACACATCTTATGTCATAAATGTTTCATAATTAACTTCCTTTAGGGTAACTTATAGAAATCGCAAAAAAATCGAAAATGAAAATTATTATATATCTTTACTTTTCAAAGGTTTCTGAATATTTTGGCATACCTCAGAAAAAATGCATGTATGTGTGTGTGTGTATGTATGTTTGAATTTTTCGTCCACGACTTCGTGTGCACGAATCAAGTACATTTGAATGAATCAAAAAATATTCGATTCCTATTGATGAGAAGACGTGCTGATTAGTTTTTGGTGGAGACAGGTCCAGCCATTTCGAAGATACGAGGCAAAAAGTGCTAAAAATGGTTATTCAGCTTTTGTGAGAATGGAGTTCCCGATTTGAATGATTCAAAAAAAAAACATGTTTTGACAAAATGAAGAATTGATGAAAGTTTTGGTAAGGCAGGTCTAGCGGTTTCGAAGATACAGAGAAAAAAGTAAAAAAAATGATATTTGGCGGGCGGCTAAATGATCATTAGACATATGAACATTAAATTATCAAATATTTGATAACATTTTTGATAATGTGTACTAATTTTGCTACAATTTTGTTGGGTTCTGTACCAAGATTGTTAATTTTTAAAGTTTACTTATACGGTTCAAGCAAATTTCAAAATTTTCAGTTTTTTTTTTTCGAAAATTTTCAAAAATATACAAAGTTATATACTTCAAATACGAATTTTAAATTTACAATTCAGTTTGAAAATGTGTATATTTCAGATGCGTTATTCTAATTGTAAAAAATATATCCTCAGATGAATTCATTCGGCACCTCTTGCTAATGTAAACTTTCTCAAGTGTTTGAGCGATAAGATTTTTATTGTATTTTATGAAGTATTATTAAGTTGTAAGATTATATTATTAGTGAATAAAATATATAAGTAGTGATTATAATTATCTATTTGAAAATGTTCAAGACAATTGTTTATTAATCATTAATCAATATTTATTGATTACTGATTTTTTTCCCTGATTACTTGTACGGGAAGTTCCAGCAATTTGCCTTAAGGCACGATGCCATGCACCACTAGTTAATTGTTAAATCATGATTTAAATTTAACTTTAAAACCATGGAAATCTGTTGCATGCCAATGCCGCCAGGTGGGCTTTGCGTCTACCACGCTGCTTAAAAAATACTGATTATGGTGAATATCCCTTGATTACGATAACTTTGTTTGTAACATTTGTGATAGGTTATGTTCGAATAATGCTGATAGTGTTGCATTTCATTTAACAACTTTCGCAGAAATTTACTTATTACTTGACATTAGGGCAATTCTCAGGACATTTACATCAAACCAAGATGTCAGCAACAGAAAAAAAAGCCAATGATGAAACTCAGAAGCAAATCTTTGATAAAATTGCGAATTCGGACAATGCCGAATTGAAACTACTTTTAGCGCAAATGAAGGGCTCTGTAGATTTTACCGATGAAAATGGTATGAGTCCTTTGCAACATGCGGCATATAAGGGAAATTTAGAAGTTGTTAAAACCCTCATTGACCAAGTATATACTTTATCTTTGTCTCATTTAAAATAATTACTTTTTTTATGATTAAGAAATACTTTTCACTAGGGCGCTGATGTTAACCATTGCGAGCATTCCAGTAATTATACAGCTCTTCATTTTGCTGCATTATCTGGTAATGCAGAGGTTTGCCAAGTTCTCTTACTATCTGGAGCAAAAATATCCACTGTAAATTCTGTTGGAAGAACTGCTTCCCAGATGGCTGCTTTCGTGAACAATCATAATTGCGTTGCTGTAATTAATAATTTCATTCCCAAATCGGATATAATGTATTACACAACTGCTCAAGGTCTACAAACGGAACCTACATTATTACCTATATTGGCCGATCCATTGCACAAGTTTGTAATGTCTGTATGTATTGCTTTGGCAACTACTAAATAACATTTCAAATATTCCTTATATTACTGCAACTTTAATTTAAGGTAAATTTACATCCTGTGTACCTAGTACAGTCTCTGCAAAAGCATGCAGGTCTTATGGAACATCTAAATTCTGTACGAAAGACAATAGAAATGCTTTCGGAAAAAGAAATGAAGAAGGGAGGCGAATGTAATGAAATGATGGCTTTGAAATTTCATTATTTGGGTTGTATTGTACAAGAAGTTCAAAAAATGTTAGATAGGCAATCCAAAACTCCAGAGAAAAAGGCATCAGATATTGTTGAGTTAATGGCAAAAAAATTATTGAAAACGAATAAAGAGGGTTAGTAATTCTTTATTGTAATATTTTTTATATACACCGATACCCGTTTGTTGTGCAAAAATTTCCATACAAACACATGAAAATAAAATTAATTTGTTCTGTAGCTTGAAATGTGATCATAGAAATGCATAAATTTATTCCGGGTATCAATGTATTCCAATTCCCTTGAATATTTGTTTTCCATTTTTAATACTAAATTTTTCCAACATACTGCAGTCTTTTGTGATTTAAAGCTTTCAGACATTTAAATAAATGTATGTGTGTATATATATATATATATATATATATATATATATGTTTATTTATTTATTTATTTAGATCATGTTTTGTAACTACTGTTTATGATTAGTTAGGAAAACACGAATCAAACCTTATTCACACTATTTTGTTTTTCTGAATGCATGCAGCCCACTGAAATTGCTTTTTTTATATTTTCATAGGAATCCCAGAATTCCAAGAAAACTTTATTAGAGAATGTGTAAGAGAATTTCCAAATAGAGAATGTGCTACGTTTCGACAGGTATACTATCAAAAATGCATTATACTGAATTTTCAATTAAATGAATGATTCATTTTAATAAAAAAAAAATAGGTTGTTATGACATTAGCCGGCCAAGAATCTCCTCCAGCTTTAACAGTGTTATCTGGTGCCATAAATGGACATAGCGCATTTAATGATGAAGTAACTACATGTTTCACTTGTGGATTGCAGAAACCAGCAAAAAAGTGTTCAAAATGCCGTGCTGTTCAGTATTGTGATCGTGAATGTCAACGATTACATTGGTTCATGCATAAGAAGGCTTGTGCTAGGTTGGCACAAATGCCAGCTTCGAACACAACTGATAAATCTAATGTTGACACTGTTGAAATTACACAGCATCTAAAAAATTTAATGTCAACATAAGCTTCTACATACATACGTGTTCATGTGAATAAGTGCTTAATATAGTTTTTATTATATATGCATATATATACATATATATGTATAAATATGAATATATACATGTATAAATGTATGTATGCATATTGTGTGTGTGTATGTTTGTATATATATATATATATATATATATATATATATATATATATACATACACACACATGCACATAAATACAAATATGTGTGTGTGTTATGTGCCTGTGTCTAGATCTATGTATGTATATAATGATGTGTAATATAGTAATGTATATACATTTGTATATACAATTAACTGCATATATGTTAAAAATATTGGTATCCGTTTTGGCGTTTTTACTCACTATTAAATTGTCAAATATTGTTTTATAAATTTTAATTTAAAACGTTCAATAAAGGATTTTTGTTGATATAGTAAATCCTATGTTATTTTCTTGTTACATATAATTCAATTTTTTTTTTTTTTTTAGTATTATTGATTTTCTAAATATTCTAGATATAGTTAAGGTAATATTGTCTGTAAGCTTGCAACGATTAGTATATTCGGCAAAATTCCGAATACCAAATATTCGGCATGCTATTCGGCAGGTTTTTGGTGTCTGAGCTCGTTTGTTTTAATAGTAATTGTTATATTACTAACGCGCTATAAGTTTATTCAAGTTTTATGACTTGCAACCACTATCCGGCTACTCTTTGTTATTTAGAATATTTGGCACCACTTATGCTATTTGGCCAAATACCGAATACTTGAATACCACATGTGATGGGGAAATAAATGGTAAAATATGAAAAAAGCAATTTTTTATACATATGTAAGAAGTAATTAGAAATACATTTACATATATATGTAAAGTCTTGATTAACAAAAATAAATTGTAACAAAAAAAAAAAAAAAAAAAAAACATATATATGTAAATGTATTTCTAATTAATTCTTTCATAAATATTTAATATTTTCTTTTATAAACTCAATATTATTTTATATATAGTAGGGAGGCTAATCACAACAAAATAAATAAAAAATGATCAAATAATAGCTCTTTATTTGAAAATGCTTAGATTTCATGTAATGAATGACTTTATTGTACTGATACAACACATGCGTGTTACCATTGAATGATTCATATTAAATAATATAAACATGTAACAATAAAGTATCTTGTGAATATTCTGAAAAAAGTTCTTCACGTGATCATTTATAATGTCAAAAATCTATAAAGTTTAAATTATTATATATACAATAACGAATTAATTCCTTTATATCATATTATATAAACTAAATACAAATCCATCGCTCTTTATCGCATAAAGGCGGCCCCTTTGATTTTAACTATTCGGTATTCGGCCGAATATAAAAAAACGTGCCAAATATGCCGAATACCAAATAGTAACCAAATATTCGCGATACAATCCTAATTGATTGTTTCTTATGTATGTGTATACAGGAGAGCATGTAATTGTGCATGAGCATGTGACTCTGAAAAATAATTTGCGGTTTTGTTTGGGTAACTACTCAATCCCAGTTGTTTTAATGAAACATCCTGACTTAGTTTTATTAAAATCGAAGAAAAGAGTAGAGTAAGAATTTTAGCAGTTAAAAAATGCATGAATTAAATCAGTATTTAATTATTTTTGAGATTTTATGATTTGGCCCATTGTTTTTTCATAATACACGTTTTGTTATATTCTGCATGTAACAATAACTGATTTCTCAAGTCATTCTATAGAATGTAAATTATTATAGAAATAAGATAACGAGTCGATTTTTCTTATATGCATATTTTTCAATCACGTAGTTTAGTTGAATAATTGATACAAAAACAGGCGGAATTGAACCGGAACACTTAAGTATATATTTAAAATTTTTTTAGATTTTTTGGCTGTAATGATTATATGTACAAATGTAGAAGTAATACCAGGGGTTAATTTACAAAATGAACATGTGCTGCCATCAATAATCTTAGCTCCGCACTTCAATCGATGAAACCATGGCCGGTAATCTCGGAACAAACGTCTGTAACCCGAGTTTAGTTAGAGCCCCTGCCGCCGGTCGCGCTTGTTTTTTTTTTTTTTTTTTTTTTTCACTTTGAAATCGAATTTGACATATGACAGATACTTAAATTAAACATGGCGTCCATTGTAATAAATTTTTCATGGAGAGATAACCTAGACAATATAATAAATGCTT
Organism: Ctenocephalides felis; assembly: GCF_003426905.1. Lineage (NCBI taxonomy): Eukaryota > Metazoa > Arthropoda > Insecta > Siphonaptera > Pulicidae > Ctenocephalides > Ctenocephalides felis. Next base: position 62,026,135 of record NW_020538040.1, on the reverse strand, counting down.
GTTAGAGTAAAAAACAAATAAGCTGTCGAAGTGCATTGTTTAACGAAGAAGAAATACCAAGAAAAATGCATGTATTATGTAGTTCCAGCGAGAAACGACGAAGTAAAAGTAAAATAAGTAATAATATTTGCCGGCTTTCAATCTAAGTGAGTACTTTTATTAATATGCATACTTCGAATTACTTTCATTTGATTGTACTATTCTGATATGATTTTTCATTACAGTTTAATAATTCAGAAATAATTGAGACATTTAACTATATCAATACTAGAAATTTTAAGGTTATAAATAGACAGAGAGAATTCCTGTCAGCTCTCTGAAAGGTATGTTATTAAATAACTAAATATAAATTAATCTTGTTCTAATAATGTAGGATCATAACTAATAATTCTACATCGATTTTTTCAGCAGTATAAAAGGAAAATACGTTCAAATGTAAAATGTTTAGACGGTTTACTAAACACATTCACAAGTGTACAAGTATTGATATGAGATGAATGAATACACAGGAAAAAACAATAAGAATGAAGTCTGAAATGTGCTGAAATCTTTGCTGATCTCCCACTAATATTGAACAGTACGACTCGTAATTATATATTAAGTCAGTTTGGAGAACATACTAAAAACACTAATGATATAATCGTAAGTGAAAGGAAATTCTCAATTAATGGTGAAATTCTAGCTAGTGCAAAGGTTAATTTAGGTTTGGCTATGTCACAGGAAAAGTTTTTAAGTATTAATAATTTCATTTTGATATTACAAGAAATATTATTATCTGTGTTGTTTAATGATGATAAAGGGAATCACATTGTATAGATTTTCAGGAACTGTCAAATGACAGGCAAAGTATAATCATGATTAATGATAAAATTCTAAAAAGCAAAGGGATAAAACACCCTTAATGTGCACTTGCTTATTGCATTTGACTATTCTGAAAGAGATGTCAATAGCTTTACTCTAAAATGTCTTATTGTAGATGCTATAAGAAAACTATTAAGTACTGTTATAATAATATCAATGATTGTTGTTTTTCTTTAAGACAATGATAATAATGACATTTTGAACAAACATTTGAATGCACATTAACAATAGCGCAGAAAAGATTCCCAAATAGAGACTGTACATCATAGATATTATGTAACTTAATGTTAATCAAAATAAATATATATGTAAATATATATATATATATATATATATATATATATATATATTGGTTATATATTGATCTGAATCAATATCAATCAAAGAATTGTGGTTATATATGTATATGTATATATATAAATAATATATACATTCATGTACATTTCTATTCTTTTTGTGCTCAGCTTGAAAGGCTGATATGCTAAAATGATATTACACACACACATATATATATATATATATATATATATATATATATATATGTATATATATATATATGTATATATATATATATATATATATATATATATATTTGTATATATATATATACATTGTGGATAGCGTGTACATTTAAGTACATTTTTATGCTTTTCGCACATAGTTTTTACAGCTTACTACCATCTATTATAATCATATATAATGTATATATAATATATATATATAATATACATTGTGGATAATGTGTATATTTATGTACATTTTTATGCTATGTGTGCTTTGTTTATAAAGAGAACTATGTAGATATAATGTAGAATGTTTTTGTGAAAAATAAATGCTTCAAATTTTTTTTTTTTTCAATTTTTCTTTTTTTAATTTTGAATTAAAACGGTCCATATAATTTTGGTTCATTTCTATAGTATTTTTTATACGCACCCGTTCAGGCGGACTAGTGCCATCTGTAGCGCGGGGCTTCAACTAACACAGGAATGTGGCAACGAAATATGGCCCGAGAGAGCGATCTATATACTCTTCTTTTATCTATGGATGAAACGTCAAATCGCCCGACATAGCTATCTATTTATACTTGTTTATCTATGTATATATCTATGGGAACAGGTACTGTTCGGTTTCCTTATTATTATAATAATCACTATTCTATGTTGGTACGTTGACATTGTGCAACATTCACTTTCTGTTCCACATTAACTTCGCATCGTATTGCATTATGACATTTCGTATATTTTTAGAGAGAATGGTATTGAATGGTATTCGTATGCAAACTGCGATAACTTTGATTTAATAGTTTGATTTAGTGTGATAATTTGTGCTCGTGAATTGTAACTATGCCGAAGTTCTATAAAATAGAAATCAACAAAACAGAATGGGAAATACCAGAGAGATATCAAATGTTAACTCCAGTTGGTTCTGGGGCTTATGGACAAGTTTGGTATGTACTTATGGTTGTTTCACGTTGTACTAAATAAAAATACGTTATCATACTATTTTACTGGGTTTAAATATCTATGTTTGAACCATGGTTTATTTAAACAGCTTTAGATTTGTTTTAATGTCATATTTTACTCAAAAATTACTAAATAGATATATACATATATTTTTAAGTCTATATCAGTTTTGTTTGTGTGGGTGTTATGTTACTAGACCCTGCTTTTTACAATGCAATATTTATTTTAAATCTTTTCTTAGCTCTGCAGTTGATACAGTACATAATGTAAAAGTGGCAATCAAAAAATTAGCTAGGCCTTTTCAAAGTGCTGTTCATGCCAAAAGAACTTACAGAGAACTGCGTATGTTGAAGCATATGAATCATGAGAATGTCATTGGTCTTCTAGATGTATTTCATCCATCTACCTCATTAGAAAATTTTCAACATGTTTATTTAGTCACCCATCTCATGGGTGCTGATTTGAATAATATTGTAAGAACGCAGAAGTTATCAGATGATCATGTGCAATTTCTTGTTTATCAAATTTTGCGTGGCTTAAAGTATATACATTCAGCAGGAATAATTCATAGGGTAAGTTTTTTTAAAATTTCATATTTGGGTAACTTCATATTTAATGTAAATATTAATTATATATATATATATATATATATATATATATATATATATATCAAATATATATATATATATATATATATATATATATATCAATAATTCTTTTTCTATTTATTTATTAATTTTATTGATTTTATATGCTTATTATTTATGTGTGAATCAATAACAGCTACACAAGTCAGTAAATAATCAAGAATATAAAATTGTTTTGAAATTCTTTTGAGAGTTAACCAATTTAACAAAATTTAGGACTTGAAACCATCAAATATTGCTGTTAATGAAGATTGTGAATTGAAAATTCTTGATTTTGGGCTAGCACGACCTACTGAAAATGAAATGACTGGATATGTAGCCACAAGGTAATACACTATTTTCTTTATAATTTTTAATTTTAATATTTGCAATTATTTTATATTTAAAATCACACATTTTTTAAGATGGTATAGAGCACCTGAAATTATGCTTAATTGGATGCATTACAACCAAACTGTAGATATTTGGTCTGTTGGTTGTATTATGGCTGAACTATTAACTGGTAGAACATTGTTCCCAGGAACTGATCGTATCCTTTTTTGATATTATTTATTATAATATTGATTAACTTTTCAAATAATAGATAATTTATTAAGCTCTATAATTTTTTTTAGATCATTGTATTAAGTGAATTCATTATTGTGTGATGTGTTATCATTAATTCATTCAATATGTTTTTGCATATTTGAAAGATTGAATATTTATACTTCATTAAGTTCAATTTAGCTATTACGATTTCATGTTCTGTGCAAAATGGTTAAATATATATTAACACAAAATCATATTGGAAAATCAGGTAATCTTTGTAAATAATTTTCTACTCTTGATACTTTTGAATTGTGAATAATAGGACAGTTTCACATTCATTTTAATAGTTTTGCATTTTTCTTTTTAAATTAGGCACTGTTTCACATCGTGCTCATTTAAACCTTTTCATTATACTTCATCACATTGTGCTTATCCAATCTCTTCTTCACTGAACATCAAATTCATTAAACATTTAAATAATATAAATGTCAATATTTTTTCCAACAAAATATTTGATGTGACTGATTCATATTATTAAGCCCTTAATATGTAGGTCTGAGTAGAATTTGGGTTTGGGTTACTAGAAAATTTTGCAAACCTGAGTTCAGCGCGTACATAGTTTAATATATTCAGTTTAGAAGTAAACCTCAATAAAATGCTGTGCTACATTAAAGATAAAAAAAGATAAGGATACATATTTGCATTTTCTGTGACATATGCAATGATGTAGCTTTATGTGCTATTTCATGTTTTGAGATAAGTCATTCATTATTCAATTCTTAGTTCTCGGTGTACAATGAAATGTTTTCAATACTTTTTTACACTCTTTTCACTTTCAATGCATTAAACATATTAATGATTAATAATAAAAAACAGTTTTTGTGAATTAAATATGTGCATTGAAAGATTAAGCATGTTGATACACTTAAACGTGAATGGCATGATTTGTTATACTATATAAAGAATATGAAATTTTGTGTTCGAATTAAAGAGATTAATAACGAATGGTATTATTTGGTAAAAATAGCAGATTTTTATATTGATAGTTTTTTTTAATACCATTTTTCTCTTTCTTAGTTTTGTTATTTATCTTTGATCAACATCTAATTCATATCTAAACTTACTTGAAGATCGGAAGGACTGAAGTCATTTCTAAATATTGTCAATTTTTAGAATAAAATTGTCATTTTATGAAATTTGTCTTAGAAATTTCAAAATAATATGAAATTTAGTTTTTGATCTCAGATTATTGTTAGTTAATTACTTCCATTCTAATCTACATGTTTGAGGGTGATTTCGAATAAATTAAAGTATCTATGTGTCAGATATCAATTTTTACTATGCATGTAGCAAGCAGGCATGTGTTTTGCCTTATCGCCTCATTTAGATATACACCAATTAAATTTGATAATGGAAATACTGGGCACACCAAAAGAGGAATTTATGCAGAAGATTTCTTCAGAATCGGTGAGTTGTGTAGTTTTCCTTTATTCGCTTCATATGTGCTTAGTAGATATTAGTTTCTAGTGGTTAATGTGCTTCATGTGTATGTATATACTTACATTTTTTCTACAATACTGTTTCATATTTATGGAAGTAAATATGTGAAATACATAGCAAGTTTCTTTTTTTAACTAGTAATTACGCTTTATTTTATTCTAATTCTCTTCTCTACAATTTGCTTATTTGAAAAAATCAACTATGCTATTGAATTACAAGAAACTAATTTGTAGTTAAATTGATTTGTAATTTATTTCCTCACATTTGTAGAAACAGTAAAGAGTTAAATTAGAACTTGCTATTATTCATCAGATTTTGCATTAATAAAATAATAAACATTGTTTAATTTTAACCCATTGTTCAGCTTTAATAGTGCTATTTTAGGAATGACCTTTATGAAGTGAATGTGAATATATGTAAATCAATTCTTAAAAAAAAAATATTAATTTGTTTGATCATTAAATTTAATTCGTTTTGTGTTAATTATGTTTGTTGAGTGCAATTTTTGAAATGAATGACCTTAACTAAGAATCATGCGAGCAGATATTGATCATCTTACCAGAGTGTTGGTTTTGTGTGGAACGCCGGATAATGAAACAGTTGCAAAAATAACCAGTGTTGAGGCAAGTGCATGTACACACTTATAAAATAAATACGCGCATTTTTTGGTACTAAGTAATATATGTTATTGAATGGTGTGTTCAAAATATTTTGTGTGGGCTCAGATTTAGTGCACACTCGTGATGAATTATTAGATACTGAATATGTTTAAAACGTTTTTTTCTATACTCTTCGTATAGTGCTTAAAATTTATTTTTATTTTAGAATTAACTCCAGAAGTCAATATTATAATTATAATGAGACACATTAACTTTGGATGCGTATTGTTTGTTCGATATCTTTATAATTGTATTTGCAGCGCCATCGAAAATAATGAAAGCTGCTTCTAAACTTGGTTAAGTTTTATTGTGCATATCGTTTATATATCCTTTTTTTTATATAAAATATAAATATAAATATAAACTATAAAACATTCTGAACGAATCGTTAATTTTCAATCGCCAATTTTCAATGTGTGTTCTCAATTGATTTCATTTTTTTTTATTAAAAAATAAATGGTATTTATTTCAACAATAGTTGAAGATATTTATACTATTTATTATTATTTATTTATTAATATTTCTACATCACTTTTTTGAGACAAAGTTGTAATTATTAGTTTTATATGAGCAACAGCTTGTTAGTATTCCCGAAACTGAATTATATGAATTAATTATATAAGTTATAAAATTTATTTATTTTGTCAAAATATGGACTTAGTTCAATAACTTGTTTCAGAATTACAATATAATTAGATATTTGTATGCACTGTAATGAGCGCATCAATTGATGTTACTCGACATATTCATGTCCAAGTCCCATCCTGGTTTTGTTATGGATTCACATTGAAAACGTGGAAAGGTTAAATTATTATAGATAGCAAAAAGTCATCCCGATGCAATCAACTTATTGTTATGAATAGCTGAACCACACAAGATTCATATTCTATGTCATCGGCTTTTTCAGAAAGGATTTCTTAAACTCATCCGCAACAATCGCTATTTGATATTTTAATTATATATGCTAAGATTATAATTAACTTATAAAAGTGCTTTTGTTTTGCTAGCTTTTCTAATAATAATCTCTTTGACTATAGGCTCGAAATTACATACAATCACTGCCACCACTAAAGAAGCGCGATTTTAAAGAGGTGTTTCGCGGTGCAAATCCCTTGGCCGTGGATCTCCTGGAGAAAATGCTCGAAGTCGATTCCGATCGTCGCCTGACTGCCGAACAAGCTTTGGCGCACAAATACCTCACGCAGTACGCGGACCCCTCGGATGAACCTGTCTCAACGCCGTACGATCAGAGTTTCGAGGACATGGACTTACCAGTAGAGAAATGGAAAGGTGAGCTATCTTTGTTTCTTAGGCATGCATGCGTTTTTGTTTTGAATATACACTACTGCAATGCTTTTTCTCATTTGAGAAATTAATTAAACAAGGTGCGAAGGGCGTTATGTCCTTTGGACCATCTGCAAGTACAGTAGAATCTCACTAATCAGACACTCCTAAAAACCAGAGGGTATCGGATTACTGGATTATAGTCATAAGTTTTAATATGTGTTATTGGAAATAGCGGAGGAATTTCCAAAAAATTGCTCAGCGCTTCGGTGGCGAGGGTGTCGGATTAGTGGAGGTATCAGTCTAGCAAAGTGTCATATTAGTGAGATTCTGTACTTTTAATGTCTGAAAATAATTGTTGATAAGCAAGATATGAAAACTAGCAAATAGCTTTTGAATTAAGAAATAATTTTAGTTTTAGATAATTTAGTTGAGATATTTTTAACAGAAGAATCACAATTATATCAAATTGTTAAGTTTTCATAATTTGTTAAAAAACATCTTAATTATGAGGAATGGGTTTAACTGATATTTGTACCTATGACTATTAGTCGCGATTATTAGTTGACATATTTAGAATGGGATTAGAATGTATAAATTTGACTGGAAGTTATCTTTTAGTTCTAACCTATATTCAACCAAACCATCAATTCATTAAAATAAAAAACCCTGTTTTGAGCAAATATAGAGAAAATCGTTTGTCTATTTTTTAACACAAGGGTGCTACTTGGCTTATCATCACATAATAAACTTAACTGGTAAAACTTTACACAAATTATATCTATGAAGTATTTTTGAATATTTAAAACTATATTTCTTTTACCGCTAATTATGAAGAGCAGTATAAAAATTGATCTATCTTTTTAATCAGCATGAGCTCTAAATGATATCGATAGATTGAGGGTGCTACTTGGCTTATCATCACATAATAAACTTAACTAGTAAAACTTAACACAAGTTATATCTAAAGTATTTTTGAATAATTAAAACTATATTTTTTTAACCGCTAATTATGAAAAGTAGTATAAAAATTGATCAATCTTTTCAATCAGCATGAGCTCTAATTGATATCTAATCTAATATAATATAATATAATATAATCTTTGAATTATTCTTTCAAATCAGTTTAGAATTTTATTTCTGTGCCTAGAAAATATAGGAATCGGATTTTCTAATTATAACATAAACTTTACTTTCTGAAAGTTAAATAGTAGTTCAAAATTTTTTTTCTTGTTATTGGAATAGATATCGGTGTGATACCAAATTTGCTGCCTTCTTCATGGAATTGCTATCGTTATTAACATTTTGAAACATATAATGAATATTGAAATCTTTCTCATGCTTTCATGCTTCATATATATTTTATTTTTGTTAATGACAAATATTTTATGCATCTATTTATAACGGTTAACAATTTTCACTAATAACTTCATCACAAGTAACATTATTTATCAATCATGTTTAAATGCATATACATATGTTACATATTTTATTCACATATTAGTGCTTTCCATTTGGTGCATCACCATATCATTTATCATGTAGAAATATAGGCTGTTATGATTCTATTAGCTTGCTTTTATTTGTAATTAACTAGTCCCGATTTGGTATATGGTATATTTAACAATATTTATTTCACAAAGTATTTTCTGTATTCCATAGAATATGTCTATGAGGAAGTCGTAAACTTCGTACCACAGCAACAGCCTACAGGACCTCAACCTTAGAGTCATAAGAAATGCCGTCCACTGTTAATATATTAAAATACAGCACATTAAGATATAGATAAACGGTAGCAGCCCCTTAGACTCTATAAGTTAATAATAAAAATTATATATATATATATATATATATATATATATATATCATATACATATACACATATAAAGGCCTACTAAAACTACTTAAATTTGCACACATCTTTGGCACATGTAGCTAATGTTACTGTTACATTATTAAATGCATCTAGAACATTGATTTATCAACCGGCAAGTATATTTATATTATGATATGTCAATTGTGCCTTATAAGCCTTATTTTGATACGTTTAATACAATTTTAGCCTTAGTTTGATACATTAAATTGAATCTTGATCGTGAGCGTGAATGATTTATTTTATGCTAAATTTTCCCTTTGCATTATTTTTATACCTGAAATAATCATTTTATTACTTATAATACAATTATTATTACTATTCAATACTGTTGAGAAAGTGTGCAAATTTTCAGATTTATGCTGATTTAGCAGACCTTACAATCACATCGCATACGCGACAGTACAAATGTATAAAGAAGCCGCGAATGGTTAGAATACTACCCAACGCTTTAGAATAAGTTATTTAATTTTAAAATATTTTGTATATTTAAATTTCAACAGTTAGTTGAAAATAAGATTTTATTAAGCGTTATAGTAACACAAAATTTTAACTGTTTATATATTAAAATTTATATGTTATTAGCATTATGGATGGATTCTATTATAGACACTTTTAAATAACAAATCAATTCATTAGTTTTTATTATAAGTGAGCCATTATTTCAATGAGATTAGATGTGGGCGGTTTCAAGACTTATACTAACCCAATATTATTTTTTTTAAACATACTTTCAACGCAAGAAATACTATCCAAACATTACTGCAATAATATTCACCAGTTGAATTGAAAATTTCGAAATTTTTTTTTTACTTAATTGTGATTCAAATCAGAACTGAATGTCTTGTTGAAATAACATTGAATCTATTCCTGAAGAAATAATATAATCCAAATATTAATAAAATAAAAAGAAAGTAAATATTACAAATAAAATGTAATTTTTACTTCATATAATTAAAATCACATTTATTGAATAAAAAAAACTTTATAGTGATATTATGATGTATATAGTATCTGGATTAGTCCAATTTATCAGTGCTTTACATGTTAATAGTATTTATCAGTGCTATTTCATCACAAATGATAGAATTTTATAAACAAATATTTTTTATTTTGTTTAATATTTGCACATTTTTGCTGGTATATGTTTCTATGAATGTGTTTATAGCTGTGTGTAATATATATATACACACACACACACATATATATATATATATATATATATATATATATGTATATATATATATATATATGTATATGGGTGTGTCTATATGTATACACATCTTTGTAACGTGTGATATAGTATTGTCAAACAATGGTATAAGTGCAATACTCTATTTTGTAAAAATTTGAAAATTGCCTTTATTTATATTTTATAGCGTTTTAGATTCAAATTATAAACTACATCACAATTAACTTAATTTAAAATTAAAACATCACAAAAATACATTTTGCCATAAGTATTTGTTGCGTACAAACTTTTCATAAATAATTAAAATGGGTACATAAAATGTATGTATATATGTTATTATCACAATGCCTTATACGAATTACTTTTTAGAAAGTAACAGTTACATTTTAGTTAGTAACTTATATCTAATGCCACATATATCGTTTATTAATTTAATATTTTATATCATAAAGCTGTAAGTGGTTTTAATCATATTGGTTGTATTGTACATGTTTTTTTTAGTGAAATATTTTAATAATATTACAGGATTGTTCATATACGAAAAAATATAATTTATTTATTGTTTGGAAATACGATGGTTTTACTTACCCAAACGTTAATTGCTTTTAGAATTACAAATAACTTTTAATAAGTGATACTTGAAATATACTTGTATATGCAAAACTTATGACTTCATTACACTCTGAGTGCTCAGACATATTGTGCTACTCTAGCTGAATTTTTTTCGGATTAGGTATAATAATTTTTTATTATTTTTTTTTTATTATCTCTTTTATTTACAACTGTCCAGTAAAGGACATTCAATAAATTTGATGAATTTTCAATAGTCGGCCGAAAAGGGACATTGTATACTACAGGGGCATGTTGGAAAAAACTCAGTAGTTGTTTTTTCATTCGTATAATCATTGATCCAAATATGTGTAGTTGAGATTTGATTTGCATTTAAGTTATTGTTATAAATGCAATACATATTCGGAATATGCGAAACGATTGACTGTTCACAGGGCAAAAATTTTCATTTAGTAATATATAGTAATTTGTGATAATATATAACCTGCCAATCTAGCAAATTTTTTTTCGAAACGTATGTACCAGTTCTGCACACAATTTTCAGAATTTATTTTCAACGGTATTCGGCCGCAATTTCGTCGGATAACGAGCTTCAGCAAGACAAACTAATCGGTTCTTAATGCAATGTTTATATGTTTAATTGTTCAATTTACAATTTTATTCTTCCTCCTGGCTTATGAAATTTTGTTCTCGAACTTTTCATCCAAACTGTATGTAAGCCGATGTACGTTCTTGGTGTCGAAAACATTGCTTTCACAAAACGCGACATTAATTAATCTTTATAAAATTGTACTTTTAGGTTCGATGTTTAAGTTTTTTTTGTTGCCTTGACAATGCTTTTAACCCTTTTCGGTCGGATTAAATTTGGAGATGGGTATCGTAGTACTCGGAAATATTTTCCATCGATTGAGCAGAACACGCAAGTTTAGAATGTGTAAAGAATATTTAATAATTGTTTTGTGATCTTTAGATATTTTTTTATTCAATACACTTATCTAGTGTTGTTTTTGTATAAAAGTTATGTTATATAATTAGTGTATGCTGTATGAATGCATACAGTGTGTACACTATTCGTATAGTAACTTGCCGTGGTGGCTAAAAGCAGACATACGATCGGAACGGTAAAAAGGCTTTGGTGGCTGAGAGTGGACAAACAACCGAAAAGGGTTAAGTTTAGTACCGTGCGACATATTTGTAAAAATGTTAAATATGTCATAGTAACAAAGCATCAATTTCAGTTGAATCGCGCGAATTCGCTCGTTACGGTAACATCTCGAGATATCATTTTGTTAATAACAAAACAATATGTAATGGATATTAAAAGATATTGAGAAGAATGCTATAGTTTGTTTGATCAACATTGATCTCTACAAAAATGCCTAAGATATTGGTCATAAACATACATTTTAATCCAGAACCCCCGGCGCTCTATGATTTTTTTTAAATATTGAATTCTAGATTAAAATTATTGTATTGCCACTTCTAAATTGAGCAATTTAATTGGATACAAATTGAAAAACATGATGTCGTGTTTTCAGCGTATTACTAAATATACGATTCGTAATGTAAAAACCAAATACGGAATGGAAAGATAAGCATTTAAACTAAAATGCCATGATTACGTGGTAAAGAAATAAGCATTGCAGAATTCGGCGGCCTGATAGTTATAGCCCGGTCAATTTAAACTTAAAATCAGGCTGAAGGTTACAGTAATTCATAATGGGCTGTAACTTGGCAGACTTGTTTAAAATGCAATTATAAAAGAAATCTCATAGATACATAAAATTATTAGAAAAGTTCTCATCGATCCGATGCGAGCTAAAAAAAATGACACAAGGTCAAAGGTAAAAAATGACCCTTTTGCGATTTTTAGCTAAATGGTCAGTTTTATCGCAAAATTACCTGAGACAATATTGTAGAGCATGAAATTATCTACAAAAAATGCATGAATACTTTTTTTGCTCAGACACACCGTTTTAAAGTACGTTAAAACGCCACCTACGAGATAGTGTGCTTAGCTCGTTTTTTTACTTGGTTTTCTCAGTAGGCCTATTTCGTGATTTTGTTTGTTTCGGAACACTTGCAAAATAATATTTGTGAATGTGGGTTGGTAATAATTATAAAAAAGCAACTAAATTTATTTCTGGTAGTCATAATTTTCAAATGTTTCTACATATTTTCGTATCGTTTTCTTGATCTTCTTCTTCTTCTTTACTTCGAGTACAAACTTGTCCTGGTTTAAAAAAATACATAATTTGTTCCATTGTAGTTGGATATCTTTAAAACGGTGGCTCTGAGCTAAAAAAATATTTTAGCATTTTTTGTACATAATTTTATGCTCTACAATATTGTCTCAGATCTTTGACCTTGTGCCATTTTTTTATAAATGTATTTTAACCAATTTTGCCAAGTTACAACCCATTATGAATTATAGTAGCCTTGAATGCGTAAATTGACCGGGATATTACATTCGTCACGAATAAGTCTTACATATTCGTAGCGAATGAAGCTGTCAGGCCGCCGAATACTAATCTAAATTGGCACTTTATGTTTACTTTTAACCATTTGAGCGTAAAATCAATAATTATTTAACTATACATACCCGTTTAGTTACACAGAAAAGTTTTAATAAGTTGCATCAATTTTAAAAATGTTCTTCTCCACTGCAATATCAAATGGTTCTGCCCGACAATTGTGCTTATTCTATCATAGCTAAACTCATATTTTATTTTCTACAATGTTAAATATATCATAATAAAATTTCAACCGTTACTGAGTATCTGTATAAATACCTGTTCTGGAAAGAAATGTTTTAACGATGCTATGAGGAAACTTCATAGTGAAACTTTTATATTTGCTTTTCGAATAATTTTATGTATTTTTTTCTTATAAATGTTGATATTTCACATTAGAACTCGTTGAATACTGTTTATATTTTTATGTATGGTTGCATGTGCACGTCTGAGATTGATAATAGACTTTATATCCCTTTTTCTATTAAATCCATCAATTATAAAATTTGTTGTTATAATGTCAATTATTAGATTTGCACCTTGTGTTCTAGTTTTTTTTGGAAGCATTTTTTTGTCCCGGGTTTAAGGTTTTTTTGTCTTAGATTTGTCCGGATTGGCTCGAATTTTTGAAAAGTATACGTTGAAATTGAATTTTGCTAATATTTGTTAAATAGTTGTTAATCAAAATCACAATAACCCATCAAATATCTGAAAATATTATGTACCATTTTCAACAGTGCGATAATTAGCAAATAAATTACGAAATAAACTTTAATTGCCTGGCTTGACGAGTGACAAGACTTGATTTAAAATAGACACGATACAAACGATATTTTTACTAAATTTAATAATTTAGAAAATTATCCAGAAATTTACACAATGCCTATAAGAGTAAAAAACCATAGATAAATAAATATAAAGTGACTTATACTTATTGACAGTAATTCTGATTTAAAAAAATGTTCATTTAAAAAAAAAGTTTTTTTATTGTATCCTCAAATAGTATTTATTTATATGGATACCTTACCTTATAAGAAAAATATTCATTCCAATTTTTTATTATGAAATATTAAATATGAATATGTGCCTAAAACACGGACATTCTGATTGGTATGATTTTTTAAATAGCAACCTCTTGAGGTCAATTCTTTTAAAAGAAAAACACGGAACTAAAAAAAAGGAAACGAAATCGATGACTTTTATTGTGGCAAATCTAATTAGATTACGTTTAAGCATACCGGCTGATGTTTTTTTTTCGGATCTAAAATTATTGTTCTATTGAATACATTAAATGGTCTAAACGGGGAATTTAGCTAGTTAACACTTTATTGACTATTAGGTATCGATTTAATTGGCCTACAATATGCCAGTGTTCGTAATTGAAAAGCTAATTAATAGGCTGCATCGGGCGCTTTTTCTGCAACATGACGTCAATACGGTTGATAAGGTATCCTTTTCATATAAGAATAGAGTTCAGTATTATTTTTTCCCAATATGTTCAAATGTGGACGATTCGTTTCAATTTAATTGCCGCTCATCGTCAGATAAATGTACTCGCGTCAGACAAGTCTGTCTCTGGCGAAGCGATTGGGCCTCTTTCGTCGCGTGTGGTCTTTACGAGCCGAACACCATAAAACAAGCAACTTATCTGCAAATGGAAATAATTAGTGATAGAAAAACAGATAAATAATGAAACAGAAGCCGGATGCCATGTATGTATCTAAGTAAGGTATATTATTGAGGCGGTTTTAGTATTTCATGCCGGTCACGCGTCTTTTCCGCTCAATATAAACGGTCACCGTCCCTTGAATATCAATCGGTATACATATTATATTCTACTATCATTTGATTTTTCTTGAATCGTTTTTTATTAAAATTATTTATTTTATTATGCCGTAATTGTAATGTATTTAACCAATGCCGACTCAGCAAGAATCTGTAAAGAATTTGAACTAATTATAATATTGAATAATTATGTTAATCTCACATAATAATTTGAAATTTTGATACAGCTATTACCGGCACAATTACATAAGTCGAGTAATGGGGATGAAAAGATAATAAAATTTATTTTTTGATATTTATTTTTGTGATGTTTTTACTTTTACTTTTACTATTACTTTCATGTTTATAGGTAAAACAGAATATTGTTGATAATTTATACTAAATAATTAATTAGCGTTTACTTATTTCCGTAGGAAGTTTAGCTTCCATAAGAGCAAAAAATCCAAAATTGATAATTCAAGTTTTAAGTTGACGGAGCGTCCGATATAAATGATTCAAAAAAATTTATTTGTATTGACGAAATGAATAATTGATTAAATTTTTGAGTAGGGTGGTCTAGCGGATTCAGAGATCCATTAGAAAAAAGTAAAAAAAATGCCATTTGGCGGTCAAAAATTATTATTAGACATATGTACATCAAATTATCAGATGTTTTATATAGATTTTTTAATAATAAGTGCAAATTTTGCTTATATTTTTATAGATTTCGTACTAATGTTTATCCGTTAGACTGCGGCGCGGCGTTTACGCGCTTCGATATATCGTCTCTAAAACGGCTACAAAGCGCAATTGCTATTGAAAAAGTTTCAAAAACTTTCGAAATATAAAAAAAACTAATTTTTAAAGGTCATATTTAAAAAAAAAATCATAATACTCAAATCTAGTTTCCTCAGTTTTCAAAAAAATTTTGAAAGAAATTTGTTAGGAATTTTCAGCAATTTGCCTCAAGGCACGATGCTAAGCACGACTAGTTATTATTACTATTAATTTAAGTAATATTTGATTATTAATATTACTTAAGATGTTACATATGAATCTGTTTCAAATGCTTCTTTATATTAATATATAACATAAATTTATATACCCGAATATATTTAAAAACTTATTAAACAATATTTCATTAGTATGCAAATTGTTTTCTAATAGACTAATATTAATTATATGCAAGCAAATAAATAATAGATATAAATGCAAATTTATATTCAAAAAATGACCCGAAGGTCCGCACTGAGACATAATATAATTGTATATTAGCATTAATGTTTTTAATGTTAATAATAATATTATTATCAAATGTTGTAGGCACTTCGAGTATGTGCTTTCTAAATATTAATTTTATAATAGCAAAAAATAACATTTTTTGCATTATAGTACATATTTCAAATTGTGTAAAACTACAATGTACGAGTAAGAATTGAATAAAACTATGTTTGTCTTGATTTTGTGTCGCGCGTTAAGTTTGTATTTATTTTATGTATTATTTTAGAACGAAATTAATTAATTTTACAATCTTTCATAATGGTACAATAATATACCTAAATGCTACATAATAAGCAAACTACTAATTCGAGTATAGAAGTTGAAATTTTAAATAATCATTTAGGTGTACTCATGCAGAATTGATATGCAGTTTCGTAGTTTTTGTTATTTGCTTCAAATTAAAACTCGATTTTGTATATAATTTCTGTAATTCTGTTAATCATTGTGTAAAAAAGATACGATCTATGTTTACACTATTTTGTTTACTGTAAAAGTAGCATAAAAATTTGCATGTGATTAAGATGCCAATTTCAGTGAAACAACTGTAATTATTTTTTACAGTTTCAACTGTTGAAAAGCATGAACTAGCGTTAATATTTTTCAATTTTCAATCCAAAGCCAAGTTTTTCCTGGTCGCAAATAGAATACATTCGTATTCGATTACTTTTTATTCGTCTCTTTTGTAAATACATGGGCGAAATACATTTTAGATTCAAGAGAGTTTTATAAGAGGGATGGATTATACATATATATACATATACGTATACTTATACATATACATTTACACACACGCATACGCACATCCATATAAAACCATAAATTGTACAAAATCATAAATGTATTTTAACGAAATATTTTAAATGCCGTAAGGATAAAAGCGTTTTGATATATTTATCAATGTGTGTCTATTTGTCATTATGTATCAATTTTCTATTAATTGGCATACTTCTCTTTATTACCTATTATATTTACCATAATATTGCATTCAGGAATTATATATAATGTTGACTGTTTATTTCAGCAGGGGCACAAATTTAACAAAAGTAACGCATTCAGTTTGGAGATTTAAATCTTGTTGGAATAAACATCATATTGGAATTGGCAGTATCAAATTGGGTTCCAAGTTCAAATCCATAAGTCCAACTAGTAAGTACGATCATTATAAGAGCTTTTACAATATCTTTACAGTAATCAGTAATTTCCTTTCCTATTTTATTATCATTTCACGTAAAACAATAGCGCTAGACAGACTGGGAAATACTTATATATTATATAGGTATTTGAAGTATTTTGCAGCCCAATCGTTGAATTGAAAAAAGGTTAAAATAGATTTTTTTTTCATTGTGTTAAATGTTTCGACACTTGACGGGTGTCTTCATTTAGTAATCAAACCAAGAAAAACAAAAAATATATGAAATTTATGAAACACTATAACAATTAATAATATAATAATAATTAATAACGAGAGAAAATTAAAAGAGCACATAATGCTCTTCTAATATTGTGTGTTATTCGCTCGGAGTCACTCTCAATAAATTTTATATATTTTTTAATGTTTTTCTTGGTTTGATAACTGAATGATGACACACAATAAGTGTCGAAACGTTTAAGAGAATAAAGATTTTTTTTATTTTAACCATTTTTTAAATCGACGATTGGGCTGCGGAATACTTCCAATATGTATCAACGTCGACAAAACTATCAACATTATATAGGTATATATTTAAATCGTAAAGTTATGATATTGAAAGCCAATAATTAAATGATTGAATCCCGATGCGGCCCTGATGCTATTTCGTCCTTGCGAGGCCCGTCATCTTGGGTGGTCTCTTTAGAATGAGTGTCTCCACTTTTTTCTCCGCGCTGTTTATATTTCTATTCGTTGCTCGATACAGAAACACAATAATATGCGTTCGATTCACGTCCGAGAGTTGCGCTCCTTCTTCACGGTTTCACTAAAAATAATGTGTACGCTGAGAAAATAATATTTAAAAAAAAATTAATTTCTGATTTAATTATACACATGTTTAACTCTCTATTCGTGTTATCCATGTATTGTATTCATATACATATATAAAAGATTTGTCAAAGATGTTTAAATGAACAAAACTAGTACAAATTGGCCACAATAACCAAAAAATGGTAATAATTTGACTAAAGCTGTATGTATAAATAAAATACATGGAAAACATATATCGAAAATTAAAAATATGTGTAATTGAACCAGAAATTAGAATTTTTTGCAAGACGCATGAAATAAAGCTGAAGATATAGTGATAAGAACACCACTGAGCACGATCATGAAAAGGAAAGGAAACTAGGTCGGATCCATATTGCAAACAGAGATATACATCAAACGCCTGCTGCACGACGTCTGAAGGTAGATGGACTGAAAGGAAAAACAAGAAGAAGAATGTAGATGATTGACGACTAAAGCGAGAAGAGAATTAAAGCCGAAGCATGACCAGGACGAATGGAGCAGAAGTTTGGAAAGGAAAATGTATTAAATAGCCATCACTTATGATAATTATGGATTACAAGTATTATATGAGTTCGCATAAGATCACAATGTTTATAGAAAAGGCGCGACAATACATGAATCTTTTGTGCGATAATTCATGGATAAAAAATTATATGTTTAACTATGAATTGGCTTCACACTACAACTATACATTAGATTTTTCAAAATCTAATTTAGTTGATTAACCAATGGTTCAAGTTACCATAAATTGTCGAACTCAATATACTCTTCAAATTTCAATATATTACTCATTATATAAACAACTAACGTATTTATCACTGCCTGCGATTTCTTGTCCTTTTCCAAACCATATAGTTAATTACGGTAATACATATTATTCATACATATCGGCTTCTTCTGGTTTGAATATGATTTTTACCTTTCTATAGCCTAAAATTAAATTAGAATGAATATACTTTTAGTTCTTTACATTCAAAAGTACACCAGTTAAAAATTACTGCAAAATGATAATTAAGTCATTTAAAACATAATCTTTGTAAAATCAGTTCATTATGATTATGATACTTAATTTAGAAGTCATGTGTAAAAAATTCAATTCAATCTCTTGTCAGGAGAATAGAAATTACTTTCTCATAAATTGCAAAAGTCTTGTTTTCTTATCATAATCATTAAACCTCCGTCGGTCGGAGTGGTCTGGCCAGACTTTCTTCGACTTCAATTTAAAAAAAAATACTTTTAGTAATCCTATCGACTTGAAATTTCTGGACTTTTCCTAAAATTTCATTAACTGTCAATCAATGAAAAAATCAGGAGGAAAAAATGTGTGGTCCAGCCAGACCACTCCGACCGTTCCAAGGTAAATAAATATGCTACCGACGGAGGGTTAATTGGGTGATTGACAAAATTTAATAATTACTCCTGTAAGAATAAAGTTTATTATTGCAAATTCCACAATTTACAATGATACCAATGTGTTTAATATTAGTAAAAATCTGTCGGACTATTGTTAAACGATGTGGAAGTAGCTCAAGAAACACATTGGTTGACATGTAGGAACACACATCTGCATCGATAAATTGTTATTTATGAACATGAAATTAGAGACATAATTTTTAATAGAAGACAAAACTATATCCTACGCTAAAGAATATTACAAATCATTTATTGCTTTATTCTATTTTCTGCAACGCATAAAGCACAATAAATATAGAAAAAATACAAGTTGGTTTTGCCATGCAATATAAAAAAAATAAGCAAATTGATTCTAAATCTAATGATAAATATCTTTTCAATTATCTGAATTAAAAAATCCGTTTTACAGAATGCGAGTTAAAAAAAAACGTAGTATCTGACCACATATACTTATGAACAAATTATTTTTCATAATAAATAAACAGATTTTTTGCATACACAATTATTTTTCTTTGATAAGATGAATTTTTGAATATAGAAAGAAGAATATAGAACTTTGAAATATTCAAATAGGTACACAAAAGACAATTATTTTTCTAGAGTTGCTAATCTATTTAAGAGGATTCATACTTTAAAAACTAGGCCTAAATGGCATTTATTAAGGTGACCATATTTTATTAGTTTAAAACCGGGACGATCATTTTATTGTTAGTTATGCTAATCCGAGACCGTGGTGTGGGGGGTTGTTATCTATGCTTAATAGCTCAAATATAATTGCCGGCGGCATCCGAGTCGGAAGGGTTAAAGTAACAAATACTATTTAAGGATACAATAAAAATCTGATTTTTTAACATAAATCTATTTTTTTACATTAAAATTGCTGACTTTCAGTAAGAACTTTATTATTTTATTATGTTATATAATATCCTATATTTTTTTATGAATTTTTTTCGCTTTTAAGATTTGCATAGAACTCTATTTAACTTTCTTCATAATTTATTTAGTAAAAATTAACACTTTGTGCCAGGCAGTCAAAGAGTTAACTTTAATAGTTTTTGCTGTTTTTTATAAAATTGAAAATAAAAATTTGGTATTCAAATTTGATTGAATTTGAAATTGTTTGATAGAATACTTGTTCTATATATCATTTTCAGTATTTCATGGGTAATTCTAATTTTATTGTGATTGCGAAGATTCAATAAGAACCTATACTTTTCGAAAACCCCGAACATTCTGAGACAAAAGTTCTAAATCCGGGATAATTATTCCTCTTAGAAAGACCCGGGACACTAGGTTGAAATCCGGGACTGTTCTGGCCAAACCGGGACGTATGGTCACCTTACATTTAGCCTTAACCAATAAGTAAAGGTCCTGCTAAATAACTTCTTTTTTTTTTGAAAAAAAAAACTATTGAGCATATTTTTTACTTTTTTATATGAAAGTAAAATCTTTCCGGTAAATAAAATCTAACAATAAGCAAAAACAAAAATGAGAAAAAAAGAACTATTATATTTTTAGAACAAAATTAAAAAATAAAGTTGAACGGCGGACCCTGTAGTGAGTTTAGCTATTTAAAATTATCAATTGTTTATTTCGAAAATATTTTTTTTACTTTCACTTGCATGTCCTAAAAGCGCTGCTTATTATTTCAAACTTTAATGAATTTCTATAACCAAACGACTTTCTGTAGACCTATAATATTTTAGGGTTTTCTACCTTAAAGCCATATTAAATTTTATAAAAAATGTAAAAGATTATAAACTTTTAACTACGAAAAAATGGCTCATCCCGTGGATTTTTGCGGAATGATATCATCTAACGGTTTTTAAGTTTACAAAATCGGTTCAGTATTTTTTATTCTGAATTAATTTTCTCAATTTATAAACGTGACTTCTGTATTTGTATCAGTATTATCATAGTATTTTAAACTGTATATGATTTTTCTCAACGGTGATGTAGACTTAAACCTTTAATTTAGTCAAATACATACATCAAGTGCATGTACTTGTTTGCGATTTGCAGATATCATTTACCTACCAAGTAGTAATCAGTTTTATGACAATTGCACATGAACTTTCGCATAATTAAAATTTTATTACAGTTACGAACGTCATATAAGCGAAATTAATTTAATTGTTTAATCGTCAAACAGAATGAGGATAATAAAAAGATTAATCGCTAATAATTTATTATGGATGTAAAACAAGAGATTGTACATGCTTTGGTCATTCTGCTATCTGCTATCGTACATAAAAGTTGTAAGTAAATTGAAATTTTATTGCACTTAATTTACGTAATACAAATGTTATGGATTTCTTAGTTATAATTAGTATTTTATTTACTGTTTGTTTGACTTTTTTTTAGAAATGTATGTTTCAGTATTGCTTGACGTAATACACAAATGTTTTTATATTTTAACTTAGAGTTCTTTTAAACGTAATGTAAATTATACTGTAAATGACAATAATGCGAGGTATATCATGTTGTCTGATGGCAATTTTATTTGTTTTTCGTTTATTAACATTTAATAAAATATCTAGTATAATATACAAGAGACTTTCATCGCTAAAGAATTATTTACCGCATTGGATATAATTTTCTAATAAATATGGATAAATGGAAATTTATCCTTAGTAAATATACTTTTAGTATTCAAGAGTTTGATGAAATTGATTTGATTTCGATAAATTTCGAGTCAATATTTTGCCTCAAATCAAGCAACTTCGCTATCAGGAGGTAAACGACCATATTTGAAAATCTATAACAAAAGTACATATTTTCTTTCGTTGTTAGTTTTTTTGATTGTGTGTTAACGAGACCTTAATATAATTTTCAAGTCGACGTAATTTTATTTTTTTATAAGATGTTTTGTTAATTTTAGGTTAGATTTAACAGATGTTTTTATATAACTTCTATAATAGCTTACATGTGGGTGACGTAAAAAGGACCAAAAGTGGCAAATAATGAAAATACAAAATAATAAAAATGTAAATTAAATTAATAGTTATTAAACTCTGATGATGAATATTTCTAACAAAACACCAGATCAGATATACAATGTTATTTTTGTGATAAATGTCTTGCATTAGTTGAATATTGTAGCTAATATTTCGTAAAATCCCTTTAAAATTGATAGTAAGACAACTATTTTACCTTGCCTAAAATAAAGTAAAATAAATTCAAATTTAAAACAAAAAATAATTTCAAGTTGCATTTGAACTTTGCGTTCAAAAGAATTGTTTCGTGTTTTCTTTAAATATTTTTTGACCTCAGATTATAGATCTTTGTTTAATACCAACAAAAATGTTTAGGTCTAATTATGTTTTTTCCTCAGTATTTCACCTTGACCATTCTTATAAAAATAAATTATCAATAATGTCAGAGGTTCGAAGAACGAAAAGTTTATAATCCTTGAATCTTAAATTCGGCGGATATCCTGTGCGGTTAGGATAGTAAACTCGAATTTCGATCCGACCACAAAAACTATTTTCAACGAAATTAGAACAAGGACACAAACCAATTATATTTTTTTCTTATAATAAGAACTATGCTACGATTAGACGCTGTTCGGTAGCGAAAAAATAAATGTATAATTTTGGAAAATTATTTCAATTTTGTTTGATCACTACCGAGAGAGATATGATGTCATAATTGCATGAATTTTTATTTATGAATGGGCGTACCCATTTTTTATTGTATGGACTACTTGATACTTGAGATTTGAAATTCCGTATTTATATTGTTTAATTTGATTCCACTCTATATTTAAGTAGCACACTTTGTCTATCCTTTGTTAGAAATGTGAGAAATCTTGCCTAAGAAATTGTTAGCTACGTTTTTTTACATTAATGTCAAGTGAAGGATACTAAAATTATATTTTTCTCTCATTTGGATTTAGATCACATTTTACTTCTCAAACATCTGCTTCCATACCTACGGGTCCTGTAACTAGGCTTTCAATTCCCTCTCTTTTCCCGTGTCAGCCGTTCATCATTTGCATTTCTATCCTTATCGTTATAATACTCCTTAATTTGTTACATTTTTTAATGCTATTTTTCAATACGTATTTGATTATGTAGCCAATGTGTATGTATACATATTTGCCTTTCATTATTTGAATTATGTATTTGTGATCATGATATTTTGTGAAAAGATAGAAGATCTTGCCTCTTTGTTGTTTTATCTTATATTTGTGATAGTTTTGCTTCGAACCCCTTTCATATTTCCCTTTTTATTTTACTTACCGTTTTTGGCCAATATCTATTTGAATGTCTATCCATTCGAATCTTATTTATTGCTTTAGGTTGGCTTAGTCAATGTTGGCATGTGCATCTGCACCTGTACCTCTTTTGCTTTCGGTTTTATGTTCAGTAGACAATCACTCTAACAATTCACAGTGAACACACTTTTCACAGTTTAGTTCTATTCTATGATCTCTACTCATATTTTGGACTTGTGTTTTCCATGTAAAACCACCCGATGCGATTTCTTCGTGACCTTACCACCTTATCAAACTCAGTCCTACGTCATCTACTTTTCAGCAGTCAATTCTTCTTTCCAAAGTTCTCCAGTTTTCCTTTACTCAAACTTATTTCCAACGTTTCACTTTACTACCTGGAAGTCAAAGTCAAGACCGTAAATTTGTTGCCACTTTTGATGGCTCTCCAGCGCGTCCACCCGGAGAGCAGAATGGAAGGTTATGCTTTACCTATGGGAAGGTCTTTTTAACTCCGGACTAATTTTCTATAAGATGAAGACATCATTTGATCTTTTATCTTTTAGCTTTCATACCTACTCTGAAAAAATAATTGTGGTTGTATTCCTTATTTTATATGGACTTATATAAGTATACATGTATATATCGATTGACGTATCCAGGATTTTTTGTTAAGTTAATCATTGAAATTTGTAATGAAAAACAGGAAGTTAGTAAGTACTTGAGACATTTTGGAACTGGCTATCATTAGCCTTTTCTATCAAAAACAAAATACTTATTATTATAATGTTAAGGTAATTATTGCAATATAGTAAGAAAAATAACTGAGAACTTTTTTAAAAGAATGGATTATAAAACTCAAATAACATTGTATAAAGTATAATTTAGTATAATTTATATAATATTAATATGCAAATGTTAGAATCGTGAAACTAAAATTATTTATCTGCGGATCCGATCGAAAAACACGTGATTATTCATTAAGTTATATCTATGTAGCGTAGAGCGGGCCCACAGGTGGTCGGGTGAACTCCGTATGTATACGGCACCCGTACCCATAGCTCGTTCAGTGGACGCCGTATTTATACAGCACCCGTAACGAAAGGGTTGAAATTATAAACTAGCTGTAAGTGGAATTCTGTCTTAAGGCAATTAAGACATCGTGCCTTAAGGCAAATTGCTGGAACTTCCCGTACCAAAAATTTATTAACGATTAACATTTTTAAAAAAATTTACTTCGAAAAAATAAATTTTTGAGAAACTATAAATTAGACAAAAAATTACTTTTTTTGAAAAAAAAAAATTTTTAATTTTTTTTTTAAAAAAATGTTTTCTTTATTTTGACATATTTTGGAAGATCTGAACTTTTTTTCAAAGCAATCGTACTGCTTTAACTGCATAGAGACAAAATATAAAGCGCATAAGCGCCGCGTCGCAGTCTATCGGATAAACATTGGTATGGAACCCATAGGAATGTAAACAAAATTAATACTTATTGTTAAAATCTCTATAAAATATCTGATAATTTGATGTGCATATGTCTAATGATCATTTTTGACCGCCAAATGGCATTTTTTTTTTACTTTTTTCGTTAGATCTCCGAAACCGCTAGACCAGTGATTCCCAACCTTTTTTGGGCCCCGCCCCACCTCAGGGTTTAAAAAAAACGTTATGCCCCTCATACAATTTTTTTTGTTCTTGAAAAAATATGAATGCTAACTTTTAAGATAAAATCGCAATTAAATTGTTATTAAACATCATAAGTAAAATTTCGGAATAAGCCAAAAAAGCCTAACCTTCAAACTAATTTAATTTTATTACTATTTTTTTCGAAATTTATTTAATGCGATTCTTAAGCTTGCATGCTGCACAAATATTTTATATTAGGTTCTTCTAGTTGGGTTCTACTGAGTTTTAAACCTAAGTCTCCACGTTGTGTTATTTCAAATCTATTTCTTTTTTATAAATAAATTATAGCAATTTTTTGTACTTATGATTACTTTTGGTTTCAGTTTTTTCATGAAGCTATTTCTACTTAGCTAGTTAATATTTTCTTAACTCAGAACGGAATTATATCTATTTTTTATATATCTTTTTTGCTAAATCTTTTTTCTCTAACTGGAAATGAAATTTGTAGTTATCAGGTTGGCAACTAAGTAAGTACGCATTTTATTTTTATTAGAAATTGGTAGTTATAGTTGGCAACTAAGTAAGTGCGCATTTTTGTTATAAAATCGAAGACAATTTTTGTGTGGGATTAAAAAAAACTTTGTTCTGTATACCATTTTGATCGATGACCTTTTGTTATCTTCCAAGAAGCATCATTGTCCCAAGTTTATAAAACTTCTAGTTTTTATTATCAAAAACTGACTTATGCACAATTTGACACCATATTTTTTTTTAAATTCTTTCAAATTTAAAGAGTTTTAATCTGATGGTTTGTGATCAGGAATATTCGGTGGATGTGGAATTTTTTTTAAACCAAACCCCAATAGTTTTTAAACAAAGTCAAATTGTTTCTATTAGCCGAATCGATTATTTCTTTAATTGGGTTGTTCGAAACTTTAACTGGACAATCAGAGCAGCATTGAGTGAAAAAACACCAGAATGACATTTTCCTAACCAATTTCTTTTGTGACTTTTATGATACCATAAACAGCACCTAACCTTTGGGAGAATCGTTTTTCCCTTTGTAGAAATAAAAATGCAAACTATGATTAAAATGCTTGTTTTGATATTCCATCTGTCAACGAACGCTAAACGAAAACTACATGACCCATCAAAAAAGTATTTTCTACTAATTAAATTGAATTTCTTACTATACAATATGTGTATACACAAACACAAATGTGTTTTACATCTAGACTACCTCAACAAACTTAAATAATCATTTAAAGTAATCGAACATAAGAGTAAAAGCCGCACTTAGTGCCAATAAATCTTGTACTATTTAAGGATACAATAAAAATTAGTTTGTTTTGAATTAATTCCATCTGTAGTATCTGTAGTTACTGACAGTGAGCAAAAAACTTGACCTAATTTAATATCATAAAATCATAAAATATTACAAAATATATCCGTCGGGGTAGGGAGGGGTATAGTGAGATATCATGTGTATTTATTTTACACCAATTTTTACACAAAGCGGATCATATCCGACTGGAGTCATATCCGGGCGGAGTCATATCCGGCTGGAGTTATATCCGGGCCAAGTCATATCTGGGCGGAGTCATATCCGGGCAGAGTCATATCCGACTGGAGTCATATCCGAGCGGAGTCATATGCGACCGGAGTATTATCCCGATGGAGTTATATCCGGACGGAATCATATCCGGACGGAGTCATATCCGGGTCGAGTTATATCCGAGCGGAGTCATCACCGGGCGGAGTTATATCCGGGCGGAGTCATATCCGACCGGAGTTATATCCGGCTGGAGTCATATCCGGCTGGAGTCATATCCGACCGGAGTCATATCCGGGTGGAGTCATATCCGGGTGGTGTCATATCCGACCGGAGTCATATCCGACCGGAGTCATGTCCGGCTGGAGTCATATCCGGCTGGAGTCATATCCGATCGGAGTCATATTCGGCTGGAGTCATATCCGACCGGAGTCATATCCGAGCGAAGTTATATCCGGGCGGAGTCATATTCTAGCGGAGTCATATCCGAGCGGAGTTATATCTGGGCGGAGTCATATCCTAGCGGAGTCATATCCGAGCGGAGTTATATCCGGACGAAGTCATATGCGACAGGAGTCATATCCGACCGGAGTCATATCCGGCTGGAGTCATATCCGGCTGGAGTCATATCCGGCTGGAGTCATATCCGGCTGGAGTAATATCCGAGCCGAGTTATATCCGGGCGGAGTCATATCCGGCTGGAGTTATATCCGGCTGGAGTCATATCCGGCTGGAGTCATATCCGGGCGGTGTCATATCCGAGCGGAGTCATATCCCGCCGGAGTCATATCCGACCGGAGTCATATCCGGCTGGAGTCATATCCGGATGGAGTCATATCCGGGCGGAGTCATATCCGGCTGGAGTCATATCCGAGCGGAGTCATATCCGGATGGAGTCATATCCGGATGGAGTCATATCCGGATGGAGTCATATCCGGGCGGAGTCATATCCGGGCGGAGTCATATCCGGGCGGAGTCATATCCGGATGGAGTCATATCCGGATGGAGTCATATCCGGATGGAGTAATATCCGGGCGGAGTAATATCCGGGCGGAGTTATATCCGCTTGGAGTTATATCCGGCTGGAGTCATATCCGGCTGGAGTCATATCCGGGCGGTGTCATATCCGAGCGGAGTCATATCCCGCCGGAGTCATATCCGACCGGAGTCATATCCGGCTGGAGTCATATCCGGCTGGAGTCATATCTGAGCGGAGTTATATCCGGGCGGAGTCATATCCGGATGGAGTCATATCCCGATGGAGTTATATCCGGACGGAATCGTATCCGGACGGAGTTATATCCGGGTGGAGTTATATTCGAGCGGAGTCATCACCGGGCATAGTTATATCCGGGCGGAGTTATATCCGATCGGAGTCATATCCGGCTGGAGTCATATCCGGCTGGAGTCATATCCGACCGGAGTCATATCCGGGCTGAGTCATATCCGAGCGAAATCATATCCCGCCGGAGTCATATCCGAGCGGAGTCATATCCGAGCGGAGTTATATCCGGACGAAGTCATATCCGGCTGGAGTCATATCCTAGCGGAGTCATATCCTAGCGGAGTCATATCCTAGCGGAGTCATATCCGAGCGGAGTCATATCCGGCTGGAGTCATATCCGACCGGAGTCATATCCGGCTGGAGTCATATCCGAGCGGAGTCATATCCTAGCGGAGTCATATCCGAGCGGAGTTATATCCGAGCGGAGTCATATCCGAGCGGAGTTATATCCGAGCGGAGTCATATCCTAGCGGAATCATTTCCGAGCGGAGTTATATCCGGGCGGAGTTATATCCGGGCGGAGTTATATCCGGGCGGAGTTATATCCGAGCGGAGTTATATCCGGACGAAGTCATATCCGGCTGGAGTCATATCCGGCTGGAGTTATATCCGAGCGGAGTCATATCCGACCGGAGTCATATCCGGCTGGAGTCATATCCGAACGGAGTAATATCCGGGCGGAGTTATATCCGGGCGGATTCATATCCGGGCGGAGTTCTATCCGGCTGAATTATATCCGGCTGGAGTCATATCCGGCTGGAGTCATATCCGACCGGAGTCATATCCGGCTGGAGTCATATCCGGCTGGAGTCATATCCGGCTGGAGTCATATCCGGCTGGAGTCATATCCGAGCGAAGTTATATCCGGGCGGAGTCATATCCGGATGGAGTCATATCCGAGCGGAGTTATATCCGGGCGGAGTCATATCCGGATGGAGTCATATCCGACCGGAGTTATATCCGACCGGAGTCATATCCAGCTGGAGTCATATCCGGCTGGAATCATATCTGGCTGGAGTCATATCCGACCGGAGTTATATCCGGCTGGAGTCATATCCGGGCGGAGTCATATCCGGCTGGAGTCATATCCGGGCGGAGTCATATCCGGGCGGAGTCATATCCGAGCGAAGTCATATCCGAGCGGAGTCATATCCCGCCGGAGTCATATCCGAGCGGAGTTACATCTGGGCGGAGTCATATCCGAGCGGAGTCATATCCGGCTGGAGTCATATCCGGCTGGAGTCATATCCGGCTGGAGTCATATCCGGCTGGAGTCATATCCGACCGGAATCATATCCGACCGGAGTCATGTCTGACCGGAGTCATATCCGGATGGAGTCATATCCGACCGGAGTCATATCCGAGCGGAGTTATATCCGGGCGGAGTCATATCCTAGCGGAGTTATATCCGGACGAAGTCATATGCGACAGGAGTCATATCCGACCGGAGTCATATCCGACCGGAGTCATATCCGACCGGAGTCATATCCGACCGGAGTCATAGCCGACCGGAGTCATAGCCTAACGGAGTCATAGCCTAACGGAGTCATATCCGAGCGGAGTCATATCCGGCTGGAGTCATATCCGGATGGAGTTATATCCGGGCGGAGTCATATCCGGATGAAGTTATATCCTAGCGGAGTCATATCCCGCCGGAGTCATATCCGAGCGGAGTTACATCTGGGCGGAGTCATATCCGAGCGGAGTCATATCCGGCTGGAGTCATATCCGGCTGGAGTCATATCCGGCTGGAGTCATATCCGGCTGGAGTCATATCCGGCTGGAGTCATATCCGGCTGGAGTCATATCCGGCTGGAGTCATATCCGACCGGAATCATATCCGACCGGAGTCATGTCTGACCGGAGTCATATCCGGATGGAGTCATATCCGACCGGAGTCATATCCGAGCGGAGTTATATCCGGGCGGAGTCATATCCTAGCGGAGTTATATCCGGACGAGGTCATATGCGACAGGAGTCATATCCGACCGGAGTCATATCCGACCGGAGTCATATCCGACCGGAGTCATATCCGACCGGAGTCATATCCGACCGGAGTCATATCCGACCGGAGTCATATCCGACCGGAGTCATATCCGACCGGAGTCATATCCGACCGGAGTCATAGCCTAACGGAGTCATAGCCTAACGGAGTCATATCCGAGCGGAATCATATCCGGCTGGAGTCATATCCGGATGGAGTTATATCCGGGCGGAGTTATATCCGGATGAAGTTATATCCTAGCGGAGTCATATCCGAGCGGAGTCATATCCGAGCGGAGTCATATCCGAGCGGAGTCATATCCGAGCGGAGTCATATCCGAGCGGAGTCATATCCGAGCGGAGTCATATCCGAGCGGAGTCATAGCCGACCGGAGTCATAGCCGACCGGAGTCATAGCCGACCGGAGTCATAGCCGGCTGGAATCATATCCGACCGGAGTCATATGCGGATGGGCTGAGACATATTCGGGCGGAGACATATTCGTACGGAGTCATATCCGGGCGGAATCATATCCGGCTGGAGTTATATCCGAGCGGAGTCATTGACTACAAAAAACTAACTTGATGAAATTTATTGAGGATTTTAGGAGGAGGGCGGTTTGACAAATAATCACGTGGGGGAGGAGGGGTAAAGTAAGACATCACGTGTATTTATTTTTTACCAAACATTTAAAAAAAATACAATTTTTTCTCGTAACTAAAAATACACGAAATTTAAAATCTTTATTAATTAAGAAAATCGACGTGCAAGGTAATTAAAAGAAATTATATTGGGGAGTTATATCCGGGCGGACACATATCGGGCCGGAGTTATATCGGGGCAATGTCATATCCGACCGGAGTCACAGCCGGTTTGAGTTATATCCGGGAGAAGTCATATTCGCCATATGGACTACAAAAAACTAATTAGACGAAATTTACTTAAATGTAGTAATAGTATTATTTACCACCGTCTGTATTGATTCAGAAAAAACAGTGAGAAAAATTTACGATTTTTTCGCTTTTAAAGCCTTGTGTCAAACTCTGTTCGCGTTAAACTTTGCAATTAACTTTAGTAGTAAATATCACTTTTCTTGTGTATATTCCAAGTCATATCTTGTCACTGACCTTAAAGCACCTGTGCCAAGCAGTCAGAAACTTGATTTAACTAATTTTTTGGTAATTTTCGTAAATTTAAAAGTTTAAAATAATCAGTGAAGTGCCATTTAAACCCTGAGAATTATTGCATTTTGCAACTTCTCTTCAAAATTCTCTTTCATAATGTTTAGTTTTATATAAGCAATTTATCGCATATATCGTTATCAGATTATGATGGATAGTTGTAATTTTATCATAAAGTAATGAGGACAATTCAAATTCAAGCTAATCTTTTTAAAAAGTAAGGTCAATCCGGGATAAAAAACATAACTCCGGCGCCAGGAAAGTATAGTAGTGGATAGTTGTAATTTTATCATAAAGTAATGAGGAAAATTCAAATTCAAGCTAATCTTTTTAAAAAGTAAGGTCAATCCGGGATAAAAAACATAACTCCGGCACCATCTTAGGTAATTCCAAAAAGCATTTTTTTATGTAAATGTTTTACCGATACTATTCTACATTACATTCAAATTACCAAAATTTTCAAATTGCCCCCCTAAATTTATAAATTGCCCCCCGGTGGGGCGTGCGCCCCACGTTGGGAAACACTGCGCTAGACCTACCTTCATGAAAATTTGACTAATTCTTCAAATTGTCAATACAAGTAAAAGTTTTTTGAATGATTAAAATCGGACGCCCCGTTCTCGTAAAAACTGAGGTACCGTTTTTGGCATTTTTTGCCCCATATCTTCGGAACGGCTAGACCTGCCTCTGCCAAAAACTAATCAGCACGTCTCCTTATCAATACGAATCGAATGCTTTTTGAATTATTCAAATCGCTTCATCCGTGTTCCCGAAATCGTCGACGAAAATTTGTATCCACACACACATACATACACGCACACACACACATACACACACACACACATACATCCGTTTTTTCTAAGGTATGCCAAAATATTCAGAAACTTCTGAAACGTAAAGATATATAAAAATTTTCATTTTCGATTTTTTTGCGATTACTATAACTTACCCTACGGGAAGTTAATAAGACATTCATTGGACATGTTTCCTCCTGATCGTCTCAATTTCATCCGCGTATGGGTGAAAAAGGACCTGGTTACCAATTTTTAAAAAACAACAAAAAAACACATTTTAGGGGAGTTTTACTGAACATAGTCAGATAGTTAGTTCGATATGTGTTATTTGTTGTGGTATAATTGGTCTGTTTTTTACAATATAATTGATCAAAGTCAAATTGGACTTTTGAGCCTCTCCGTATACTATATTTAAATTCATATATCATGATTTATTAACTTATAAGTTATTAAATATAGTAATAGTTTATTTCCATCATATTTAATGGTGAAGCTTGAGATAGCCATGGCTTAGTTAGAAACACGGTTTCTCAATTCATTGAAATAATATATTCACTTAGATTTAGCACTAGAAATTGTATACACAATACGTTATTCATTAAATGTCTTCTCAAGCATTATGTAAGTTAGGCGCAATATTATTATATGTCGATGCGTCCATCGTCCGTTGGCCGGTCACCCGAATTCGATTATGATGTTTTGCGGTTTCTGAAAAAAAGCGCTTCTCGACTTGGGTGGCCCATACTTTTGCCGGTGCTGGGTGCACCGCGCGCATTTTTTTTGCTTCTCTCTTTGCGTTGGCTCGAATTAATAGTGTTAGAGTAAGTTTCCATGACGGGCGATTTCGCGTGATTCAAGTGCTTTTATTGCTATGGGCAATGCATTTAAATTTTATTGCACCGCGCGACCATGGACACGTTTGCACATAAACGCATGCTAAAACTAGTGGTTCAAAGTAAAAAAAGCACTTGATTCGCTCAAAAGCGCGTGTCATGATAACTTACCCTTATTGGGCGCTTTGCGTTGTCCACTAGCATCAGCATGGAGCCAGATAAAGCATTTTAGCATTAACATGCTTGTCCATTGCATGCTTGTATGTGAATTTTAGAAAATTCATTTCATATTTCAATATAATCATATAGTTTACCAAATGAGTAGATTTAAGCTTTTCAAAATAAATAGCTGTTCCATCAAATTGCAAATTGTGTAAATCCGATTTGTACTTTTTTTATTACTTTCTATATGATCATAAAAAACTTTATGTTGCAGTTTTATCATATTCTACAACGACTATTTTGGCAATTCATTGCAATATTTCAATAATTGCTCAGATGAGCTATCAAAATTCACAGTTTTTTCAGGCGCATTTTATTATATATTTTAATCATAAATATATCTGGTTTGCTCATGTAAATGTGAGATTCGTATTTCAAAATCAAACATTTTCGTAGTTTGAAAACATTAGGTGAAAAATTCGAAAGACGGTATTTTAATATATTATGATTATTCATCAGTACAGAAATAACCCATATTTAAAATCTTTATTGCAATTTTGTACAAATTGGAATCTTTTTAAAAATTGCACAAAAAATCAAATAACTAAATTGTCTTTCT
The DNA here is from genome assembly GCF_003426905.1 of Ctenocephalides felis. Taxonomy (NCBI): domain Eukaryota; kingdom Metazoa; phylum Arthropoda; class Insecta; order Siphonaptera; family Pulicidae; genus Ctenocephalides; species Ctenocephalides felis. The sequence continues at coordinate 61,992,352 of NW_020538040.1, read as the reverse complement.
AAATTTGTTGACCTATAAATATGATCAATTATGAAACCGATTGGGTTCAATTTGGTTGGAGTTCGAGATCCTTCGAATTTCTGTCGAACTCTTTTATGAAAATTTTATCGATTCTTCATCTTGTCAATACAAGTGAAATGTTTTTTGAATTATTCAAATCGGACGCTCCGTTCTCTCAAAAACTGAGCTACCGTTTTCGGCACTTTTTGCCCCGTATCTTTGGAACGGCTAGACCTGCCTTCGCCAAAAACTAATCAGCACGTCTCCTTATCAATACGAATCGAATGTTTTTTTGAATCATTCAAATCGGTTGACCCGTGTTCCCGAAATCGTCGACGAAAATTTGTATCCACACATACATACACACACATACATACATACATACACACACACACATACACACACACACACACATACATCCATTTTTTCTAAGGTATGCCAAAATGTTCAGAAACCTCTGAAACGTAAAGATATATAAAAATTTTCATTTTCGATTTTTTTGCGATTACTATAACTTGCCCTACGGGAAGTTAACTAGTGGTGCATGATATCGTTAAGGCAAATTGCTGGAACAGATGAACAACGGAACCATATAAAAAATCTGATAATTTAATCTAATGATCATTTTTGACCGCAAAATGGCATTTCTTCACTTTTTTTTTACTAATCAGCGCGTCTCCCCATCAATGCGAAACCTCTAAAACGTAAAGATATACAAAAATTGTAATTTTCGTTTTTTTTGCGATTACTTTAATGCACCCTACGCTAATAATAAATAGAGCTTATAATAACTGATCATTTGGCATTGATTGTTTCACATAATGTGGTCTAAGCCAATGTAAGTAGAATCATGTAATTTTTTTTTATGTCTCTTATGGTTACTTTGGCATAATTTCAATGATATCTCGACCTAAGGTGAGGTGCAAAGTTGAATTTTGGTATATCGGATTTTTTCAAAAGGACCTTAAAATGGCGTATAAATTATGTTAATACCATAGTGAGGCCGATTCTGTATCGCAATACACTTTTATTACTATAAGTTCTGTATACAGGCCTTATACTACATGGACTGCTAGCGAGCGCAAAATAAGCGCATGAAGATAGAAAGGACTGTGACGTCACTTGCTGAACGAGCGTTGCCGACAATCGTGGAACTCTCCCGATTGATTAAATGCCATATGTCATATATTTTATTTGAATAATATAATGGCAATTGTGATGACTGATAATTTTGTAAGAAATCATTTTAATAATATATAATTACATTTATTATAATAATTTTTGAATAACATTAACTATTATGATAAATATTATTAACAATTATTAACATCATTTCTTGCAAAATTATCAGTCATACAATTGTTTTATATTATTAAAATAAAACATATGACATATAATCAATCGAGAGAATCCACGATTGTCGGCAACGATCGTGAAGCAAGTGACGTCACAGTCCCTTCTATCTTTGTACCCTTTATACAATGGAAAACATATGAGAACTATGCAGTATGTCTATACTAAAATTTATAATGTTTAAAGTTTGCTTTAACAAACATTAAATATTATAAAGTATTTAATAAGAATTGTTGCAAAATATATAAAAGAATAAACGAATTGATAATTTTTTATTTTGCGTTTTTTTCTTACTGGTCTCAATTACACATTTACATATGTCCTTGTTAAGTTGCCCCGTTCAGCTGTTGTCATTTAGCGCCGGAACTTATTAGTGCGTATCGCAGCGTTGGGCTGAAAGCACACTTGCGAATAGCTGCGATTTTTTCTCAGCTTTGGCATCATGCACAATCAGCAGCCTCCACACTAAATATATTTTTATTTAGCAGTGCTAAATATTTTTGTGATATATGTACGGAAGTTGTTTTCTATTTAATTACTATTAATTATTTGATTATTAGTGGAATTGATGCATTCATATTATATGCCACTCAAATTATTTATTGGATTCATTGGAAGTTATGTTGTATTGCAATCAGTTTCGATTTTACTTGAAAAGGGATTTACATTTGCTGCATACTTAATTCAGTGTTAGAATTAACGTTAATAACTGATTACGTTGTCTAATTTGGATAAATAGTTCGTAACGAGTTTTGGGTCTATGGTCTAGGTTTTATAAAAAATTGTAGCAGATCGATAGTTTCTACTAAAGTTATGCTATTTGATAAATTAGATAAGTACCCAGGGTGGGATAATGATGTTGTAAACTATTTCAACAGACAGTATGTATAAATCAGTCAAAAGCTAAATACGTTGTATCACAAGTTACTAAAAGTGCAAATATATTTATAATGCTAGTAAAATTGAACTTGTTTTAAAATTTGCCAACGTCAGCCGTTTATCAAATTGTGGGTTCTAATCATGAAAAATCAATTTAGATTGCCAAACATGCTTTCTGGGTTGGTTTCATTCCAATTTTATTCTTATTGATTTATAATGATTTTTAATGTTGTTTGGATTTTTTATATCAAATTTCAATTTTTGTACTACCATGCATGAGATATTTAACAATAATTAGTTCTTTTTTAAAATCTCGAAATTTTTTGAAAACTGAAACCGCTAAACTTGCCTTCACCAAAAACTTCTTTCATCATTTCTTCACACCATCAACATAGGCAAAATATTTTTTAAATCATTCTAATCTGATTCTCCGTGTTCTCAAATACTGCCTTTTTGCACTTTTTGCTGCGTATCTCCAAAACGGCTGGATCTGTCGTTGACAAAATCTAATCAGCATGTCTCCCCATCAATAAGTATCGAATTTTTTATGAGTCATTCAAATCAGTTGTCAAATATGACATTTCAAGCTGTTCTGAATCGAATGAGACCGAAAAATATAACTTAAAAGCTAGTGGTGCGTGGCATTGTGTCTTAAGATAAATTGCTGAAACTTTCCGTACCGTAATTAATAATTTTTAAAAGCTTTACAATATTTTGAAAACTTTGAAAACATTAAATTTTAATTTTTTTACATATCAAATAAATAGTATTTTTTAAATATTTTTCACAAAAACAGCTTTAGCAATTTAATTTTTTTGTTTATATACATATATACACCTAAGTCTGTTTTTACACGGTCTTTTTGTACACGGTTTTGATATAACACGGTTTGAAAATTAAATATTTTTAAATTTTTTACACGAATTTATTCCATTTAGCACGATTTGAAATTTGATGTACCTAAATTTTTTTTGTCAAATTAAATTTTTGCAAAGTATGTTCATATCACAAAAAAGTATTTATGAAAGAAAAAAGTCTGAAACCATCGATAGTATCGATAGTTTGCAAACACTAGCTTAAAGATTTAAATGAATTCCCCTTTAGCGCGTACAAACAATTTTTACTGGTCAAAGCAAATGTGAATAGCACTAATTTAATTCTTGTTCTTAAAAATTCTTGTTTTTCACCAATTTTAATAGGTTTTAGAGATTAGGAACAAATCACGCATTTTTGTATAAGATCAATGTCTTTTTTTACACGTTTTTTTTTACACGGATTCTTCTGGAACCAATCTCCGTGTAAAAACAGACTTAGGTGTATATATATATATATATATATATATATATATATATATAATGTTTGTGCTGCCCTAGGGCAGGTGCGTGGTCTGAGTTAAACTCCAACTTGATTCAGGGAATAATAGTGTGAGAGATTTCCCATTGCCATTTCACACCGCAGTGCCCGAGATGGGCTTATTTTCAATTGGAAACATATTTTTGATCTATATTTTCAATTGAAAATAAAATGAATTGAAAATGAATTTACTATATATATATATATATATATATATATATATATATTAAAATTAAGTATATATATTTCAAATTCCCAAAACTACGAACTTTGTTCAACTGCTATGAAATAACAATTATTATATTTTTTTATGTCAACAGTAAAAGTTTCAATAGTATTTTCAGAAGTCATTCAATTATTTATTTTAAATAGTCAAAATGCATAATAATAAATTTACACACTTTTCAACATATTTTTTGTTCTTCTCATTGGATTACAACGTATAAAATAATCATAATTACAAACATTCTCTGAATATGTTTATTTTACCCATTTTGCTTAAACAAAAACGTCTTCATTTTTTGTCCATTTCTTAATGAGTTGATGGAATAATTAAGGTTACATCCATAGAAGTTGTTTAAATATTTGTAAGTTTCATGGGAAAACCTGTATGCTCGAGAAGCTTTTCAAACATAATTAGGCAAACCGTATTTAAATAATGAACTCTAAAAATTACTTCAGTTAATTATGAACACAATAATAGATTGAGAGTCAACAATTATTATAATAGACAGAAATTGAAAATACAAATATTACATATAGTAATAAATATGTTTTAGCTTTAAAATGACTTCCGTATAAACAGTAATAACTTTTATAATTTTTTTAAAGTGGTGTTTTTAAAGTAGATAAAATATTTCTTTATATATATTTAACTGTACAAATATGAGTAATACTTTATTTAAAACCTTTAAAACCTTTAAAACCTCTATCTATTCTTTTAAATCTAATTCACTTTAAACCCTCTCGGATGCAATGCAACTATGCAAATGCATTTTCCAATTTTCAAAAATTTTCATACTCATCTTCCGGAATGGCCATTAGTTCCTTCTTCAATTCGGCTATTATCTCTTCAATCGAGTCAAAACGATGACTACGCAATGGTTTTCCGAATTTTGAGAATAGTCAGAAGTCACACGATGCTAAATCAGGCTAACATGGTGGTTGCGGAACGATATTGGTTGAATTTTTGGCAAAATTGTCACTAAAAACGAGTGCAGTGTGTGGAGTACAATTATTTTTTTATAAAGTAAACTCTTTTTTATGAAATTAATTTGTTAGTAAAATATAATTTTGATTCATTACAGAACTGTCAACTTGAATATTATTTGTAATAGACTATTTTGCAATTGATAAAATTATTTTTTTATCAAAAGACACCATTCAAAAAAAAAACATTTTTTCTACAAAGAATAAATAGGGAGTTTGATAAAAAATAATAAACTAGTGGGGCGCATGGCATCGTGCCTTAAAGCAAATTGCTGGAACTTCCCGTACCAATATTTTTTTTTAAAAAAAGATTAACATTTTTGAAAAAAAATTACTCTGTAAAAATTAGATTTTTGAGAAACTATAAATTTTTGACAAAAATTTACTTTTTTTTGAAAAAAAGACTTTTTGAAGAAAAAATTATTTTTAAATATTTTGGAAATTCTGAACTTTTTTCAAAGCAATCGTACTGCTTTAACTGTCTAACGGATAAACATTGGTACGAAACCCATAGGAATGTGAATAAAATTTATACTCATTGTTAAAATCTCTATAAATTATCTGATAATTTGATGTGCATATGTCTAATATTCATTTTTGACCGCCAAATAGCTCATTTTTTTACTTTTTCTTCCATATCTCCGAAGTCGTTGCACCTTTCCTTCCAAAAATTTAAACAGTTCTTCATTTAGTCAATACAAATAAAATGTTTTTTAAATTATTTAAATCGGACCCTCCGTTCTCTTAAAAGCTGAGTTACCGTTTTTGGCACTGTTTGCCCGATATCGTCGGAACGGCTAGACTTGCCTTTGCCAAAAACTAATCAGCATGTCTCCTTATCAATACGAATCGAATGTTTTTTGAATTATTCAAATCGCTTCATCCGTGTTCCCGAAATCGTCGACGAAAATTTGTATCCGAACACACACACACATACGCGCACACACACACACATACATCCATTTTTTCTAAGGTATGCCAAAATGTTCAGAAGGCTTTGAAACGTAAAAATATATAAAAATTTTCATTTTCGATTTTTTTGCGATTACTATAACTTGCCCTACGGGAAGTTAAAAATAATTTTATTCAATATTGCAAGATAAAAAATCATACATGCAAGAAAAATGGTTATATAATTAGATTTTGTTACCTTTTTGCCTGTTTCGTGTATTTATTTTGATTGCTTACAAATTATCCAAAGCGCGGTCACGACAATTCAAAGAATCCGGGAAGAACGGGGCAAGTAAAGCAACTGCATACGAGAGATTTTAAAAGTAAAATTGTATTCGCATACACTCAAGATTGTGCGCTGAATAAATATGAAAAAATGAAATAAAAAGAGCAAATATTAAAGAGCGAGCTGTCCGGCGGAGCATACAGGTGAATCCAATTATATCAATTAAATAAATAATCAATTTTGAATAAATAATATTCAATTCCACTAACCGCTTCATTCTTGCCGGAGCAGCGGTACCGAACGATTTTGAACCGGGCTGACGGCGAGAGGAGGAAAAAGCCTCGCAAGTAGCGAGCATCATCTGGACGCCGTCCTCTTCCAGCCGTAAGCCCAGAGTCCGCCGTCCTCTGGTCGAGTCCGTCACTACGTGCATATGTTATTCCCGAGTATGAGCAGTTTGTTCTTGGGTGGTCCATGAATTTCTTAGCGCTTAATCTGGGTGGTCCTGAGTTCTATCCTAACGAACGACGTGGGTTTTTGTGCGTGTGTTAAACTTAATATTGTATGAGTGCGTGTAAAATGTGTGGATGTGATTTTGTGCAAGAGTATTACATCTCGGATAGAGGACAGGTCATGAGCCTACCAACAGATTGTAATACAAAAGGCCATTTGAACTCTTTTCAAAATTTTATATTTTTGTGCAATTATAAAGCACCGAAAAATAATTGAATTGGGGATATATCATTCTACAAGCGCGATATATGGAAATACACATTTTATAAAATGTACTTAGAACTTCGGCAAGTTTATTTCATTTAAAAATCTGATCTGTCACATTTTAGCATACATATTAGTAAACCTATGTGTGATTTTGCAGCGTATAAATGAATATTTTTTATTTCGCTATGTTTTTCGCTTATCAATACATAGAAAAGTTTACTACATTTGATAATGGTTTTCGTATTGAAAAATTCTCAAAATGCCCAATCCCGTTGAAGACTTATAAGATTCTTTCTAGTAAGCATATATTTCAACATCGGTCAATATTTCTAATTTTTAGTTTAAGAAAAGTCAGTATTAAATTTGAATTGTCATTTTTAAATTAGTCTAATTTTTTTACTTAATATTTTTTTTATTATAAGTTTTGTTTTATTTCTGATCTTTATGGAGTGTTATTACAGTCAATATTACCAGTCCGCCTGATTCCGTTCCGTTTAAAAAAAAAATCTTTTTTTTTTGGCAAAATTCATTTTTTTATCAAATATAGTTGCCTTCGAGGACGATGTACTGATTATAGCAAACTTCCAACTTTTCAATATCATTTTTGTTCTTTGCCGCCAAATTCGGTGATCAAATCTTTATTCGACAAAAATTTCTTTACAGCGTCATGATTGTTGGGGACCAGATTTAGAGATTACGATGGGTGAGGAAGCAATTCGTAGCCCAATTCATGTATTTTTGCTATTGTTTTCACTGATTTGTGACATCACTTCACATTCACATTCACATTCACATTCACTGCATCGTCCTGGTGAAACAACACTTTTTTCTTCTTCAAAAGCGGGCGTTTTTTTCGATTTCGACCTTCAAACGCTCCAACAACATTGATGGTATGGCCTTTCTCAAGATAGTCTATAAGGTTTATTCCTTGATAATTTCAAAAAATTAACGTCATTACCTTGCCAGCAGATAGTTTATAAGGTTTATTCCTTGATAATTCCAAAAAAATAACGTCATTACCTTGCCAGCATTTTGTTTGCATTTTTCTTCGTTCAGCGCCAAGTCCGCTCGGCTGACTGTCTATTGGACTCCGGAGTATAGTGATGAAGCCAGGCCACAATCATTGTAACATATCGATGCAAAAACTCGGTTTTGTTTAAATTTAAAAGCACCAAAAACCCCTCCGAATCGTCAATTCATTTTGTTTTTGGTCAAACGTGCGCTTCCGCGACAGCTTTTTTTTACAGAGTTTTCTCGTATTCAAATATTCGTGAACGATATATCCAGCACATTTCATTGGAGTGTCAGCTATATTGATCAACCTTATTTTGCGGTCATTTAAAATTGTTTTGAGGATTTTTTTTTGTTTTTGTCGGTAACCATCTCATTTGGGCGTCCAACTGTATGCTTCGACTTCAGTACTCATATGGCCAGTAAGGAATTTCTCAAACCACTTTCTAATAATGGTAATGGTATCGCTTGGTGCATAGTCCAGATAATGCTTATCAAATTACTTTTTGGTTCAGCAGAACTTTTCTTCTTAAAAACTGTTTTATTAGTACTCGAAATTTCTTGTTGTCTATTTTCCTCAAAATTACAAAAGTAGCTTCACTCATAATGCAAATGATTACACTATGCCCAAGATGACATGGTTTTGACAACGTTCTCTTTTTATATCATATGAGTACCGGGAAAAAATTAACGGCTACTAATAATCTGTTTCATTTAGTGAGATCAGGAAAATCAAGTTGCTTAGAATGTTTTGAGGATATGTATAAAATAAGTTCATAGTTGAAAGTGGCTTTTTAACTTAAGAAAAACTTTACGAAATGTGGAAATAATACACTTAATCAATAAGAATTTAGCTATTGAATTAACAATTTCTTTTGAATTTTCAGAAGCTTTTCATTAAAAACTATTCTTACTTTCTTACATTTACATAATATTCCATTGAATTTAATCCGGTTTTAGTTTATTACGTATGTTATGTATGCTTAAGTTAACATAAAGTAAAATGTAGTAATAACATTTTTAACTTCCAGTTGGTTATAGTTATATATAGTTAGCAAGTTATAGAAATCGCAAAAAAATCGGAAATAAAGATGTTTATATATCTTTACGTTTAAAAGGTTTCTGAACATTTGGGCATACCTTAGAGAAAATTGGTGTATGTTCGTGTCCGGATACTAATTTTCGTCGACGATTTTGGAAACACCAATGACTAAATGTTAAAAAATCTCATTTTTTCATTTTTCCAAAAATTTCATAGCTTTCTTAAAGAATTTAATTTTCAGTACGGATAGTTTCAGCAATTTGGCCATGCATCACTAGATCAATTTTATAAAATTAACCTATCATTTCCATCCATATCTTACTAGCACAGCTTGCTCTTTGATTGACGAATTGACTCGTCATGATGAGCTCGATTTGGACGGCACGAAACAGTGCGCACTGTTCGATCTGAGCGCCACAGTTAACTGGTTAAAGACAATTAGTAGGCTAGAAATGATGAAAGTTTGTAACCTTCCAGTTGAGCCTAGGAGTGTTGCAATTTCTGGCGCTTATCTGAAAAGTCCGAGTAGAGTAAGAGTTCTTATTCTTACTGTCCTCTCGTCGCTTGTGTCGGTTCGATTGTCTCCTTGTCGCTTTGTATCGTTGTTGATCTTGTTGCACAATAAACCTCTGACATATACGGGACCTCTGCCACAACACGACGGCTCCAGCGGACTGAAAAATAAATTATCTTCTTTTATTATACGACCGCTACGAATACTAATTGCCCCTGACGCCGTTATAAACATAATTCACTTTGTTTTATTATTATTTTTTTTTTTGCGAAATTTGTCTATGTCATTTGGTCTCAAAATAATGGATACAACACGAATTCTAAAAGGAATGAGACCTTGAAGGGAAATGAATGTTAGGGTCGACTGCATCAGTGCATTGATATTCATAAATCATAAATGATAGCATTTTTAATTGCGTCATTATTTTTTATTGCGATAATCAGAGAATGTTTTTGTAGGTTCTTTAGTATAGTTGGGACGTTTACAAGCTTTAGTAATAAATTAATCAGGTATTTTCTTAAAGATTGTAAAAGTTACTTGGTGAAAGCAAATTTGGCTTTTTCTGAAGTAATGACATTCTGCACAGCTTTTTGTTGAAAGTGTCGCTTATCGCAGCCAATAGAGTACGGTTTTTAAAAAGAGAAAATACTAGGGTGCACATCGCATCTAATCCAGTATTTGGAAATAGAAAGGGGCTTAAATTGAAAATAAGGTATTGCAAAATAAGTGTGGTTATTTTCTACTGTTTATAGAGTAAGCAAGATTTCTTATCGAGTTAACAGCAAATTTTCAATGCAAAACAACTAAAGCTCAAAATACAGATATAGATATAGAACATGTAATTATGCGACAGTTTAATCGCTTATAATATTGTTTTTTACATGTGGGATATTTAGAAATGACGAGCTTATATTTACGCAGTAAACCACAAATTACAAGTTTGTCTCAGATTGATTTAATATGAAACTGTAGAATTAGTGCATATTACAACTGATTTACCTTGTCTATTTACATACCAAGAATGGTCAAGTTATGTCATCCGACCGTGGAAAAGCCAACAATTATCAACTCTCATAATTCCGTTTAATTTAATTAAGAAGATGTTTATTTATTACACATGTATCAGAATATAGAATATGAGGATATAGTCACCATCTTTACAAAAGCCCGCTGCTGTAGCTGTTTTTGGTATAAATGAGCTTTCTCATTATCAATGGATTAAAACAAATTGCTTCAATGTTGATTTATTTACACTAAACTAGACTTCTCATATCTCGAGCTTTCTCTATATATTTTTTTATTTCTATTATTACCCTATTATTTTATCTTCTTGCTTTATAGAGTACAAATACCTCGAGGGTTTTGCTATTTGTTCTATTGCTGAAACTATTATCATGCAAACGAGAGATTAGTTAGAATTATTATTAGCGCTCGAGGATTGTACATTAATTCGTTTTAGAAATACATTCTAATTTATTTAACGACTTATCTTCGTAATTTAGCTATTGTTGAATTGAACTTAGAAGAAGAAGCATCCAGAGACTATTTGCTATTTATATGATGATGTAATATACAAAAAAGAAAAAAAAAAGCGAAACGGAAAGGTAATAAATTATAAACAACAAAAAATAAATAACCATAATAATAATAATAAATAACGATAGTGATAAAACAAGAAAATAATAAAGGATTTAGATAGATGTTAATAATATCATTGGAAATTGTCTGGGCTTTTGAAAATATCTTTTCTGCCAAGCAATAGGGATGCTAATCTATTAGGTATATTATAGTTTTTTACAATAAATTTAAATTTTCCATATGCGGCTGTTACTGTTTTTGTGGGTTAACCAGTTAATGCTATATCAGTAGTTTTTAGTATTGTTTGTGTAATAACTGAATTTACTATGTCCAGGCTGGTTTGAGTACACACGTATAGAGCACACAATGATTTGTTATGTTTTGAAATTTCAGATTATTCATTGAAAAATTATACAGACAGTTTCTGTCCATTCAATAGTATTCTTGATCATTTTCCGGTACGTAGCTTAAATGTGATATGCGTAGACGCGTAGCACTATTTTCTCACCCCGCTGCGTAGGTAAGAAACAGAGCTGGTAAAAATATACACTGTTAAGGTTTCTTATGATGGAATTTTCAAGCCGATATTCATTCTGAACTTTGTATCTTTAACTATTAGACGTAATGGCTCTCATTTTAATTCTTTGGACCTTATCGCTTACATGTAACTGTAAGGACAATATCTTTTTAAGTGTAACAGTGTAGACGTAGCCTTTAGAAATTCTTTTTGGAACTATGCATTCACTTTTGTGATGTTTTATATTTGATTTAATAATTACTGCAGATCTTTTCATCGAGGTCTTTTGACTAGATGTGGATTTCTATAAACCCAAGTACATATATTGATATACATACGGAACTGTTAATTGTAAGATGTAACTTAGAAATAAGCACGACTTTGATTAATTTATGTGACTATTTACATTGATTAAGATAAAATTAATCGGGATTTAAGTTGATTACCCAAATCATTTGTGTTCATAAGTAAATTTTTAATTAGGTGGAATTGATTTATTCGTTACAGATGCGCATTTGTTCTGTTAATGTGCATGCCATAATTTTTAATTCTGTACAATCATTAAATTTGTTAGTATTTGTGGAATTAATTAAATTAATTAGATGCTTGGTGTCAATATAATTTTATCGCGCGCAATCCAATTAATGTCGATATATTGTATTAGTTTGGGTTGTTCGGAAAGTAACTCCGTTTTCATAGACATTTTTGGCACGTAATTTTCGTACAATAAACAAATACTTCAATAAATTATGTATTGGCTGCTTTGACCGAACATCTTTTGTCATATTTATGGTATTAGCATAATTTTTTTTTCGAAATCATAAATTTTTGGTCGTTATTGGCAAAAAACTGATCAAAATGCTTTTTGACAAGCTGATTTGAGGTAAAGGTTTAACCGCCTATAATTTTTTTAGTGGCTGGAACAAATAATGGTCCGATGGTAGGACTAGAGAATATGATGATTGTGAGGTCCCATTCAAGCTACAAATGCTTTTGGCGATTGATCAAACTTATGTGATGTCTTGCGTCGTCTTGATGCAGTACTATATCTTGCTTGTGGGTACATAATTTAGTTTATCCAGCTGATGACATAAGATATTAACCGTTATGTTATCCTGGAAAAGCTAAAAATGCTGCATCACCTTTTCTGGAAAATTTCAGCTCTGCACCTGTTTTTGAGCAGGTTTTTCTTTTTAGTTTCATAGGCAGTTGCGTGTATCGTATTCTCTACATCCTATTTGACATTCCTAATAACAATTCGCTTCAAAACCTGATAATTTTCAGAATTTTTCAGTGGCGAATCGCGGACGCCAGTGCGACGACACAGATTTTTTTCTATGAGAACCATGCACATTGAGCTTCGAGGAAAATCCTAGACCTTTCCCCAGTGGTCATCAACTGTTAAATTTGATAAATTTTAACTCAATGGGATCTCGTGTTTGCATCAACTAATACCTTGCTTGCGTTTTTAACAGCTTCAACCGTACATCTTGGACGTGGGGCATTTTAGACATCAAAATACCAAGAATGAAATTTAGCAAACCAGTTTTGGCACATCAGTCAATTTCATTTTGACTTAAACAGTATTTTTACCTTTTATATAGCAAAAGAAGTGGCACCACCCAAAAATTACTGCATTCAATTGATTAGAATTGTTTACACACAAGCCTTAAAATATAAGCTTTCAAGGTATAGGGCTTAAGTTTGATGTTAGATTCAAAAAAAATATAGTTAAATTCTTTGTGGTGAAAAACGAAGTGACTTTCCTTACATATTGTTAGAACTTCGTAATATTTTTTTACGAAACCTGCATTTTGCAACTTTAAAAATTATAGTCAAATACTCTGACAATAAGATTTTTCTCAGATTAAGGGCTCTATCTGGAAAATTGCCGAATCAAATAGAGCAATGCAAACTTCAGAACTATATCCACAAATTTTCATGTTCTGGTTGCTAAAAATATAGTCGCAAAGAACACATTTATCTGGTTTGTTCAACTTGTTTCCTTACGAACATGTACGGTTAGATAATCTTAGGCGTATTTTAAATATCTCGGAGTTCTGTGACAGTAGTTACGCGTATGACCTGTTCTCAGTTGCACTGGACTATATATCTCGATCTTATAAAAGTTTTTAATATTGGATTATTGTTCTTGCTTTAAAATAAACATATTGAAGCACACTCAAACTCTAACTCTTAGACCAGCGGTCGGAGAACTTTTCTAATAATTACCCCCAAATATTTTGGTTTAAGTTGATATTACCCTCATGGCGAGGAGCGATTACCCGCATATGGGCAACTACGTAGCAAATACAGTAAATATCAATAAAAAATACATACAAAAATTCCATTTTTAGCCCATTTGGGGTAATTTGCCCCAGTTCCTCAACCACTGTCTTTCGTTAGATTTAATTGCTATTGTAACAGTATTATAGAAGTCTCAAATTTTGGAAGATTTTTTCCAAAAAAGATAAAGAATCAAATGCAAATTAAATATAATTCTCGGATGGATTGATGGATCTAAGTGCATGAATTTTGTCTTAGTTGATTTGCTTTACGTACAAATCTTAGCTCAACAAATTTTTTTTATAATAGGTAATAGTATTATTCAATTTAAAAATTATATTACATATGGCTTACTGTTAGTGTGTATAATTTGGCATCTTTGGAGAATGGGCGTCGTTAGAAAAAGAGTTAGGCTTTCAGACAGAGAAATCAAATATATCTCATGCATTGTATCCAGCCGTACAAAAAATATAATAACGCCCAATAAAGAATTCGTTCACAAAGCATTCCCAGAATATCTAAAATGCTCATTGTTGGTTTATAATAAGCGTGCTCGTATGTCGGCATGGTTTGGAACGCTGTCGTAAGTAAATTTATATCCCACAAACTCAAGAATACATCTTATAATTAATTTCAAACTATTTTTCTTACGTGTGAAGAAGAAGGAAGAATTACATTAGGCGCAGAGTTGGTAGAATTTTCAATATCCACGTAGTCAACGTAGTGACTACACGTAGACCTACAATAGTTGTCTTTTTATTGTGTAATAAAAACTCCGTACGAACACATACCAGTCGCATATGAAGTTTTTACTATGAAAAACTTGCTACGAATTTCTAATTATTATGGCTTAAAGGTAAACAAAAACAAAAAAAATATTAATAGTATTATAGAAGGGTTATTATAAAAATTGCTAAATACTGAAAATGAAATTTGTTTGATATCTATAAGTTATAAGATCTTATGGTGTGTACAGTTTGTGGATGTATAATCGTAAAATTATTGTATTGGATTTTGTATATAAACTTTATTAATACGCAAATTTTCATTTTCCTAGTTTGTTTTGCATCCAATTTAAAATTTATGCTGAAATGTTTATAACATACATATGCAATAGGCACTTACCAAGATATTTTGACTATCGGACGAAACTTAATCAACTTTTATTATTACTGTTAAACATTTCATTTTAATATACAAAATAAAGTTCCATAATAAACAAATCAATTTTAATCTATAATTGATATTTGCTTGAAACCTATTTGTCAGTTATTATTATATTGACACCATATCAAAAATATTAAAGTTTTACATAATATTTCAAAACTTTCAAGAATAGAAATATATTATTTTGTACAAGATATAAATTATTGAAAACTAGGATTTTTTTCCAAACCAAGTTGTTGTTAAAGTTTTGTTTATAAAAATGTGGCATTTAT
Organism: Ctenocephalides felis; assembly: GCF_003426905.1. Classification (NCBI taxonomy): domain Eukaryota; kingdom Metazoa; phylum Arthropoda; class Insecta; order Siphonaptera; family Pulicidae; genus Ctenocephalides; species Ctenocephalides felis. The sequence continues at coordinate 61,977,274 of NW_020538040.1, read as the reverse complement.
ATTAGAAACAAAGATTCATTTGTGGGCCCTTATGAACACCATTTATTAATCGGCTAATATTATGATTGATCTAAGAATTGAAGTAGATCAATAGTAATCTTTAAAATATTTATTTATTCCAATTTTTATATTATTAAAACATTCTTTCATTACATTATTAAAACAGACTTTCATTGTTAAATGTGAGTTTAGACATTTGTTTGCATATTAATTTTAATAAAATATTTATTTAAAAATCAGAAAAAGGTTCAGCAATTTGCCACAAGGTACAGTTTCCATTTTTTACAACGAATTCTAAAAAAGATTTATTCTTAATGATTCAAACACTGTTATAATCAATCGTAATACCTGATTGATATTAGTAATAAATTGCTAGAGTCTTATTTTCGAAAATAATTTTATATGAAAACATGTCATTTGAGATTAATTTCAAGTACTTGTTTTAAATTGAAATCCGTTTTCTAATAATTTGCATGTAATGAAAATATTTTGATGAATTAAAAAAAGAATATCTTTGGTAAATTTTCCATCGGCCGTCACATTACCGCAATCGTCTTGCCGCATTATAATTACTTCATTCTACTTTATAGTAATCATTGAAATGCTCCGTTTATCATTTCTATTATAACATACAACATGCAATAGCCATTTATAAATAATCGTTGCTGAGCGATGAAAATTATCTTGAATATTTACACTGCAATTAAATTAAAAAGAAAACCAAAAGAGATTGAAATTCATTTCCGATATAGAAATTAGAGTATTTTATTTCTCAAGGTGTTTACAAATGCGTTTTATATATATTATGAAATGGTACCATCCAATATTCATATATTAACCCTTTTCACTCGCAAATTCCGAGATTGATATGTATTTTGCCCCCGGAGCGGCGGCATCCGAGTGGAAAGGGTTGAAGTAATTTAGTATTACATAGAAAGAATAGTTTCTTCGTTATAATTAATTTGTGTTCAGCCTCAATGTAGAAGTAAGAGTTTAATTTACAAATTTTAGATAACTTAGTATAAAGTGTTGAACAATACAGCATATGTCGTAACACATACTCAAACTTGAAAATTCATAAAATATCACATCAGAAACTTATATTGAATTTTGAATATTTTCAGACAGTTTTTGACATAACTTACTATTTTATTTTTTGAACATTTAATACCCAATAAAACATTATCTATATTATTATTACAGTAGAAGTCCATTAGTCCGGCACGCTCGGCTTAGGTAACGGACTATCGAAAATTCCGAACTATGGGGCGTTAATTATAAAATCAATTAGGTTAATAATTAAACTTCGTAAAATGTGGTAAAGTACAAAGTGGTGAAAAACAGTATTTAAAAGGGGTAGCAGTCATTAGCACATAACAAAACCGTTTAATTGTCCTTATGTTTTTCAAACTTTGACTGATTTTTTCCCTCTTCAGCTAGTATAGAGTTGAGTTATTATCAACCAGAAAATTCTCAAACTCGTATTTGTACAAAACCATTGAAACTTCACTTTTAATTTTAATGTCATAAATAGTTTATAAGCCAATACTAAACTCATTCATTAAATTTTTTTATTCTCGCCCGAACTACCCCGAACATTTCTGAATATCTTTCGAGGGCTTTTATTTGCCATAAAGCACACTTTTCGAAAATATTTTCGAAATGATGCCGGACTATCGGGCATTACGAATTGTTGAATCCAGACTAATGGACTTCCACTGTGTCCATAAATATTAAAAATATAATATTTTTCTCATTGCATAAAAGTATTTTCTAATCATAGACATTACACTACATCGACTGGCTAGTCCTCATATATTTTTCGTTATATATAGTGCACAAACATAGAAGGGACTGTGACGCCACTTGCTGAGCGAACATTGTCGACAATCGCGGACTCTCCTGATTGATAAAATGTCATATGTCATATATTACGTACCTGACATAACATAGACCTTATAATATATAAACCGATTTTAATAGGTGGATTCAATTTTATGTACATTTATTTCACAGGGGAACTATTATTAATATCATTTCTTACAAAATTAACAGTCATCACAATTGCCGTTATATTATTGAAATTAATCTATCACAGATAATATTTGAATTAAATTAACTATTATGATAAATATTATTAATATCACAATTACCATTATATTATTTAAATAAAACATATGGCATAGGACATTTAATCAATCGGGAAAGTCTGCGATTGTCGGCAACGTTCGCTCAGCAAGTGACGTCACAGTTTCTTCTATGTTTGAGCACATATTTTGCGCTCGACTAGCAGTCCATGTTGTAGTATAAGGTCTATGGTAATGATACATTAGAACTTTAAAATATAAGTGAAATATAAATATAGAAATAATATGCATTATTACAATAATAGTTTAATATTCTCATGTGCATTGGCTCATTATTACTAAATGAGTAAAACATTATCTATAAAAATGTAATTTATACCATATTTAATTATAGTGTTTTCGATGTTATTTTTTTAGAAAATCTTAATTAGCTCATTAAAATTAGTTATCAAGTATGAATTATATATCTCATACATAAATTTCATTTGAATCACATTTATACACGAAGTGATGGGACGCTCGCGGTCAGCGTATCACATTGAAAGGATGGGATATCTCGGACCACACACGTTGTTTCTTCTCATTGTTAATTATTACTACTGCCGACTTGATATGAAAACAGATTCACTAATATGTTAAGGTACCAATTTGATGTTGTGAAGTTGTTATGTTTATTCTGCGCACATTCGTTTGTGTAAAAAAATACAATTTAACATTGCATTTTTATTACATAAATCTGACAAGATTAGATCTAGACATGTACTAATACATAATTTTTCATGTATTTATATTTTAACAGCAATCAGAACTTAACGAGTTCTATGAGAACCACTTGGCTTTATAGATGGCAACCCAAACGGTTGTCATATCTCTTTATAGCGAATCTATTATTTCAAATTTTGTCGGGTAATGGCTATTTTTACTTGGAAACATATTGCTATCTATATTTTCAAGCAAAATATAGACCACACACGTTGTTTCTTCTGATTATTAATTATTACTACTGCTGACTTGATATGAGCACAGATTTACTAATATGTTTAGGTACCTATTTCAAGTCGTGATCTTTATACTGCGTACATTCGCTTGTGTAAAAAAATACAATTACCATTGCATTTTTATTACATAAATCTGACAAAATTAGATCTAGACATGTACTAATATATTATTTTTACATGGATTTATATTTTAACAGCAATCAGAACTTAACGAGTTCTATGAGAACGACTTGGCTTTATAGATGGCAACCCAAACGGTTGCCATATTTCTTTATAACGAATTTATTATTTCAAATTTTGTCGGCTATTTTTACTTGGAAACATATTGCTATCCATATTTTCAAGTGAAATATAGACCACACACGTTGTTTCTCCTGATTGTTAATTATTACTACTGCCGACTTGATATGAACACAGATTTGCTAATATGTTAAGGCACTTATTTGATTTTGTGATGGTTTCACTGTGTGTATTTGTTTGTCTTTATATTAAATTTTTCATAAATTATTTTTTTAATGAGTTCTATGTGATGTGTTGACTTCTTTAACGACGTGGCTTTGTAGATGGCAACCCAAACGGTTGTACTATCTCTTGGTAATTAATTTATAATTACAAATTTTGTAATACTGATGAATTTTTTTATTGGTACAGAAATGGCGGGGACGGTTATATTCACTTGGAAACATATTGCTGTCTAAATTTCCAAGTGAAATATGGACCACACACGTTGTTTCTTTTTATTATGACTTTCCTCACAGCATTTTTTAATATATTTATCTTCTAACAGTAATCAGAATTTAAGAAATTCTATGAGCTGTGTTTTGACTTTTTAAACAACGTGGCTTTATAGATGGCAACCCAAACGGTTGTAATATCTCTTTATAATGATTTTATTATAACAAAATCGGTAATGCTGATGAATTTTTTATTTATATATTGCTGTGTAAGTGATATTTTTACTTGGAAACATAGTGATATCTATATTTCCGAGTGGAATATAGACCACACACGTTGTTTCTTCCGAATGCTAATTATTACTGCTGCCGACTTGATATGAAAACGGATTTACTAATATGTGAAGGCATCAATTTGATACGTACCGTCATATGGTACAGTACAGTATTTAAAAAAATAAAATTAATTAATTAAAATGTATTTAGAAAATTTACAAAAATTCGTAAACATTATATTTAGACTTATAACTTCTTATACTAGACTTCGCTTATAATACAATTTGTTTATATCTATGTATTTATATTTTAATAACAATTAATACTTCACGAGTTGTGCGAGCTCTTGTGCTGACTTCTTGAACGACGTATTTAAATATGGCAACCCAAACGGTTGTTCTATCTCTGTGTGATGAATTTATTATTACAATTTCTATAACACTGACACTGGTTTATATTTACATTATTACAACAATGCTGGTGAGGGCTGTTTTCATATTCCAATCTATATTTCCAAGTAAAAACCAAGAAAATAGATCTCTATATAATTGTATTGAGAATATTTTTATCTAACTTTAAAGGTCATAGTTCCAGTATGGAAACCAATGTTTTTAAATTAATATATTTTATGAAAATAAACTTTCGTAAAACAATTTGTTATTTATATGCCTTGTCTTTTTCTTCCGTCCATGGTTGCGCGATTTCTTCTGTCAATTAATTTTAATCATTTTCGTGTGAATCCTGAAACAACCACAAATGTACTTTGTCATTTATCATTTGGCATTTGATTTATCTCGTTGACACTGCCATTGACGATGTAACTTATTTTTTGCTTGAGATTATTAATACTGTTTTGGTTTTTTACGAGGTGACATTTTTAATGAGCTTTACGCGTTATTTGGGAAGACACGATTCCGCGAGGAATGGAAAATATGGTACTCTTGACATATGCGAAAGTAAATAATTAATTACTGTGTATTGGATTTCTTTCTTTTATTAAGAGTTTCGTGTATATTATCAAAATATCGATTGAATTTAGAAACGAATTTTGCAATATGACAAAAAAAATATATGTCAATGTGATCTCGATAATCCGGCACTCCGATAGACTTACACCTCCAATAATCCGCCACCCTCAGCGACCAAAGAAATGGACAATTTTTTGGAAATCAGTTTGAAAATTTTCAGTATCATATGACTTTTTTACTATAATCTAGTAATCCGACCACTACAGTACTCCGACACCCTTTGGGTTTTAAGTTCTGGCCAAATTAGTGAGATTTTACTGTATATTATATAAATTTTAATATTAAAAGGTTTGAAGCGGCGATTCTGCCGTAAAATAGGCCTATGTTATATAACAGTTTTCATATCAAGTAGTATTAAAAACTGTCAATTTCCTTTGTGGTTGCTGTGCAGTCAGGCGTTTTAGATAGAAAATTTAACCTAGAAAACGCACAAATGCCATAAAAGCGATGTTATCATAACTGAATCTTTGAGATATGCCTTGATAACATATGACTCAAGTTGCATTTTATGTGTAAAACGCACGATTGCACAACAAATACATGGCATTTTGGCAGTATTTAGTAGCATTTTGTTGAAAACTAGAACTTAACATAGCCTTGCCATAACATTAGTCTATTTAACGGCAGAATCGACCCATGAATCTGATTAATGCCGGAAATATACTCTTTTAATACTATTTGATTAATTAATGTCTAACAAATGTCTAATATATATGCAAATTAATGAAACTTTATTCGATAATATTCGGAAATTTGTAAATTTTTATATCTGTGACTAAAATAAATTTGCAGCTTATGATTGTTCCAAACTATGACGAATTTGTATAATTGAACTATTTTTCGTAAATCTAAATTATTTTAGGTTGTTTGCTAAAACCATGAACTTTATTATGATACAGAATTTCATCAAAATTGTCTTTTATTTCAAAGAAAACTTACATTTTTTCAATTTATTCTAATTGATATCTTTCGAACGGCTTTGAAATTTTTAAATCGGTTTAGAATTTGTTGCTAAAAATTTTGTACTTGTCTGCTAAATATTAAGAAATGGCTGGGCTGATCGTCATGCAAAACTTACCAAGGCGAATTCTTATCGCAAAGTCTCATCAAATAGATTTAAAATTCTTAAAATCGATTCAGACGTTTTTGAGAATACGTCGACTAAAAGTCAAATTTTGGCTTTCATATATTTATTCTAATTTTGGTGTCAAACAATTCAGAATGTCTTGAAATGACAAAAAAATTAAATTAGCCAAGCGATTTTTTTTTGGCTAAAACATAAACTTCTCCTTTGGAAAGTTAATAGTATAGCAGAGCTCATAAAGAACTAAAGTGAGCATTTTCGAAATATCGCTATTGATTATTGACGTAAATGATTTACTTGAGATGATCTCATTTCAAAATCATCTTTATTTTATGACGTCGTAAATTTGAGAGCCTATGATATATCGTCTTGAAGTATATATCACCGGAACAAATATTATTACCCAGTATTTGAACAATAGCTAATAAAACGCATTTGATTTACGAACGTCTCTGCCGCAAAATGAAAATCTCAGGTAATTTTCTGTGTGGGCTTTGTGCAAAACGCATTTAAAATTAAGACATCAAACTTTTACGGAATTTTATTACCGAAAATGTGGGTAAAAAGTTTTTTCATTTAATAAGTTTGGAACGAAATAAATAGGCAGAAAGGTGAGGAAAGAAATTTCTGAAAAAATGTGGTTCAACTTGTTTTTGCCTCAAATCTGCAATTTGACAATGCTATTACTTAGAATATTTTCTATAACAACAAATAAAAAAAATTATTATTCATAAAATTTAATTTTAAATTGTTGAATTTTCTTTTCTAATTTTTTATATTAACAAAAATTAGAAAAAGTTATTGAAATATCTGGTAAAATATTAGTCAAACTTTTTTATCAATGGTGAAAATGCATAAATTTCCATACTTTCAACATGATCAAACAAATTTTATAAAAAAAAGATTTTTTCATTATATGTGATGCAAACTTAAATAAAAGTTAAACTATCGAGGATTTAGAATTATATCTTTATTTTTCTGACAAAGGACTTACTAGTTCTTACCATACTAATCTGATTTGAATGAGAATAATTGTTGCTCTTTATGTTGATTGTTCTGTTAAATTGCTTCATTAATGTAAATTCCCAAAATTTACTAAATGTCCTTAACTGGACAGTTGTAAATAAAATAGAAAATAAAAAAAAAATTGCTTCATTATAATAGTTTTAAAAAATTATAAATTTAACCAAAACTTCATACAGATTTACATTTAGCCAAATATTTACTTACAAGTTACTTATTTTATTTTTTCCTTAGTAGAGTTACAATTCATTTCAAGTTTCTCAAGAAACAGGACAAAACTTGGGATAAGATTGATTTATCAAAAGAAGTGTGGCTGGCTGATATGAAAAACGATCTTTTTTACATGTTCTGAAAAATACGAGATATCTCACAGTAAACTCACAAAACTATAAATGTCAACTTCAAAACACCTTAAGTCATTAATACAGGTGTATATTTTTACGTGCTTCATAGCGCGCGTAGGATTTATCTTTACAATCTTATTACTTCGCATATATTTTCAATCTTACCCAGTATATCAACATACAACAACAATATTCGTTGAGTTCTTAAATCCTGATCGGGTATTGGTCAAAATTCAGTTTTTGGTGAATGTCATGACCAATGCGGTATCATGAAATGTTGCGAGAGTCGTTAAGATTTGAATTGGGGGATTTGTTTTAGGTACCTGATAGGATTTAATACCTAGAATACGGGTAGCCCTTCACGATCCCGACTTTGGGCGAGTATGTGTTTGCTACAATATTTCTCGGAAGTACCGTCGTATGAAACGAAACGAAAAATGTATTCAGTGAAGCAAAACATATCTCAAAATTTTCATAATATTATATAAATTATATATATTGACAAAGTTTGATAAGCAGGCATAACATCAATAAACTAGTGGTGCATGGCATCCTGCCTTAAGGCAAATTGTTGGAACTTTCAGTACCGTAATTTCAAAAACTTTTTAAAAGCTTTAAAATGTTTTGAAAACTTTGAAAAAATTAAATTTAAAAAAAAAATAGATTTTTTTGAAAAATTATGAATCATCAAGGCAGTCATGATGCGTAGCTATTTTAGAGGCAAAATATCGGAGCGAGTAGGCGCCGCGTCGCTGTTTAACGGTTAAACATTATAAATTTTGGTACTCAACTTATAGAAATGTTAAATTTTAAATCAATAAAAGCGGACGATTTACCACTTTTGGTACTTTTTTTCGACTGAACCTGCTTTGGCCAAAAACTAATCAACACGTCTTCTTATTAATAAGAATCGAATGTTTTTCGAATCATTCAAATCGGTTGATCCGTGTTCTTGAAATCGTCGACGAAGGATAGTATCCGCATTTTTTTTTTCTAGATATGCCAAAATATTCAGAAAATTTTCAAATATGAAGATATATACAATTTTTCATTTTCGATTTTTTTGCTATTACTATAACTTACCCTAGGAGAAAGTAAATAACATACATTTTTTAAAAAATGTATCGGATTTAGCCATAGTTTTCATTCAATGGAAAATTAACTTAATTTTCATAAACAACAATTTTGTACAAATTGAGTAAGTGTGGATCTGTTGACTTTTTAGAATGACAAGTGTTATATGAATTTTTTGAATTATTTTTTTACAGTTTAAAGGTTTCAACCAAAATCTAAGCTTTTATTCAATGAAAAAATAATAAAATTTTAATTTTATCTTAATTATTAGTAAAACCAATACTCTTTATTAATTTAAAAAAAATTAGAGAAAAATTTTGTTTACCCTCTATGGGTTCAGTAACAATGTTTATCTACGACTCTACAAATTTTTTGTATTTTTTTTACAGTTTATAAGTTTCAGCCAAAATCTAAGCTTTCATTCAGTAAAAAATTAATGAAAAGTTCAATTTTATCCTAATTATTAGTAAAACCAATACTATTTAGTCATTTGATGATATTGTATTGTATTGTAATCATTACTAAAAGCAACGAAAACAAGAAGTCACAGATATTTACAGTGATAAGACGGTAGATTAGCGACCACTAGTTCTGAGTTCAACCCAACATCGGTCATATTAAGCTTTTACTTGAAATTATAGATTTTAAATATTTTAATTGAGAATTGCCCTTCGGGGACTTTGTTACATAATAATAAAAAACAAAAAAGAAAAAAAATAATAGCAGAGAATGTATACAACCTGTTCTTGTGTCCAAAATTAAATAACTCTAAGGATAGATTATAAATAATATTAAACCAAAAATTTATTGATATATTAGTAAAGTCTGATTACAACACATAAATCTATGTGATACATGTTTCGCGATTATCTAGTATTATGAAAAGTTAAGCAAACGATTCCATTGATTCCATTGATTTGTCACTAGTTATGGCCCTATTGAACAAATCAGAATCATCACTGACATCATTATCTCTGAGGCGATGTTCATGCCACGATTCTTCGGATCGAAATTCCGAAGTTTCGGAACAAACTTTTCTGTCTAAATCATTCGACTGATATGCCAACAATATTAAAATTATTCAAACTTATATTTAGTTTTAATTTTTGTTTAGGTTTTTAAACTCTGACTTTTATACTATGTCGTGTTGAGAATAACTTACATTTCTTTTACATTTATGGTACATTTAAATTAGTTTCATTGCGGACAAAACAAAATTTGTGTAACCAATTTGTACAAGTACCTGTTTAGTAAAAAATAAAATTGAGATTGTTCAGTAAAAAATAAAAAACTTCTATCAATTTAATTTGAAACAGCAAACTAATTTCATTTTCACTAAGTTATTGCTTTAAAAACTCAACTTGATCGAATTTTTTTTTTCAAGTAGTAAATATCAAACAACACAAACTTTGTGAATTTTATTATAGTACTTAACTCTAGTTTTTACAATACATGTTCTTCACCATAATATATTTCCTTTTATGTACTTAAAACAATTCTTATAAGTCGGACTTCCATTTGCGTTCCAAAATTACAAAACAGTGGAACATAGGCAGACATCGATGTGAACAGTCGAAAATAGTAACGATAACAATAGGAGCCTAGAAAAATGCATATTATAGCTATAAGCTGCATAACTAATAACATAAAATGTCTTCTTTAGCGTTATGCCAAGTCACTTGTGAATTCTACCCTGTGATAGAATTTACTTGTATGATTTTTTGATTTCATTCATTTGTGTTATGCTACTTTAAATCCTTTATATTATCGAGAGTTGTATATGGCCAGTTTCAAGATCAATTACAAAATTTTATATCACGTCGGCAAAAAGCGAGATTAAAGCCCAAAGCCCTCATTGCTTGTAAATATAAAATCTAAAAAATAATGACAGAAATTTTGCTCTTTTTGGAATGCTAATGATAGTATTATTTCATATTTCATAATATGAATATTTAAACCAAAAGACAAATTCCATATATTGAATGAATCGCTTTGCGATGAAGGGCGCTGCGAAAGTTTCTTGTTTTTTCTTATTTTTCTTGTAAAAATGGATATTACTACTGCTACATCGTAAGTTCATCCACTTCGCCACATCACGTCTAAACAAAAGTTAAAAATATTTATATGCGCAAAATATGCAAAAGATAAAAATATTGTTAAAAATATGCGCATGCAAAATTTCGTCGACGATTTCGGGAACGCGGATCAACCGATTTGAATAATTAAAAAAACTATCGATTAATATTAATGAGGAAACGTGCTGATTAGTTTTTGGCAAAGGCAGGTCCAGCCGTTTCGATGATACGCTGCAAAAAGTGCCAAAAATGGTAATAATTTTTTTAAACATTTTACTTGATTTAACAAATTGAAGTATGTACTGATTAAATTTTTGTTAAGGCAGGTCTAGCGGTTTCAGAGATCTAGTGGGAAAATAAAATAAAAAAATGCGGTAAAAATTGTTATTAGACTATTATAGAGGATTTGATAATAAGTACAAATTTTGTTCATATTTCTATGGGCACCGTACTAATGTTTGTCTACGTACCGATATTTCGCCTCTAAAACATTACGCAGCACGATTGCTTTGAAAAACAGTTCATAATCTTCAAAAAATTAAGAATATGCTGTCTTTAAATAAAATTTTACAAAAAAATCTTTTTTAAAAAATTTCAAATTCTTTTCAGTTTTAAACTTTAATTTTTTTTAAATTTTAATTTTCGGTACGGAAAGTTTCAACAATTAGCCTTAAGGCACGATGCCGTGCACCACTAGTTATAAATTATTTTTAAATTTTGTGGTATCTATTGAATTTATTTTACTTTGCAGTATAAATTGATATTAATTATAGCCAAGTATGCGTATAAAACAATGTATAAAATGATTGGACTATCGATAAACATGATTCCTATACTAGAGAACATATGCATATGATACCGCAAGTTGGTTAAATAGTAGCAAAACCCACTTTACTCTCAGGAATAGATTGCGTGTGTATGTATGTATGTCCGGATCGGGATATGTATTTACGTTTGCGTTCGTCGGTATGAGTGATTTCAGTGATTACGAGAGATCCGTGATTCAAACTTGAGCTTGCTGGGTGGTCCGATTCTCGCTACTAGTGTTTGGCTTGCCTTTCTATGCGTGACATTTGTGCACAGATTAAGTAAGCATCTCGAAATGGACTCATGCTTATGCTATGCTATTATTAATAAAATTCACCGGGATGAGGTTACTTCTTCTTAGCAGTACTGGTATTCAATATACGAATAACTAGTGGGGTGCATGGCATCGTGCATTAAGGCAAATTGCTCTAACTTCTCGTAATTCAAAATTCAAAATGCGTACACATTATGAAAATCTCTATAAAATATCTGATAATTCGATGTGCATATGTCCAATAAACATTTTTGACCGCCAAATGACATTTTTTCAACTTATTTTTATTGAGAACCCATAACCGCTGGACCTGCCTTCCCAAAAATTTAATAAGTTTTTCATCTTGTCAATACAAGTAAAATGTTTTTTGAATTATTAAAATCGGACGCTCTGTTCTCTTAAAATCTGAGTTACCGTTTTTGGCACTTTCTGCCCCGTATCTTCGAAACGGCTAGACCTGCCTGCGCCCAAATCTAATCAACACGTCTTTTTATCAATACGAATCAAATGTTTTTTAAATTAATTAAATCGGTTGATTGGTGTTCCCGAAATCGTCGACGACAATTTGTATCTGTACACACACACAACCCACACACATTCTTCCATTTTTTCTAAGGTATGCCAAAATATTCAGAAACCTTTGAAACGTAAAGATATATAAAAATTTTCATTTTCGATTTTTTTACGATTACTATAACTTACCCTACGGGAAGTTAAAAACGACTGAACTTTAAATGTAAATCATTAAAAAACTAAAACTCCAAAGTTTTCAAATAGATTATTATCAGGGGCGTAAGTGTCTTGGCGGGGCCCCGTATCAAAACTTGTTTGGTGACCCCCTTAAGAAGGATAATGATTTTTTACAAAATATAAAAAATGCATAAAGTTAAAAGAATATTTATTTATCCTCATCCACCTGCAAATTTTCTGAAATTTTTACAAATGATTCCAAACACATATTTACTCTCCTTGTCTTTTTTTTCAAAAAATTGATTTATTAAGTGATGATATCTTCAGTTTTTCTGAAGGTTTGCTTTTAGGAACGATAGTGACAAGCCTGATAGATGTTTCTTTCTTAAGGTTCTTAGGTAATTTTTAATTAGTTTTAATTTCGTAAAATTTATTTCGGCAGTTCGGAAGGCCGAAAAATAAAATGCATGCAAGTGAAAAATAAATGCAATGCTGTTATTACGTTAGGAAGTAGAAAATACTAAGTAGTAGTTACTGTACAGTTTTCCAGAAGCTTTTATTATCTCTTGATTTGAAAAAAATTATGTATTAGGTAGGCTGTTTATACATTCTTTTTCTTTAACTTTTTTGAGATATCGGTGGTGGTCTTTTTTACTTGCGAACCTTTAAGCCCCGCTTTACCCTAATTGTATTAAATTTTTCGTCTACTATGTATGCTCTGTCTATGTATGGTTGTGAAAATGAACACAATTGTACGGGAGATGTAACAGAACTATCGATTATAAAGAACGACTAAAAAGGTTTTCGAATAAAATAATAACGTATTGATTTTAACACCTATTAGAGTAAAGATTGATAATAAATTGGTTATTTTCGAGAATACAGATACTTTAACATATCTATTGAACACTTTCTGTTCAAAAAGACAAATAATTCATCTGCTTTAAGAACCATTGCAGATATCAGTAAATAATGTTTTATCAAGTCGTTAAGATAATGACCGCAAGTCTTTTTAAAGCAATCGCAACAATGTATTCCCATTGACAATAGCGGTTGCTATTCCTATTATCGACAGTACGATTTTTACTTAATATGGTTTCTAAACAATGCATCCAGTTTTAATTTCTCGCAAGTCGGTCAATGGCGCCGCGTGCGACTTTGTTGCAGATTTATTTATTGCATTACGTGAAGATATTCTTATATCAGAACGTGTTCGTAGTAATTACGAGGTGCGAGCCACACAGCTTAATTGTTTATTGATATGACTTTTGTTATAACGAAATTAAATCATGGAGGGAGGTTCTCATTATTTACACTTTATAGCCTAACGTTCTTTCTAATTGTTATTGGAACAACGGTTTCTCAAACTATTATAAAGCACAAAAAATTATACTGTCTAATGTTTGTTCTTTCTATAACCAGGTAAATAAAATTATGACATTTTTTCTCGCATTTTTTTTAACGTGAACTACATTTTTAAGTACTAATACAGTATCGCATTCTGCCTTTAAACAAGTTACTTTTATAAATAAACGTATAAACTAGAGGTGCATGGCGTCGTGTCTTAAGGCAAATTGTTGGTACTACTAGTACTGTAATAAAATATTCGAGGAATTTTAAATGTATTCAAATAAAATATTACAAATACTGTAACTTTCATTATTCGTATTTTATAGGAAAATATAAGAGCTTATAAATTGGACGTTTATATAATATTTACATGAAAAGTAAATAAACAAAACTTAATCAAGTGAAGTAGAATTAAAGGACATTATCTCATGTTTCTAAGAATTACATAAACTGAATTGCAAAGTTAAAATTATTCAAGTAAATAGTAAGCACTAGAATATCAGGTAAAATTAAAAATAAAATCCTAATAATTTTCGATTAAAAAAAATTAAATTGAATATTTTTTTTAGACTTTGAAATCATTTTGTTTGCTAATTGTTCCTTCACACCATCAACATAAGCCAAACATTGTTTGAATAATTCAAATCATATGCGTTGTTCTCTCAAAAACTGCTATTTTTGCAATTTTAGCTTCGTATCTCTGGAGAATTACTCTTACGGGAAATTAATAATAATTAATATTAATTAATACTAATAATAAGACAAAAATTCTAAATTCATAATATTCAATAAAATTTTTGAACATTTTGAAAAAATGTTTTTCATTGGAGTATTGTGTGGTCTATCTTTATTACTATACACATTAGGTTTTTATAATATATTTCCCCTGTGTTTCTCCTGTGGATTAGTGGTTAGGTCTGTGGGATTTGAATCCGAAGATTGGGACTCTGTATCCGACTCGGACAGCAGTAATGAAATTGGCTTTCACTTAGAAATATGGTTATGCTATATTATATAGTATAACTATATTTCCAATTTTTCGCATAGAGATAGGACAACCGCTTGGGTTTATATAAAGCTTGTTCATTAAAAAAAAGTCAGCACAATAGCTCAAAGGACTCTTTAAGTTTTGATAGCTGTTAAAATACGCATATTAAGAAATATATGAATGCTTATGATTAATTTTTCATATATTATTTTCATGAAATGCGTGAAGTTACAGCAATTTGCTATATGTAAAATGCAATTCACTACTAGTTTAAGTGATATTTTAATCCTTGTACTGGGACAGTTTTCAACACCAGACTATGACCGTATTTTACGTATTAATTATAAATATATTTCAGGTAAAATACGAATTTCGGGAGAAAGCGTAAAGTTAACAATAATCTATTGAAATCATTGTGCGACTACTTCGGTAAGCAATACGACTTACATGCCTCGTTTGCTCACAGTTCACTGAACAAAAATGGAACATTGTTAGAGAAGTTTTGTGAAATATATGGTGTGCATAACCATTTGTGTGACGATATAATAATTTAATTTTGGACGATACTGTTAACCACATTTTGCGCTAGAAAGAAAATTACACACACAAATATATATTAGTGGTAATATAAACTGGAGTAAACTAAAGTAATTCATGACATCTTCACAACTTAACTGAATCTTATCTACTTGACTAAATAATTAGTGTGTGTATATATAAATAATGGTATGAAATCAATTTTGGAACCAAAATCATGACTTTCAGAAAAAAACAATAAAGGTCGTCTCGCGATTTTTTCCATGGTCTTCGAAAGTTAGGTCATTTGGCATCTATCTACTAAAAAGAAGTTATTACTATATATTCTGTAATAAACAACATTTCATTTAATTCATTTCTATTATTACTGATTTTGATCCAATATAAAAAAAGCTTTTTATAATTTACAACGATTTAAAATACTAAATAAGATATTTTACCAAATAATTGTAGCTTTTTCGAGAAATTACGTACAAATCTTAATTACATAACGTTCTTAAGACAACCAATATCAATATACATGATTTTTGCTAGGCTTTAGAACCCGAAATAATATTTTCGTACCCAGAAGTGCGAACAATTTAAACCCTGTGACTTGGAAGTCACATAATTCATTAATATCAAAAAATTTATTTAAACACAATTTTCTGTTTTTCATTTGCTTTATAGAGGCTTATAATCACTGATTTTTTGTTCCCCTAAATTTTATTTATGTAAAACAAAAATTCGACACAAATTTTGTCCGCCTAATTATGTAAAATACGGTAAAAAGAGTGTACGACTATTGAATCTAAATCAATATAAAAGTAATTTCAAAATACTACACATTACAGTAAATTATTGAGCGCAGTACAATTTTATTTTAATTCTAGATCTCACCAGATCTGACTTCAATTTAGCATTGTGTATCCACGTAATGAACTTTTTTATATAAGGGGGCATTATTAATCACGTGATCGATTTTTTGGGGATTTTTGGACTCCCCTCCCTCTTGGTAATTTAAAATTGGTCCTCTCCCCCACCAAATATTACTTGTATTTTTAGTTACGTAAATTTTTTCGAATTTACGAAAATATCGTATTTTTTCGTTTTGACAATGTTTGGACTTTTTTAAAAATTATGGTATAAATTAATACACGTGAGATTTTACTAGACCCTTCCCATCCCCACGTTGTTGATGTTTCGTGATTTTTTGTCTACTAAAAGCCTAACGTGATTAATAGACGCCATCTAAGGCATCAAAATCAAACATAATAACTCCAAACTCTGTTTAACCATTTGACGTCAATATTAATTAGATGTAATTTATATCATGATCTTAAAATAATTTTATTGAAATCTGAAAATCTCGTCCAGGAATAATCTATGTGATAAATTCGCACGTCAATAAACACACAAAGGAGCGTTATATGTATGTTATATGTATATGTTATATGTGCTGTGTTATTTTTAGTTCTGCTCATTATTTGTTGTTGTTATCACGTGCGATTATTTATCGGAGCTCCACGCGTCTAACATTGAAGAGAGTAGTGCTTTATAACTGCAGACAAATTAAAGTCTGGACCACCCCCGTCGATTTCCTAAGAGATCAGTTTCTAAAACTGTGCGTGGCTGTAATGAATGTAAGAATGTTTATTTTGATTTAAATTACGTTTTGCATTCGGATGAGCTTGTGATACTAGCTTTTAAACTTTTTTACTGGGCTGCAAGTTTTTGTTTTACGTTGATGGGCTGCTTAGAAAAACTGACATGCATTGGTGCTGAATAGATATTTTTGCCGCCAGATGAAAATCAATTTGTTAAATTACCAACGTGTATTCAACAATTTGTTAAATTTTTATTAGTGTAGGTACTTCAATTATATCACTATACAATGTAACTAGTGGTTTAAGGCATCGTGCCTTGAGGCAAATTGCTGGAACTTCCCGTACCGTAACAAAATGTTCGAGGAATATTAAATGTTTTCAAATAGACTATTATAAATACTGTAACATTATCTAATATTTATAAGAATTATATGAACTGCATTACAAAGTTAAAATTATTTATTCAAAGTGTATAAAAGTAAGCTTTAGAATTTTAGCCAGAATTAAAATTAAAATATGAATTATTTTCGATATATATAAAAAAATTGTTTATCGAAACCATTCAAATCGGTTGATCCGGGCGCCCAAAAACGTGAAGAAAAAAATGTAGACACACAAAACACACACACACACATCTATTTTTTAGATGCCAGAATGTTCAGAAAGTGAAGATATGCAAAAAATTTCATTTGGCTCATTACTATAACTTACCTTACGGGAAGTTAAAAAATATTTAGAAGCATTGAAAAATAAATCAGTTTCCACACAGATCCTAGCTGAAATAGGATGCCTAGTTATGGCATCAATGACATGATAATAAATCTATAAAAATATTTTATATATATGTTTGTTACATGTGTGAAATCAGTGCGAAGAAATCGGTTCTAAACTTTTCTGTTAATTATTATTGCCGTTTTCCATGATTTTTACCATCACAATGTCTACTTGGCGTACATAATAAAATTTGCCAAATTTGTGTAGTTTTTAGTATAAACATGTATTTTTGGAACCAGGAGCAGGGCTTAAAGGTTCGCGGGTAAAAAGCTTTACCACCGATATCTTAAAAACCAGTAAAGTTAAAAACTTTTTAACAACAATTAAAGTGGAAGGAAAAAGCTATATAACCAGCCATCAAGTTGATTCCTACGACGCTGCTATTCGCAGATAAACAACAATGTTTGAAAATTCATAACAAATGTATTTCCTTTCGTTGCTAGTTTTTTTCTTTGTGAACACTGTGATTCAGGTTACGAGACATTAATATAATTTTTAAGTATACGTATTAATATTAATTTTAAGTTATATTCAACCGATTTTTTATATAGTCTCTATTAAAGCTTACACCTGAGTCAGGCCACCTTAACCTTTACCCTGGCTAAGATGTAAAAATGTGTTTAAACATTTATTTTATTTCTTTACTGTTTGTGGATGTTCAAAAATTTGACCTATAGAGGGTTTAGATATTTATATAAAATAGAGGTATAGTTTTTGATATGGAAAACTATGAATTGTTTTCAATGCAATAATCCAACAAGCTATTTGTTTTTGTTTGCGATATTTAAATATGATTTGGTCATGAATAAAATAAGATTTTTGAAATATTATTTCTACGAGTATCAGAAGGTAGTTAGTTAGTCAGACTGGCAAGTAGGCAACGACAAGGAAACAATAAAGATGGAAGACAATAAAGTTTGGTATGGAGCTTTTGAATACTAATCATGATAATACTACATCAGTTTGCCGTGATTTTGAATTTTATTATAACCTAGGACCTTTTCAGTCAAATAGTATTTTTGTTTTTTATATATAAATCTATAATAGATTTTCTATTACATACTTATACAAAATAATATAATTTTCAACTTGATATAAATAATTTTTATACTTTAGGTATGAACTTAGAATAAGATTAGACAGAAAAGTAATTGTTGTGCAATTTATACTCTCATCGTTTAAACTATAATATGATAGAAATTATTCGCAATAAATAACACTTACACGACAAAGCAGCACAAAATAACTAGTGGTGCTGGAACTTTCCACACCGGAAGTTAAAATGTTAAAATAGACTTTAATTTTTTTTGAAAACTTGGAACAATTAGATTTTTGAGAACTTTGAAATTTTTAACAAAAAATGACTAAAAAAAATTTTTTTTTTTTTATTTTGGATTTCTTTTAAATTTGGTTTTCAAGGCATTCGTGCTGCATGGCTTTTAGAAAATAAATATCGATACGAGTATGCGCCGCGTCGCCCATAGAAATGTAAATACAATTTGTACTTATTATTAAAATCTCTATAAAATATCTGATAATATGATGTGCATGTGTCTATTGAACATTTTTGACCACCAAATGGCATTTTTTTACTTTTTTGTACTTGATCTCCAAAACCGCTAGACTTGCCTTCCCAAAAATTAAAAAAGTTTTTCACCAATACACTTCGCCTATGTAATGTTACGGCAAAACCCTTGGGGTGCTTAAACATAACATTTATTTTTTCTTGCAGATTAAAACTTATTCAGAAATGTGAACACGAGTAAATACGTAATAGATTTTAATAGTTTTAAAGATTTAAATGAATTTTAGAATTTAAAATTTTATTATCTTATCAAATGCTCGTTCTGTTTATTTGCTTTTCGAAAACACTTTATTTTTAACACTAAGATCCCTGAAAATAAACTATATATTATGTTGTAAGATTTTACAAATAAAATTAAAAAAAGCCACATGCAAAAATAACCTAACAATAAGTATTGACTGTTGTTTTTTCAAATTTACTTCATATCCTGCACCACATATTTAGATTACGAATTATATTTTTAAGTAATTACTCACCTTCTGTTCTTCTGTCTTTTTTGGAAGTATTTTCAGCTTTCCTTTGCGGAATGTGTCTGAGTTAATTATATAAGCTCATTGGATATATTATATAGGACTGTATTCTGCTTGCTGTTGAAAATAAAGTATGAAATATTAAAAAAGCGGTATCAGCAAAAATTTAGAGTGATATTTGTTTCGAAACTGCTAGATCATTTGCGTTTACCCCACAAGAAATGAATGTTGTCAAAATGTATAGATTACTTATAAAGTTATGAAATAATTCAAAGGTTTTACATTTTTTAAGTTTTAGTTATTATTAGACATCACGTATATAAACATAAATTTGAATTTTTTATTTTTATTTTTTTCTTGCTTTGTATCTGTAAACATCTTGCTGTCTTTATTTTCATGGAGCTACTACTTTTTACTAGTTTGTTTTTATTCTGAAATTGCATCATGTAGCTATTTCTCTTCCACTGTTTGAGCTTTACCAATTTCAATGCTATGTAATTTTTTTTATCCGATTGAGATTCAGCTGGTCAGTCAGTAGATGTACGACAAAATGCGCTTACCTTTTTATGCTCTTGAATGTTTAATGCCCGTGAGACACAAAGCGATCAATATATTTTTTTTAACACCTCTTGCATTTATTCCTGATTTTATCTATCAACGTAAAGTTGTAGTATTTGCTTAAAATGCTCCATGGAGTGGTTCAGCGTTTTCTAATTAGTAGCACAAATTTAGGATTTTTCTAATTTCATTTACTCATTACTTTCTATATCCAAACTTCTCAATCAATCTTATCTAATTTCATAAGTTTACTGAAATTGGCTCAGTTACGTTTCCTAAAATCTAAAATAGTCACTGTTTTAGAACACTGAATATTTGTAAATATTAAGCCAGCTATCTGAAAATTATTATGAATGATTTGTATACTTCGCATGTTGACTTTATCAAAAATACGCATAGAGACAGAAAAAACATGATTAACAATTAATTACAAGATCTACCACAGAGCGTGTACCGTGGAAAATAATAGTGGCAATTAGTCCGTCATCTCGCGTGTAAAGTTGAGTTTCGCATAGGTGCACACGGCACGCATGCGGCAGCGAAACCTCTTTGAAGACGCCGCTTCGAGAAAGCCAATGTCTATTGGTGACACTACAGTTAATCCGTACTCTTAAATCATAAATTTTCAACGCAAACACTGCTCTTGAAATTTTGTGAAGAACTATTGCCGAATAGCATTGTGCACCAGCAACAAGGCAAATTGCTAGAGCCCCCCGTCTTATAAGGGATCGTTCAAGTATTACGTAAGCAGATTTATTACAATTATTTAACCCCCCCCCCTCCCCTTTGTCAGCAAAAGTAAGCAAAAGCTCTTACCCAAAATAAGCAGAATAAGCAAATCAATAACCTCCCCCGCCCCCCTATAGTGCTGACGTAATACTTGAACGGCCCCTAAACAAATATGAAAAAACTAACAGATTTTAATCATTTCATACATTAACATTTTTTAAACTTCTTGTTAAAATAAAAATTCGAAAGTTTTTACTTGAAGTGTTGAAATGTTTGCTTATTAAAGGAAATCTTTAAATATGAGGGCGTGGTGAAAAGTTTGCGGCTGGAAACAGGAAGGCTAGGACTACTTTCGCAGTGTTGTCGTATATTACTATCCTCATCAAATTTATATTTGCACTTTCATCCCGATCTGGCATTTGGCAAAGAGATAGATTCAGCAGTAGCATATTTCTTGTTGTTATATCCAACCTTGAATAAAAGGAGATTTTAAATTTGAAATGGGTTGAAGGAGCATTTCTGATGAACTACGTTCAAAATTAATAGAAGCCAAGATCAGGTGTTAATAAAAAAAATGTGTTGGAAGATAGCAGGTTGAAAGTACTTTGCTTACGTCTTGAATTTTCTTAGAATGTATAATAATAAATGAATCCGACCTGGTGCTAACACGTATCTAATTATTTATCACCTAAATTAACTCGTACATGTTTATTCTTTGGACTTTTGAATTTAAAATTGAATTTTCTCATTTACTGCTCTATTTTGTTCACGCACTACATTTAATATTTTTTGTAGGGGTTTAAAACTGCAGACAATAACAATTTAGCTATCTGGAAATGGCTAATATTTTGATACTTGTTTTTTCAAATTATCTGCCTGGAAATGGCTGATCTTTTACCCTTATAAAATTGGATACTTTGTTCCCACTTCCATTTTTGATGTAGTTTATTTTTTAATTAAAGCATGTTTTATTAATTGAAATAATTCGCCAATTGAAATGTTTCTATAAAACTATTGAACTATTAAATAAATGAGAAGTTGATAACTTTTTCTAGTTGTAAAGGAAAGTAACTACAGTGTAGTTTATATTTGATTCCTCAGGAATACGAATGAAGCATTCTTAGATTATGGACCTTAATTTCGTTCTGTGCATTTCTTTTGATTTATGCCTTCATGCAATTTGCAGGAATCAGTCTCACGTCTAATTGTAAGTGAGGCCTTCCATGGCCCGCCGCGCAGCAAACGCTAAGAGACCAATTAAAAATCCATTGCGCGTATTATATAGCGCGGTTTATTGGTATTGAACGATGAAGGCTGCGATGTCTGAGCTAGCCGGAACCACAATTACGAAATAAGAAGAAAAATTTAGTCAAATATATGAGTTAACACGAAGTTACGTTCATTCACTTCAAAACATTCTTTCGGAATGCTTGTATATCGCCTAAAATAGTATCCTGTCGGTAAAGGGATTATTTTGAAAGCATCGGTAACATAGTTATGTTTAGCTCTGTCTTGTTTAGAAGACAATGCATAGATGAAATGCATTATAGATAAAATTAATAATTTGATATCACATTATCAGATTCGAAAGAAATAATTTTTGTCCACGTCTTAGCCCACAATCCTGAATTGATTTTGAAAATTCAAAAACCGTTTGAAAGATATTGGTAAGGAATCATGCTAATTAGTTTTTGGTAAAGATCGCCCGCGCTGTTACTTCGTAATTGTTGAACATTTTTTCTTGATGATTTTTATGTGACTTTTTTTAGCACTAGAGATCATGGTCTTCAAGAATATATTAACTAAAATATTACGTCCCTACAAGACATTTAATTTTAAAAGTTCATTAAATTTTGAAAAAATGAGCAGCGCGGTTTGAGTCTAAATTAGACCTTTCCTCGATGTTCTCTTAAAAACGGCTGCTTGATAAGCACTGCGTTGGCTAGTTTTTTTAGACGATTGGCTGATGTGAGAATTAGTAGAAAAGCGTAATTTTTTTTTGCCCGCGGTTTAACCAAAAATCCTTAATTGATTTTGGAAATTGAAAAACTATTCGAAAGATATCATTCAGAAATCATACTGATGATTAGCTTTTGGCAAAGATCGGTTAGGCCGTTTCTTTGTAATTCATTATTAAGAACAAAATTTTTTTTGACGATTTTAATGAAAATTTGTATGGCGATAAAGTACCTGATCTAAATGAACATACTATAGTCTTACGGGAGATGTTTAATTATAAAAATTAATTCTTTCAATTAGGCCTCGCTTCTAGAAAATACTCCATGTATGTTTTAGGTGCGAGTTTGTTTTTCATTAATATGTAATAAAAAGACCTTGATACCGATCGGTTTCTGGACCTTGATGCAAATAAGGTCCCGATACCGATTGCCGTTGAGTCACAAATGCAGTTGGCGCCGTGGGGTTATCGGCGCAATCGGCTCGTGCGATTTCACGTGCAATCAAGCGGTTGCGGTGCCACCTCCGCGTTTGTTTTTGGCAAGCAAGAAAAACGAAGAAGAGTATTACGGACGGGTAAAAATTTGAGGCGCTGGAACTAAAATCGGTTTTATCTTTATTAGGCTCCTGCAAATATGACTTTTTTTTAAATTAAATATATAAATAATAAAATTTTGACAAATTTATATATGAATGTCATATAATTACTCGCTATTTTTATGTAGATTTTACTTCTTATATTTTATATAATAATAATGATCATAGATAAATAATGTTGAAAAACTTTGATAATGGTACATTTTATATGGCAATTATAAAAGTTTATATGTGAAGCATAATTTTTTATGGGTACTTTGCGCTCCAAATTAACCATGTTAATCTGTATTTATGACTTTAGCAGATATACACTCACATTCATTTAATATGTGTATTTGTAGAAATTTATATATGAAGTATGTAATAATAATAATAATAATGGGCTCAGTTAAACTCCAACTCGAATCAGGGGAGAATTGTGTGAGAGGTTTCCCATTACCATTTCACACCGAAGTGCCCGAAATGGGCTATTTTCAATTGGAAACATATTTTTAATCTATATTTTCAAGTGAAAATGGACATCGCTGGTGCTTGATATCAGGTTGCTAGAGTGCGGGGTTGAACTCGCGACTCCGTCCTCACGAGGCAGCGCTTTAACCCATTATGGCATGGACACAAACATAGATACTCATACATCCTTGTAGGTATGGACGTATACCTAATGATTTTTAAGAGACAAGATTTCAGCTTGATTTTTAACTTCCCGTAGGGCAAGTTATAGTAATCGCAAAAAAATCAAAAATGAAAATGTTTATATATCTTTACGTTTCAGAGGTTTCTGAATATTTTGGCATACCTTAGAAAAAATGGATGTATGTGTGTGTGTGTGTGTGTGTATGTACGTGTGTGTATGTATGTGCGGATACAAATTTTCGTCGACGATTTCGGGAACACGGATCAACCGATTTGAATAATTCAAAAAACATTCGATTCGCATTGATAAGGAGACGTGCTGATTAGTTTTTGGCGAAGGCAGGTCTAGCCGTTCCGAAGATACGGGGCAAAAAGTGCCGAAAACGGTAACTCAGTTTTTAAGAGAACGGAGCGTCCGATTTGACTAATTCAAAAAACATTTCACTTGTATTGACAAGATGAAGAATCGATAAAATTTTCATGAAGGTAGGTCTAGCTGTTTCGGAGATATGGAGCAAAAAATAAAAAAATGAGCCATTTGGCGGTCAAAAATGATCATTAGACATATGCACATCAAATTATCAGATATTTTATAGAGATTTTAACAATAAGAATAAATTTTGTTAACATTCCTATGGGTTCTGTAGCAATGCTTATGCGTTAGACAGCGACGCGGTGCTTACGCGGTTTATATTTTGTCCCTATGCAGTTAAAGCAGTACGATTGCTTTGAAAAAAAAGTTCAGATCTTCCACAATATGTCAAAATAAAGAAAAAAAAATTTTTTCAAAAAAAAAAAATTAAAAAAAAAAATTTTTTTCAAAAAAAAGTAATTTTTTGTCCAATTTATAGTTTCTTAAAAATCTTATTTTTTCAAAGTAAATTTTTTTCAAAAATGTTGTTTCAAAAATCGTTTTTAAAAAAATAATAATTTTTGGTACGGGAAGTACGGTTTTGGTACGGCACGATGCCTTAATTGCCTTAAGACAGAATTCCACTTACAGCTAGTTATTTTAAAGAATTTGAATGAATTTTTTTTAAAAAAAAGAATAAAAAATGAATACTTACTTCACCAAGAAATAAAGCGCGGCCTAAAATAATGAACACATATAAAGTGATTTATTTGTTATTTTCACTAATTGCGATTGTAAGCTTTCGCGGCAGAATGAGCGCTCATAGCGCGCGGTACAGCAAGCGGGCCGTGGCCCGTGATGTGCCCGCGATGCTCGCCACCAGCCAATATTCAACGGCGGTGCATGGCATAGGGACACGCGAGTCGCGAATGCTGCCGGCTTTTCTGTCTTTGATCTCGGCCGACACATCGCCGCTAGCAATTTGCCTAATGAATTATCCCGGTACACTCCGGCCGCGGCCGTTCGCAACCGTTCGCGGCGACGAGACGATGCCCAGAGAAAAATCAGAGATAGAGAAAGAACGAACAAATAACAAACAAGCAAACGAACCAAACGAAGGCAACGGTATGAATATGAATATGCGTGCTCTGCTCGGGTAATTTAATTAGACTTTTTATTATTAAATAATGGATCTCTTGTCTCAATTTAGAAGAAGTTACCATCGCGTACAGGGCACAGTTAATCGATTCGTTTTAGAGAAAGTTTCATATATTTAAATACCATTTATTAAATGTGCTATCAAATTATTTTATTTTCTAATACTTAGTATTTTATTTGAATTTACTTTACCAACTTATTGTTAGTAATCACTTTCCGAAGGGTAAGTTACAGTAATCGTCCAAAAATCAAAAATGGATTTTTTGCATATGTTTACGTTTCAGAGGTATCCTTAAGGCATACTTTAGGTGAAATGGATATGTGTATGTATGTGTGGATACAATATTTTGTCCACGTTTTTGGGAGCACGGATTTCCCCATTGATAGGGAGACATAATAATATTAGGTTGTCAAATATCTCCCTTCCGCTTTTTTGCTCTTGGTTTATAATACAAAAAGGCGGAAGGGAGATATTTGACAACCTATTAATAATAATGTATAGCCGTTCCAGAGATACAGAACAAAAAGTGAAGAAAATGGTAACTCGGCATTTGCGATTAAAAAAATATTCGGTTTGTATTGACGGGAAGACGTGCTGATTAGTTTTTTGCGATGGCAGTTTTAGCTCTTTTGGAGATGCGAAGCAAAAAGTGCAAAAAATAATAGTTATTAAGAGAACGGATCATCTAATTCAAAAAACATTTTGCTTGTGTTGACAGTGTGAAGAAATGATTAGTTTTTGGGGAAGGCGAAAATATTTGTTTTTTAATATCCGATATCTAAAATTCTGACTAAAAACATTTAAAATTTCTCGAATATTTCATGACAGTACGGGAAGTACCAGCAATTTGATTATTGGATATTGATAGATTAATAGTTAGTGCAGTTTGTTTCATCCTGTCGTAAAATCAATTGAAAGCAGTTGGATCGCAATTAATAGAAATTAAAAACTCTGGTCTGTTTGAATTTTTACCGGCGCATCCTAGGTTTTCATCCGCCTGGAGATTAAAAAGTGTATCAATTGAATACTTGTTTTAACAGTACGGTTGGCTATTTACTAGCAGCTTACCTGATTCTTATTATGTATGTACTTAATTTAAAAACTTACTAAATCCAGCAGTTTTGAGCTACTTAAAACTTTTAATCTGTTTCTAAATATTTGTGACTGATGCTGTATATGTAGACACATGTACCTATAACTTATTTTAACGCATTTTTTTATGTAGTATATATTACGTATAAATTTTAGTGGTATTTCTTGTTCAATTATTTCAATATCTTAAGAACATAATTTTTAAATCTTAACTTTATTTTTACTCTTAGAAAAAACATATTTAAAAAAAGGATAATTTTGTTTCCTAGAGATAATCGAGATGTGCAAATATTAAAGAAGTTTTACCTTTTGTCGGTTTCATTAACTTTTGAGCAAGCTATCGGGAATATAAATGTATCGCTAATTCAGCTGTTTTTATGCATTATATTATGAAATCAATACTATTAATCCGCTACAAAAATAGAATTAAGTTTTCAAACGTAAGAGTTTCATAATCTTAAAATACAACATCTTCATCAGTGCGGGACCACCGGTTCGGAAGCGTGTAATTGATCCCGTTTGATCTTAATTTATATATATATATATATATATATATATATATATATATCTCGAAAGTCCAATCATAATCTCTGAAATGGATATGCTCCATCAGGTAGGTAGGATGCGATCTCAACTCACGATTTATTTATGTAAATTTCCTGATAATATTATTCTGAAACGATTCCGCGAAGATGAAAACAAATTCTTTAAAACGTTTATTCATTGTGAATGTATTTTATATCGCCGGCAAAAGAAATTATGCGAAGAGATAGGAACATTATTACCAGGTGTGGTCAATTTCTCCATTAATGTGATCTTCGTCTTGTTTTATTACTTGTGTTTGCTCACAGCTGTCAGCATAAACACGTTTTTATTTTTTGCACAACTTATTACTATTGGATAAGTCCAATTTGTTATTGTCCTTTAAAGTGTTTCTTCTTTATCGGCATTAATGGTAATTATGTATTGTAATAAAAGTAACATTATTTTCAATATTATATAATTGCATACAAAGAAAGTATTATTAGAGAATATTCTAGTTGGGCTCGTTATGATCAGTAGACTATTTTGAAAGTAAACTGTCGTGAGAATTGCTTACTGATAATAATCGTTCCAATAAGCTATGATGTATGAAAATGAAATACTAGTTTTGTATCAATTAATAAAATTATTTCAAAATGTGTAGGTTTGCTGTCTATAATTTGTCTTGTTTGTTAACTGGTTTATATCAGACTGCATTAAAAATTAATATTTCGAAACTACACGTTTTCGTTTAGAAAAACACAAATCCTTTCTAGATATAATAATGATCGGCCTAACTCCTTTTCCTGAAATAAGGCGGCTGAGCTTTTCGCTTGAATTTCAAACTACCACAAAGGGTTAAGCTGTATTGTTCTGTTCGGCCTAAACGTGCAGTGATTTGAGAACTACAGGTCATGAAGGAGCTGGTTAACGTTCAGAACAGTTCTAAGCATTTTTCCCAATTCACATTTGGTATACAAAGTACAAACTATTGTAATAGGATTAACTAATTATAACAGATAATATGTATACGAGTATATTATGAAATCAATAATATGCTATTGGTCAAAATTTTTGTAATTCATTGAACATTACCTTATTTCTAATTATTTGAAATTTGGCGTTAGTAATCTGTAACAAAAAAAAACATTCTTTTAAAATGCTAAAAATTGAGAAGCTTGAAAAAAACTCTGAAAGTGCAACATATTAGTAAAAAAATACTTAATAATGAATAATAATAACTTAACCTAATATAAATTGATATTTTTTTTAAAAAGTTTAAAGAAAAAAAATTATAATTTGTAGAGATTAAATCAATAAATAAAATAATGTATTATAAGTTCAGTTTGTAAATTTCATCGTTTTGAGTACAAAAAAAAATATTTTCATTTTTTAACAAAACATGAATGTTTCACTGGAGAATTAAAAACCCTTTGCTCATGACTTAAAGTGAGCACTGAATTTTTTTTATATTTTGACAGAACCCAAAAATTCAGAAAACAAATAATTTTGAGGTGACATTAAAATCCTTGAAAAAACTTTCTATTAAATCGATGTGCACATACCCAACGACCATTTTTGATTCAAAAATGTTTTTTGCACTTTTTTTCTTCATACTCTAATTTAGTTGGACGTGCTTTTCTTAAATCTAAACATCTTTTCACACTGTACGAATAGAATTGAATGTTTGTGAACCATTCAATTCGATTGATTCCGATTCGGTTCTCTTGGAAATGTTCTCCCACGCACATATAAATTTTTTTCTAAGCTACGCCTAAATGATCGGAAAATATACCCATGAATAAATAAGAGTTTATAATGCTGTTTTATTAAATTTCACGTTATATACTTTAAATTATTTAATGACAATTTTAAAAAATAATATAAGTTGTTATAATTTATATTTTCTATTAAGACAACAGAAATTGAATGAATGAAAGCCAAGGGTGTAGCTAGTCATCCATGCTTCCTGTTCAAATTCAATCTGAAATAAACACATTTAACTGATTTCTAACCGTGAAATTACTAATGCACCTAAAGGTCTTTTGAAATCTCAATTGATAATATTTTCTTGCTTTTGTGAACGCTGTTACTTAAAATGTTATGACACTGAACAATACCATGTGGAATATTTTTGAATATTCTTCAACTAAACGTAATATTTGAAAACGATTAGATTGTATTTAGAAAGATGACTCAGGATTTGGTGCTTATAGTTTGCTGATTATTTAACATTGAGTTTTATTAGCATAACAGCTGTGATTATAAAATATTTGAACGCTTTGTTCAAATATTTGCAAACGCTCTAATATTAATATTTGGGAAGTGAGAGTTGGCTTAGAGATGATGTTTGTTTCGTTAGTTTGACGGTTTTACTCCAATAACAAAGTAATAGTGTCGAAGAAATGCAGCTTTAATAAAGTGTGCTAAAATAGGGCAATTTGCTGTGTTACGATGGATTCTGATAATGGTTCTAATAATGAATTAGTAATCATATTTTTAACATTTTCCATATTAAATTTTATGTAACGAGATTGCATTTTGTATTAAATATGCATGAAAATCGTTTTATGACTGGATCACTTTAAAATGAAAGTTTTTTCTTTAGATTTAATTATTTTAGATAAGAAATATAACAAACCGATTGTTATACTTGCATATATTTATCTCTACCCTCATTAGTTTCTGTACTCACATGAACGTTAAAAACCGCAACCAGTTCCCACAAAGAATTTCTCGTATATCTAAAATATATGAAAATTAACTAAATATTAGGAGATACCTATATCTGTCCATTGAAATTAAAAATAATACAAAGAAAATATAAATAGTACTAAGCTGCAAGAAAAACTTCAACAGTTAATAGAAAAACTATTATTGTGTACTACATCTATTATAAGTAAGTTTAATATAAGTAATGAAAGTTACGCTTTAACTGTACTGAACTAGAATGCTTAAATATAACAGTTACCCAAAACTGAAATTAAATAGAATAAAGATCCTTCAGAAAGCACTGTATTCATGACCAAAAGCTGCAATAAACTTGGGCGAAAGGCCGTACATGACGAACCAACTCCAAATACAGATTGATTGCGCTTCTTCTTCTTATTGTTAGTAAAAATATCTTGATGATCACGATTTAAACGTGAGATGAAATGTACTCAGGTTAGTTCTCTTTATTGAAATACCTTCTTTCATTTGATATACGAAATTAATTGATGAACAACTCACATGCAATTCACCTGATAATCATGGATTTTGTTAAAGTTGATACCACGAATAGTGGGACATTATCTTTGAGCTTTGCTAAGCTTATGACGAAGATGGAAAAATTCGGGAACCTTTTAAACACAAAAGATATAGACGTTAAATCATTAAAATTTCAAATAATCTATAAACTTGGAGTACTTTTGCATGAGACAACATTGCTTACTAGTTTTCATATCGTCAAGAGAGTTTCCAATGGAATTATTGCACATATATATGGCAATAATATAAATATACGAATATTATTGATTTTTTATTATATATAGAAATATGACATGGTACATCTCGGGAATTACGTCTCAAAAAACCATTTTATGCGTATCCGTGTTATACAAAATGAAGGATCAGATTTCAAAAACTAAGGAAAAACTCGCTATTATATTTTCATAATAAAGATAAATTTATTTATACATTTTTTCAAGCAGTGATGCATATTAAATGAATTAAATATTTTTTTCTTCTTCATAACTACTTGTAAGTGCTATTCACCGTATTTATTTGGCAAGCTATACTCAACCACCCAGTATTTTTCTGTATTATCTTCAGATTTTTACCTTCTTTACATTATGCTAGTAATCTGTTATATTAAATTGATTGCTTTTAGTTAAAAGAACTTTATTATTTATTTGGTGATAAGTTCACTTTTTAAGTTTTCATTCAAATTTTGTGCTTATTTCATTTGAATGATCATTTGAAGCAATATGACTAATTGTTCGACTAAGCCTAGGCCTTTTTTATATTTTGTAGATTAAACTTTTTAACTTTTTTGTTTTCATCAGTTTATTAGACTTTTTCTGCAGTCATATTGTCATAACATTATCATTAAAAAATATAGAGTACCATTTAACTAAAAATATTCTATATAGGGCGCTATCTGAATAGCTAACAGTAAGACACATGCAGATTTCTGCAGAAAAATAGTTTTATCACTTTTATTGACGTTCGGTCATTTCGCTAATAGGGTAAAGTTTAATAGATTTTATTATATTTTATATTTCATTAGGGTTTTGCTCAATTCTTGTGTAATAGAGAAACTGTGCTATAAAAGTAACGTGCTATAAGGAGGATGTACTTAATTCGTAAATCGTAAAGTGATTTAGAATTCGTGTTTTAGAAGTGCCGTGTTATACCGGGATTACTTTCCGGTATCATCCGGCATTTTACTATACGTTTTACATTTATATAAGTCACAACATGTTCATCAACTTATTGATGAAATGTTCAAAATTGCTATTGAATGGAGAATTGTTTATAACGCATTATAGTCATATGAAATTTAAATAGCAAATATCTTTTATATTATTAATAATAAAGGCATGTAAAAATGCTTAGTTTTTAATTGGCATTCGGTACATCACATTCAATCAAATTGAATTGTACACGAGTATGTTGACTTGAATGATTACGCGATCAATTCATATATCAACAACTGTCATAAGCGTTCAGATAGTAATGTTTTCGCAAGATTTGCATTTTTGATCACTCATAACTATGCAAATATTTGGTATCTTAAATCAATCTTATCTGAAAAGTATACAGATCATTTGGGCTGAAGATATAGATTCCTTAGTCATTAGTTTTTAGATGAAGTAATATTAGGTTGTCAAATATCTCCCTTCCGCTTTTTTGCTATTGGTTTATAATACAAAAAGGCGGAAGGGAGATATTTGACAACCTAATATTTCTTTTATGTAGCAAAAATTTCAAATGAGTCATCAAATTTTATTTCTGAATCCAAAGTTTTATATTATATTTATTCTATTATATGATTTTTAAAGGATTAGTATTTTGCTCAAATTGTTATTTTGTTATGTACTGATGCATACAAAGATATAGTACTAATACAAAGATATAGCGATTTATCAAATTATTTCACAATATATCGTATTAATGTACGTTGCTAATAATCATTAACACACAATCTAGTTACATCTCACCAATTTTTGAATATGTTTTTACTGTTTTATTTCGTCTTATGTTGGCAATTACATGAAAATTAATTTAATCATCTCAAAATGATATTCAGTTTCAAAAAAAGTTTGAACATTTAGGCTTACCTTATAATTAGAAAAAATGCATTCATTTTTGTGTGTGTGTTTGGATACGACTTTTGGTCGATGATACGCGAATCAACCGATTTGAATAATTCAAAAAACATTCGATTCGTATTGACGGCCAGACGTGCTGATTAGTTTTTGGCAATGACAGCCGTCTAGCCGTTTTAAAGACACAAAGCAAAAAGTACCAAAAAGGGTAATTCCAATTTTGAGATAACAAAGCGTCCGATTTGATTGATTCAAAAAATATTTTATTTGAATTAGCGAAATGAACAACTGATAAAATTTTCTGGGAATGTAGGTGTAGCGGTTTCGGAGATCCAGTAAAAAAGTAAAACAAATGCTATTTAGCGGTCATAAATGATCATTAGACATATGTACATCAAATTATAGAAATTTTATAGAGATTGTAAAAAAAAAAATTACATTTTTATGGGTTTCGTACCAATGTATATCCGTTAGACTACGACGCGGCGCTTATGCGCTTCGATGTTTCGTCTCTACGCAGCTAACGCAGCGCGATTACTTTGTAAAAAAGTTCAAAATTTCCAAAATATTTCATAATAAAAAAAATCAAAACAGTCAATTTTTTCAAAAAATTCGAAATTCTCAAAAATCTTTTTTAAAAAAATAATTTTCGGTACGGGAAGTTCTAGTAATTCGACTTGGGCACGACGCCATGCACCACTAGTATTTTTAAAATTTGTATAAGTTATTTTTCAATATACATTTTATAGTGCAAGTATTATGATAAAACTTTTAATTATGATATGGAATTTCAAATGATTTCACAAGAATACCTTAAATGAGCTCAAAACTCAAACAGCAAAGATGTTTAATTAAATGCAATAAAACATGAGAAATAGTATTCTCGTTAAAACAATTGCTTAGCATTAAAAAGGTTTTTAAGTGACATGTACTGTAGACATAGAAATGTTAAGAGACTGCTTTCTGCTGGTACAACCGTACAACGCAAGCCGCTTTCAAGTTTAGGCGGAAGAACGTGTGTGGTCCATCGCATCGGCAAAGACGCTGCGGGTGCGAGGAGCGCTGCGACCGTTCCGATATATCCGTCTCATTTCGTTCCGTAGAACGCGGTCGAAGCGGCCGAAGCACTCGACGTTCGGTGCCGTCCGCTTGACTTCGCGCTCACAAACAAACATGGCTGCTAGAGCGTGGAGCTTTCGTCCCGCTCTTGCAGGACGATTTCTGTTTTCAGTCGTATTTTGTTTACGCGAGCAATAACATTGCGTGTTTTACTCTGTGATGATGCATTTGGCATGTGTGTTTTACAATAGCGATATTATACAGCAGTATTAGAATTAATTTAGTATAATATAAAATTGTTTTGATTAGACGTGAATGTTGTCGTTATTATGAACTTTATTTGAATTCAACGTTTCGGTGATTTTTTTCTAATGTTTGTGTTTTATTTGTGACAAATGTTGGTGGTAAAATAAATTTTGCATGTTGTTCATTGCGACGAAATTTTATTCTAGTTTGTTTTGTGTAGTGTCTGACGACTTTATGTGATGTTGTTAATTGCCGTCTAAATGTGGATACATGTGTGTACGTCGGGGGGCTGAGAGAACATGGTCGCTCCTACTACAAATACGACCACGACTAACGTACTAACTACTTCGAGCAATAACGATAGACTGGGTACAAACAGTGATGATGATTCCAGATATATTAGCATTAAATCCGACAGACACGATGGGGACCTATACGTGCGGACCAGTTGGACTGATGCGTCTATCGCATTGTCGCAACTTGACAAGGTAAAATCAAATTCAATAACAAAAAACATAAAAAAAAACGTACCGAGTCATAAAATCAATCACATTCTATAACATGAGATCAACCACGCGACGTCTGTCACTGTTGTAAACATGTGAGATTTATCGTAAGCCCCGCGTTTTGCCCTCTTATCGAAATGCCGAACGACACTCAGCTTTACGGTAGCGATTAGCAAATACCATATAACAACAGTGAAGGCAAATCCCATTCCCATTCATTGTTTCGAAGTCGCCCGTTACTCGTCGCCGTTGTATGATTTGCAATTTAAAGGTCTAATGTTGAGTGAAAGTCGCCACCAATTTAACCCAATATTGTTCCATATAAGTATGTCATTATCAGACGGAGCAAATACGTTGGAATACTAAGCGCCGCGTGTCACATGAAGCCTTACACTACTTCATCATGTTATCCTCGTACGGACACGAGGAGATATTCAATCAGATTGAATTTCATCGATTAATATAGTAAACTGTTCGATACTACTATGGCTTGATTAAGCATTTATTCCCATCGCCCTTCCTTGTCTTTTCATATGTATGTATCCAGCTGATCGGATGTAAACACAATATCCAATTACTTTGTTATAATTATTTGTTTTTAATTTTTATATACGTATTGGTTCAAATGGCTAAAACAATTAAAAATGTGCGTTTTATTTTTACACTGAAGTGATTTATCAAATAAAAGATATAAAGTCCAACCAATTTTAAGCTGAACATTTGTATAGTTTCTACAACCAATAGATGTATTTTCTTTTTTTTTTTTTAACGTGAAACATATGAGACATAAACAACCGCATGAGACATAAGATTTGATTTCTACGGTAATTAGCTATTCAAATTTAAGTAAAACTATTTAATTCATAATATTTTGCTTGGCATTGTATGTTTACTTTTAAAACTGTTTTAAATTGTAATTTTTAGTAGATTTAACATAGTATTTTGTTTGTGGTATTTAATTATCTGATTGAAATTGGAGGGTGAAATGAGAAATAAATTTAGAGGCGAAGTTAGACATTCAAATTGTGTTTCATATATCATAAAACTAATGAAGTAGTTAAACATTCACTTATAAATAGAATTTTCAACGATTATACGATATTTTGCCTAGATGCTTTTCCTATAACAAACGTTCGGTGTTTTTCAGTTCTTTACAATTCTCTTCTCCTTGTACGCTATATTCTTTCATTCTCGACCGGTTCAAAACCGCGCGCGGTGGGCGCTCGATGTTTGACCACACACGATTCACCCATACACATTTACAGCACAAACCCACACATAACTTGTAAACGCACACTTCTTCACATATAGGCACGTACACACCTTTCAACTTCACATTCATGTATACCAAACGTAAAATCTATCGGCTTATTGTAGGGTTTTGCCGAGAATATTTTTCTTCTGAAGCATTTCGACTCTTTGCAATGAAATATTTTGTGAAACTTATTTTTTACATAACAAGTTATAATTATAAAAGACACAATATTTTATAATTATTTAGGGGAGCTAGGGGCTTGTTGTAACAGTTTTTTTAAACTAATATATCTATAATAATTCACTGTTTATATTTCTACGAAATAAAGATGGATAGTTGATGTAGCAATTCCTATACCAAATCAAGTCAAAATAATTCCACAATTGTTGCTCAATATTTTATAATTAATCATTTTCTAGAAAAAGTGCGGTGTTTCAACTTATCTCAAAGGGGCTCAAATGGTTCCAAATTGATAAAAAACAATTCCCTGAAAGTTTTAGCTTTTAATATTAACGTTTAGATAGAGCGCAATTCAATCGAACTTCGTATGGAAAGAGCATGGAAAAAATTTTGAAAATTAAAAAAAAATGTTTTAGGTATAACTTAGCGACAAATGAAAGAGTTTATTTATTCATTTGTTCGCTAAATTACTTCTAAAAATTAATTCTAATAAAAAACATTTTTAAAATTTTTGAAAATTTTTCCATGCTATTTTCATACAAAACTTTGATTGAATTGCGCTCTATCTAAACGTTAATATTGAGAGCTAAAACTTTCAGAAAATTGTTTTTTATCTATTTGGAACCATTTGAGCCCATGGGAGCAAGGAAATTCGAAAATTACCATTTTAAGGACCACCCTAATAAATATATATGTCTCCTATAATATATAAATATTTTTATCATAAATTAACGTAAAATACAATTATTATCACAATACAAATAAAAATATAGCGTCTTCTCTAACACAATTTACATTTGCCCACATTTTGCAAACTATAAATTCCACCCATTTTTTTCACTTGAATCTGTATGTAATATTTGTATTGTACAACTAGTCCCAAGTTTTTGTTACAACTAACCCCAGGTGTGATTTTTTATATTAATCAAGATAACTATATAAACAATTTAGCAATCACAAAAATTGTTGCACATTCTCAAGGATTGATAATTTTGAAACAAAATAAGATTATTAAAGTTAGTTGATAATAATAATACAAACCAAAATTTTTTACAGTACAATTTTAGATTACCTATTTAAAATGACGGATCTGCACAGTTCTGTTTATTTTGTCGGCCTGCGGGAAAGTAGTAAGGACAATATCATGCAGAACCGTTTACATTTTCGTCTATTTACTCTATATATAGAGCTATTCTAATAACGCTATATAATACTAATAAATTGAACTGATTAATATCAGTGAGTTGACTAATAATTCTCAATAATTAAATTAATAATGCAAATATTAAACTTTTATATAAATTAGTATAAATTAACACATTTGTTATTTTGAGTGCATCTCAGCCCTGCGATGCACTTGTGTTTCATTTCCTATGTGTATGAGTTCGCGCGTAACTCTGGATGGTATTGTTATAAAATTCCTTGTAGTAAACAATCTGTCGAAGTCTGCTAATGTGTTTATGTTATTGAACCAGAACTGAGATGAAAAAAGAAATGCAGCTTAAAACTCTATTATTAGTAGGTTTACTTAACTTTTGATATTTTGTATCTTTTGTAACTCTCCTTTTTCTGAAAATTTCTTTATAAATATTTATTATAAATGTTATTATATTTTTGTGAATGAATCAATATTTATTGTTACAATATTGAGTAAATATATGAAACTTTTATAAAATTACTTTCAAATATTTAACATCGATCGAATAAGATGAGTTCTTCTTCAAAATCTCGGTTAACAATCTATTATTACATCGTATGCTTCACATTCCATTTTCTCTAAAACCATTCGAAATCATGTATAATTTTATCAATTCTATTAAGAATTCAGTTTCGTCGTCTAATCACTGGCAAGCATTCTAACAGTCGCGTCAGGAAATCTACTATGAAAACAAAACAAAATATAGAAAAATACGTATACGAAAATTATCTTTAATCCTGAATTCTCTAATCTACCTTCCAATACCTAAATGTTGGGACCTATGTGAAACAACAATGTCTTCATCGAATAGAGCAGGGGCGGAAAGCACGCCGGGGAAAAAAACATTTCATTTTTGCTTAAATTTACATCAATGCATGTAATAATACACTGTTTTATTGACTAAAATAATTTTACTGTTCGGAAAATTTTAAACATTGCAATATCTTCTAATTTCTAGATTGAATACTTTTCTCAAATTTAAATGCTTAGTACTACTATTTTCTAATCTTAATTTCTAATCTTATTGTGCATTACAGTTTCTTTAAATTTATTTAGTATTGTGTGATATGTTATTGATTTGAAATTGATTGTATTGTATTCATTAAAGCTTGATCACTACAAACATTTTATATAGTATATTACATAATCCATGACGAAATCATCACTTTCAAAAATTACAAGGAGGTCCATTTGTTTCACCAGTGCTTTCTAATTACATACCAATGACTTTAATCTAATGCTTCATTAGCGAAATATATACACTAATTTTATCTATCCTGGGATAAAAAATAGCATGGATTTAACGATTAACATACAGTTTTATTTATATTGGTTGTAATTGCTACAGGTATAGAATTTTATTAGAATTAATATCATTTAAAATATAGAGTGTTAAATAAGGTTTAACACATTTAATATATTAATTAAATATGTATAATGAATTCAATCATATACGTAAAGCAGTAATATAATTTTTTAACTAGTGGGGTGGGTGGCATCGTGTGGCATGGCAAATTGCTGGAACTTCCCGTACCGTAACGAAGGTGTTCGAGGAATACTGAATGTTTTCAAATAGATTATTATAAATATTATAACATTGTCTAATATTTATAAGAATTATATAAACTGAATTACAAAAATGAAATTATTTGTTTAAAGTATATTAGAACTATAGTCAGAATTAAAAATAAAATCTGAATTATTTTCGATATACAAAAAATTAAAAAAAAAAAAAAAAAATAATTCCAAAATCAATTATTTTGTTAAGACAAGCAGAAAGCTCTTTGAATCATTCAAATCGGACGCTTAGTTCTCTCAAAAACTGCCATTTTTTACATATTTAGCTCCGTATCTTCGAAATGGCTGGGCCTAATATATAAATAAACACTTCTCCCAATCATTACTAATCGAATGTTTTTTAGATCATTCAAATCGGATACTCCGTTCTCTCAAAAAGTCGATTTCTGTTTTCTGCACTCTTTGCTCCGTATCTCCGAAACGGCTGGACCTGCCTTCGCCAAAAACTAATCAGCTCTTTTCCCTATCAATAGGAATCGAATGTTTTTTGAACCATTCAAATCGGTTGATCCGTGCGCCCGAAAACGTGACTGGAAATTTGTATCCATACATACACACATACACACATTCATTTTTTCTGATTTTGAGGTATGCCAAAACGTTCAGAAACCTTCAAAACGTCGAGAAATGTAAAAATTTGGAATTTCGATTTTCGGCCCATTACAACAACTTACCCTAGGGGAAGATAAAAATTTATCTTATTTTATAAATTTATATTTACGGTCATATATTGCAACTTTTACACAATAACCCTAATATTTAACGTTTCAAAAATTCTCTTTTAAAGTTTAGTGGTTTAATGTATGTTTTATCATACAATTATCTGGGCAATAAATAAACTTAAGCTTTTATTTGAATAGTGTTCTTAAGTGAAATAGCACAATAAATTTGCCTCTCTGGAAAGCACCTCATAAAATCAATTCAAAGAATTTGCCCAAGATAACATTGAAATTGATATTTCTTAAAGTGAAATAAAATTTATTTAATTAACCTGGCGAGACGTTCTTCTGATACTCTTGCGCTAGAGTATGTTTTCTCGGTTACCTAAAAGATGAAGACATTATCTCTGAAGGCAAGAGGGAATGCCCTTACTCCGTGTTCGTGCATCTGAATGCACTAGTGTGGGGTGAACGAGACAGAATTTGGCCTCGTGTGTTGTTTATTCGTATATCTCTGTTCACCTAACGTCTTGCTCAGATCTTGCGTAATTACCATCCGACTGTATTGAGTTGTCTCGAAATGGCCTCAGGCAATTCTACGGCCGCCGGGCTCTCGGGCCATTGTTGTTCGACATATCTTCATCATAACACAAAGTAAGAACCGCTCGTCGAAAGGACAGAATATCTATTATATGACTTTGGAGAGAAATTCTAGATATTTTTGCGAGTTGTACTGTGCGTTAAATATTCCCAAAAATTTTCTGCTTATATTTGATGACGTTCTATATTTTTTTAAATTGCTGTTACTTCACTATACATTTATTTGTAGACCAGATAAAATTAATACTATTTTATACAAAATCAATTTCAAACAATAAATTTTATTGCTACTTCAAATTACTGAAAATGATTGCAATATTCGGCCACATTAGATGTATTTGATCCATTTGCAAGTTATTATAAACGTTATAATTTACAAGGTTTTTTACATGTACAAATTTTCATGTGATCACGTGATATAATTAGACATTTTATTTTCATCGTTTTTTTAAAAAAAAAATTCCTTTATTATTAACAAATAGAACATTAGAATACATTCTATAAGTTAGTTTGATTGATATTAATTATATATAATTATAGATAGTAGCAGTTACCCCAGTGGGCATTTATTATACCAGGAATATTTTATAAATGAAAATATTTCCTGCTAATCAAATTGTCATTATCAATTATTATTTAATAATTTATTATTAACTTACCGTAGGGCAAGTTATAGTAATCGCAAAAAAATCGAGAATGAAAATTTTTGCATTTCTCGACGTTTCAAAGGTTTCGGAATATTTTGGCATACCTTAGAAAAAATGTGTGTGTGTGTGTGTGTGTGTGTGTGTGTATGTGTGTGTGTATGTGCGGATACAAATTTTCGTCGACGATTTCGGGAACACCGATCAACCGATTTGAATAATTCAAAGAACATTCGATTCGTATTGATGAGAAGACGTGCTGATTAGTTTTTGGCGAAGGCAGGTCTAGCCGTTCCGAAGATACGGGGCAAAAAGTGCCGAAAACGGTAACTCAGTTTTTAAGAGAACGGAGCGTCCGATTTTAATAATTCAAGAAACATTTTACTTGTATTAACAAGATGAAGAATTGATAAAATTTTCATGAAGGCAGGTCTAGCGGTTTCGGAGATCTAGTAAAAAAAGTAAAAAAAAAAATGTCATTTGGCGGTCAA
This sequence comes from Ctenocephalides felis, assembly GCF_003426905.1. Classification (NCBI taxonomy): domain Eukaryota; kingdom Metazoa; phylum Arthropoda; class Insecta; order Siphonaptera; family Pulicidae; genus Ctenocephalides; species Ctenocephalides felis. Next base: position 61,936,224 of record NW_020538040.1, on the reverse strand, counting down.
AAATAATCATTAGACATATGCACATCAAATTATCAGATATTTTATAGAGATTTTAACAATAAGTATAAATTTAGTTTACATTCCTATGGGTTCCGTACCAATTTTTACGCGTTAGACGGCGACGCGGCGCTTGCGCGCTTTGATATTTCGTCTTTATGCAGTTAAAGTAGTACGATTGCTTTGAAAAAAAGTTTAGATCTTCTAAAATATGTCAAAATAAAGAAAACATATTTTTTCAAAAAAAAAAAATTAAAAAAAAATACTTTTTTAAAAAAATTTTTTTTTCAAAAAAAAGTAATTTTTTGTCCAATTTATAGTTTCTCAAAAATCTTATTTTTTCGAAGTAAATTGTTTTCAAAAATGTTAATCGTTTTTAAAAAAAATAATAATTTTTGGTACGGGAAGTTCCAGCAATTTGCCTTAAGGCACGATGTCTTAATTGCCTTAAGACAGAATTCCACTTACAGCTAGTTTCTTAATAAATGAACTTGACTATTTATTATTAGGACTATTATTTTTCAATCCTAAATTGCAAAACTTTCCTTCATTTCATTTTGCGAAACGCTGTCGATTATACGTTCCTTAGTACGCACGTTATTCAACCGAGCCGGAACCTGGGAACAGCTGTCGTATTTTGAAACGTTCTTGTTTCGTTCAATTTTTTTTGCGCTTATTTTTATTCTGCTTCGCATTTCGTAGTATTGTAAACGTCTTATTTACAGGGCTATACGGCCGCGCCCCCAAAATGGTTTGTGTCATATTTCGAATTTTTTGGGAATTCATAGAAAGAAAAATAATATAAGGATGGCAGTGATGTCTCAAGCCAAAATGCGCCCTGCAGTCAGACCCCGCAGAGCTCGGGACTGTACGTGGGTGTTCTTCTATTTATTATATTCTGAATAATGTATATGGCAAGAATTGTTAGAAGTATTTATAACTGCTAGAAAATAAAATTTTGAAGAACTGGTATAAGAAACTATATATTTAACACTTTTGAGAAAATAAATTATTTTACAATTATTATGGTACGAATGAAATGTTTATAATACAAAGTTAGTCATCTGGTTTTGAACATTTACTTGTTTATAATCGAAAGGTGAACTGGTGGAACTTCCCGTATCGATAATTGAAAATTTAAAAAAGCTTTAAATTTTTTTGAAAGTCTTCAAGATTTTTTTTGAAGCTATCGCGCTGCGTTGGCTGCCTAGAGATGAAATTTCGAAGCGCGTAAGCGTCGTGTCGCAATCTAACGCGTAAACATTAGTACGGGACCCATGGAAATATAAACTAAATTTGTTCTTATTATTTAAGTTTCTATAAAATGTCTGATAATTTGATGTGCATATGTCCAATAATCATTTTTGAACTCCAAACCGTATTTTTTTTACTTTTTTTATTGGATCTCCACAGGCGGTGGACCTATTTTCCAAAAAAATTAATCAGCTCTTCATTTCATTAGTACAAATAAAATGTTTTTTGAATCATCCAAATTGGACGCTCAGTTAAGTCAAAAACTAAATTACCATTTTTGGCACTTTTGTTGCGGAACGGTTGGATCTGCATGTTGGACAGCATGTCTTCTTATCAATACGAATCGAATGTTTTTTTAATTATTCAAATCGGTTGATTCGTGTTCCCCAAAATCGTCCACGTAATTTGTATCCGAACATATACACATACATCCATTTTTTATAACGTAAGCGAAAATGATCAGGAGGTTATGACATGTAAAGATATATAAAAAATTTAATTCTCGATTGTTTTACGATGACTATAACTTACTCTACGGTAAGTTAAAAATGTGAAATGTTAAATCGGAAACAAAGGAAATATATAAATAAAATCATGAGCCAATAAAATCATGATGCCTTCTATAGATAAATTGAATTTTAGAAGTATGATTTGTTTGTTATGCGAACAGGCATTAGAATAGGCACATTCATTTTTTGTAAATTATTTTTTTAATAAAAATATACTGTATTGGAATAATTACTTTGAGTTGAAAGTTCACAAAATTCGGTGTTAGTAAAGCTTGCAATAGGCTCAAAATTTTCAAAAATTCATTTCTCTAATTCAAGTGGATTCGTGTAAAAATAATTGTTTTGATCAGTTGACCCACCTGCTCTCATGCTAATAACATTATGAGTAATATCACTATCCACATGTGTCCCGGTCGTCAATTTATGAATGAGCATCGACCGAGACGTCATTTTATTATCATTTTATTACCAGCACAGCGCGCACATGGCCCCGTCTCGTCCGCGCGTCCGTTGCCGCGTAATCTTTCCTACGTGTGCATACATTGGCTTTGCTGAAATGCGTGTATTATTATTGTTAATTCCATCCGTGTATTGAAAATTTATAGATCATTCATAGTTTTTTAACTTTTAGCTTTTTAACAGGATTAGTTTTAGTTTTAAGATACATTCGTTATTATGTATTCACACAAATTAATTTCATGGCTTAGTAGAGATCAAAACGTTCTTTATCTTTCTAAGAATTCTAACGGTATAGAACCTCAAGAAGAGAGTTTAATAGCCATTTTAGCTAGGATTTGGCTTATTATAACATTAAATGATAACTTTTTCTACAATATTTCTTCTGGTAATAGAATTGTATATTCCTGTATGAGGTGCTTTGAAGGATTTTAATTTTTTTCTTGCTTTTTTACTATTTTTTTGCGAATTCTATGTAAAACTCTTTGTTTAGCGTCGTTAGTCGCATATATGCAAGCTTCAAATCTCCGGCCAAGATAAAGTACCATATGTTTACCGATGATTTCAATATTGTTAATTTTTATTTTAACTAGTCTTTTATTCTGATGCCAAATATACTATAATTTAATTTATTAATATATACCATGATTACTTTAAACATATTTCATATGTGCTTAAATATATTTGTATAAGATCACCTGTAACGGTTGCATCTTAATACATCTCTAACTGCTGTCTTATCCGCAGCAGTTTCTATTGTTATATTAGAATTTATATCTCGTTTATAAATAAAGTATAAAGTGATTAGAAGTAAACATCTAAAACACGTTGTACTTTCTTTTGAAAACACAAAAATCTAATTACTAATATAATGTAATACCTTATGATTTTTATAGGTAAAACTTCACACTTATTGCTGATAGGTAATATTTTAGAAAATAAATGTTTGAAACATTCGTTATGTATAAAAAGAACAGAATATAAATAAAAAAGAGCGCGTAAGGTTCACACGCGATTGAAGTAAAACTTTTTTGCTATTGTACAAGATGGCATTTAAGTAAAAATAAATACATCATATAACAATTTTGAATAATGTTTATGAGTAATATGATAACACTCGTGATGCACATATTACACATTTATTAGTGTCAACCATTATAGACATTTATATATATTATGATAAATTATAAATTATAAAATATATATTATAATATAATGCTATTATAATACCATTTAAAATATGTATAATATTTAAAAACAATGATGTAATTAAAGTCATACTTCAAATATAGCATGATCGGTTTGTCGTTGTAATTAGCATTTAGAAATAAACCTTTATTAGAGAAACGAAGTAATTGCTGATTAATATATTTTATAATATTCGTTCATACAGTGGATTATGTTAAACAACGTCTAAACAAATATTGTGTTTAATTAAAATTAATATACATTCATTGACTGCTCGTATTTTTTTTTACTTCTTTGCGACATAATCTCATTCTTTGAACAGCTGTAATATCTGTCTTGCCTAAAAAATATTTTCCATTTTAACAACTTCAAAGATTTTAAAAAACTACGAATAATATAGAAATAATTTCTAACGAACAGGATAAAATATTCTACTGATTCAAGCATTTTTCATTAAATCAAGATTTGTACTACAATGTAACTTTAAAATGTTTATTTATCTATGCCGATTTCCTTGCTGATATCGGTACCCATACAACGACAGATTTCTATTCACATACGCGACGACTAATCACAATCGACCCGTATAGAAATGATATCATCGAGAGCGAATGACGAATCATTGGCACTCGACTCTTATTTTATCTTATCCGCCGTGACGCACTTCCGTTGCATATGTACAGATTTACACCCTAGTCGCGCCTAAAGAAGTTTTACTTCAAAAATATTGAACTAAATATTTAGATAGCTTATTTAAAACAATAAGACCGATTCAATTGAACAAAACTGATTTCAATTACACGATTTTAAATCAATAAAATTTATTGAATTTTTATTATTTATAATTACACTTTTATAACGGATTTTTTCTTAGGTATTTTTTTAAACATTATATTCATTATTTTAGTAATTATTTATACATTTATAAATTACAACTTCCTCGATTTATTATATGTGGCATAGTTTTTGTTATATAAAATAAAAAATGATAATATGACAATCCATGCTGATCAAAGAAATAGAGAAATGTGCAATGAGTGTTATAAACAATTACATTAGCTAGGTAAAGTTCATTATAGAAAGAGTACATACAATATAAATTCATGTGAGAACGAGAAACAAGTTGTTTTTCTGATACTTAAACACATAATTATTTTATATATGTAAACTGATTTATTTTAACTTGTTTTTACGATTCGTTCAATTTAAAAAAAAAACTATAATTTTCTATTCATATACTTGTTTATCAAGGTTCTTGCAATAAATTCTCTATAAACGTTTAAAGATAATTAGTGTAATAACAAATTTATTATATGTTGCAATATTTGCATTATGTCCGACCGTATCTAAGCTGTGCTAACGTTGCATAAAATACATATCAAACGATGACTGTAGTAATTATATTGGCTATTATATATTTCTCGTTAAATCTGTTTGCGTATTGGATAAAAATAAAAGTTTGTTATTTAGTAATAATTGCTTACTATAAAATTACATTATATTGATGGGTGACTGACATGCATCGCAAATATGATAATATATTGCTTCATAATTTTACTTTCATTGTGGATAATGATAATAATTTTGTGATATAAATAAATATTTGAATACTTGTTTTCCAATATTTTCTGACAACATTATTTCCTGATCTACTTAATTATTTTAAACGGTTGTAAATTTCTAAAAAAAAATGCTTTTAATGTTATGTAAGAATAATTATGTATGCAGCAGGTTCTGCACTTATTGTACTAATGAATATACCGTAACTCGATATTTAAATGATTTTAAATGAAATGAAAACCATTGAAAACTAGTAGTGTGTGGCATCGTGCCTTAAGGCAAATTGCTGAAACTTTCCGTATCGATTTTTTTTTAATATTATTTTTTTTAAACTTCGAAAAAATTAGATTTTCAAGAAATTTTGCATTTTTGACTTTTTTATTTTAAAATATTTATAAAATTTTGAACTTTTTTCCAAAGCAATCGCGCTGCTTTGGCTGCATAGAGATGAAATATTGAAGCGCGTAAGCGCCGCGTTGCCATCCAACGGACAAACGATGATACGAAACCCATAGAAATGTAAACAAAATTCATACATATTTTTAAAATCTCCATAAAATATCTGATAATTTGATGTGCATATGTTTAATGGTCATTTTTGATCGCCAACTAGCATTTTTTTTACTTTTTTTTACTAGATCTCCGAAACCGCTAGACCTGCCTTCCCACAAATTTAATTAGTTTTTCATATTGTCAATACAAGTAAAATGTTTTTTGAATTATTAAAATCGGACGCTCCGTTCTCTTAAAAACTGAGTAATCATTTTTGGCACTTTTTACCCCGTATCTTTGGAACGGATAGACCTGCCTTTGCCAAAAACTAATCCGCACGTCTTCGTATCAATGCGAATCGAATGTTTTTTAAATTATTCAAATCGGTTGATTCGTGTTTCTGAAATCGCCGACGAAAATTTGTATCCGCACACACATTTATCCATTTCTTTCTAAGGTATGACAAAATGTTTGGAAACTTTTGAAACATAAAGATATATAAAAAAAATTATTTTCGATTTTTTTGCGATTACTAGAACTTACCTTACGGGAAGTTAATAAATAAATGTTTATATACATACAAATAAAATATAGGTCAAAATAATATACACATTTTTTTAATAAGTTTTATGAAAATATAATTAGAAAATAAAGTCAGATAAAGTTTCATAGTTTTTCGATGAATATTTTATATACATATACATACATACATACAAGAAATTTGATCAAATCTAAATTTATATTATAATTTTTAATACAGGTTAGGATTTATATTGCTATTTTTCGATGCCGCAGAACAATACTTAATGAAACTTTACATGTATTCTATCATACTGATAAATTTTACAGTGTTTTATTTAAACTAATAACTAACATATCGTCTTTACATTTTGAGACTATGTGGATGTGTTTTTAATTTGCAAATGAAAAAAAAAACGATTACATATTACAACAATTGTTTTGCATTTATTGATACAAGAAATATATATCTTTGGTCTTGTAAAAATGCATACATCCTCGGTTTGTTTGGTATTCATAAGCATTTTTTCAGCTGATTTAGTTTAGTCTTCGAAATCTCATTAAACCTTTCATGCGCTGTTTTTCTCATTGAATTCGCCAATCTTTTATTATATATTAACCTATTCCATGACAATGTTTTTATTTGTATCCGTTTGTTTTCAAACTAATTGACGATTATTCAATTGACACTAAAAACTAAAATTATTCAATATTATTCAATTTATATTATAGCAAATAATGGACAGTTATGCAAAGTAAGAGAAATTAATATTTTTTTTAAGAAACTTAACCTTAACTTGTAATTTGGAAATTATTTAATTTAAATACCATATAAAGTACATAACCGCAAACGACAAAAGAGTTTAAAAACTATAATGAAGCATTTGTGTTCATTTTCACGATCTCTGGACTTTCGGTTGAATCGTTAAACTTGATATCCCGTTGTGTCTCATGTTTTTTAAAGTACACGCGTAATTTGCAAATTGTTTCTTTACGGTCCGGAAAGCAATTAATGATGATGCAGTAACGACATTATAAACGTTTATTTTCTCTTACTTGTATTTCATCAGAAATTCAGTGGATAAATCTTACAGTTAATAGTACGTATTTTTCCCTAATGATCTTTCACGAAAATTATATTTTGCAGAATAACTGATAAAATAGAGAATGGAATGTATCACAATGTATATAAAGAAATTTGTAGATAATTCAATGTGATGTAAGATTAGAAAATTATTGATAATTTCATTCATTTACTTTTTGTGATCAACACGGTGTGTGTAATTTTCAGGCGTTTTTCTTTTACTGAGGTAGTGAAAGAATTAATTCTATATTAATTATTAAGAATTCAATTAACGTCGTGCAGTGTACATTTAGATTTATTTCAAATAAATTTCTTTCTCTCAGGGTATGAGGAAGTGCATTTTTTATTTTAATTGATTAAATTATTACATTGCACTTCTCTTAATTAGGTGAGAATATTATTGAATTTTAAGAAAACTACCTTGGGTATTTAAGTTTGCTGTTCCATTGTATTCTATGTTTATGAACGAAAACAACTTTTTTTAACAATAATATTATAAATTACATAATACTCATCAAAAATTATATAATAATGAATACAAATATAGAAAATTAGAAATTAGAAAAAGATGAGAAGGGTTGAAGAAAGGTAGTGGGGCAACGCACAAATTCCACAAGGGTACAAAAATCTGAAGCTGTTGCTCGTCCACTTGAACTTAAAATAGAAAACTGCTGCTACGCAATGTGAACAGACTCTAAATTATGATTTTATGCTATACATCAACTTTTTAAAAGGCATTCGTCCCTTACATTGTGGGTAGCATTTTTTTGTAACATTTCTTTAACAACGCCGAATGTTCAACTATATCACCTTGAAGATTACAGAAGACCGACAGCAACTTTAAATAAACTGCTAAAGGGACGCACAATTTTCGAGAGCAAAAAATCTGAATTACTAATTCGAGCAAAAGGCAAAGAAAATAATGATACAAAATGTGGGGAACAGGTGGTTCTTAATTTATTTCAGTGACTTCGACTAGCAGATAAAACCTTTTTCAATTCACTTCGCATAAATTCTTCTATATAAAGAAACACATGTAACATGGATACTTGCTTGTGAAAGACTTATTTTATATCATAATAAATATTGTTCGCATGCGATAAATTATTTACATGATCAGAATTTTAATTCTACTATATTTAAACGATTTAAACATTTGAAAATATAATATTTTTTTCGTATTATGTATAAACATGGGTATGTGTATGTATGCATATATGTATAAATTGGTTTCTTTACGCCTTAAGACTTAGTTCAAATACACATACTTTTGGTAAATTTGATACGACGAACAAATTCGATTACAAATTTTAATCGAATCTAATCAGTTATACATTTCTTTAAAACTGAATGTTCATTAACTTCTCGTAGGGTAGTTGTAGTAACGGGCCGAAAATCGAAAATAAAAGTTTTTCCATATCTTTACGTTTTGAAGGTTTCTGAACATTTTGGCATACCTCACAATCAGAAAAAATGGATATGTGTGTATGTATGTGTGGATACAATTGATACCGCTCAACCGGTTTGAATGGTTCAAAAGACATTCGGCTCTTATTGATAGGGAGATGTGCTGATTAATTTTTGGCAAAGGCAGGTCCAGCCGTTTCGAAGATACGGAGCCAAATGTTCAAAAATTAGCAGTTTTTGAGAGAACTAAGCATCCGGTTTGAATGATTCAAAAAACTTTCCGCTTGTGTTGGCAAAACAATTGCTTTTGGGGAAATTTTTTTTAATTTTTTTCACAAATTTTTTTTGTATATCGAAAATAATTCAGATTTTAATTTTAATTCTCGCTAAAGTTCTAAAGCTCACTTACATACTTCATTTTACATACAATTCAGTTTATATAATTCTTATAAATATTAGACAATGTTACAGTATCTATAATAATCTATTCGAAAGCATTTAATATTCTTCGAACATTTTGTTACGATACAGGAAGTTCCAGCAATTTGCCTTAAGGCACGATGCTATACACCACTAGTTTTTGATTATATTTTAAATTAAAATATTCAGAATGAAACTATTTAAAGTTTTTGGGTTGGGCAGGTCCATATAAATTTTTTAAACATTTAAAAGTTTAGCTTAGCAAGTTATGTTTAACAGCTTAAAAGTATTATCATTTCTTTTATATATCAGAGTTATGACATCAGGTTACAAGTTTTTTAAAGCTGAGTATAATTTACCTTAAAATGTAGATGAGGTAAATAATACACCGTTTCTAACATTTTGATTAGGCAGACGCTTATTTTTTGTTAAACTTCGAATTCGTATTTTTTACAATAAAGAATACTAATAAGATTATTGGAACTATCCTTCATGCATTTAATAAGATTTTAAGTATCCCTTAGGGTCACGTTGGCGTGCTGTAAATTTTTCGATAATCTATTAGCATGGTCGAATGGGCTACATTGTTTATATAGGTAATACTGCTCATCACGCATATTTTCACAAGTGCGCATTCTATGTGCGAGCATCAATATACCTTATAGCAGCGTGTAAGTGAATGTGTGTTACGTTATGTGGCGGCTCACATCAAAAGGGAAAATTGCTTGCGGTGTTCTGAAGTAAGGCAAGAGAGAAAAACAAATATACAATATGCCAGGGGTCGGCAAGTGAATTTAATTGGATCCCAAAAAAAGAGCTTTTCGTTTGGGTTACTATTTATCAAAATTGTGCGTAATTCAATATTATTGTCTAAATTAATTTCTCAATAGAGTATCAATTTCAATTCAGCATTGGATAATTACTTTTTTTATTTCTTAATTTAAATTGTTGAAAATAAAATCAAAATAATGAATATTTAAGTATTAGATATTCAATCTCTACGTTTCGTAGACTAATATTGTTCATAATTTAGAAGTTCACGACAGTAAACACATACTAAAAATATCGATAGCAAAGTAATTCGATCGCATTATTTTACTATACAAAGAGTATTCAAACGCTTAACCTTAAAGTAAGTAATTAATATTAAATAATTTTCGACAAATACATTCTAAATCTTTTAAGAATATGTTGGATTAAAGGAACGAATGTCAAGATATATACGTTTACTATGTGTACTTTTATATTAGCGTGATTGCAGTTGAAGTTGAGCTAATATAAGTTTGGATTTTTTGTTCTTTGCTGAATTTTGGCTGAAATCTTAAAATCTATGTTATACTCTGAATCATTTTTCCTGAAAATCGGATTGACTATCTTGTTTTTGAATAAAACGTTTAAATTTGTTGATTTGAAAGGTCATTCATCATTAGAACGTTCAAAAATGTGTATTTAGTGTATCAGATTTTTATTCAATTTTTTGTAGAGTTTTCAATACTATTCGTATATAATCAATAAATGAACTTAAAGGACATTTACGTAGAGATTTTTATTATTTTCTTTGAGCAAACATTTCAACTATATGGGGCCGTTCAAGTATTACGTAAGCACTATAGGGGGGGGGGGGTTGTTGATTTGCTTATTTTGGGTTGACATGGGGGGCAGGGGAGTCTGGATGATGATTACGTCATAGGTAGTATTTTTATTTTTTTACATTAATTGCAAAATGTTTACGTAAGCATGCGTGTAGGGGGTAAGAGCTTTGCTTACTTTTGCTGACAGGGGGGATGGGGGGGTAAATAATTGTAATAAATCTGCTTACGTAATACTTGAAAGATCCCTATGATATACAGCGATATTATCAAATATTTCTTATATTTATATTCGAGAGAAACAACAAAATATCCAATTGAATTTCTATAAAAAAACGAATATTTAACTTTTACTTGGCTTTAAAATGAGAAGTTGTATCAATTCTTCTTAAGGCACAATGTCATATACTCATCACTAGTGCCTATTCAAATATGTATTGTTAGCGGCTGAGTTTCGAATCATTGGTACAATCTTGCATATTAGTATTTAATTAATATTATACCAGGATATGAGCAAAATAAATCAAAATACTTAGTTGTGGAACTTGAATTAATTGTCGAGCCTGTACTCTTATTGCCTACCACTGCAATATATACATATTATTTTCATCGAGGCTGACGTCTCGGAGCAGCTGGGCTCCGTGTTTGTCGACTTTGAAATTCTTCTTGGTATTGCGTTTTTTTCTTTCTTGATCGAATTTGTTACTTCTCGAAACCCTTGGAATGATGCTGTTGTTACATAAGGCTTTTAGAAGTAAAAATAATAGGACGTTCTTTGGGGAAAATAGTTATGGAATTCGGAATAGTTCGGAATTTACTTTGATGCTTATAATTAAGCATGAATATTTTTGAAATTGTTAAAGTAATTATACTTGACACAAGGATTCGCTACGGATTCAGTATTTACAATTGATTTTATTAAATATCTTATTTTAACTACTGACAAATCCCGGTGTGGTGGTCAGATTAATCAATTAATTTTTTAAAATTATATAAGTTTTATTAATTAAGCAACATTTAAATAGAAACATAATATAAATATAATATAAAATTTAAAAATAAATGCTTCTGTGATATGAAATGAATCTTTTTTACACATGAACCAGTATAGATTTTATGTGCGATTTTTGCAAAGCAGATACGTGTTGTCTTATTGCTGAATGTGTAAGAGTGATGTTTTCAGAATAAATTAATTAAAAATTAATGCTGTTATTGAATGATAATAATTGAATTAAATTTGGTATTAATTTGTGTGTTTAAACTCTAGTAACCTAGGGGCCGTCTATTAATCACGTGATCTATTTTTAAGGATGTTTAATTCTCAACTCCCTCTTGGTGATACAGTAGAACTCCAATTATCCGAACTGCGACTATCCGAATCGCCGATTATCCGAATCACTTTCAGAAAAAAATTGTCCAAAAAAAGTCTAAGTGCGCTATTATTCTTTGGTTGAAGACCGCAAAACAGCTTACATTGACGGAGATGTTTAAAAAACAATGATTTTTATTTCTAAACTTGTACATAAGTACATTTTATTTATATTTAAAACATGTGAAAATATCATGTTTCTTTTATTTAATTCAATAAAAAAATAGTGCAATATCAAAACGTAACTTTTTTTCTCTCCAATGGCAATTTTTTGAAAAAAACTCCGATTATTCGAATATTTGATTATCCGGATGGGTCCCGGTCCCCATTAATTCGGATAATTGGAGTTCTACAGTATATAAAGTTTCCCCCACTCAACATTACGTAAATTTTTAGTACCTAGAAAAAATCATTTTTTTGGATTTTTTTTTAATTCTGGATTTTTTTAAAATAGAGGTAAAAAATAAATGCACTTGATAGATATCTTAATAGACTCTTCCCCCACGTGATATTTTGGGAAATTTTTATCAAACCTCTTCCCCCTTTTAAGCCTCGCGTGATAAATAGACACAGCTCTACCAATATTCCATATACAATTTACATGTCAATAACATTTAAATTACGTTATTATATATGCGTATGACGACATTGTACAATTAAAAAAATATATCATATGCAATCAGCGTTACTAATTTTCACTTACTTTCAACAGAAGTCTGAAGAAGCAAGGTATAAATATTATTGCTTTTTATAGTGATAAAAAATCCGTGTCGATTGATACCATGTTGGCGGTTTGGCTCGCACCGAACATTAATGTTGTCGTTATTACTATTGTTATTATTAACAACGATATACCTACTACCGAGATCGGTCTCGGAAATTACTTATGCATTAAGCACGAACGCGTTACTCTTACGTAGGTACTCGGCACATTGTAAGAACTCAAACGACTTGATATAGTACATAATAAATTCGCGTCATACAACAGCCATTCCCGCATGTCAAATAGCCGATTGTATTAGGGATATGTTGATACACGTGCCGGTTGCTGCCGGTTCATGACTCTACCATCGATTATAACTAATTTAGATGACAACAATCATTTTTATTTCTATCCAAAGTTATTAGTATTTCTGCTATAACTGTCAATAAACATCTTGTTTATTAAGTCATTTGTTTTAAACTAAACATCATTTGGTTGTACTGTATATACTCAAAGAACTTTTATCATGAATATTAAGCCAAATTATACTATGTTCTTTTTTTTTACTTTTATTTGGCCTCGCTTACTCTGAGCATTTAGCCACCTACAACATTTTTATTTATTTGCATTCTAATTCTTATATCATTTTCAATCTATATATGTATAGTATTCTATATTCTTCTTAATTTTTCTTCTGCTTATTTTCTTCAATTCTTGCTCTTTTTCAAATTTCTAATTCTATTTAACTTCTAGCTCCATTCTATTTTTCTCTTCATTCTTCTTTTAATTTCAGCAAGTTCCAATATTTCTCTTATTACCCCTAATTCAATTCAGCTATCCGAATTCTGTTATTCCCATTTTTCTTAATTTTAATTCATTGTTAATTTTTATTCAAATTTTATTTAACTTAAATACAATTTTTATTTGATTTCAAATTAACTATACATATTTTTTTCCTATATTCCAAATCAATGACAGGATTTGATCTAAAGGTCCCTGTCGTGTGAATCGAACACGCTACCAAGTGAGCTATGCTCGCCACATGTTCTATTATTAATGATAATACTTTATTCGCTATGTTTATAATGAGTGGTATAAATCAACTTATAACTTATAACGACAAAATAACTTTTTTTTAATAATATGATATATGATTCAATTATTTTTTATCTAATTGTAAACAAAATTATCTCGATTGTATGGCTAATAAGTCTTGCTAACGCTACAGTTACAGGTTTTATAATATAAATATGTACTCTATTTTTAACATGCTTTAAATTATGTTGAACCTAACCATATCCACCAACCATTGGAAACCCACAAACTATTATTATAATACATTTTGTTGTGCTTAGGAAACCAATATAATAGATAGCATATTTATCTAACCCTTTTTAGAAATTTTAATTTCTCTACTACATTGAACTACATTTTTCTTATTTCTATTCCTTTGTGTATTTCACTTTCAAAGTCTTGTATAAGTTATGAGAATTTTTATTTGTGATTGTGAGAAAATATTAACGAAAAAAATTAATTGAACACAGCTTAAGGATCAATGTTAAGGGTATATCTTCATATGAGTTGATACTAACAAACAGTCAAAAGCTATGTATTTGCCTAACTTCACCTATGTGTTATCAAAGAGACATCAGAAAGTTGCACTTATGATAAAATTGTTAATTTGATGTTGGTTCGTTTTGTAGGTTAGGTTTTTTGTATAGATCGCCTGATCTCACAGCAAGTACATAGATTTTTGACAATTTGTTACTACCAACTCATACGAAGATAGACTCGCATCATAGCATTACCATAACATTTTATTTTTCTCACAATTGGCCCTTTAATTTGCTATTTTGGGTCATAAATTTGGAGATACATTTCCGGAATACCTCCATCACATATAATTTATGTTTATGCATAGTTTATTGGAAATAATCATCTTCATAAGTACAGAATGTACCACAGATGTCTATTCTATTTATTCATATGCTTTCTCAACTCTGCTGTAACGATATGTGTTGAATACTTAATACATGAAATTGTTACATGATAGAATTCCTTTCTTCAGTTTGCAAAAACTGAATGAATCAATTAGCTTGCCATGGAATATATCTCAATAATTTAGTTAAAATGAATCTCTAAAATCAAATTAATAATTTTTGTGTTGTTATGTTGAGATAAGAATAGGAAATACAATGATTGTCTTAAGTTCAGCCGATCACCATTTTCACATTATTCTTTTTACATATATAATTTCTTACATGTATTTTGTTTCTTCTCATATTACGTGGACAGTTTATTATTATTCGAATCATAAAGAAACGTTTGATGCAAATATGAAGATTATATTATTATAGAATATTTAGTAATTTGAAAAAAAACATTTCTAAACAAAATAGATCTTTTTCATAAAAGGTTTAATATCGGAAAGCACTTCAAGGGACTTTGTTTTATCCCATATCAATGCAATCATTAAGCTTTAATTTATGAACGAACATCTTAATTTAAAGCCAAGAAATTGACTAATTAAAATAATAATTTGATTACAATCTGCGCAGCAGTAGTTGATTTATGCTCATTGTGAATTCATAATTAACCATCATTGTATTATTCTGTCGTTTTCTTTTTTCAATTGTTTCGCGGTTCGGCTTTGATCTTGCACTGACATACGTTGAATAAAATCAACAACATTATTTCAAACTGGTTTCGTTTAATTCTTCATTCCCTTGACCAGAACCGATCCAGAGTATATTAAACAATTATCATGATATTTATATTTTGCTACTCTTCACGTGCTGCAATTGGAGAGGAATATCACTTTATCTATGTCAAGAAATAACATATTAACTTCATTTATTCTAATCTATGAAGACAATCAAAACATTATTTTTATAACTGCAAAATTTTTATAATTGGCATGTAAATTCTGTCTGAGTGTTTTCACACGTTTCGTGGATTCCTTAAAAAACTAGTTTTCTTTAACCTGTTAAAAAAAATGATTATTATAATCAACAAATTAAAAAATATGAAATAAATGCTTCATGGAAATATTTATAATATACTTCATAATCTTCATAAAAATTTAATTAAAAAAGTATCACTATTCTTGTGGATTCCAAAGTTTAACCTTTTTCCTTACGTTATAACAATATTTTCTCACACCATCAATGTATAATATATTAAATGAACATAATAGTATATCGACAATATGTAATTTACGGAATGCAGCATTTGATTTGGTTTTTTGATAATAATTCATTATTATTATTTTTTTCTAATTTTGAATACAATTACAGTAGAACCTCGTTTATCCGGCCCTATACGGATTCGCGATTATTCGGACTCCCAATTGCGATCAATTTATATGTATGTACATACCTACAAGTCGAATTTTTGCACGATTAATCTTAGCAGTTTAGTATATGTATGTAATGTAATCTATAAAAATCTATAAAAATATATATGTACATACATAAGGAAGTTCCAATTTCTTAATAAACATTATTTTCTTTGAAGTCTATGTATGTATTTGTTATTATTAATAAATACACATCATTATTCTTCATACATTCGATTATCCGGATTTTCGATTATTCGAATGCTTATCGACAACAATTAGTCCGGTTAACCGAGGCTTTACTGTACTAATAACTGTTTTAATAATTAGTATCATTTTATTGTTTGGGCGATCTTATTATTGCATCTATATGCTAAATTGTTAAATTGTACTACGCTTGTTTTTTTCTAATATTAGTATCAAATACATTTATTTGATGGAATAAAGTGTTTTTTCCAATTGATTTTCAATTTGGGTTATATATATATATGAATGAGACCGCCACCTGATGCAAAAAGTAGTTTTTTGAAAAATTCATCTGAAATACTTTTTTCTTGTTACTTTAGTTAGTAGTTACATTAGATAGTATACCAAAAATAACTATTTAAACATGCAATTTCAAAATATTCATATTTTGTCCAATTATACCTTCCACTTCTTGTCGTGCTTCTTTGCTCTTGCCCATTAGGAAACTCATAGTGGTAAATTGAAACTTATTCCACAGCAGCGGTCGGGGTACCGGGGCAAAATACCCCTAAATGAGGTAATAATAGAATGTTTGGGGGTAAAAAGAATATTTTAATTGATATTTACTGTATTTACTACGGAGTTGCCTGCATGGTGATGATCTCTCTTCGTCACGGGGTAAGGGGCTCCATTAATCACGTGAAAAATCACGAAATATCAAGTGGGGGAGGGGGAGAGTATGGTAAGATATCACGTGTATTTATTTTTCAACTGATTTTTTTTTTAAATCAACCATTTTCAAAAAAAGAATAATTTTTTATAGTTTTTTACCGTAACTAAGAATACACGTGATGTTCGGTGGGGGAGGGGGTGGTAATTTTGAATATCACAACGTATCACCAAGGGGGAGGGGGGTCTAAAAATCCTTGAAAACTAGTTCCCGTGATTAATGGACGCCCCCTACTAACAACTTAGACAAAAATATTTTGGAGTAATGATTAAAAAAATTCATCGACTGCTGCTCTACAGCAACTATATGAGACTTATTGTTTTTTTTTGTTTTATTATACAAAACAAACTATGCGCACTGTACATTCAGCTACTTAATCATGTAAATTAGACTACCTGGTTAGATTAGAGACATATTGTGTTCGCTAATTATGCAAAAGTGCTGTATGAACCATATACAAATTTGGTATACTTGCGGATAATAAGTGTCTAGAATAATTTTTGGGTTAACTCCATTGTAAAAGGCGTATGAGTAAATGAAGAGATAAATTTCTATTTTTCGAATCTTGATTGTGCATCTAGTGTGTATTGAATCTGTACTTTACCTATGCGCGCTCTTGCGCCATAGCACGTGGTCGTCCATATATCGTACGCGACCAAACACGCGCCGCCTGAAAGAGATGAACAGAACATTCACATCCTGAGGTGACGTCACTTGTAATGGACCACACGCCATGTTGGACGTTTCATATCTGATAAAAAGTCAGTCGTGAGAGACAATAACGGTTTCTCTACTATCTATGATTAACCAGATTTTTAACTACTTTTTTACTCTGCCATTCACTCGAAACTGAGAATTTCCAATTATTTTCGTCTGCATAATTCGGAATATATCCATATGTATATCAATGTGACGTTCCTTACTTCACTCGCACCAAGAACTACTACTAGGTTATTTAATAAGAGGAAAATACAATGATTTACTTTAATAATACAAATGATGTTATTTTCTCACTGTGAGCATAGTTTTCGCTCCAAACTACATTCTCGTGCGTTTTCGAGATTTTCATACAACTTATTTCGGCTGAAAGCAAACACGTCTGGCGACCTTCATAGAAATGTATTGTAAAAAAATTCTCCATACCAACGTATTGCAAAATTAATTGATTTTTGGAGGAATCCACAAATGTTAAGCTGGAACTAAGCTAAGAAAACGGATCTAATAGCAGTACTATAGGATAGTCCATAGTTCATAGTTCTCGAATATATTTTATATTAATTTTGAAAATAAACTATATATGTTACAGTAGTTTTACGACAAAGCATTTTCTGCCTGTACTTACAAAACTTATACACTGATTAAAAAAATTCTACACTATAAAAAA
>NW_020538040.1:61900931-61917040 GCF_003426905.1 Ctenocephalides felis | reverse complement strand
TTAAGTATCTGTATTCTCGAAAATAACCAATTTATTATCAATCTTTACTCTAATAGGTGTTAGCAACCTTCAGAAAAACTGAAGATATCATCACTTAATAAATCAATTTTTTAAAAAAAAGACAAGGAGAGTAAATATGTGTTTGGAATCATTTGTAAAAATTTCAGAAATTTGCAGGTGGATGAGGATAAATAAATATTCTTTTAACTTTATGCATTTTTTATATTTTGTAAAAATCATTATCCTTCTTAAGGGGGTCACCAAACAAGTTTTGATACGGGGCCCCGCCAAGACACTATACGCCCCTGATAATAATCTATTTGAAAACTTTGGAGTTTTAGTTTTTTAATGATTTACATTTAAAGTTCAGTCGTTTTTAACTTCCCGTAGGGTAAGTTATAGTAATCGTAAAAAAATCGAAAATGAAAATTTTTATATATCTTTACGTTTCAAAGGTTTCTGAATATTTTGGCATACCTTAGAAAAAATGGATGAATGTGTGTCGGTTGTGTGTGTGTACAGATACAAATTGTCGTCGACGATTTCGGAACACCAATCAACCGATTTAATTAATTTAAAAAACATTTGATTCGTATTGATAAAAAGACGTATTGATTAGATTTGGGCGCAGGCAGGTCTAGCCGTTTCGAAGATACGGGGCAGAAAGTGCCAAAAACGGTAACTCAGATTTTAAGAGAACAGAGCGTCCGATTTTAATAATTCAAAAAAACATTTTACTTGTATTGACAAGATGAAAAACTTATTAAATTTTTGGGAAGGCAGGTCCAGCGGTTATGGGTTCTCAATAAAAATAAGTTGAAAAAATGTCATTTGGCGGTCAAAAATGTTTATTGGACATATGCACATCGAATTATCAGATATTTTATAGAGATTTTCATAATGTGTACGCATTTTGAATTTTGAATTACGGGAAGTTAGAGCAATTTGCCTTAATACACGATGCCATGCACCCCACTAGTTATTCGTATATTCAATACTAGTACTGCTAAGAAGAAGTAACCTCATCCCGGTGAATTTTATTAATAATAGCATAGCATAAGCATGAGTCCATTTCGAGATGCTTACTTAATCTGTGCACAAATGTCACGCATAGAAGGCAAGCCAAACACTAGTAGCGAGAATCGGACCACCCAGCAAGCTCAAGTTTGAATCACGGATCTCTCGTAATCACTGAAATCACTCATACCGACGAACGCAAACGTAAATACATATCCCGATCCGGACATACATACATACACACGCAATATATTCCTGAGAGTAAAGTGGGTTTTGCTACTATTTAACCAACTTGCGGTATCATATGCATATGTTCCCTAGTATAGGGATCATGTTTATCGATAGTCCAATCATTTTATACATTGTTTTATACGCATACATGGCTATAATTAATATCAATTTATACTGCAATGTAAGATAAATTGAATAGATACCATAAAATTTAAAAATAATTTATTTATTTAGTGGTGCATGGCATCTTGCCTTGAGGCAAATTGTTGAAACTTCCCGTACCGAAAATTAAAATTAAAAAAAAAATTAAAGTTTAAAACTGAAAAGAATTTGAAATTTTTGAAAAAAAGGTTTTTTTGTAAAATTTTATTTTTTTGAGACAGCATATTCTTAATTTTTTGCTGCGAAATGTTTTAGAGGCGAAATATCGGTACGTAGACAAACATTAATAAACAAAAT
Source organism: Ctenocephalides felis (assembly GCF_003426905.1). Lineage (NCBI taxonomy): Eukaryota > Metazoa > Arthropoda > Insecta > Siphonaptera > Pulicidae > Ctenocephalides > Ctenocephalides felis. The sequence goes on along the minus strand of NW_020538040.1, from coordinate 61,915,333 downwards.
TTGTACTTATTATCAAATCCTCTATAAAATATATGATAATTTCATATTAATATTTCTAATAATCATTTTTACCGCATTTTTTTATTTTATTTTCCCAATTGATCTCTGAAACCGCTAGACATATCGTCCCAAAAATTTAATCAGTACTTCAATTTTTTAAAACAAGTAAAATGTTTTTTGAATTACTGAAATCGGACACTCAGTTTTCTCCAAAATTAAATTACCATTAAATTACCAGCGTATCATCGAAACGACTGGACCTGCCTTTGCCAAAAACTAATCAGCACGTTCCTCATTAATATTAATCGATAGTTTTTTGAATAATTCAAATCGGTTGATCCGCGTACCCGAAATCGTCAACGAAACTTTGTATGCGCATATTTTTATCTTTTGCATATTTTGCGCATATCAATATTTTTAATCTTTTGTTTAAGAGTGATGTGGCAAAGTGGATGAACTTACGATGTAGCAGTAGTAATATCCATTTTTACAAGGAAAATAAGAAAAGACAAGAAACTTTCGCAGTGCCCTTCACCGCAAATCGATTCATTCAATATATGGAATTTGTCTTTTGGTTTAAATATTCATATTATGAGTTATGTAATAATACTATCATTAAAATTCCAAAAGAGTAAAATTTCTGCCATTATTTTTTAGATTTTATATTTACAAGGGGCTTTAATCTCGCTTTTTGCGACGTGATATAAAATTTTGTAATTGATCTTGAAACTGGCCATATACTCTCGATAATATCAAAGATTTAATGATAGCGTAACACAAATCGATGAAATCAAGAAATCATACAAGTAAATTCTATCACAGGGTAGAATTCACAAGTGACTTAACATAACGCTCAAGAAGACATTTTATGTTATTAGTTATGCAGCTTATAGCTATAATATGCATTTTTCTAGGCTCCTATTGTTATCGTTACTATATGTTCCACAGTTCTGTAATTTTGGAACGCAAATGGAAGTCCGACTTATAAAAATTGTTTTAAGTACATAAAAGAAAATATATTATGGTGAAGAACATGTATTGTAAAAACTAGAGTTAAGTACTATAATAAAATTCACAAATTTTGTGTTGTTTGATATTTAATGCTTGAAAAAAATTAAAATATTCGATCAGGTTGAAGTTGTTTTTAAAGCGATAACTTAGTGAAAATAAAATTAGTTTGCAGTTTCAAATTAAATTGATAGAAGTTTTTTATTTTTTACTCAACAATCTCAATTTTATTTTTTACTAAATAGGTACTTGTACAAATTGGTTACACAAATTTTGTTTTGTCTGCAATGAAACTAATTTAAATGTACCATAAATGTAAAAGAAATGTAAGTTATTCTCAACACGACATAGTGTAGAAGTCAGAGTTTTAAAACCTAATCAAAAATTAAAACTAAATATAAGTTTGAATAATTTTAATATTGTTGGCATATCAGTTGAATGATTTAGACAGAAAAGTTTGTTCCGAAACTTCGGAATTTCGATCCGAAGAATCGTGGCATGAACATCGCCTCAGAGATAATGATGTCAGTGATGATTCTGATTTGTTCAATAGGGCCATAACTGGTGACAAATCATTGGGAATTCTATGCCTAATTTTTCATAATAATAGAAAATCACGAAACACATCACATAGACATATGTATTGTGCTCAGACTTCAATACAATATTAATAAATTTTTGGTTCAGTATTTGTTGTAATCTATCTTTAGAGTTACTTAATTCTGGACATAAAAACAGGTTGTACACATTCTCTGCTATTATTTTTTTCCCTTTTCACTTTTTCGCTCTTTATTATTATGTAACAAAATCCCCGAAAGGCAATTCTCAATTAAAATATTTAAAATCGATAATTTCAAGTAACAGCTTAAAATGATCGATTTTAGGATTAAACTCAGAACTAGTGGTTGCTAATCTACGATAACATCACTGTAAATAACTGTGCCTTTTGCTTGTTTTTGTTCCTTTTAGTAATGACTACGATACAATACAATAGCATCAAATGACTAAATAGTATTGGTTTTACTAATAATTAAGATAAAATTGAACTTTTCATTATTTTTTAACTCAATAAAAGCTTAGATTTTGACTGAAACTTATAAACTGTAAAAAAAATACAAAAAATTCGTAGAGTCGTAGATAAACATTGTTGCTGAACCCATAGAAATGTAAACAAAATTTTTCTCTAATTTTTTTAAATTAATGAATAGTATTGATTTTACTAATATTAATAATTAAGATAAAATCGAACTTTTCATTATTTTTTCACTGAATGAAAGCTTGGATTTTGGTTGAAACTTTTGAACTGTAAAAACATAATACAAAAAATTCAGACAACACTTGTCATTCTAAAAAAGTCAACAGATCCACACTTACTCAATTTGTACAAAATTGTTGTTTATGAAAATTAAGTTAATTTTCCATTGAATGAAAACTATGGCTAAATCCGATACATTTTTAAAAAAGGGTATGTTATTTACTTTCTCGCAGGGTAAGTTATAGTAATAGCAAAAAAATCGACAATGAAAAATTGTATATATCTTCATATTTCAAAACTTTCTGAATATTTTGGAAAATATGAACATATCTAAAAAAAATGAATATATATGTGTGTGCGTGCGGATGTATATGCGGAGACTATCCTTCGTCGACGATTTCAAGAACACGGATCAACCGATTTGAATGATTCAAAAAACATTCGATTCTTATTAATAAGGAGACGTGTTGATTAGTTTTTGGCCAAAGCAGGTTCAGTCGAAAAAAAGTACCAAAAGTGGTAAATCGTACGCTTTTAATGATTTAAAATTTAACATTTCTATGAGTTGAGTACCAATTTATAATGTTTAACCGTTAAACAGCGACGCGGCGCCTACACGCTCCGATATTTTGCCTCTAAAATAGCTACGCATCATGAGGACTGCCTTGATGATTCATAATTTTCCAAAAAAATCTATTTTTTTTTTTTAAATTTAATTTTTTCAAAGTTTTCAAAACATTTTAAAGCTTTTAAAAAGTTTTTGAAATTACGGTACTGGAAGTTCCAACAATTTTCCTTAAGGCGGGATGCCATGCACCACTAGTTTATTGATGTTATGCCTGCTTATCAAACTTTGTCAATATATATAATTTATATAATATTATGAAAATTTTGAGATATGTTTTGCTTCACTGAATGCGTTTTTCGTTTCGTTTCATACGACGGTACTTCCGAGAAATATTGTAGCAAACACATACTCGCCCAAAGTCGGGATCGTGAAGGGCTACCCGTATTCTAGGTATTAAATCCTATCAGGTACCTAAAACAAATCCCCCAATTCAAATCTTAACGACTCTCACAACATTTCATGATACCGCATTGGCCATGACATTCACCAAAAACTGAATTTTGACCAATACCCGATCAGGATTTAAGAACTCAACGAATATTGTTGTTGTATGTTGATATACTGGGTAAGATTGAAAATATATGCGAAGTAATAAGATTGTAAAGATAAATCCTACGCGCGCTATGGAGCACGTAAAAATATACACCTGTATTAATGACTTAAGGTGTTTTGAAGTTGACATTTATAGTTTTGTGAGTTTACTGTGAGATATCTCGTATTTTTCAGAACATGTAAAAAAGATCGTTTTTCATATCAGCCAGCCACACTTCTTTTGATAAATCAATCTTATTCCAAGTTTTGTCCTGTTTCTTGAGAAACTTGAAATGAATTGTAACTCTACTAAGGAAAAAATGAAATAAGTAACTAAGTAAATATTAGGCTAAATGTAACTCTATATAAAGTTTTGGTTAAATTTATAAATTTTTAAAACTATTATAATGTAGCAATTTAACACAACAATCAACATAAAAAGCAACAATTATTCTGATTCAGATTAGATTAGTATGGTAAGAAATAGTAAGTCCTTAGAAAAACATTTATTTAAGTTTGCATCACATAGAATGAAAAAATCTTTTTCTTATGAAATTTGTTTGGTCATGTTGAAATTATGGCAATTTATGCATTTTCACCAGTGATAAAAAAGTTGACTAATATTTTGCCAGATATTTTACTATCTTTTTAATATTTGTTAATATGAAGAATTAAAAAATAAAATTCAACAATTTAAAATTAAAATTCATGAACATTTTAGAATTACAAAAGTTTCTTTAAAAACTGGTAATACAAAATTATGATTAAATAATGATTTTTTTATCTGTTGTTATAGAAAATATTCTAAGCAATATAATTGTCAAATTGCAGATTTGAGGCAAGAATAAGTTGAACCACAATTTTTCAGAAATTTCTTTCCTCACCTTTCTGCCTATTTATTTCGTTCCAAACTTATTAAATGAAAAAACTTTTTACCCACATTTTCGGTAATAAAATTCCGTAAAAGTTTGATGCCTTAATTTTAAATGCGTTTTGCACAAAGCCCACACAGAAAATTACCTGAGATTTTCATTTTGCGGCAGAGACGTTCGTAAATCAAATGCGTTTTATTAGCTATTGTTCAAATACTGGGTAATAATATTTGTTCCGGTGATATATACTTCAAGACGATATATCATAGGCTCTCAAATTTACGACGTCATAAAATAAAGATGATTTTGAAATGAGATCATCTCAAGTAAATCATTTACGTCAATAATCAATAGCGATATTTCGAAAATGCTCACTTTAGTTCTTTATGAGCTCTGCTATACTATTAACTTTCCAAAGGAGAAGTTTATGTTTTAGCCAAAAAAATCGCTTGGCTAATTTAATTTTTTTGTCATTTCAAGACATTCTGAATTGTTTGACACCAAAATTAGAATAAATATGTGTGAGTATATGTGAGAGCCAGAATTTGACTTTTAGTCGACGTTTTCTCAAAAACGGATGAATCGATTTTAAGAATTTTAAATCTATTTGATGAGACTTTGCGATAAGAATTCGCGTTGGTAAGTTTTGCAGCCCAGCTATTTCTTAATATTTAGCAGACAAGTGCAAAATTTTTAGTAAAAAGTTTTAAACCGATTTAAAAATTTCAAAACCGTTGGAAAGATATTAGAATATATTGAAAAAAACGGAAGGTTTCTTTGTAATTAAAGGTTAAAAAAGGCAATTTTGATAGAATTCTGTATTATGATAGTGTTCATGGTTTTAGCGAACAACCTAAAATATTTTAGATTTACGAAAAGTACTTCAATTATAAAAGTTTGGAACAATCAACAGGCTGCAAACTTTATCATCACAATCTATATTTTAGTCACAAATTTCAAAAATTACAAAGTTCCGAACATTATCGAATAAAGTTTCATTATGAAATATACGTTCATTAATTTGCATATATATTGGACATTTGAAATATTTATTAATTAATCAAGTAGTATTAAAAGAGTATATTTCCGAATTAATCAGATTCTGCTGCAAAATAGACTAATGTTATGACAAGGCTATGTTACGTTTCAGTTTTCATACAAAATGTGTCAAAATGCCATGTATTTGTTGTGCGATCGAGCGTTTTACACATAAAATGCAACTTCACTCATATGTTAACAAGCCATATTTAAAAAATTCAGTTATGATAACATCGTTTTTATGGCATTTGTGCGTTTTCTAGGTTAGGTTTTCTATCTAGAACGCCTAACTGCACAGCAACCACAGAGAAAATTGACATTTTTAGTACCACTTTATATGAAAACTGTTACATAATATAGACCTAATTTACGGCAGAATCGCCGAAACCTTTTAATATTAATATTTATATAATATACAGTAAAATCTCACTAATTTGACCAGAACTTAAAAACCAGAGGGTGTCGGAATACTGTAGTATTCGGATTACTGGATTATAATCTGTATACAGTAAAAAAGTCATATGATATTGAAAATTTTCAAAATGATTTCCAACAAAATGTCCATTTCTTTGGTCGCTGAGGGTGGTGGAATATTGGAGGTGTAAGTCTATCGAAGTGCCGGATTATCGAGATCACATTGATATAGAATTTTTTTGTCATATTGCAAAATTCGTTTCTAAATCCAATCGATATTTTGATAATATACACGGAACTCTTAATAAAAGAAAGAAATCCAATACACAGTAATTAATTATTTACTTTCGCATATGTCAAGAGTACCACATTTTCCATTCCTCGCGGAATCGTGTCTTCCCAAATAACGCGTAAAGCTCATTAAAAATGTCACCTCGCAAAAAAACCAAAACAGTATTAATAATCTCAAGCAAAAAGTAAGTTACATCGTCAATGGCAGTGTCAACGAGATAAATCAAATGCCAAATGATAAATGACCATTTGTGGTTGTTTCAGGATTCACACGAAAATGATTAAAATTAATTGACAGAAGAAATCGCGCAACATTGGACGGAAGAAAAAGACAAGGCATATAAATAACAAATTGTTTAACGAAAGATTATTTTCATAAAATATATTAATTTAAAAAAATTGTTGTTCATACTGGAACTATGACCTTTAAAGTTAGATAATTAAAAATGGTACAACAATAATCTAAATCCGGAAAATCTATTCTAAATACAATTATAGAGATATATTTTCTTGGTTTTTACTTGGAAATATATAATATTTATTTATTTATTTATTTATTTATTTATTCATAAGCAAGCCGTAATCAATAATAATAGATATTATTTCAGGCTCTTGTCAAGCTATAGCAAATAGGAATATGAAAATAGCCCACACCGGCATTGTTGTATTGATATCAAATAAATCAGTGTTATTGAAATTGTAATAATAAATTCATCTCGCAGAGATAGGACAACCGTTTGGGTTGCCATATTTAAATACGTCGTGTAAGAAGTCAGCACAAGAGCTCGCACAACTCGTGAAGTTTTGATTGCTAATCAAATATAAATATATAGATATAAAGAAATTGTACTATAAGTGAAGTCTAGTATAAGTCTAAATATAATGTTTACGAATTTTTATAAATTTTTTAAATAAAATGCTCAATTGTATTTTTTGAAATATTGTACTGTACCATATGACGGTACGTATCAAACTGATTTCTTCCCATATTAATAAATCCGTTTTCATATCAAGTCGGCAGCAGTAATAATTAGCATTCAGAAGAAACAACGTGTGTGGTCTATATTCCACTGGGAAATATAGATACCACTATGTTTCCAAGTAAAAATAGCACTTACCCAGTAATACATTAATAAAAAAATTACAGATTTTCTAATACAATCATTATAAAGAGATGTGATAACCGTTTGGGTTGCCATCGATAAAGCCACGTCGTTTAAAAAGTCAACACATAGCTCATAGAACTTCATAAATTCTGATTACTATTAGAAGATAAATATATTAAAAAATGCTGTGAGAAAAGTCTAATAATCTTAATATAGTACTAATTAATAATAAGAAGAAACAACGTGTGTGGTCCATATTTCACTTGGAAATTTTGACAGTAACATGTTTCCAAGTGAATATAACCGTCCCCGTCATTTCTGTACCAATAAAAAAATTCATCAGTATTACAAAATTTGTAATTATAAATTAATTACCAAGGGATAGTACAACCGTTTGGGTTGCCATCTACAAAGCCGCGTCGTTAAAGAAGTCAACACATCACATAGAACTCATTAAAAAAATAATTTATGAAAAATTTAATATAAAGACAAACAATATACACAGTGAAACCATCACAAAATCAAATAAGTGCCTTAACATATTAGCAAATCTGTGTTCATATCAAGTCGGCAGTAGTAATAATTAACAATCAGGAGAAACAACGTGTGTGGTCTATATTTCACTTGAAAATATGGATAGCAATATGTTTCAAGTAAAAATAGCCGACAAAATTTGAAATAATAAATTCGCTATAAAGAAATATGGCAACCGTTTGGGTTGCCATCTATAAAGCCAAGTCGTTCTCATAGAACTCGTTAAGTTCTGATTGCTGTTAAAATATAAATCCATGTAAAAATAATATATTAGTACATGTCTAGATCTAATCTTGTCAGATTTATGTAATAAAAATGCAATGGTAATTGTATTTTTTACACAAGCGAATGTACGCAGTATAAAGATCACAACTTGAAATAGGTACCTAAACATATTAGTAAATCTGTGCTTATATCAAGTCAGCAGTAGTAATAATTAACAAACAGGAGAAACAACGCGTGTGGTCTATATTTCACTTGAAAATATAGATAGCAACATGTTTTCAAGTAAAAATAGCCATTACCCGACGAAATTTGAAATAAATAAATTCGCTATAAAGAGATATGACAACCGTTTGGGTTGCCATCTATAAAGCCCAGTCGTTCTTACAGAACTCGTTAAGTTATCATTGCTGTTAAATACATGTGAAAATAATGTATTAGTACATGTCTAGATCTAATCTTGTCTGATTTATGTAATCAAAATGCAATGGTACATTGTATTTTTTACACAAGCGAATGTACGCAGTATAAAGATCACATCAAATAGGTGTCTCAACACATTAGTAAATCTGTGTTCATATCAAGTCAGCAGTAGTAATAATTAATAATCAGAAGAAACAATGTGTGTGGTCTATATTTCACTTGAAAATATAGCTAGCAATATGTTTCCAAGTAAAAATAGCCATTACACGGCAAAATTTTAAACTAGCTGTAAGTGGAATTCTGTCTTAAGGCAATTAAGGCATCGTGCCTTAAGGCAAATTGCTGGAACTTCCCGCACCAAAAATTATTATTTTTTTAAAAACGATTAACATTTTTGAAAAAAAAAATTACTTTGAAAAAATAAGATTTTTGAGAAACTATAAATTGGACAAAAAATTACTTTTTTTTGAAAAAATTTTTTTTTAAAAAAAAAATTTTTTTTTAATTTTTTTTTTTGCTTTTTTTTTTTGAAGATTTTTTTTTATTTTGACATGTTGTGGAAGATCTGAACTTTCTTTCAAAGCAATCGTACTGCTTTAACTGCATAGGGACAAAATATAAAGCGCGTAAGCGCCGCGTCGCTGTCTAACGCATAAGCATTGGTACGGAACCCATAGGAATGTTAACAATTGTATACTTATTGTTAAAATCTCTATAAAATATCTGATAATTTGATGAGCATATGTCTAATGATCATTTTGACCGCCAAATGGCTCATTTTTTTACTTTTTCCTCCATATCTCCGAAACCGCTAGACCTACCTTCATGAAAATTTTATCGATTCTTCATTTTGTCAATACAAGTGAAATGTTTTTTGAATTATTCAAATCGGACGCTCCGTTCTCTCAAAAACTGAGTTACCGTTTTCGGCACTTTTTGCCCCGTATCTTCGGAACGGCTAGACCTGCCTTCGCCAAAAACTAATCAGCACGTCTCCTTATCAATACGAATCGAATGTTCTTTGAATTATTCAAATCGGTTGACCCGTGTTCCCGAAATCGTCGACGAAAATTTGTATCCGCACATACATACACACACGTACATACATACATACATACACACCACACACACACACACATACACACCACACACACACACACACACACATACATCCATTTTTTCTAAGGTATGCCAAAATGTTCAGAAACCTCTGAAACGTAAAGATATATAAAAATTTTCATTTTCGATTTTTTTGCGATTACTATAACTTGCCCTACGGGAAGTTAATAATAAATTCGCTATAAAGAGATATGACAACCGTTTAGGTTGCCATCTATAAAGCCAAGTCGTTCTCATAGAACCCGTTAAGTTGTAATTGCAATTAAAATATAAATACATGTAAAAATAATGTAATAGTACATGTGCAGATCTAATCTTGTCAGATTTATGTAATAAAAATGCAATGTTAAATTGTATTTTCAAAATATAAATCCATGTAAAAATAATGTATTAGTACATGTCTAGATCTAATTTTGTCAGATTTATGTAATAAAAATGCAATGGTAATTGTATTTCTTTCACAAGCGAATGTACGCAGTATAAAGATCACAACTTGAAATAGGCACCCTAAACATATTAGTAAATCTGTGCTCATATCAAGTCAGCAGTAGTAATAATTAATAATCAGAAGAAACAACGTGTGTGGTCTATATTTCGCTTGAAAATATAGATAGCAATATGTTTCCAAGTAAAAATAGCCATTACCCGACAAAATTTGAAATAATAGATTCGCTATAAAGAGATATGACAACCGTTTGGGTTGCCATCTATAAAGCCAAGTCGTTCTCATAGAACTCGTTAAGTTCTAATTGCTGTTAAAATATAAATACATAAAAAATTATGTATTAGTACATGTCTAGATCTAATCTTGTCTGATTTATGTAATAAAAATGCAATGTTAAATTGTATTTTTTTACACAAACGAATGTGCGCAGTATAAATATAACAACTTCACAACATCAAATTGGTGCCTTAACATATTAGTGAATCTGTTTTCATATCAAGTCGGCAGTAGTAATAATTAACAATGAGAAGAAACAACGTGTGTGGTCCGAGATATCCCATCCTTTCAATGTGATACGCTGACCGCGAGCGTCCCATCACTTCGTGTATAAATGTGATTCAAATGAAATTTATGTATGAGATATATAATTCATACTTGATAACTAATTTTAATGAGCTAATTAAGATTTTCTAAAAAAAATAACATCGAAAACACTATAATTAAATATGGTATAAATTACATTTTTATAGATAATGTTTTACTCATTTAGTAATAATGAGCCAATGCACATGAGAATATTAAACTATTATTGTAATAATGCATATTATTTTGATATTTATACATATATCACTTATAAATAAATTGATTGGTTTGAATATATGGAAACTCAAACGGCCGTACTATCTATAAATGCAATGAATTATTTATTACAATTTGGTAATCCTTCTACTACTAACGATTTATTATTGATGCAAAATATCGGGTGATCCGATTTTGACTTGGAAACATATTGTTTTTATATTTTCAAGTGAAAACTAATGTCACTGCTGCTTGACATCAGGCGGACCAAGAGGGGCAAGAAACCTGTAACTTATAACTTTGGTGCAATCCATCACATTTTATGGACACAGTCGAAGTCTATTAGTCCGGCACCCAACAGTCCGTAATGCCCATACAGCACCGTTTCGTAAATTTTTGTTTTTTTCAATAAGAGAATAAAAATCTTTTGATGAATGAGTTTAATATTGGCTCATGAACTGTTTATGACATTAAAAAATCAAAGATGAACTAATAAAGTGTGCTACTCAGTTGGTAACAACTTAAACATCGTCTTCTAGGACAAACATTCAATAATCCAAAATGGAACTAGAGTATTGTTCCAATGCTTTTGTACAGTCTACGTTTGGAAGAAAAGCGGTAACAGAGACAATGATTGTTGAAAAAGCACAACAGTTAGAACAAAATTTAGGAGTTGCTGAAATCATATGTAATTATTCTGATCGTTTACTTTAAATTTAGACATGGAAATAAAAAATTGGATGTAACTGGAAAACAATTTCAGAAAACCAAATCCTTGCAGAAAAATACAAATTCGAGTCTGAGAATTTAATTCTATATTAGCTGAGGAGGGAAAAAATCAGTCAAAGTTTAGAAAAACATAAGGACAATTAAACGGTTTTGTTATGTGCTAATGACTGCTACCCCTTTTAAATACTGTTTTTCACCACTTTGTACTTACCACATTTTACGAAGTTTAATTATTAACCTAATTGATTTTATAATTAACGCCCATAGTTCGGAATTTTCGATAGTCCGTTACCTAAGCCGAGCGTGCCGGACTAATGGACTTCTACTGTAATAATAATATAGATAATGTTTTAATGGGTATAAATGTTTCAAAAAATAAAATAGTAAGTTATGTCAAAAACTGTCTGAAAATATTCAAAATCCAATATAAGTTTCTGATGTGATATTTATGAATTTTCAAGTTTGATTATGTGTTACGACATATGCTGTATTGTTCAACACTTTATACTAAATTATCTAAAATTTGTAAATTAAACTCTTACTTCTACATTGAGGCTGAACACAAATTAATTTTAACGAAGAAAATATTCTTTCTATGTAATACTAAATTACTTCAACCCTTTCCACTCGGATGCCGCCGCTTCGGGGGCAAAATACATATTAATCTCGGAATTCGCGAGTGAAAAGGGTTAATATATGAATATCGGATCGTACCATTTCATAATATATATAAAACGCATTTGTAAAACACCTTGAGAAATAATATACTCTATTTCCTATATCGGAAATGAATTTCAATCTCTTTTGGTTTTCTTTTTAATGCAGTGTAAATATTAAAGATAATTTTCATCGCTCAGCAACGATTATTTATAAATGGCTATTGCATGTTGTATGTTATAATAGAAATGATAAACGGAGCATTTCAATGATTACTATAAAGTAGAATGAAGTAATTATAATGCGGCAAGACGATTGCGATAATGCGACGGCCGATGGAAAATTGACTAGGGATATAAATTTTTTATTTTCTTGTTAAATTCATCAAAATGTTCAATCAAATTTGAATTTAAATTCATCAAATTTGAATTCAAAACCATTTTGATTATATTATGTATTTAAAATTCATCTCAAATGACATGTTCTCATATAATTTTATTTTCGAAAACAATAATTTCGCAATATATTACAAATATCAATCAGGTATCAAGATTGATTATAATAGTGTTTTGAATAAATCTTGAAAAGATGAAAACTGTGCCTTGTGGTAAATTGCTGGACCATTTTCCTATTTTTAAATAATTGTTGTATTGAAAATTAATATACAAACAAATTTGTAAGCTCATATTTAACAATCAAGTTTTATGTTTTGATAATATAAAAATTGGAATAAATAAATATTTTTAGATTACTATTGATCTATTTTATTACTTTAGATTATCAATCATAATATAACCTATAAAAAAATGGTGTTCATAAGCGTCATTTTTATAAACAAAACTGTGACAACAACTTGGTTTGGAAAAATCCTGATTCTCAAGGTTTATATTTTTACAGAATAATATATTACTATTTTCTTTTAGAATTTTCTTCAAAATTTTGAAAATTCCTTAAAATTGTAAAAAACTTTAATATATGTCGTTAATGATATGGTCAATAATAAACTGACAAATAGTTTCAAGCAAATATCAATTATAGATTAACATTGATTTGTTTATTATGGACTTTATTTTGCATATTAAATGAAATGTTGAAACAGTAATAATAAGTTGATTAAATTTTGTTCGATAGTCAAAATATCTTGATAAGTGACTATTGCTATGTATGTTATAAACATTTCAGCATAATTTAAATTGGATGCAAAACAAACTGAAAAATTTGTGAAGAAAATACAAAATTTTTACATGAAAAGTTTAAATACGTTAGATTGAAGTATACAAATGATCTTGAATTCTTTCAATAATTGTAGGAAATCAAAATTTGCGTATTAATAAGTCTATATACAAAATCCAATACAATAATTTTACGATTATACATCCACAAACTGTACACATCATAAGATCTTATAACTTAAAGATATCAAACAAATTTCATTTTCAGTATTTAGCAATTTCTATAAAAACCCATTGAAATTTATTAATACTATTATTATTTTTTTTGTTTTTGTTTAACTTTAAGCCATAATAAAAAGAAATTCATAGCAAGTTTTTTCATAGTAAAAACTTCATATGCGACTAGTATGTGTTCGTACGGAATTTTTTATTACACAATCAAAAGACAACTATTGTAGGTCTACGTGTAGTCACTACGTTGACTACGTGGATATTGAAAATTCTAACCAACTCTGCGCCTAATGTAATTCTTCCTTCTTCTTCACACGTAAGAAAAATAGTTTGAAATTAATTATAAGATGTATTCTTGAGTTTGTGGATATAAATTTACTTACGACAGCGTTCCAAACCATGCCGACATACGAGCACGCTTATTATAAACCAACAATGAGCATTTAGATATTCTGGGAATGCTTTGTGAACGAATTCTTTATTGGGCGTTATTATATTTTTTGTACGGCTGGATACAATGCATGAGATATATTTGATTTCTCTGTCTGAAAGCCTAACTCTTTTTCTAACGACGCCCATTCTCCAAAGATGCCAAATTACACACCTAACAGTAAGCCATATGTAATAAAATTTTAAATTGAATAATACTATTACCTATTATAAAAAAATATTTGTTGAGCTAAGATTTGTATGTAAAGCAAATCAACTAAGACAAAATTTATGCACCTAGATCCATCAATCCATCCAGAATTATATTTAATTTGCATTTGATTCTTTATATTTAATTTGCATTTGATTCTTATCTTTTTTGGAAAAATCTTCGAAAATTTGAAGACTTCTATAATACTGTTTACAATAGCAATAAATCTAACGGTCTAACGTGAGACAGTGGTGAGGAACTCGGGCAAATTACCCCAAATAGCTTAAAA
>NW_020538040.1:61885473-61899931 GCF_003426905.1 Ctenocephalides felis | reverse complement strand
TAAAGAGGAAAGGGATGTTTTCTTAAATAATAACTGACATTTCGGCAACCTACATAGCTAAATCTTTTAGCAGTGGTGATCAACTTATTTTAGCTTAGGTCTCTTTTGACAAATATCCAATCTTGCTTCAATAAGTTGCATTAATTAAGTAGTAATAAGAACCCAATAATATTTATGTCGTTATTATTCACTATGCCTTACAGTATCTTAACTAGTAGTGTACGGCCATTGTACGACACTGCGTCTTAAAGCAAATTGATAGAACTTCTAATTATGTAAAAAACTAAAAGAAGTTTTTCGGTATTTAGAAAATGTTGAAAGGTTGAAAATTGATTATTTTGAATTCTTTTGAATTTTTGTAATGAACAATACACAGTAATGAGCAAAATCTAATAAAAGGTATATATAGTATTGAAAGATAGTATATGAGAAAATTTTCTATTCTGTTTTTAGCGATTGTAATAAGGAAGTTAAAAATTGATCAAAAAGCTACAATATCTACCACATTTAAATGTAACCCAGATATAAAATTTTTATTGTTTGTGTTCAACAGCCATAGATAGGTAGTTCTATTAAAAATAAAGTTCTAAAATAAAGATAATTTGATTTCACAAGTAGGAAATTAATAACCGTATATAAATGGTAGTATCATATAAAAATAAAATAAGTGAAAATAGTACAATTCTCAAGGCGTAGAAAAATGTTACAAGTTCGGGCAGTCATCGAGTCACGCGCTATTGTGCCCTTTGCCAGCCAATCAGCAAACGTGTCAGCGTAATTACACAAAAAAATCCCTATGTAATATACTAGTACCATTTTACCGTTAAAGATGAACTGAACAGAACTGAATTGTTTACATACCGAAAAAATGTGACGGTTTACGACTTACGAGGGTATAAAGCTTGTTTATAGCGCGTCATAAACTACGAGGAGTTTTGAAACTAAAAATATTTCCAGAAAGAAGCCATGTTTTCACATTGCGCGTAAATGCATCTGAAAGCAGCAATAGGTAATGTAATCTGAAGAATTTATTACGCTAATAGAAATACTAAGAAAGTAGTAGTGGTTTAAAATATCAAATTAATTTGTAAGACTAGCTCTAAGTGGAATTCTGTCTTAAGGCAATTAGGGCATCGTGCCTTAAGGCAAATTGCTGGAACTTCCCGTACCAAATATTATTATTTTTTTAAAAACAATTAACATTTTTGAAAAAAATTGACTTCGAAAAAATTAGATTTTTGAGAAACTAGGAATTTGACAAAAAATTACTTTTTTTGAAAAAAAAAATTTCTTTATTTTGACATATTTTGGAAATTCTGAACTTTTTTTCAAAGCAATCGTACTGCTTTAACTGCATAGAGATAAAATGTCAAAGCGCGTAAGCGCCGCGTCGCCGTCTAATGAATAAACATTGGTACGGAACCCATAGGAATGCAAACAAAATTTCTACTTATTGTTAAAATCTCTATAAAATATTTGATAATTTGATGTGCATATGTCTAATGATCATTTTTGACCGCCAAATGGCATTTTTTTTTACTGTTTTTATTAGATCTCCGAAACCGCTAGACCTGCATTTATGAAATTTTTGGCCAATTCTTCAATAAAATGTTTTTTGAATTATTCAAATCGGACGATCCGTTCTCTTAAAAACTGAGTTACCGTTTTTGGCACTTTTTGCCCCGTATCTTCGGAACGGCTAAACCTGCCTTCGACAAAAACTAATCAGTACGCCTCCTTACCAATACGAATTGAATGTTTTTTGAATTATTCAAATCGCTTCATCCGTGTTCCCGAAATCGTCGACGAAAATTTGTATCCGCACACACACACACACGCAAATACACACACACATACATCCATTTTTTCTAAGGTATGCCAAAATATTCGGAAACCTCTGAAACGTAAATATATATAAAAATTTTCATTTTCGATTTGTTTGCGATTACTATAACTTGCCCTACGGGAAGTTAAGGGGGGCGATACATGTAACAAGAAAAAAAAAATCGATTTTTTTTTATTTCATAAATCGTTACAATAACATCTCAAAAATATGCCTGTAAATTTTCAAAACAAAATTATCATTATTTATACAATAAAAACTCATTTAAGTGCCACGCCTCAACTCGACGCTTGAGTGCTATTGTAAACTTTAAACGCGTTTTTCTCAAAACGACATTTTTGAAATTTGCGGGCGGGATAACTCAAAAAGTTCTCAACCGATTCCAATGAAATTTTGCACACATCTACTTTACAGTAATAGCTTCTAGTTAAACCTCAAACATTCCAAAAAATGTTTCAAAAATTAACCCTTTTACCAAAAAAACCATCGAAAAAAAGGTGAAAAATCGAACTTTTTTTTCTAAGGTGTGCCAATTTACGATTTTGTGACTTTTTTTTTTTTTTTTGGCTTAACTAGAAGATATATGTTTTATGAACACGTACAAACTAATTTTTTTAAATTCAGATCACCGTACGAAAAGTGAGAACGCCCGCAAATTGATGGCGTTTTCCGAGAGGGTCTTGGCAGATTTATTTTTACGGCAGCCATTTAAAAAGAAAAAATTAAAAAAAAATTTTTTTTGTGTATTTTAATATATAATAAATAACCCTAAAAAAATTCAAAAAGATTCAATCATTCCTTCCCAGTTTAAAAAGTCCTCAAAAAATGGTAAAAATTACGGCGATTACATGTATCGCCCCCCTTAACAAGTCGTATTCTAACATTTCTAAGCAATATAATTATATATTATTTATAAATAACTGTTTAATGCATTCTTGACAAGTTGAGCAGATATTAGCAGTTAAGCCCAACAAGGATTAAGTAATTATATAAATAGTGTGTGCAATTAATAAAAAAAATTTCAGACTGTAGGAATTTAAGGCATACTCTGATAATAACCTAAATAATTAATTAGTTAAAACCACAAATCTGCAAATAAACCAATAGTCGAGGATAATAGCATGAAGAAATCACACGAAAACAGTCTAATCGACACTTACTTATAGTGCATATAACCAACTCCTAATTTTGAACAATTAAGTACATTGAACATTCCCAAAAACTGGTACTTTTGAATTTCAAATACGAGGTTGTGACTAAACAAGTGCTCATTAGTTAATTCCAATTAAGCGAATGTATCTACCACTTACCCTGTATCCACAGCTGATGAACCTTGGTATGCACCGTCGCCGACTTAAGGGCGACGCAGAATGTGGCCAGCGCGAGTACCGCCACGAACAACACCTTACCGGCGTGTCTTTGCAGAAAGCGTCCGAGGGAGTATAAATGGTGCTGCAGCCACGCTCGCAACAGCAACGAGGTTCGTCCGCCATCCGCCTTTCCCTATTAGTAATAATACTGTGATTATCAATTCATAAAGTATTTCATTATGATTATTTATCAATAATGAGGTTAACTATCTGGCTATTTTTTTATTTTTAAATAAAACCCAGGATACTCTCAGGACTCTAAACTTAGGTCCCAAATTTTGGAATACAAGGTATAATTAGTAAAAAATATGTAAAATATATAGAAATATATTGATTGGTATATTTATTAATTACGAGTATATTCATAGCTTAATTTACAAAAAACACAAGGTAAAAGCATCAACTTTGCTTCAACAACTACATAATCAACAAAACTAAAAGAAAACTTTGTATATTTCAACATAGCACTTATGTTTCATCAGTCATAAACTTTATATTTATATTTTACATGCATTTACTGCGATTACAATCATAAATAAGTAATCATAAGTAAGCAAAAAAGTCTAGCAAGTACAATTCGATCCAGATCGATATACATGAAGCGAAAAACTGGTGCAAAACAAAGGTCTTTGCATCGTTTCGACATTCATCAATATACCTCATTTGCGATTTAATTTTACTAGTATTTTTTATGTTCACTTTATACGATTGGCTAGATATGATAGATCTCATTATACATATTATATATCATTTATATGAATATTTGTGTATATTTCACAATTAGCAAGAGCAACTGTATTCGACGTATTAAACATAAAACTAGAAATTAAAACATTTGATTTTCATAGCATAAAAATATTTATTATAAATATTCTAATGCATTATGATCTACGTGCAAACGGTTAAAGCTGATATCATTTATTTATTTATTTTTTTTTTTTTTTGCATTGAAATTAAAAAAAAAATAAAAAATTATTAATAACATTAAATTAACTAGGAACGTTCCACATAATACAAATTTATTAGAAAACTACAAATCTATTATTCTTTAGAACTTTTCTTGTTAGTAAGAATTTTTGCAAGTAAACAAAATAAAAAAAAACAATACATTAATCATTATAATTATTCATAATTAATTCTACTATAAAATTTTATATTCACATTTTTAAAATAATTTAATTGCAGTAAATAAAAATTCTTTTTTTCTTTACTTTATTTCCGCACCTTGTTTTCTCTACGTAAGGAAAATTCAGTCATTAAATGACAATTAAATTGATAAAAATAGCAAAGAATTGCGATCCATGTTCCAATTACTTTGTATTTAAATGA
Source organism: Ctenocephalides felis (assembly GCF_003426905.1). NCBI lineage: Eukaryota > Metazoa > Arthropoda > Insecta > Siphonaptera > Pulicidae > Ctenocephalides > Ctenocephalides felis. Next base: position 61,895,389 of record NW_020538040.1, on the reverse strand, counting down.
CTATAAAATAGAAGAATAAGATGATTCATCTGACAAATGCAATAAAATTTAATAATCGTGAAATAAAGTTTTCTCACAATTCAATTATCATGCAGGATCGTCGAAAGAACTGTTTACTCGGTGCAAAAAAGTGATAGTTGTTCTATTTATTATAACTTATGAATAACTTTATTTTTTATAGTGTAGAATTTTTTAAATCAGTGTATAAGTTTTGTAAGTACAGGCAGAAAATGCTTATTGTCGTAAACTACTGTAACATATATAGTTTATTTTCAAAATTAATATAAAATATATTCGAGAACTATGAACTATGACTATCCTATAGTACTGCTATTAGATCCGTTTTCTTTAGCTTAGTTCCAGCTTAAACATTTGTGGATTCATCCAAAAATCAATTAATTTTGCAATACGTTGGTATGGAGAATTTTTTTACAATACATTTCTATGAAGGTCGCCAGACGTGTTTGCTTTCAGCCGAAATAAGTTGTATGAAAATCTCGAAAACGCACGAGAAGTGTAGTTTGGAGCGAAACTATGCTCACAGTGAGAAAATAACATCATTTGTATTATTAAAGTAAATCATTGTATTTTCCTCTTATTATAATAACCTAGTAGTTCTTGGTGCGAGTGAAGTAAGGAAGAGTCACATTGATATACATATGGATATATTCCGAATTATGCAGACGAAAATAATTGGAAATTCTCAGTTTCGAGTGAATGGCAGAGTAAAAAAGTAAGTTAAAAATCTGGTTAATCATAGATAGTAGAGAAACCGTTATTTGTCTCTCACGACTGACTTTTTATCAGATATGAAACGTCCAACATGGCGTGTGGTCCATTACAAGTGACGTCACCTCAGGATGTGAATGTTCTGTTCATCTCTTTCAGGCGGCGCGTGTGGTCGCGTACGATATATGGACGACCAACGTGCTATGGCGCAAGAGCGCGCATAGGTAAAGGTAACAGATTCAATACACACGCTAGATGCATCAATGAATTCGAAAAATAGAAATTTATCTTCATTTACTCATACGCCTTTTACAATATAGTTAATCCAAAAATTACTCTAGTCACTTATTATCCGCAAGTATACCAAATTTGTATATACGAGGTGTGTTCAAAAAGTACCCGGAATTACTAATAATTAAATTTCGCGGGTCTGGAGTGTCTGATTGTCAAAATTTTTTTTTTATTGTGTTGGTATACATGCCCCTAAAGTATGATGAAATTTTCAGCTATATTCACTGTTTACTTTGTCTGTGGTAGTCGCTAAGGTTCGACGTGTTTTTCTGAGCTCGGCGATTTTTACAATGGAAGAATTGAAAAGTCAAAGAATTTGTATTAAATTTTGCGTAAAAAATGAAATAAAGTGTTGCAAAGTGCAAAAATTCACCAGATATGGCTCCGTGTGACTTTTTCCTATTCCCAAAGTTGAAGAGACCCATGAAAGGACGGCGGTTTTCCTCGATTGAAGAAAATCGCTGAGAGTGCTCAAGGACATATCAAAAAGTGAATATCAAGGGTGCTTCGAAAATTGGAAAAAACGCTGGCATAAGTGTATTATATCTGGGGGGGACTACTTTGAAGGGGACCACATTAATGTAGACGAATAAATAAATATTTTTTTGAAAAAACGAAAATTCCGGGTACTTTTTGAACAGACCTCGTATAGCAGTTTTGCATAATTAGCGAACACAATATGTCTCTAATCTAACCAGGTAGTCTAATTTACCTGATTAAGTAGTTGAATGTACTGTGCGCATAGTTTGTTTTGTATAATAAAACAAAAAAAAAACAATAAGTCTCATATAGTTGCTGTAGAGCAGCAGTCGATGAACTTTTTTTAATCATTACTCCAAAATATTTTTGTCCCCCTATTAGGGGGCGCCCATTAATCACGTGAACTAGTTTTCAAGGATTTTTAGACCCCCCCTCTCCCCCTTGGTGATACGTGGTGATATTCAAAATTACCACCCCCTCCCCAACCAAACATCACGTATATTTTTAGTTACGTGAAAAAACTAAAAAAAATTATTCTTTTTTTGAAAATGTTTGATTTTTAAAAGAAAAAATCAGTTAAAAAATAAATACACGTGATATCTTACCATACCCTCCCCCTCCCCCACATGATATTTCGTGATTTTTTGTCCCCTACCCCGTGACGAAGAGAGATCATCACCATGCAGTCAACTCCGTAGCAAATACAGTAAATATCAATTAAAATAATCTTTTTACCCCCAAAAATTCTATTTTTACCTCATTTGGGGTATTTTACCCCGGTACCCTGACCGCTGCTGTAGAGTAAGTTTCAATTTACCACTATGAGTTTCCTAATGGGTAAGGGTATAATTGAACAAAATATGAATATTTCTAAATTATACGTTTAAATAATTACTTTGATATACTACCTTGAAAGTACCAAGAAAAAGATATTTAGGATGGATTTTTTAAAAAAATATTTTTTGCTTCAGGTGGCCAAATTGAAAATCAATTAGAAAAAAAACTTTATTCCGCCATATATATATATTTGATACTAATATTAGAAAAAACGAGCGTAGTACAAATTAACAATTTAGCATATAGATGCAATAATAAGATCGTCCAAACAATAAAATGATACTAATTATTAAAACAGTTATTAGTACAGTAAAGCCTCGGTTAACCGGACTAATTGTTGTCGATAAGCATTCGAATAATCGAAAATCCGGATAATCGAATGTATGAAGAATAATGATGTGTATTTATTAATAATAACAAATACATACATAGACTTCAAAGAAAATAATGTTTATTAAGAAATTGGAACTTCCTTATGTATGTACATATATATTTTTATAGATTTTTATAGATTACATTACATACATATACTAAACTGCAAGATTAATCGTGCAAAAATTCGACTTGTAGGTATGTACATACATATAAATTGATCGCAATTGGGAGTCCGAATAATCGCGAATTCGTATAGGGCCGGTTAAAGGAGGTTCTACTGTAATTGTAATCAAAATTAGAAATAATAATAATAATGAATTATTATCAAAAAACCAAATCAAATGCAGCATTCCGTAAATTACATACTGTCGATATACTATTATATTCATTTAAGGGGGGCGATACATGTAATCGCCTTAATTTTTACCATTTTTTGAGGACTTTTTAAACTGGGAAGGAATGATTGAATCTTTTTGAACTTTTTTAGGGTTATTTATTATATATTAAAATACACAAAAAAATTTTTTTTTTATTTTTTTCTTTTTAAATGGCTGCCGTAAAAATAAATCTGCCAAGACCCTCTCGGGAAACGCCATCAATTTGCGGGCGTTCTCACTTTTCGTACGGTGATCTGAATTTAAAAAATTAGTTTGTACGTGTTCATAAAACATATATCTTCTAGTTAAACCAAAAAAAAATTAAAAAAGTCACAAAATCGTAAATTGGCACACCTTAGAAAAAAAAGTTCGATTTTTCACCTTTTTTTCAATGGTTTTTTGGTAAAAGGGTTAATTTTTGAAACATTTTTTGGAATGTTTGAGGTTTAACTAGAAGCTATTACTGTAAAGTAGATGTGTGCAAAATTTCATTGGAATCGGTTGAGAACTTTTTGAGTTATCCCGCCCGCAAGTTTCAAAAATGTCGTTTTGAGAAAAACGCGTTTAAAGTTTTGACACATAGAACAGATAAGAGTTGAGGCGTGGCACTTAAATGAGTTTTTATTGTATAAATAATGATAATTTTGTTTTGAATATTTACAGGCATATTTTTGAGATGTTATTGTAACGATTTATGAAAAAAAAAAAATCGATTTTTTTTTTCTTGTTACATGTATCGCCCCCCTTAATATATTATACATTGATGGTGTAAGAAAGTATTGTTATAACGTAAGGAAAAAGGTTAAAATTCAAAATCCACAAGAATAGTGATACTTTTTTAATTAAATTTTTATGAAGATTATGAAGCATTTTATAAATATTTCCATGAAGCATTTATTTCATATTTTTTAATTTGTTGATAATAATAATCAAATTTTTTTAACAGGTTAAAGAAAACTAGTTTTGTAAGGAAACCATGAAACGTGTGACAGTTATAAAAATTTTGCAGTTATAAAAATAATGTTTTAATTGTCATCATAGATTAGAATAAATGAAGTTAATATGTTATTTCTTGACATAGATAAAGTGATATTCCTCTCCAACTGCAGCACGTGTAGAGTAGCAAAATATAAATATCATGATAATTGTTTAATATACTCTGGATCGGTTCTGGTCAAGGGAATGAAGAATTAAACGAAACCAGTTTGAAATAATGTTGTTGATTTTATTCAACGTATGTCAGTGCAAGATCAAAGCCGAACCGCGAAACAATTGAAAAAAGAAAACGACAGAATAATACAATGATGGTTAATTATGAATTCACAATGAGCATAAATCAACTACTGCTGCGCAGATTGTAATCAAATTATTATTTTAATTAGTCAATTTCTTGGCTTTAAATTAAGATGTTCGTTCATAAATTAAAGCTTAATGATTGCATTGATATGGGATAAAACAAGTCCCTTGAAGTGCTTTCCGATATTAAACCTTTTATGAAAAAGATCTATTTTGTTTAGAAATGTTTTTTTTATCAAATTACTAAATATTCTATAATAATATAATCTTCATATTTGCATCAAACGTTTCTTTATGATTCGAATAATAATAAACTGTCCACGTAATATGAGAAGAAACAAAATACATGTAAGAAATTATATATGTAAAAAGAATAATGTGAAAATGGTGATCGGCTGAACTTAAGACAATCATTGGTATTTCCTATTCTTATCTCAACATAACAACACAAAAATTATTAATTTGATTTTAGAGATTCATTTTAACTAAATTATTGAGATATATTCCATGGCAAGCTAATTTGATTCATTCAGTTTTTGCAAACTGAAGAAAGGAATTCTATCATGTAACAATTTCATGTATTAAGTATTCAACACATATCGTTACAGCAGAGTTGAGAAAGCATATGAATAAATAGAATAGACATCTGTGGTACATTCTGTACTTATGAAGATGATTATTTCCAATAAAACTATGCATAAACATAAATTATATGTGATGGAGGTATTCCGGAAATGTATCTCCAAATTTATGACCCAAAATAGCAAATTAAAGGGCCAATTGTGAGAAAAATAAAAATGTTATGGTAATGCTATGATGCGAGTCTATCTTCGTATGAGTTGGTAGTAACAAATTGTCAAAAATCTATGTACTTGCTGTGAGATCAGGCGATCTATACAAAAAACCTAACCTACAAAACGAACCAACATCAAATTAACAATTTTATCATAAGTGCAACTTTCTGATGTCTCTTTGATAACACATAGGTGAAGTTAGGCAAATACATAGCTTTTGACTGTTTGTTAGTATCAACTCATATGAAGATATACCCTTAACATTGATCCTTAAGCTGTGTTCAATTAATTTTTTTCGTTAATATTTTCTCACAATCACAAATAAAAATTCTCATAACTTATACAAGACTTTGAAAGTGAAATACACAAAGGAATAGAAATAAGAAAAATGTAGTTCAATGTAGTAGAGAAATTAAAATTTCTAAAAAGGGTTAGATAAATATGCTATCTATTATATTGGTTTCCTAAGCACAACAAAATGTATTATAATAATAGTTTGTGGGTTTCCAATGGTTGGTGGATATGGTTAGGTTCAACATAATTTAAAGCATGTTAAAAATAGAGTACATATTTATATTATAAAACCTGTAACTGTAGCGTTAGCAAGACTTATTAGCCATACAATCGAGATAATTTTGTTTACAATTAGATAAAAAATAATTGAATCATATATCATATTATTAAAAAAAAAGTTATTTTGTCGTTATAAGTTATAAGTTGATTTATACCACTCATTATAAACATAGCGAATAAAGTATTATCATTAATAATAGAACATGTGGCGAGCATAGCTCACTTGGTAGCGTGTTCGATTCACACGACAGGGACCTTTAGATCAAATCCTGTCATTGATTTGGAATATAGGAAAAAAATATGTATAGTTAATTTGAAATCAAATAAAAATTGTATTTAAGTTAAATAAAATTTGAATAAAAATTAACAATGAATTAAAATTAAGAAAAATGGGAATAACAGAATTCGGATAGCTGAATTGAATTAGGGGTAATAAGAGAAATATTGGAACTTGCTGAAATTAAAAGAAGAATGAAGAGAAAAATAGAATGGAGCTAGAAGTTAAATAGAATTAGAAATTTGAAAAAGAGCAAGGATTGAAGAAAATAAGCAGAAGAAAAATTAAGAAGAATATAGAATACTATACATATATAGATTGAAAATGATATAAGAATTAGAATGTAAATAAATAAAAATGTTATAGGTGGCTAAATGCTCAGAGTAAGCGAGGCCAAATAAAAGTAAAAAAAAAAACATAGTATAATTTGGCTTAATATTTATGATAAAAGTTCTTTGAGTATATACAGTACAACCAAATGATGTTTAGTTTAAAACAAATGACTTAATAAACAAGATGTTTATTGACAGTTATAGTAGAAATACTAATAAAAAACAAGAAACTTTGCAAAGAAATAAACATGATTGTTCCCATCTAAAATAGTTATAATCGATGGTAGAGTCATGAACCGGCAGCAACCGGCACGTGTATCAACATATCCCTAATACAATCGGCTATTTGACATGCGGGAATGGCTGTTGTATGACGCGAATTTATTATGTACTATATCAAGTCGTTTGAGTTCTTACAATGTGCCGAGTACCTACGTAAGAGTAACGCGTTCGTGCTTAATGCATAAGTAATTTCCGAGACCGATCTCGGTAGTAGGTATATCGTTGTTAATAATAACAATAGTAATAACGACAACATTAATGTTCGGTGCGAGCCAAACCGCCAACATGGTATCAATCGACACGGATTTTTTATCACTATAAAAAGCAATAATATTTATACCTTGCTTCTTCAGACTTCTGTTGAAAGTAAGTGAAAATTAGTAACGCTGATTGCATATGATATATTTTTTAATTGTACAATGTCGTCATACGCATATATAATAACGTAATTTAAATGTTATTGACATGTAAATTGTATATGGAATATTGGTAGAGCTGTGTCTATTTATCACGCGAGGCTTAAAAGGGGGAAGAGGTTTGATAAAAATTTCCCAAAATATCACGTGGGGGAAGAGTCTATTAAGATATCTATCAAGTGCATTTATTTTTTACCTCTATTTTAAAAAAATCCAGAATTAAAAAAAAATCCAAAAAAATGATTTTTTCTAGGTACTAAAAATTTACGTAATGTTGAGTGGGGGAAACTTTATATACTGTAGAACTCCAATTATCCGAATTAATGGGGACCGGGACCCATCCGGATAATCAAATATTCGAATAATCGGAGTTTTTTTCAAAAAATTGCCATTGGAGAGAAAAAAAGTTACGTTTTGATATTGCACTATTTTTTATTGAATTAAATAAAAGAAACATGATATTTTCACATGTTTTAAATATAAATAAAATGTACTTATGTACAAGTTTAGAAATAAAAATCATTGTTTTTTAAACATCTCCGTCAATGTAAGCTGTTTTGCGGTCTTCAACCAAAGAATAATAGCGCACTTAGACTTTTTTGGACAATTTTTTTCTGAAAGTGATTCGGATAATCGGCGATTCGGATAGTCGCAGTTCGGATAATTGGAGTTCTACTGTATCACCAAGAGGGAGTTGAGAATTAAACATCCTTAAAAATAGATCACGTGATTAATAGACGGCCCCTAGGTTACTAGAGTTTAAACACACAAATTAATACCAAATTTAATTCAATTATTATCATTCAATAACAGCATTAATTTTTAATTAATTTATTCTGAAAACATCACTCTTACACATTCAGCAATAAGACAACACGTATCTGCTTTGCAAAAATCGCACATAAAATCTATACTGGTTCATGTGTAAAAAAGATTCATTTCATATCACAGAAGCATTTATTTTTAAATTTTATATTATATTTATATTATGTTTCTATTTAAATGTTGCTTAATTTAAAAAACTTATATAATTTTAAAAAATTAATTGATTAATCTGACCACCACACCGGGATTTGTCAGTAGTTAAAATAAGATATTTAATAAAATCAATTGTAAATACTGAATCCGTAGCGAATCCTTGTGTCAAGTATAATTACTTTAACAATTTCAAAAATATTCATGCTTAATTATAAGCATCAAAGTAAATTCCGAACTATTCCGAATTCCATAACTATTTTCCCCAAAGAACGTCCTATTATTTTTACTTCTAAAAGCCTTATGTAACAACAGCATCATTCCAAGGGTTTCGAGAAGTAACAAATTCGATCAAGAAAGAAAAAAACGCAATACCAAGAAGAATTTCAAAGTCGACAAACACGGAGCCCAGCTGCTCCGAGACGTCAGCCTCGATGAAAATAATATGTATATATTGCAGTGGTAGGCAATAAGAGTACAGGCTCGACAATTAATTCAAGTTCCACAACTAAGTATTTTGATTTATTTTGCTCATATCCTGATTTAATATTAATTAAATACTAATATGCAAGATTGTATTAATGATTCGAAACTCATCCGCCAACTATTCACATTTAAATATGACGTTGTTCCTTACGGAAAATTGATACAGCTTCCCATCTCAAAACTAAGTAAAAGTTAAATATTTTTTTTTATATAAATTTAATTGGATATTTTGTTGTTTTTCTCGAATATAATTATAATATAACAAATATTTATCACAGTATATCATAGTGAGAGCAAACCATTTTTGTTCTCTGTGCCATTTATTAGTTTTTGTCATTTTACATTCTAGAAATTCTCAAAGTTTCACTCATATAATTGAAATGTTTGCCCAAAGAAAATAATGTAAATCTCTATGTAAATGTCCTTTAAGTTCATATACTGATTATATACGAATAGTATTGAAAGCTCTATAAAAAAATCTAATGAAAATACACCAAATACTCATTTTTGAACGATCTTCCAAATCGGTTTAGTTTTTGGGCATACCTAGGTGCAAATATACTTATATCGACAAATTCAAACATTTTATTTAAAAACAAGATAGTCAATCCGATTTCCAGGTAAAATAATTCAGAGTATAACATAGATTCTAAGATTTCAGTAAAAATTCAGAAAAGAACGAAAAATCCTTTGAAAACAATCTTTTGAGGGTAGCGAATAACAAAACCTGAAAGCTCAACTTCAGCTGCAATCACGTTAATATACAAGTACCAAAGGTAGTTATAAACATATATATCTTGAGATTCGTTTCTTTGAACCAACATATTCTTAAAAGATTTAGTATATATATGACGAAAATTATTTAATATTAATTACTTACTCTTTGCTTGAACGGTTGAATACTGTTTGTATAGTAAAATAGTGTGATCGAATTACTTTGCTATCGATATTTCTAGTATGTGTTTACTGCCGTGAACTTCTAAATTATGAACAGATTTACTATAAGAAACGTACAGATTGAATATTAATACTTAAATATTAATTAATTTGATTTTATTTTTAACAATTTATTAAGAAATAAAAAAATTAATTATCCAATGCTGAATTGAAATTGATACTCTATTGATCATATGAAATAATTTAGACAATAATATTGAATTAGGCACAATTTTGATAAAACCAAACAAAAAGCTCTTTTTTTGGGTTCCAATTAAATTCACTTGCCGACCCCTGGCATATTGTATATTTGTTTTTCTCTCTTGCCTTACTTCAGAACACCGCAAGCAATTTTCCCTTTTGATGTGAGCCGCCACATAACGTAACACACATTCACTTACACGCTGCTATAGGTATATTGATGCTCGCACATAGAATGCGCACTTGTGAAAATATGCGT
>NW_020538040.1:61866642-61884473 GCF_003426905.1 Ctenocephalides felis | reverse complement strand
AAAGGTTTCGGAATATTTTGGCATACCTTAGAAAAAATGTGTGTGTGTGTGTGTGTGTGTGTATGTGCGGATACAAATTTTCGTCGACGATTTCGGGAACACCGATCAACCGATTTGAATAATTCAAAGAACATTCGATTCGTATTGATGAGAAGACGTGCTGATTAGTTTTTGGCGAAGGCAGGTCTAGCCGTTCCGAAGATACGGGGCAAAAAGTGCCGAAAACGGTAACTCAGTTTTTAAGAGAACGGAGCGTCCGATTTTAATAATTCAAGAAACATTTTACTTGTATTAACAAGATGAAGAATTGATAAAATTTTCATGAAGGCAGGTCTAGCGGTTTCGGAGATCTAGTAAAAAAAGTAAAAAAAAAATGTCATTTGGCGGTCAAAAATAATCATTAGACATATGCACATCAAATTATCAGATATTTTATAGAGATTTTAACAATAAGTATAAATTTAGTTTACATTCCTATGGGTTCCGTACCAATTTTTACGCGTTAGACGGCGACGCGGCGCTTGCGCGCTTTGATATTTCGTCTTTATGCAGTTAAAGTAGTACGATTGCTTTGAAAAAAAGTTTAGATCTTCTAAAATATGTCAAAATAAAGAAACATATTTTTTCAAAAAAAAAAAATTAAAAAAAAATACTTTTTTAAAAAAATTTTTTTTCAAAAAAAAGTAATTTTTGTCCAATTTATAGTTTCTCAAAAATCTTATTTTTTCGAAGTAAATTGTTTTCAAAAATGTTAATCGTTTTTAAAAAAAATAATAATTTTTGGTACGGGAAGTTCCAGCAATTTGCCTTAAGGCACGATGTCTTAATTGCCTTAAGACAGAATTCCACTTACAGCTAGTTTCTTAATAAATGAACTTGACTATTTATTATTAGGACTATTATTTTTCAATCCTAAATTGCAAAACTTTCCTTCATTTCATTTTGCGAAACGCTGTCGATTATACGTTCCTTAGTACGCACGTTATTCAACCGAGCCGGAACCTGGGAACAGCTGTCGTATTTTGAAACGTTCTTGTTTCGTTCAATTTTTTTTGCGCTTATTTTTATTCTGCTTCGCATTTCGTAGTATTGTAAACGTCTTATTTACAGGGCTATACGGCCGCGCCCCCAAAATGGTTTGTGTCATATTTCGAATTTTTTGGGAATTCATAGAAAGAAAAATAATATAAGGATGGCAGTGATGTCTCAAGCCAAAATGCGCCCTGCAGTCAGACCCCGCAGAGCTCGGGACTGTACGTGGGTGTTCTTCTATTTATTATATTCTGAATAATGTATATGGCAAGAATTGTTAGAAGTATTTATAACTGCTAGAAAATAAAATTTTGAAGAACTGGTATAAGAAACTATATATTTAACACTTTTGAGAAAATAAATTATTTTACAATTATTATGGTACGAATGAAATGTTTATAATACAAAGTTAGTCATCTGGTTTTGAACATTTACTTGTTTATAATCGAAAGGTGAACTGGTGGAACTTCCCGTATCGATAATTGAAAATTTAAAAAAGCTTTAAATTTTTTTGAAAGTCTTCAAGATTTTTTTTGAAGCTATCGCGCTGCGTTGGCTGCCTAGAGATGAAATTTCGAAGCGCGTAAGCGTCGTGTCGCAATCTAACGCGTAAACATTAGTACGGGACCCATGGAAATATAAACTAAATTTGTTCTTATTATTTAAGTTTCTATAAAATGTCTGATAATTTGATGTGCATATGTCCAATAATCATTTTTGAACTCCAAACCGTATTTTTTTTACTTTTTTTATTGGATCTCCACAGGCGGTGGACCTATTTTCCAAAAAAATTAATCAGCTCTTCATTTCATTAGTACAAATAAAATGTTTTTTGAATCATCCAAATTGGACGCTCAGTTAAGTCAAAAACTAAATTACCATTTTTGGCACTTTTGTTGCGGAACGGTTGGATCTGCATGTTGGACAGCATGTCTTCTTATCAATACGAATCGAATGTTTTTTTAATTATTCAAATCGGTTGATTCGTGTTCCCCAAAATCGTCCACGTAATTTGTATCCGAACATATACACATACATCCATTTTTTATAACGTAAGCGAAAATGATCAGGAGGTTATGACATGTAAAGATATATAAAAAATTTAATTCTCGATTGTTTTACGATGACTATAACTTACTCTACGGTAAGTTAAAAATGTGAAATGTTAAATCGGAAACAAAGGAAATATATAAATAAAATCATGAGCCAATAAAATCATGATGCCTTCTATAGATAAATTGAATTTTAGAAGTATGATTTGTTTGTTATGCGAACAGGCATTAGAATAGGCACATTCATTTTTTGTAAATTATTTTTTTAATAAAAATATACTGTATTGGAATAATTACTTTGAGTTGAAAGTTCACAAAATTCGGTGTTAGTAAAGCTTGCAATAGGCTCAAAATTTTCAAAAATTCATTTCTCTAATTCAAGTGGATTCGTGTAAAAATAATTGTTTTGATCAGTTGACCCACCTGCTCTCATGCTAATAACATTATGAGTAATATCACTATCCACATGTGTCCCGGTCGTCAATTTATGAATGAGCATCGACCGAGACGTCATTTTATTATCATTTTATTACCAGCACAGCGCGCACATGGCCCCGTCTCGTCCGCGCGTCCGTTGCCGCGTAATCTTTCCTACGTGTGCATACATTGGCTTTGCTGAAATGCGTGTATTATTATTGTTAATTCCATCCGTGTATTGAAAATTTATAGATCATTCATAGTTTTTTAACTTTTAGCTTTTTAACAGGATTAGTTTTAGTTTTAAGATACATTCGTTATTATGTATTCACACAAATTAATTTCATGGCTTAGTAGAGATCAAAACGTTCTTTATCTTTCTAAGAATTCTAACGGTATAGAACCTCAAGAAGAGAGTTTAATAGCCATTTTAGCTAGGATTTGGCTTATTATAACATTAAATGATAACTTTTTCTACAATATTTCTTCTGGTAATAGAATTGTATATTCCTGTATGAGGTGCTTTGAAGGATTTTAATTTTTTTCTTGCTTTTTTACTATTTTTTTGCGAATTCTATGTAAAACTCTTTGTTTAGCGTCGTTAGTCGCATATATGCAAGCTTCAAATCTCCGGCCAAGATAAAGTACCATATGTTTACCGATGATTTCAATATTGTTAATTTTTATTTTAACTAGTCTTTTATTCTGATGCCAAATATACTATAATTTAATTTATTAATATATACCATGATTACTTTAAACATATTTCATATGTGCTTAAATATATTTGTATAAGATCACCTGTAACGGTTGCATCTTAATACATCTCTAACTGCTGTCTTATCCGCAGCAGTTTCTATTGTTATATTAGAATTTATATCTCGTTTATAAATAAAGTATAAAGTGATTAGAAGTAAACATCTAAAACACGTTGTACTTTCTTTTGAAAACACAAAAATCTAATTACTAATATAATGTAATACCTTATGATTTTTATAGGTAAAACTTCACACTTATTGCTGATAGGTAATATTTTAGAAAATAAATGTTTGAAACATTCGTTATGTATAAAAAGAACAGAATATAAATAAAAAAGAGCGCGTAAGGTTCACACGCGATTGAAGTAAAACTTTTTTGCTATTGTACAAGATGGCATTTAAGTAAAAATAAATACATCATATAACAATTTTGAATAATGTTTATGAGTAATATGATAACACTCGTGATGCACATATTACACATTTATTAGTGTCAACCATTATAGACATTTATATATATTATGATAAATTATAAATTATAAAATATATATTATAATATAATGCTATTATAATACCATTTAAAATATGTATAATATTTAAAAACAATGATGTAATTAAAGTCATACTTCAAATATAGCATGATCGGTTTGTCGTTGTAATTAGCATTTAGAAATAAACCTTTATTAGAGAAACGAAGTAATTGCTGATTAATATATTTTATAATATTCGTTCATACAGTGGATTATGTTAAACAACGTCTAAACAAATATTGTGTTTAATTAAAATTAATATACATTCATTGACTGCTCGTATTTTTTTTTACTTCTTTGCGACATAATCTCATTCTTTGAACAGCTGTAATATCTGTCTTGCCTAAAAAATATTTTCCATTTTAACAACTTCAAAGATTTTAAAAAACTACGAATAATATAGAAATAATTTCTAACGAACAGGATAAAATATTCTACTGATTCAAGCATTTTTCATTAAATCAAGATTTGTACTACAATGTAACTTTAAAATGTTTATTTATCTATGCCGATTTCCTTGCTGATATCGGTACCCATACAACGACAGATTTCTATTCACATACGCGACGACTAATCACAATCGACCCGTATAGAAATGATATCATCGAGAGCGAATGACGAATCATTGGCACTCGACTCTTATTTTATCTTATCCGCCGTGACGCACTTCCGTTGCATATGTACAGATTTACACCCTAGTCGCGCCTAAAGAAGTTTTACTTCAAAAATATTGAACTAAATATTTAGATAGCTTATTTAAAACAATAAGACCGATTCAATTGAACAAAACTGATTTCAATTACACGATTTTAAATCAATAAAATTTATTGAATTTTTATTATTTATAATTACACTTTTATAACGGATTTTTTCTTAGGTATTTTTTTAAACATTATATTCATTATTTTAGTAATTATTTATACATTTATAAATTACAACTTCCTCGATTTATTATATGTGGCATAGTTTTTGTTATATAAAATAAAAAATGATAATATGACAATCCATGCTGATCAAAGAAATAGAGAAATGTGCAATGAGTGTTATAAACAATTACATTAGCTAGGTAAAGTTCATTATAGAAAGAGTACATACAATATAAATTCATGTGAGAACGAGAAACAAGTTGTTTTTCTGATACTTAAACACATAATTATTTTATATATGTAAACTGATTTATTTTAACTTGTTTTTACGATTCGTTCAATTTAAAAAAAAACTATAATTTTCTATTCATATACTTGTTTATCAAGGTTCTTGCAATAAATTCTCTATAAACGTTTAAAGATAATTAGTGTAATAACAAATTTATTATATGTTGCAATATTTGCATTATGTCCGACCGTATCTAAGCTGTGCTAACGTTGCATAAAATACATATCAAACGATGACTGTAGTAATTATATTGGCTATTATATATTTCTCGTTAAATCTGTTTGCGTATTGGATAAAAATAAAAGTTTGTTATTTAGTAATAATTGCTTACTATAAAATTACATTATATTGATGGGTGACTGACATGCATCGCAAATATGATAATATATTGCTTCATAATTTTACTTTCATTGTGGATAATGATAATAATTTTGTGATATAAATAAATATTTGAATACTTGTTTTCCAATATTTTCTGACAACATTATTTCCTGATCTACTTAATTATTTTAAACGGTTGTAAATTTCTAAAAAAAAATGCTTTTAATGTTATGTAAGAATAATTATGTATGCAGCAGGTTCTGCACTTATTGTACTAATGAATATACCGTAACTCGATATTTAAATGATTTTAAATGAAATGAAAACCATTGAAAACTAGTAGTGTGTGGCATCGTGCCTTAAGGCAAATTGCTGAAACTTTCCGTATCGATTTTTTTTTAATATTATTTTTTTTAAACTTCGAAAAAATTAGATTTTCAAGAAATTTTGCATTTTTGACTTTTTTATTTTAAAATATTTATAAAATTTTGAACTTTTTTCCAAAGCAATCGCGCTGCTTTGGCTGCATAGAGATGAAATATTGAAGCGCGTAAGCGCCGCGTTGCCATCCAACGGACAAACGATGATACGAAACCCATAGAAATGTAAACAAAATTCATACATATTTTTAAAATCTCCATAAAATATCTGATAATTTGATGTGCATATGTTTAATGGTCATTTTTGATCGCCAACTAGCATTTTTTTTACTTTTTTTTACTAGATCTCCGAAACCGCTAGACCTGCCTTCCCACAAATTTAATTAGTTTTTCATATTGTCAATACAAGTAAAATGTTTTTTGAATTATTAAAATCGGACGCTCCGTTCTCTTAAAAACTGAGTAATCATTTTTGGCACTTTTTACCCCGTATCTTTGGAACGGATAGACCTGCCTTTGCCAAAAACTAATCCGCACGTCTTCGTATCAATGCGAATCGAATGTTTTTTAAATTATTCAAATCGGTTGATTCGTGTTTCTGAAATCGCCGACGAAAATTTGTATCCGCACACACATTTATCCATTTCTTTCTAAGGTATGACAAAATGTTTGGAAACTTTTGAAACATAAAGATATATAAAAAAAATTATTTTCGATTTTTTTGCGATTACTAGAACTTACCTTACGGGAAGTTAATAAATAAATGTTTATATACATACAAATAAAATATAGGTCAAAATAATATACACATTTTTTTAATAAGTTTTATGAAAATATAATTAGAAAATAAAGTCAGATAAAGTTTCATAGTTTTTCGATGAATATTTTATATACATATACATACATACATACAAGAAATTTGATCAAATCTAAATTTATATTATAATTTTTAATACAGGTTAGGATTTATATTGCTATTTTTCGATGCCGCAGAACAATACTTAATGAAACTTTACATGTATTCTATCATACTGATAAATTTTACAGTGTTTTATTTAAACTAATAACTAACATATCGTCTTTACATTTTGAGACTATGTGGATGTGTTTTTAATTTGCAAATGAAAAAAAAAACGATTACATATTACAACAATTGTTTTGCATTTATTGATACAAGAAATATATATCTTTGGTCTTGTAAAAATGCATACATCCTCGGTTTGTTTGGTATTCATAAGCATTTTTCAGCTGATTTAGTTTAGTCTTCGAAATCTCATTAAACCTTTCATGCGCTGTTTTTCTCATTGAATTCGCCAATCTTTTATTATATATTAACCTATTCCATGACAATGTTTTTATTTGTATCCGTTTGTTTTCAAACTAATTGACGATTATTCAATTGACACTAAAAACTAAAATTATTCAATATTATTCAATTTATATTATAGCAAATAATGGACAGTTATGCAAAGTAAGAGAAATTAATATTTTTTTTAAGAAACTTAACCTTAACTTGTAATTTGGAAATTATTTAATTTAAATACCATATAAAGTACATAACCGCAAACGACAAAAGAGTTTAAAAACTATAATGAAGCATTTGTGTTCATTTTCACGATCTCTGGACTTTCGGTTGAATCGTTAAACTTGATATCCCGTTGTGTCTCATGTTTTTTAAAGTACACGCGTAATTTGCAAATTGTTTCTTTACGGTCCGGAAAGCAATTAATGATGATGCAGTAACGACATTATAAACGTTTATTTTCTCTTACTTGTATTTCATCAGAAATTCAGTGGATAAATCTTACAGTTAATAGTACGTATTTTTCCCTAATGATCTTTCACGAAAATTATATTTTGCAGAATAACTGATAAAATAGAGAATGGAATGTATCACAATGTATATAAAGAAATTTGTAGATAATTCAATGTGATGTAAGATTAGAAAATTATTGATAATTTCATTCATTTACTTTTTGTGATCAACACGGTGTGTGTAATTTTCAGGCGTTTTTCTTTTACTGAGGTAGTGAAAGAATTAATTCTATATTAATTATTAAGAATTCAATTAACGTCGTGCAGTGTACATTTAGATTTATTTCAAATAAATTTCTTTCTCTCAGGGTATGAGGAAGTGCATTTTTTATTTTAATTGATTAAATTATTACATTGCACTTCTCTTAATTAGGTGAGAATATTATTGAATTTTAAGAAAACTACCTTGGGTATTTAAGTTTGCTGTTCCATTGTATTCTATGTTTATGAACGAAAACAACTTTTTTTAACAATAATATTATAAATTACATAATACTCATCAAAAATTATATAATAATGAATACAAATATAGAAAATTAGAAATTAGAAAAAGATGAGAAGGGTTGAAGAAAGGTAGTGGGGCAACGCACAAATTCCACAAGGGTACAAAAATCTGAAGCTGTTGCTCGTCCACTTGAACTTAAAATAGAAAACTGCTGCTACGCAATGTGAACAGACTCTAAATTATGATTTTATGCTATACATCAACTTTTTAAAAGGCATTCGTCCCTTACATTGTGGGTAGCATTTTTTGTAACATTTCTTTAACAACGCCGAATGTTCAACTATATCACCTTGAAGATTACAGAAGACCGACAGCAACTTTAAATAAACTGCTAAAGGGACGCACAATTTTCGAGAGCAAAAAATCTGAATTACTAATTCGAGCAAAAGGCAAAGAAAATAATGATACAAAATGTGGGGAACAGGTGGTTCTTAATTTATTTCAGTGACTTAGACTAGCAGATAAAACCTTTTTCAATTCACTTCGCATACATTTTTCTATATAAAGAAACACATGTAACATGGATACTTGCTTGTAAAAGACTTATTTTATATCATAATAAATTTTGTTCGCATGCGTTAAATCAGTATTTAAACAATTTAAATATAAATATAATAAGATATTTTATTTGTATAATATATAAACTAAATGTATGTATAACTATATGCATATGCATATATTGGTTTCTTTGCGCCTCATGATTTTTTTCAAATTTACATACTTTTAGAAAATTAATTTAACGACGAAAAAATACGAATAAAATATTCAGGATCAAACTCTTTAAATGATTAAAAAGCATTCGGTTAGGTCCAGTCGGTTAGTCGATACGGAGGAAATTGTGCAAAAAAATAAATATTCAGTATTAAGGAAATGTATGAAAGGGTTCATACTATTCCTTAATACTGAATATTTATTTTATTACATAACCTTTTATTTTATTTTATTATTATTTTTTTAAAAATTACAATAATTATTTCAACTGTTAAATAATTAACATCTAGCAATAATGATAAATAATTTAAACATAAATTTAAATAAATAAGAGTGCAAAGGATAGAATTTACATTAAAATAATATCCGTAGTATCATGTTTTTTTTTTAATAAAATTCATTTGTAAATCGGATTCCAGCCAATTTGGTTTTAGTCAGTATGTAATAAACCACTAATTTTTTATTAGAACTTATGTACCCTTAAATTCTCAAATACTGTAAGGTCTGCTATAAATATTAAAATATTCAATAGTTTAGCAAGTAGTTTTTATGTTAGCGTTATGACGTCAGATTACTAGTTTTTTAAAGGTGAATATAATTTACCTTAAAATGTAGATGAGGTAAATAATACACCGTTTCTAACATTTTGATTAGGCAGACGCTTATTTTTTGTTAAACTTCGAATTAGTCTTTTTTACAACAAAAAAGAATACTAATAAGATTATTGGAAGTAGCCTGCATGCATTTAATAAGATTTTAAGTATCCCTTACGGTCACGTTGGCGTGCTGTAAATTTTTCGATAATCTATTACCATGGTCGAATGTGCTACATTGTTTATATAGGTAATACTGCTCATCACGCATATTTTCACAAGTGCGCATTCTATGTGCGAGCATCAATATACCTTATAGCAGCGTGTAAGTGAATGTGTGTTACGTTATGTGGCGGCTCACATCAAAAGGGAAAATTGCTTGCGGTGTTCTGAAGTAAGGCAAGAGAGAAAAACAAATATACAATATGCCAGGGGTCGGCAAGTGAATTTAATTGGAACCCAAAAAAAGAGCTTTTTGTTTGGTTTTATCAAAATTGTGCCTAATTCAATATTATTGTCTAAATTATTTTCATATGATCAATAGAGTATCAATTTCAATTCAGCATTGGATAATTAATTTTTTTATTTCTTAATAAATTGTTAAAAATAAAATCAAATTAATTAATATTTAAGTATTTAATATTCAATCTGTACGTTTCTTATAGTAAATCTGTTCATAATTTAGAAGTTCACGGCAGTAAACACATACTAGAAATATCGATAGCAAAGTAATTCGATCACACTATTTTACTATACAAACAGTATTCAACCGTTCAAGCAAAGAGTAAGTAATTAATATTAAATAATTTTCGTCATATATATACTAAATCTTTTAAGAATATGTTGGTTCAAAGAAACGAATCTCAAGATATATATGTTTATAACTACCTTTGGTACTTGTATATTAACGTGATTGCAGCTGAAGTTGAGCTTTCAGGTTTTGTTATTCGCTACCCTCAAAAGATTGTTTTCAAAGGATTTTTCGTTCTTTTCTGAATTTTTACTGAAATCTTAGAATCTATGTTATACTCTGAATTATTTTACTGGGAATCCGATCGACTATTTTGTTTTTAAATAAAATGTTTGGATTTGAAAAGCTAAACCGATTTGGAAGATCGTTCAAAGATGAGTATTTGGTGTATTTTTATTCAATTTTTTATAGAGCTTTCAATACTATTCGTATATAATCAGTATATGAACTTAAAGGACATTTACATAGAGATTTACATTATTTTCTTTGGGCAAACATTTCAATTATATGAGTGAAACTTTGAGAATTTCTAGAATGTAAAATGACAAAAACTAATAAATGGCACAGAGAACAAAAATGGTTTGCTCTCACTATGATATACTGTGATAAATATTTGTTATATTATAATTATATTCGAGAAAAACAACAAAATATCCAATTAAATTTATATAAAAAAAAATATTTAACTTTTACTTAGTTGTGAGATGGGAAGCTGTATCAATTTTCCGTAAGGAACAACGTCATATTTAAATGTGAATAGTTGGCGGATGAGTTTCGAATCATTAATACAATCTTGCATATTAGTATTTAATTAATATTAAATCAGGATATGAGCAAAATAAATCAAAATACTTAGTTGCGGAACTTGAATTAATTGTCGAGCCTGTACTCTTATTGCCTACCACTGCAATATATACATATTATTTTCATCGAGGCTGACGTCTCGGAGCAGCTGGGCTCCGTGTTTGTCGACTTTGAAATCTTCTTGGTATTGCGTTTTTTCTTTCTTGATCGAATTTGTTACTTCTCGAAACCCTTGGAATGATGCTGTTGTTACATAAGGCTTTTAGAAGTAAAAATAATAGGACGTTCTTTGGGGAAAATAGTTATGGAATTCGGAATAGTTCGGAATTTACTTTGATGCTTATAATTAAGCATGAATATTTTTGAAATTGTTAAAGTAATTATACTTGACACAAGGATTCGCTACGGATTCAGTATTTACAATTGATTTTATTAAATATCTTATTTTAACTACTGACAAATCCCGGTGTGGTGGTCAGATTAATCAATTAATTTTTTAAAATTATATAAGTTTTATTAATTAAGCAACATTTAAATAGAAACATAATATAAATATAATATAAAATTTAAAAATAAATGCTTCTGTGATATGAAATGAATCTTTTTTACACATGAACCAGTATAGATTTTATGTGCGATTTTTGCAAAGCAGATACGTGTTGTCTTATTGCTGAATGTGTAAGAGTGATGTTTTCAGAATAAATTAATTAAAAATTAATGCTGTTATTGAATGATAATAATTGAATTAAATTTGGTATTAATTTGTGTGTTTAAACTCTAGTAACCTAGGGGCCGTCTATTAATCACGTGATCTATTTTTAAGGATGTTTAATTCTCAACTCCCTCTTGGTGATACAGTAGAACTCCAATTATCCGAACTGCGACTATCCGAATCGCCGATTATCCGAATCACTTTCAGAAAAAAATTGTCCAAAAAAAGTCTAAGTGCGCTATTATTCTTTGGTTGAAGACCGCAAAACAGCTTACATTGACGGAGATGTTTAAAAAACAATGATTTTTATTTCTAAACTTGTACATAAGTACATTTTATTTATATTTAAAACATGTGAAAATATCATGTTTCTTTTATTTAATTCAATAAAAAAATAGTGCAAATCAAAACGTAACTTTTTTTCTCTCCAATGGCAATTTTTGAAAAAAACTCCGATTATTCGAATATTTGATTATCCGGATGGGTCCCGGTCCCCATTAATTCGGATAATTGGAGTTCTACAGTATATAAAGTTTCCCCCACTCAACATTACGTAAATTTTTAGTACCTAGAAAAAATCATTTTTTTGGATTTTTTTTTAATTCTGGATTTTTTTAAAATAGAGGTAAAAAATAAATGCACTTGATAGATATCTTAATAGACTCTTCCCCCACGTGATATTTTGGGAAATTTTTATCAAACCTCTTCCCCCTTTTAAGCCTCGCGTGATAAATAGACACAGCTCTACCAATATTCCATATACAATTTACATGTCAATAACATTTAAATTACGTTATTATATATGCGTATGACGACATTGTACAATTAAAAAATATATCATATGCAATCAGCGTTACTAATTTTCACTTACTTTCAACAGAAGTCTGAAGAAGCAAGGTATAAATATTATTGCTTTTTATAGTGATAAAAAATCCGTGTCGATTGATACCATGTTGGCGGTTTGGCTCGCACCGAACATTAATGTTGTCGTTATTACTATTGTTATTATTAACAACGATATACCTACTACCGAGATCGGTCTCGGAAATTACTTATGCATTAAGCACGAACGCGTTACTCTTACGTAGGTACTCGGCACATTGTAAGAACTCAAACGACTTGATATAGTACATAATAAATTCGCGTCATACAACAGCCATTCCCGCATGTCAAATAGCCGATTGTATTAGGGATATGTTGATACACGTGCCGGTTGCTGCCGGTTCATGACTCTACCATCGATTATAACTATTTTAGATGGGAAACAATCATTTTATTTCTTTGCAAAGTTTCTTGTTTTATTAGTATTTCTACTATAACTGTCAAAAACATCTTGTTTATTAAGTCATTTGTTTTAAACTAAACATCATTTGGTTGTACTGTATATACTCAAAGAACTTTTATCATAAATATTAAGCCAAATTATACTATGTTTTTTTTTTTACTTTTATTTGGCCTCGCTTACTCTGAGCATTTAGCCACCTATAACATTTTATTTATTTACATTCTAATTCTTATATCATTTTCAATCTATATATGTATAGTATTCTATATTCTTCTTAATTTTTCTTCTGCTTATTTTCTTCAATCCTTGCTCTTTTTCAAATTTCTAATTCTATTTAACTTCTAGCTCCATTCTATTTTTCTCTTCATTCTTCTTTTAATTTCAGCAAGTTCCAATATTTCTCTTATTACCCCTAATTCAATTCAGCTATCCGAATTCTGTTATTCCCATTTTTCTTAATTTTAATTCATTGTTAATTTTTATTCAAATTTTATTTAACTTAAATACAATTTTTATTTGATTTCAAATTAACTATACATATTTTTTTCCTATATTCCAAATCAATGACAGGATTTGATCTAAAGGTCCCTGTCGTGTGAATCGAACACGCTACCAAGTGAGCTATGCTCGCCACATGTTCTATTATTAATGATAATACTTTATTCGCTATGTTTATAATGAGTGGTATAAATCAACTTATAACTTATAACGACAAAATAACTTTTTTTTTAATAATATGATATATGATTCAATTATTTTTTATCTAATTGTAAACAAAATTATCTCGATTGTATGGCTAATAAGTCTTGCTAACGCTACAGTTACAGGTTTTATAATATAAATATGTACTCTATTTTTAACATGCTTTAAATTATGTTGAACCTAACCATATCCACCAACCATTGGAAACCCACAAACTATTATTATAATACATTTTGTTGTGCTTAGGAAACCAATATAATAGATAGCATATTTATCTAACCCTTTTTAGAAATTTTAATTTCTCTACTACATTGAACTACATTTTTCTTATTTCTATTCCTTTGTGTATTTCACTTTCAAAGTCTTGTATAAGTTATGAGAATTTTTATTTGTGATTGTGAGAAAATATTAACGAAAAAAATTAATTGAACACAGCTTAAGGATCAATGTTAAGGGTATATCTTCATATGAGTTGATACTAACAAACAGTCAAAAGCTATGTATTTGCCTAACTTCACCTATGTGTTATCAAAGAGACATCAGAAAGTTGCACTTATGATAAAATTGTTAATTTGATGTTGGTTCGTTTTGTAGGTTAGGTTTTTTGTATAGATCGCCTGATCTCACAGCAAGTACATAGATTTTTGACAATTTGTTACTACCAACTCATACGAAGATAGACTCGCATCATAGCATTACCATAACATTTTTATTTTTCTCACAATTGGCCCTTTAATTTGCTATTTTGGGTCATAAATTTGGAGATACATTTCCGGAATACCTCCATCACATATAATTTATGTTTATGCATAGTTTTATTGGAAATAATCATCTTCATAAGTACAGAATGTACCACAGATGTCTATTCTATTTATTCATATGCTTTCTCAACTCTGCTGTAACGATATGTGTTGAATACTTAATACATGAAATTGTTACATGATAGAATTCCTTTCTTCAGTTTGCAAAAACTGAATGAATCAAATTAGCTTGCCATGGAATATATCTCAATAATTTAGTTAAAATGAATCTCTAAAATCAAATTAATAATTTTTGTGTTGTTATGTTGAGATAAGAATAGGAAATACCAATGATTGTCTTAAGTTCAGCCGATCACCATTTTCACATTATTCTTTTTACATATATAATTTCTTACATGTATTTTGTTTCTTCTCATATTACGTGGACAGTTTATTATTATTCGAATCATAAAGAAAACGTTTGATGCAAATATGAAGATTATATTATTATAGAATATTTAGTAATTTGATAAAAAAAACATTTCTAAACAAAATAGATCTTTTTCATAAAAGGTTTAATATCGGAAAGCACTTCAAGGGACTTGTTTTATCCCATATCAATGCAATCATTAAGCTTTAATTTATGAACGAACATCTTAATTTAAAGCCAAGAAATTGACTAATTAAAATAATAATTTGATTACAATCTGCGCAGCAGTAGTTGATTTATGCTCATTGTGAATTCATAATTAACCATCATTGTATTATTCTGTCGTTTTCTTTTTTCAATTGTTTCGCGGTTCGGCTTTGATCTTGCACTGACATACGTTGAATAAAATCAACAACATTATTTCAAACTGGTTTCGTTTAATTCTTCATTCCCTTGACCAGAACCGATCCAGAGTATATTAAACAATTATCATGATATTTATATTTTGCTACTCTACACGTGCTGCAGTTGGAGAGGAATATCACTTTATCTATGTCAAGAAATAACATATTAACTTCATTTATTCTAATCTATGATGACAATTAAAACATTATTTTTATAACTGCAAAATTTTTATAACTGTCACACGTTTCATGGTTTCCTTACAAAACTAGTTTTCTTTAACCTGTTAAAAAATTTGATTATTATTATCAACAAATTAAAAAATATGAAATAAATGCTTCATGGAAATATTTATAAAATGCTTCATAATCTTCATAAAAATTTAATTAAAAAAGTATCACTATTCTTGTGGATTTTGAATTTTAACCTTTTTCCTTACGTTATAACAATACTTTCTTACACCATCAATGTATAATATATTAAGGGGGGCGATACATGTAACAAGAAAAAAAAAATCGATTTTTTTTTTTTCATAAATCGTTACAATAACATCTCAAAAATATGCCTGTAAATATTCAAAACAAATTATCATTATTTATACAATAAACTCATTTAAGTGCCACGCCTCAACTCTTATCTGTTCTATGTGTCAAAACTTTAAACGCGTTTTTGCTCAAAACGACAGTTTTGAAACTTGCGGGCGGGATAACTCAAAAGTTCTCAACCGTTCCAATGAAATTTTGCACCATCTACTTTACAGTAATAGCTTCTATTTAAAACCTCAACATTCCAAAAATGTTTCAAATTAATTAAACCCTTTACCAAAAACCATTGAAAAAAAGGTGAAAAATCGAACTTTTTTTTTCTAAGGTGTGCCAATTTACGATTTTGTGACTTTTTTAATTTTTTTTTGTTTACTAGAAGATATATGTTTTATGAACACGTACAAACTAATTTTTTTAAATTCAGATCACCGTACGAAAAGTGAGAACGCCCGCAAATTGATGGCGTTTCCCGAGAGGGTCTTGGCAGATTTATTTTACGGCAGCCATTTAAAAGAAAAAAATAAAAAAAATTTTTTGTGTATTTTAATATATAATAAATAACCCTAAAATAAAAAAGTTCAAAAAGATTCAATCATTTCTTCCCAGTTTAAAAAGTCCTCAAAAAATGGTAAAATTAAGGCGATTACATGTATCGCCCCCCTTAAATGAATATAATAGTATATCGACAGTATGTAATTTACGGAATGCTGCATTTGATTTGGTTTTTTGATAAATAATTCATTATTATTATTATTTCTAATTTTGATTACAATTACAGTAGAACCTCCTTTAACCGGCCCTATACGAATTCGCGATTATTCGGACTCCCAATTGCGATCAATTTATATGTATGTACATACCTACAAGTCGAATTTTTGCACGATTAATCTTGCAGTTTAGTATATGTATGTAATGTAATCTATAAAAATCTATAAAATATATATGTACATACATAAGGAAGTTCCAATTTCTTAATAAACATTATTTTCTTTGAAGTCTATGTATGTATTTGTTATTATTAATAAATACACATCATTATTCTTCATACATTCGATTATCCGGATTTTCGATTATTCGAATGCTTATCGACAACAATTAGTCCGTTAACCGAGGCTTTACTGTACTAATAACTGTTTTAATAATTAGTATCATTTTATTGTTTGGACGATCTTATTATTGCATCTTATGCTAAATTGTTAATTTGTACTACGCTCTCGTTTTTTCTAATATTAGTATCAAATATATATATATGGCGGAATAAAGTTTTTTTTCTAATTGATTTTCAATTTGCCACCTGAAGCAAAAATATTTTTTTAAAAAATCCATCCTAAATATCTTTTTCTTGGTACTTTCAAGGTAGTATATCAAAGTAATTATTTAAACGTATAATTTAGAAATATTCATATTTTGTTCAATATACCCTTACCCATTAGGAAACTCATAGTGGTAAATTGAAACTTACTCTACAGCAGCGGTCAGGGTACCGGGGTAAAAATACCCCAAATGAGGTAAAAATAGAATTTTTGGGGTAAAAAGATATTTTAATTGATTTTACTGTATTTGCTACGGAGTTGACTGCATGTGATGATCTCTCTTTCGTCACGGGGTAGGGGACAAAAAATCACGAAATATCATGTGGGGGAGGGGGAGGGTATGGTAAGATATCACGTGTATTTATTTTTTTAACTGATTTTTTCTTTTTAAAAATCAAACATTTTCAAAAAAAGAATAATTTTTTTTAGTTTTTTTCGTAACTAAAAATATACGTGATGTTTGGGGGGGAGGGGGTGGTAATTTTGAATATCACCACGTATCACCAAGGGGGAGAGGGGGGGTCTAAAATCCTTGAAAACTAGTTCACGTGATTAATGGGCGCCCCCTAATAGGGGGACAAAAATATTTGGAGTAATGATTAAAAAAGTTCATCGACTGCTGCTCTACAGCAACTATATGAGACTTATTGTTTTTTTTTGTTTTATTATACAAAACAAACTATGCGCACAGTACATTCAACTACTTAATCAGGTAAATTAAGACTACCTGGTTAGATTAGAGACATATTGTGTTCGCTAATTATGCAAAACTGCTATACGAGGTCTGTTCAAAAAGTACCCGGAATTTTCGTTTTTTCAAAAAATATTTATTTATTCGTCTACATTAATGTGGTCCCCTTCAAAGTAGTCCCCCCAGA
>NW_020538040.1:61841428-61865642 GCF_003426905.1 Ctenocephalides felis | reverse complement strand
GTATAAAGTAAAATTATGATCAAAGTTAATAGTTAATTAATAATCTTATATTATTGATTTTAACGGTCTCAATTTAGAAGTATTACTATTTTTCTGTTTTAAGTTATTTTCAACCAAATAGATCAAATATTTTTTAAAACAAATGTTACTAACATGAATGTAAAATTTTGTAGTTATTTTTGAAACGAATTCTTAAATTTATTTCTTATAAAAATGATTATCCGCTAAGCCAGAATGAGCTTGCAGTCCTCACTTTTCAGTATGTTTTCAAGATATTTACTGTGGAAATAAATACATACATCACTTATAATGTATGAAGATAATTCATAACACACATACTTATTTACTAAGTTTGAAACCAAATAATCAAAAAATACCCTTTCCCTATTTGTAAATTTGCTTTCAACAGTGCTTTACTATTTTCGTTTACATAATTTTTTTTAATAAAAACTCAAGCAATTTCAATTAAATTCTCTTTAAAAAATAGTCAATTCTTACAAATATTAAATTCTATTACAATTTTTTCTAGATAAAATGTTTATAGAAATTATTGATTGTTTTTTATAAAATCTGAAAAACAAAGAAATATTAATGAGCGCAAATCGGAAAGATAAAAATGGTTAAAAAAACATGTTTATTCTCAATAAGGATTACAGTTGCATAAATTATAAGTGAAACAATGTTCAAGAATACAAGAACTTATACATTTCTTTTATTCCCTTAAATAGCAATCAAAATATAAGATTCTTAATGTATAAAACGCTATTGTAAAACGAACAAAAAATATGTTACAATAGGATAAATTATAATGATTTTTGATTTTACTCTATAGAGATAACAACATTAAGTTCAAGCTGAACATAATTTTATTGATCGATATTATATAACGGTATCTGATATTTCAATCCTTTATTATAAGAAAATGTTTTTTTGTTACAAACTTTCCATTCATTTTTGTATAAACTCAATCCTTATGTAATAATGAATAAGTTTATTATACAGAGTGGTTCCATTTTTATGCAAAATATTTCCCCCGATATCTTTTTCTCGTAGGCATCCTAATACTTGTACAAGTAGATTTCCTACTAATCTGAAATATTTAATTAGTTAGAATTAAATATTTTTTTCTGATTTATTTCAAAATGGTTGAAGCACTCATGAATGCGCACAATGCTGAATGCCATCTAAATTTGTAAAATCTTTTATCCATAGAAAGTACTAAAGCGAAGTAAATGAAATCCGGTGGAGCAATATCGGCGCGTATTATGGGTGAGGCCTTATCTCATCCCAAATTATTACCCTTTTTTAGAATGTATTTTATTCATTTATCTGCTGAAATTACTTATGGGCCTAAGTTGATTAATCTGTTCGATTATTTCTCTATTCTATTACGGATTTCTTTGAATTGCGTTCTGTATTCGTTGCTAGACGGTTGTTACTCATAGTTCGTAATTGGTAAAAAGGATCATATATAATCTTGGATAATTGCTTCATTTTGAATTTGTGTAAGTTTAATGCAGTGGAATAATCCAATTAAACATGCTATTATAACATTATATGTTTTGTTGCGATTTTGATATTCACAATGCGCTGTTGGATACTTAAAAGTTCCATAAGTATGAAGCAATTACCAAGTAGGTACATCATGTTTATGAGAAATTAGTTGTTATAGTGTTAAGTTTTTGTATCTTATAATCATTTCGAAATAAATTAATACTAAGCTCTTCTTAAAGTACCCAAAGCCGATATGTGAAATTTTCAGTGCTATTTTCTTGTAAAAGGGGATGATGCGGCAAAGCATTGCTATGCTAATTCATATAATGACTTCATTATCCATATTATAATAGATTTTGTTCATATTTGAGTAGCAATTAAAATTATATTCTATGAGTTGTTTTGATACAAGTTTTCAACTTAATGTTATTATAAGGAAACTCAGTTTCTTCACTTAAATGTTCTTATGTGATCATTTATTTCTAGTAGTGACGTATATATTGCAGCAACGCCCTGAAAGCCTATTTTTACTTGAAATCGTGTTAAAAAAAAACAAAGTTTGATATTTCATAATTGTAGTATATAATTCATTGGTAGTTATTATATTTTTATATTGATAATCCATTATTATTGGGTTAAACTACTGAACGTAGTGTCATTCAAGTAACTAACTATAGTTACTTAATTTTTCATTTTTTATAAATATGTTTAAGTATTTCAGGGCAAACTTTCAGCAAACAAAGTGCGAGGTACTCAAGAAATATTTGTTTTAGTTATGAAAGAATTCACAGGACGAATATAAACGGCGATGAATAAGGCACTTATGAAAGCGTTTAGAGACCGCTTAGCAATCGAAAAGGCTTCTAAGAAACCAATCGACTTCGAAATTTCGTTTCAATGAAAAGCGAAATTCTTAAAAGCACAACGTCTTCTGAACGAACCCTCCGAATATTTTATTTTCTCATATCAACTACAATCAATCAAAGTTACACAAACGATAAATAATGAAAAATATTATAAACACAAGTTTGATTGTGAATCGTGACACGAAGATCATCTATACACTTATTGCTTTTATTTAGCTTTGACTATTTTTTTCACTGTTTTTCAACAAGCAAAATTCAAGTTTTTTTATTCAAATACTGACACTATTCACAATGTCATAAATTTATTCAAAATACTTAGTTTAAGTAAATTGAATGGACAGTAAAATATTATACTTATTATATTTAATTTGAACCTGAGATGTTACTCGGTTGAGCTCTAGGAAATATTTATTCAACCCTTTCTAGTCTCAGTAACTATAAGCTACTGTAATATACTCTAAAGATTTATTAGAACTTTAGTCGGAATTAAAAATAAAATCTGAATTATTTTCGACATACAAAAAAAAAAAAAAAAATTGAAGTAATTTTTTTCCCAAAAGTAATTATTTCGTCAACATAAGCAGAAAGTATTTTAAATCATTTAAATCGGATGCTTATTTCTCTCAAAAACTGCTTTTTTGTGCATTTAGCTCTGTATCTTTTAAATGACTGGGCCTGCCTTTGCCAAAAACTAATCACCACTTTTCCCAATCATTACAAATTGAATGTTTTTTTAGATAATTCCGTTCCCTCAAAAACTCGATTTCTATTTTCTGCACTTTTTGTTTCGTATCTCCGTACAGATTAGACATGCCTTTGCCAAAAACTAGTCACCACATCTCCCTATCAATAAGAATCGAATGTTTTTTGAACCATTCAATCGGTTGATCTGCGCGCCCGAAAACGTGGACGATAAAATGCGGACACACAAAACACACACACACTAAGTTTTTTTGTGAGGTATGCCAAAATGTTCAGAAACCTTTAAAACTTGAAGATATACAAAAATTAACTACTACTATATATAACTACCCTACGAGAAGTTAAAAATTCTGTTTAAATATTTTTTTTGGGTATTAATGAATTACATATGTGACTTTCAAGTTACAGCGGCCAATAAAGTTTGCACTTCTGCATATAAATGTTATTTCAGGTTGAAAAGACTGCCAAAAATCATGAATATTGATATTGATTGTCCTGACAAAATTATAGATTAAGATTTATGCGCCGTCTTACGATAAAAGCCATAATTATTTGGTAAAATATCGAAGAATTTGGAATGTGATCTGAAAGTTTACGCGGGTCCTTAGAGGATTTATTCTTGGCACAAATGAACCAAAACCTAACTTATAACGAATATTGTTAATAGATGCAATAGAGTTACTCAACATTAACTTACCTGTTCTAGTTTTAGAAATAGTAACTTAATGTAAATAATAATAGTTCTGCAATATGCTAGCGTAGGGATTTATTCTTACAAATGCATGTATGTTTCGCAATATGCATATTTATTACAAGCTAACCAGGTTACCTGAATATGTAGCAAACGACGTCATCTAGATGTAGATTTGTAATTCAATAGCAACTACAGTTCTACCAGCCGCCAGGTTTGCTTTCGCTGGTTGGGCACTGAATGTGACATTTGGCGCATTTCGCCTTTTAGGCAACGATTTCGTTAACAAACCGCTTTGGGGGTTTGGAATCTTTGTCACGCTGAATTAATAAAGAACTAACGCGAGTTTTTAAGGATTTTTAAATGCATGAGCTGCTAATGATGCATGGCATCGTGCCTTCAGGTAAATTACTGGAACTTCCGGTACCAAAATTTAATTTTTTTTTACAAAAAGATTCAATTTTTTTTTAGAACTCTGGAAAAAATTGATTTTTGAGATTTTCAAAATATAATAAAATAATCAACTTTTTTGAAAAATCTTTGATTTTTTTTGTACTTCGAAATATTTTGGAAATTTTGAACTTTTTTTAAAGCAATCGCGATACGTTAGCTGCGTAGAAACGAAATAACGAAGCGCGTGGGCGTTGCGTCGCATTATAACGGATAAACATTGGTACGGAACCCCTACAAAAGTGAACAATATTTGTTATTATTAATAAAATATCTATAAAATATGTGATAATTTGAAGTGAATATGTCTAATAATAATTTTTGTCCGCCAAATGGCATTTTTTTATTTGATCTTCGAAACCGCTACATCTGCGTTCCCAAAAAATTAATCAGTTCTTCAATTCGTCACACATCCATTTTTGCTAAGGTATGTCAATATGTTCAGAAACCTTTAAAACGTAAAGATATATAAAAAAATTCGTTTTTTGAGATCACTATAACTTACCATACGGTTAATAAGTGTTTAGTTTTCTGTAAACTGTAAACATCACAGTTTTATCATAATTTGCTTCTGGTGCAGCTCTATCTAACAAGAATTAAAGCCCATACAAGTTGGCCTCAGGCACTTCTCTTGTTTGCGAAATAATTTTGTAATTATTACTTGACTATTAATTTAGAACTAAGTAATTGCAGGTTTTTGTAAGTAAATCAGGCATTTTTTATGGAACTAAATAACTTTATTTTGTAATGTATTGTTCATTTTGATCAATGACTTTTGTCATCTTTCAAGTAGAATCAGCAATTCTTTTTCATAAAGTTTTCGGTTTAAAAGCATAAAAACTATATTTATACAATTTGACACCATCGTAATCAGTCAAAGATAATCTAAAGATCGAAATAAAAAGTAATCAGAAGGTGCGAGATCAGGACTGTATGGTAGATATGGGAAAACATCCCAACCACTATTTTTTAGAAAGGCCAAAGATATGTGATGTCAATAACGGAATAAATCACCGTTTCGATTTGCCAATTCAGACAACTTTTTTTAAAACTGCACTGTTTAATTTTGTTAGTTATTTAATCAGAATTGATCATATTCGGTTGGCAATAACATTCAAATTAGACAAATTCCTTTTAATCAACTTCAGCTGGGTGACCAAAGTGTTTTTCACCCTTAAGTGAAAAATTACCAGAACAAAATATGGGAAGCCAATTTTGATACCAGCGTTTTTTTAAGGCTTTGCTACCATAAACAGCTCACAACTTTTTGTGAGCTTCAAATGCCCCTTTACTTTTGCAGCAATAAAAAAGCAAAAAAATACAAATGTTTTTTATGTGATTTTCCATCTTTCAATTGCCAAACGAAAACAACGCAATAGATAACAAAAACTCTTCATTTACCGATGGGCATCTAAATTACCTACTGTCCATTAACAGAAGGTATTTTACATTTGGACCACATCAGCAAACCTAATTAATCAATTGAAACCATCTGAGCTGTAAACCGCACTCACTTAGTTTCCAACCTAATAAATTATAATTTCGTTTTTTAAAATTTTACATTTTTAATAGCATCAAGTATTAGAGAGTGGCGGGCATAGCTTATCAGTAGCATATCCGACTCACACTACATAGATCGTCGGATCGAATCCTGTCATTGGCATAGATATTAAAAAATATAGTTAATTTGAAATTAAAATATAATTTTAATTGTTAAGTTGACAAAACAATCAAAATTGAAAAAATAAGTTTCAAAGGGGAAAAATGGATAGAATAGGATATAAATATAGAATATATTAAGATAATGTAGAATATATATATATATGGAAATTGTGTAGAATATAAAAATGAAAAATGTTGTAAGTGGCTAAATGTTCTTACAGTGAGCGGGGCCAATAAAAATAAATAAATAAAATAATAGTATTTGATAACACCCTTAGTGTAAGTGCAATTTTCATAAGCCAATAATAGCATAACTATTAGCGACTTCGACTGGCACTAGTAAGTTTTATATTCTCTGCAGATAAGCGAAAACACAATGGAGAATAAAATAAGTTTCCAGTTTTGATTTATAAACTATATCTGTAAATATCTTATAAGAATATCAAAAATGTAGTTTTACTTTTTCTAAAAGAAATGCGCTAACGCCCCGTATAAATTGTAGAAAGTTACGTGTTAAAGTTCCGTGTGTGCGATTCAACTCGGCTCGTCTGCTGAGATTTCGTATGCGAGATATATGCAAAATGAGGACGAGTTCTGTGAAAAGCGTTCGCATGATATCACCGAGAATTCTCATTCTCAGGTGTGGTTCTCAGGTGTCGCTATTTAATATCGTTTTTTACTACCCTCTCCGTTACTTTTTGTAACTATTCTGCGCGGCACGGCGTGTCATATATAAGGACAGATGTATATCAAGTTAAGTTTTTTCTTTTATGAGTAATTTAAGGGATTAGTAGATATAAGATGATAAAACGTCGCATTGTGGATTCGCGTTAATGCTAATATACTTTGGATGAAGTTTTTGCATTAATTAATTTTTTATGGACTAAACTATACTTATTTGACATTTCAATTGACTGGGATTTTTATTAACTTCACGTAAGGTAAGATACAGTAATCGCAAAAAATCTAAAATGAAAATTTTAATATATCTTTCCGTTTCAAAACCTTCTGAACATTTTTCATACATTAGAAATAATGGATGTATGTGTGTATATGTTTGTATGTGTATTTGTATAGTATGGATCAATCGACTTGAGTTATTAAAAAAAAACATTCGATTCTTTTTAATAAGGAGACGTGCTGATGACTTTTGGTCCAAGGCAGGTCCAACCATTACGTAGATACGGGGAAAAAAGTTAAAAAAATGGTAATTTAGTTTTTGTAATTCAAAACAGACTAGGTACAAAAACATTTCATTTGTATTAACAAAATGCAAAAATGATTAAATTTTTGGGAAGGCAGATCCAGCCGTTTCGGAGATTTCGAAAACGTTTATGCGCTTTGTTATTTCGTCTCTACGTAGCTAACGTAGCTGCAATTACTTAAAAATAAGTTTAAAATTATCCAAAAAATTCAAAATACAAAAATATATTGCAAGTTTTTTAAAAAAGTAAAATATTTGCAAAAAAATCAAAGTTCTCATTTCCAAATATTTTTTTTCAATGTTTTCAAAAATTTTAAATCTTTATTACAAATTAAAATTTTTCGGTACGGGGAGTTTTAGTAGTTTCCCTTAAGGCACGACGCCATGCTTCATTAATTTTCTTATTGACTACATAAATTACATATTTGCAGAAACTGAAAGATTTATTTTTCAAGTTTTTCTTTACATCATCTTTCAACTGCTTGCTGCAACTTTTTCTTTTTCTGGATCGTTAATATTCAGTATTTTCATATTTTTTATTGAACGGGAATTAATACCTTTAATAATAAAATTCCATTTTATCTCAACAATAATGTTTCTCTTGTTAACTTCCCGTAGGGTAAGTTATTGTAATGGGCCGAAAATCGGAATTGAAAATTTTAACATTTCTCGACGTTTTGAAGGTTTCTGAATGTTTTAGCATACCTCAGAAAAAATGGATGTGTGTGTGTGTGTATGTGTGTGTGTGTGTATGTATGTATGGATACAAATTTCCAGTCACGTTTTAGGGCGCACGGATCAACCGATTTGAATGGTTCAAAAAACATTCGATTCCTATTGATAGGGAAAAGAGCTTATTAGTTTTTGGCAAAGGCAGGCCCGGCCATTTCGAAGATACGGAGCTAAATATGTAAAAAATGGCAGTTTTTGAGAGAACTAAGCGTCCGATTTTAATGATTCAAAGAACTTTCTGCTTGTCTTAACAAAATAATTGATTTTGGAGAAAAAAAAATTTTGTTCCAATTTTTTTTTTTTTTTTAGTTTTTTGTATATCGAAAATATTTATTTTTAATTCTGACTATAGTTCTAATATACTTTAAACAAATAATTTCAACTCTGCAATTCAGTTTATATAATATTTATAAATATTAGATAATGTTACAATATTTATAATAATCTATTTGAAAACATTCAGTAATCCTCGAACATTTCGTTACGGTACGGGAAGTTCCAGCAATTTGCCTTAAGGCACGATGCCACCCACCCCACTAGTTACATATAAATTTGTTTTTTATCTGTTTGTGAGTTTATATCATAGATAAACAAGAATAATACATATATTTTTGTAATAGGGACGTTTTTTTTAAATTATTGATGATAGTTCCTGTAGTTTTGTACTATTACATTTTTCAAATTAAAGAACATGACTAAGCTGGATATGTTTTGTAAGGAAGATATAAAATTATAGGAATTTTGGAAATTTGTGGATTAGGCTGATTCGTAAATTATTTCAATTCAAACATTGATATGAAGTACGTGAAAAGAAAGTAAATTTAGAGATAAACAGATTCTTGCATGAAAAAATTGAATTCTAAAAAGTGTTGTTTCAAAGAGCTTGATACAAAGCAAATTTTATTAATCACCTACAGTCTGTCAAGCAAGTCACGTTCAGGATTGACATATTCGAGATCTATAAATCAATATATCAAAATTTATAGATATTTCAACCTTAATTAGATGATTTCTGAATGACAGTTTAAGAATTTTTTAATATTTTACGCAAGTGTAATAATTTCTATTTTACCAACACCTATTCTTTGCTAGCGTTTTATGAAAATTATTCATTTGCATTTGTTTTGCATATTTTCTTAGAAAACTATATTTAATCTCAATATAGCCTGTTTTGAGTATGTATATGAAACCATCGAGATAACTTATTCTTGAATTTCTGTACTTCAGTGCTCTAAAATATTTAGTCGCGCAATCCATATTTGCTTATGTCCATCGCTCTTCATCATATTAAAGTTTTTTTTACAGATGTTATGATAGACTTTTCGAAAACTTCTGCGTTTATAATTTATGAATATAATCGTCTCTATATAATTTCTCGCAGTATTAACTGAGCACTTGAACAAAATGCAAAAAAATAGGTAACAATTGCTACTTATCTATGTACGTAAACAAGCTACGGGAAGCAAAAAAGAAGTGCAAGTATTTTATGGTAGGAAGCGCAAAAACATCCTTGAACTGCATTATTAGTATTATAATCTTGTTTTGTTGAATCTTATTACCAACATGCCAATTATAAAGATATAATATAAAATGATATTGATTTGACTTTGAGCTTAAAATGTAGAAGCTACTACAAATATACTGCCAAAACATAACATCCCCGTAGCTTTGAGAGATAGATATGTAAAACTGAAACACTCGTAAATCTTCTTATAACGTGGTGGATGCGTTATATAGAAACCGCACTATAAAAAGCTCGGAATTAGTACAAATCCCATCTTCTGTTCCAGGTCATATGGAAACCACTTACTACAAAAGACAAGATAAACTATAAATTATTTTATGAATTAGAGAGTTCATGTGTGAGGTATCATAAAAAATAACAATTGATACCGTTCTAATACAATAGAAAATTCCATGCACACTTTAGTAGAAGTTATATTCTCACTATTTTCTACTCCGATGAAAATGGTTGGAAAATTTGGCGTGTATAGACAGTGGACATGTTTAAAGTTTCAACATCTCCTTAGTTCAAATGTAATTTCACATTTGGACGGTCTAGTTATATGTGTCGTAACTAGCGTTATCAACAACCAATAAAACTTCGGGATACAACTTTTTTCTATGGTATAGGTTTCCGCTGCCGGGATAAAACAATTATAAAACCTATCCCTAAATAAATCTTGAGTCATCCAAGCTTTCTTATTAAATCGCCAGAATTCAAGCAATTGAGTCTTATTAATGCTTTTCATTACACGGGGAGTTGTAGTACGATTTAGTATCATTGGTTTTATTATCATGTTTCCTGATAAAAGAGATATGAAAGTTGAAAATAAAAGTTATATTGAAGCATTTTGCAATATCTTGTTATTAAAGTTATTCATAGGCTGCGCGGAAAGAATGCACGGGATGCTTTGAACGGAAACCCGCCGTGAAGGACTACCGCGTTATATGGGAGCTGTGACAATTTCAGCTTGGAAATTGAAATTGTGTACTGAAGGTACTGCGTTATAGGAATATTGAATGAATATGTTTATATTTTATATAAAAATGGTTTCATTCGATAATTTTTATTTTTTGTTAGTGTATTTAGTTTTATGATTTTATAAGTTACTACATTTTGCTTTATTATGTATATTCTTATTTTTTGCGAAAAATTGGAAAATTCGGAAGTTTTATTATTTTCTATGAGTTTTAAAGTAGATTTTGAAGTTTTGAAGAAATATCAATAGTGAGGATGAAAAACAAATATACTACCTTTAAACCTTGGATATCATGGAAATGACTTAAGTGTAATTTTTGAATAAAATTATAAAAATATTTTGTATTGACACAAAATTCAATATTTGTTAAACTGTCGATTAAAATTGCGTTTATTCTTGGTCATAAAATTACATCTCAATACGGGTAAAATCCTATAGTAAGTAAAAAATAGTCATTACCATTTCTCAACAACATTGGATAGTTTCAAACGAAAAGCTGAAAGGCTTGTTGAGCGTAAATCTAACAAGTTTTAAGTATTTTACAATTCAATTAAAATTATACATAAAACTCAAAATTTCCGTAGGGTTAATTATTGTTTTCTCAAAAAAATGAAAATGAAAATTTTTCTATTTATTTACGTTTCTAAGGTTTCAGAACATTTTGGCGTACTTTAGAAAAAAAATGAATTTGCGTGTGTGTATGTGCGGATAGAAATTTCCATCGACAATTTTGGGAACACGGATCAACCAATTCGAATACTTCAAAAAAAAAATCGACTCGTATTATTGGGGAAACGTGCTGATTAGTTTTTGACAAAGACAGGTTCTGCTGTTTCGAAACTACGGAACCAAAAGTGCCAAAAATGGTAATTCAGTTTTTGAGAGAATGGACCGAACGATTTGAATTATTTAAAAAACATTTTATTTGTATTGACCAAATGATATACTGATTATATTTTTGGAAAGACAGGTCTGGTGGTTTTGGATCCCATAAAAAAGCCATTTGGGGGTCAAGAATGATCAATAGACATATGCATATCAAATTGTCAGATTTTATAGAGATTTTAATAATAAATTTTGTTCACATTTTTAGGGGCTTCGTACCAATATCCATCCGTTAGACAATGAAAAAATCTAAATTAAAAAAAAAAATTTTTTTTTCAAATATTTCAAAGTTCTCAGATATCTAACTTTTTCAAAGTTTTTGAAAGTTTTAAAGTCTTTTTAAAAAAAATAATTTTAGGTGCGGGAAGTTAGAGCAATTTGCCTTAGAGCACGATGCCATGCACCGATAGTTAAAAGTTCGGATTATTTCATCCCCAATAATATGAGAATAAATGAAGTGTTTAATAACTAAGCTTTCTCTTTTGCATATTGGAAACGGCTGGACATCCACGAATTAATAATGCGAATCCAAAATTTTTTCAATTGTCTAAATTAATTAAGCCGAGGCAGGTTCTTACATGCATAGATACTTTCCGTCGCACATATTAATTTTTTAAGTATACAGGGGATTGGTAATAACAAATTGGAATTGAAACATAATGATATCGATTAATTTCGATTCTTCTCCGATTCCAATATAATACCCGATGTGAAGTTAATAATCTACTGGCAGTGCACTTTGTTTGAAATATCTGCACATTGTATTAAAATAAACAATGTAAACGTTTATCGTCAGTATGAATGCACGTAACACGCTTACGCTGAGTATGATGTATGCGCACACGCACAAGCAATCACTTTAACCCGACGCGAATATCGAACATGCTCTTTGGGGATCGCGTTTCACATCGATGTATCATATTTGAGCAAAACAAACAATGAAGCACGAGCGAAACAAGCAGAACGGGGGGGACAGGGGGGACAGGGGGGACAGACCCACGACCGACCCATCGTCGAGTTACTTTATGGCCACTGACATGTGAGACTTACGCGTAACGAGCTGCCGGACTACTCGAACGTCATCTAAATACCGGAGTTATGACATAAATGACCTCGTATCTATACCTCAATAAAAAGTTCTATCACATCTGTTGTAATAATATAATACAATATCTAACCGTCCTAACCTAAGACAGTATATTATCTACTTCGGTATTTTGGCACTTTGTAACTGCCATTACTGGAACACAATAAATGACTAGTGGTGCGTGGCATCGTGACCTAAGGCAAATTGCTATGTACACATTTGTACTTATTAACTTTCTGTAGGGTAAGTTATTGTAATCGTCCAAAAATCGAAATTGAAATTTTTTACATTTCTTCACGTTTGGAAGTTTTCGGAACATTTTGGCATACCTCAGAAAAAATGGATGTGTGTGTGTGTATGTATGTATGGATACAATTTTTCGTCCACCATTTTGGGCGCACCGATTTGAATGGTTCCAAAAACATTCGATTCTTATTGATAAGATGTGCTGATTAGTTTTTGGCAAAGGCAGGTCCAGCGGTTTCGGAGATATATAGCTAAATGTGCAAAAAATGGCAGTTTTTGAGAGAACTAAGCGTCCGATTTGAATGATTCAAAGAACTTTCGGCTTGTTTTAACAAAATAATTGCTTTTGAAAAAAAATTGCTTCAATTTTTTTTTCAAACAATATTTTTTTTGTATGTCGAAAATTAAGATCTTAATTGTAATTCTGACTTAAGTTCTAATATACTTCAAAGAAATATTTTCAACTTTGCAATTTAGTTCATATAATTCTTATATTAGACAATGTTGCAGTATTTATTTATAATAATCTATTTGAAAACATTTAATATTCCTCGAACATTTCGTTACGGTACGGGAAGTTCCTGCAATTTGCCTTAAGGCTCGATGCCATACACACCTCTAGTTATTATAATCTTTATGAAATATCTGATGATACGATGTTCATCTGTCTAATGATCATTTTTGACCGCCAAATGACATAATTTTTAACTTCCCGTAGGGCAAGTTATAGTAATCGCAAAAAAATCGAAAATGAAAATTTTTATATATCTTTACGTTTCAGAGGTTTCTGAACATTTTGGCATATCTTAGAAAAAATGGATGTATGTGTGTGTGTGTGTGTATGTATGTATGTATGTATGTATGTATGTACGTGTGTGTATGTATGTGCGGATACAAATTTTTGTCGACGATTTCGGGAACACGGATCAACCGATTTGAATAATTCAAAAAACATTCGATTTGTATTGATAAGGAGACGTGCTGATTAGTTTTTGGCGAAGGCAGGTCTAGCCGTTCCAAAGATACGGGGCAAAAAGTGCCAAAAACGGTACCTCCGTTTTTAAGAGAACGGAGCGTCCGATTTGAATAATTCAAAAAACATTTTATTTGTATTGGCAAGGTGTAGAATTGATCAAATTTTCATGAAGCCAGGTCTAGCGGTTTCGGAGATCTAATGAAAAAAGTAAAAAAAAATGCCATTGGGCGGTTAAAAATGATCATTAGACATATGCACATCAAATTATCAGATATTTTATAGAGATTTTAACAATAAGTATAAATTTTTTTCACATTTCTATGGGTTCCGTACCAATGCTTATGCGTTAGACGGCGGCGCGGCACTTGCGAGCTTTGACATTTCGTCTCTATGCAGTTCAAGCAGTGCGATTGCTTTGAAAAAAAGTTCAAAATTTTCAAAATACGTTTTAAAAAAATTTTTTGTATACAAAAAAAAAATTTTTTTTTCTCAAAAAAAAATTTTTTTTATTTAAATAAAAAATTATTTTTTTTTCAAAAAAAAGTAATTTTTTGTCAATTTTATAGTTTCTCAAAAATCTATTTTTTTCGAAGTAAAATTTTTTCAAAAATGTTAATCGTTTTTAAAAAAATAATAATTTTTGGTACGGGAAGTTCCAGCAATTTGCCTTTAAGGCACGGTGCCCTAATTGCCTTAAGACAGAATTCCACTTACAGCTAGTTTCCTTTTCTGTCACCAGTTGTTCATTTCGTCAATACAAGTAAAATGTTTTCTGAATCATTTATTCCGATTTAAATCGGACGCTCCATTATCTGAAAAACTTATATACAGTTTTTTGGCAGTTTTTACTCTGTATCTCCGAAACGCTAGACCTGCCTTTGCCAAAAACTAATCAGCACGTCTCATTATCAGTGTGTATTTTGAATTATTCAAATCGGTTGATCCTTAATAAGTGCATTGAGGCAAATTGCTGGAATTTTTCGTGTCGAAATAAAATTTTGAAATTTGAATTATTTCTGATTTTTTATATTTTTTTTGAAGAAAGTTTTTTGAATCACTCGAATTGGATGTTTATTTCTCTCAAAAACTGTCATTTTATGCACATCTTGCTCTGTTTCTTCAAAACGGCTGGACCTGCCTTTGCCAAAATCTAATCAGCACATATCCCTATCAATAAGAATCAAATGTTTTTTTTAACCCGTCTAATCGGTTTCGGCGCTCGAAAACGTGGACAAAAAATTGTATCTATACATTCATACACAAACACACACACACAAGCGCGCACACATCCATGTTTTCTAAAGTATGCCAAAATGTTCAGAAACCTTCAGAACGTGAAGATATGCAAAAATTTTCAATTTCGATTTTTGAACGATTACAATAACTTACCCTACGAGAAGTTAAAAATGATTATTAATCTTTCTAATAAGGTAATCTTATTAGATTTCATTAACTAAATGAAAGGGAGTCGAATGAAAATATGTTTTTATAAACAGAATTGTTTGGAGTCTTCATATTATTATTAAGTTTATTATTATTTATTAAGTTTTATATTAAGGTTTATATGATAATTATAATCATAATCTCTCTAGCTATGCATAATTACAAGTAATCCTCGAAAACATTCAACAGTGGGAATTGAAACTGCCAATTATCTTGAAATCTTTCAATTTATCTCTTAACATGAAAAATATGTTGTTGCGATAGATTTTAAATTCTTATAATGTTGACGAGAATAGGAGAGATTTTAATATCCTCCTAGCTAAAGCATTGCTCTTACAATTTGTATATGTGCCAGCTACTACATTTTTCCCGCCCAACAGCGATCGGCATACATTCTTCACAATGGTTTTACGTACTATAGATTTTAGGTATAAACGCACAAGATCTGTATAAATGTTGCGTATAATAATGAGGGGTGTGCGTTATATGGGAAAAATATCATATTTTTCTCAAAGCATATGCGAACTAGCATTGTATTGGCATATTGCCTTGAAAGAAATTGCTTGAACTTTTCCTTTTTTGAATGAAAATTAATCTGCCAACGAAAATTCTTAATTATCAACCAAAATTTTGAACACTTGGAAAATTTTAATTGTTAATCAAAATAAAACTATGTGATAATTTATAGAATAATAGTAATAGTATTTTTTTAATAGTACCAAAGAGTTCAATAGCAAAAAAAATAATTTTTAATAGCAACAATACAATTTCACTCATATAGCAAGAATCATTGATTTAGTAAGTTATATAAACATTTGAACATTGGTACATTAGTTTACCTGACTTTCAGCATTTCGAATTATTGAACAAACTGTACAAGTTAATTTAGGAGCCAAAA
This sequence comes from Ctenocephalides felis, assembly GCF_003426905.1. Lineage (NCBI taxonomy): Eukaryota > Metazoa > Arthropoda > Insecta > Siphonaptera > Pulicidae > Ctenocephalides > Ctenocephalides felis. The sequence continues at coordinate 61,849,823 of NW_020538040.1, read as the reverse complement.
TTCATGCATTTATATTTAGATATAAGCCTCGGACTTCAAAGCTATAACATTGTTCTTTGCAAATATATACTTTAACTTTCTCTATATTTTTCTGAAACAAAATTCTCATTATTTCTCCTATTAATTTCCTTAGATAATTTAGATCAATAAAGCTCATCATATATCAGTTAACACAATAAGTCGGATAAAGTAATTTAATTTAAACTTAATTTAATACTTTTTTGAACGAAGTGTTGGTTTTCGAGCAAAAACATAAATCAAAGCGAATAAAGATAGTATTTAATTATTTTAATCGCATTGTGGTTTCGAAATCTACAAGCTCACTTTGTTTTAACCAGATTTAATTATCAAGTATTTGCATTCAGAATACTACTTGCAAGTTGTAATTATCTAACAATAATTATATTGTAGAAAGTAAGATATGTTAATAATAGACCGCATGTGCTGAGCTCTCGGTCGGGCTGATTTATGGTTTCATAGGCTTGCTATTAAATCGGGATTCTGTATAGCATAGCATTTTATACTCGAGCAACTGCTTATTATGATATATTTACAATGTTACTTCATTATTTTGCTAATTCGCAGTTATTAAAAAGCGATTTATTATCTCACAAATTTTAAGCTTTCACTAACGAGGGTTATTTGATTAACGAACCATGAATGTAAATAAACATATTCTAATATATGCAAAATGCTTAAGATTAATTAGTTCCTTTATCATAAAACTATAACTTACACAATTTGTAGGGATAAATTCTCCTTGAGAATAAAGACTGAAATTCGGCTTGAATTGTTTATCTAAATTAGATCTACTTCTTTAACGATATTTTATACACACACACGCATATGAGATTATATCGCCAGCGAAAAAGTAAAAAAATACCATCAGTCAATGAATGTATGTTAATTTTAATTACATGAAGTTCTTCAAACACAATTATTACATGATGAGTGAAGTTGCGAAAACAGTATTTGTTTAGGCGTTGTATAACATAATCCACTGTGTGAACGAATATTATAGAAGTTATTAATCAGCAATTACTTCATTTCTCTAATGAAGGTTAATTTCTAAATGCTAATTACAATGACAAACCGATCATGTCATATTTAAAGTATGACTTTAATTACATTATTGTTTTTAAATATTATACATGTTTAATGCTATTATAAATATATATTTATTATATAAATATATAATAATAAATATGTGCATCACGAGTGTTACCATATTACTAATAAACATTATTCAAAATTGTTATATAATGTATTTATTTTTATTTAAATGCCATCTTGTACAGTAGCAAATAAGTTTTACTTCAATCACGTGTGAACCTTACGCGCACTCTTTTTTTCTTGACTGCGGTCCTGGAAATGTTGTTCAGTTACGGTATAAAAGTGTCCAAAAAATCGCCAAGATTTCACTAAAGCTCTAGGTTACCCTTAAAAGCTTATCATTTCTAAAGAACGTGAGAATATATATCTTTTGTTCAAGACAATTAGTGTCAATACTATCACCCTGTTATATATATATGTGTGTAACAGGGTGTATATAACAGGGTATATATATATAGAATAAAGACTGATATATATATATATATATATATATATATATATACTTGTATTTTCAATCAGCTATCACCCATTCTCCTGCTTTCTCTTTCAATATGTTAAAAGATACGCTTCTTATTTTACATATGATTTCAATCTATTTGTACGACCGAATCATTGTGCCCAATTTAGTTTCCACCTCTGTTTCGTTTTCTTCATTCTAAGATTATTCTTTGGCTTTGGCTTGATATCGACTGTTAGTGTGTTATGTTCAGAGTAGATATAGATTTCTAGAAAAGTCTTAACATCCTTTACGCTATCTCTGAATTTATTTCTGACGACTATGTAGTTTGTTTCGTAACTTGCGCTTTCTTCCGGGCTTTTCTACATGTATAGTTTTGGCTTTTTGAACCACGTGTTTATCGTGATATATATATATATATATATATATATATATAAATCAAACTTGCCAACATACTTTAGTAATTTTTTTCAAAGGAGAGCCGCTCAAAGTCGGTTTTAATTCTTGAAAACTGTGGTATTTTCTCTACTGTGCTGTCTTAGCAATGTTATTCACGGTTACGGTTCTAAAGTTTGAAAGAATAAAATTAATAAAAGATAACCACTATAACTGAAAAATAGTCACTAAAGCCTTGCGTTGCGTTTAAAAGCTTATGACTTCAAAACAACGTGAGAATTTTTTTTCTAATTTTTTTCAGTACAGTTATGATCAATACTATCACTCTGTTTCGGTTTGACGCAAAGGTCTGGGACACCCTGTATATACAAGTTTGAATAAATTATATTAGTATCATATAGTTTTTACAATAGTAATAGTAACAAACTTTTTAACTTATAACATTTATAATGCGATATGAAAATATATTATTAGATCAATGAATTAGCATTCTAGACTTTCCTAGACAAGAACCAGTTGTCGCTTCTTGCTAGCAATTTGATTACAATTAACGATTAACCCTTAACTTTGTTCAACAAACTATGTACAAAAATAATTTTTATTGGAGATTACTGCTAAATTTGTATAAGCTATCAAAGACCAAAGAATTTTAGTTCTCGATTTTACTAATTTTAAATTATAATAAATGCAATAATTATTTCCCTAATTTGGCGAGTGCATGATTACGCCTCCAACGCTTCGAATTCTTTTTCTTTCTATTAGTTCATACAAAGTTTAGTTCCATTTCCTTATATTCTTGCTTCGAAACAAATTCATGGTAAACGCTACATAATATATATGATGTATATAAAATCTTCGTTTTTTTGTATAGTTTATTCAAGTATGTAATATATTTCCGCGCAATATAGTGTGCCTTCCTTAAAGACTTTTCCCGGATCTACGTTTTTTCCGAAGATGCGGGAGTTTTCAGGGTTGTGTATTTTCTACACGAGTTTGTGCAGTTTTGCTCAAAGCTCAGTGTTGGGAATATTCCATCATTTGACTATGTAAATATCTCCCGCTCGGGAGAAAATGTATTTATGATTTATTTTATACTGAAGTTTTTCACCCCAATAACTCAAACTTGTAGCATAATGATATACACAACTTCAACGGCCGACAAGTCAACATGGATTTCACTTTAACATGAACTCAATTAATAATATCTATATAAGGAATAAAGTATTTTAGTTCCGAAAGGTTACAAAGGAACGTACTTTATCAAAATATGACTTTACTGACTTTACTATGTGACAAAACCGGGACGGCAACTTGTGCTTATGGCAATCCTGAATGGTGACGGTCTTTACACTAAATAATTTAAATAGTATTTGTAATTTTAAAGCACATTTAAGGATAAAGTGCAAGTCAAGGCTTTCAAGCCTTGTATAAAATTCTATTTGATTTTCTTCATAACTAGCTCAGTAAAAATTGATACTTGTACCCGGCAGTCAAAAAGTTGTTCCGGGTTATTTTAACTTGGCATTAAAAATTTTCATAGAGGCATACTCGTTTTATATATCAATTTTGGATATTTGAAGGGTAATTGTAATTTTATTATGAAGAAATTGTAAAGATTAAATATAAATCTAAACTTCTAGAAACTTCGCAACTATCCGGGACAAAAGATCCTTTACAAATTGCTCTCAGAAAAACCTGACACTGTCCCGGCCAAACCGGGATATAATATCATTATTAGAAAAACAAATATTCTTAGAATGCCTTGATGTAATGTGTAATTAACTTTTTGCTAGTATTGTTATTACTTTGGTATCTTGAAAATACCGTAGATTAGTGATTAAGAGTAATACCATTTGAGTTACAGAATTTTCTGGATCAATACCCGCCTCGAGCAGCCTGATGTTAAGCTGTGGCAAAATGTTTCCAAGTGAAAATAGCTTTTACACAGTATTGCTGCATCAATAAAAAAATTATCACTAATACAGTACTTAAATTAATCACATACAGATGAGACAACTCTTAGAGTTGCCATCTAAAAATCTAAAGTAATTAGTTAATTATAAAGAGTTCTTTGAACCCGTAAGTGATGAACTTTGTTAAAATGATATTTATAAAAAAAACTCTGCATAAACAAGTTAATACCATGTTTTTCATTATTAAATTCTTATAATTATCAATATTTTTTGCACTACTTGTCAGCCTAAAATCCTAACCTATCGCACAACAGTATTTCATGTATCACTCATTTTCAGAAAATATATTTTTATATTCATACAGAACGTGTTGCGATTTGATCTCAGAAACTTTTTAATGCATTTCTGTTGTACGTTCCGTAGCTTGTTGTATCTATTGCCATATTTGTTGTGAATTACTTTATATTGGAACAAAATCTGAAAATATTTCAGAATAAATTTGCAGACACCGTGACAAAACTTTACCATTCGTCAAGCATGAAACTCGATAAAACTGATATTACACTGCTCAATGACTGATTATTTTTTTTTAAAACTATAATGAACTAATACTTGCAAACAAACTCACATCAACTATTTAAAAAAAATCTAATATGTAAAATTGTATATCACGGCAATCATATGATAAATGCTTTCAAAGTTTAATTTAAAACTATGAGCTTAAAAATACAAACCATATAAAAATAAACCATATAATATAAAAATAAGTACATGATGCATGGTTTAAAGTTTTTTCATGCTGCGCGGAGCTTTATTATTATGTATTATCATTAAGAGTGCTTTGTTTGTTCTATTCATTTTTTTCATTACTATGTTTACTCTTCTCCATGACAATTAACCGTGAACTTGCGAGGACGCTTACAACTTTTATTAAATAAGCAAACAATAAGCGGGATTACTGCGAACTTCCACATTGCGCATTTTTAATAAAAAACTATTTTATAGCTAATTGTGTTACGTACGTTATCATTTTAAAAAACTTAAGGGGGTATTCTAGTGTAGAGTAATGAATTTTAGGTCATTTTTAAAGTGTCGTAAAAGAAAGCAATGAAAGTTTTTATTATCAATTTTTTTACCACTTGTTTATTAATATTATTTAAATACAAAACAAAAATTAAAAAAAAAAGTTGAAAATTTGGCAACTGATGAAGTAGGGGTCTCAAAAAATGGCAACTCAGTCTTGCCATGATTTTAGCCCTCCTAGCCATCTGAAATGACAAATAAAAAATTCAATTCAAATATTATTAATAATGAGTATTTACAAAATTCACTTTACTTTAATAATGGTATTTTTTGCTTATAATGCTCGCTTCATTGGGAAGGAGTTACATATCAGTACCAGCGCACGCGTTTCGAACGAAATCTCATGTAGTAACAAAGTATATCCTTAAAGAATATTGGCAGAACTATTTATTGAAAGAACTTTATTGAAAATTTATATTCAAACGTACATCAGTGGCAACAGAAATCCAATGTGCGTGCGTGTCACTTATTTAGTCGGTTTTATTACTGGTAGGAATGAATCAAAATCTCCGGAGAACACTTATATAATTTAGTCATGTATAAGTTTTTCATTCGAAGAAAGTATTCGGAGTGATGAAATTATGAATTCAATTATTACGTAAGGAAAATGCACACTACCATTTATACCTTTGGTATTTATTGCCTTCAATGCAATATCTTGGATTGATAGAAGGTTCTGGCATTTCTCCGTGCAGAACCTCCAGCAAAACACAAACCTACAGCTATGTTCATCCTGAATAAACGGAATACACCACTGAGTTATCATTGCCGAAACAATGGCATCAACAGGTTGTCCTCTTCTGGGTGGTGACCCATTTTGAACTATAGGGTTACTCCAGTTTCTAACTATTGGATGGATCGTTTATACGCAAATATATAATCTCAAATATCACTGCGGCTGCGTTCATTTAAATACTAAATCGTTTCAGACCATCTCAACGGTGATCATTTCACCATGTACCAAAATAAACGTATATCCCATTATAAATCTAATTTTTGTCGAAAGTTTCTACAAAACTTGCCAAAAATGTAAAATAAGCTTCTCAAAGTAAATAATTGCTATTGAAAAATATGCGAGAATTTAAATAAAAATATTTTTATATTATTTTATTTCAAAAGGCATTCCACGTAATAATTTAGCTAACTTATTGAAAATTGTACGAAATTTGTGATGAGCTTTACGCCGGAGATGCCTTCCCTTCCAGAGTGTAAAATTATTTGTTACCAGTTATCCAGAAACGATCGGTCTGATTTTCATAAATTCATTGGAAGATTAGGTTGATTCGATTAATGGTTCTCATAAAAAAAAATGCGGGCAAAGGACAAAATTGGGAAAGAAATTCTTGAACGAGAGATGGCGTTGGCTCCGCTTCGGCTGAAACACATTCCATGTAAATCGCGTGGAAATGACTAAGCAATGTTCACGGCTTCTACCATGCAAGTTCGTACTTTGTATTTTCATCTTCACAATGACTTTACTCGAATGTGGAGTTCATTTTTTTATTGGTCGCGAGAAAAACGATCGAGCTTTGGGAGTTCGATTTTCAAAAATGGCCATTTGCCAAAATTTGATGTAGGCTTTGGTATTCAGAGCATCCTTTCTGAATTGTCTGTTTTTCAATACTATCAGCCGCTGAATGCTGAAACGGGCAGTTCACTAAATTTTCCACAAAAAAAAATTAAATCAATTGTTTAGATTTAAATCATCATCAAATCAATTAAAATTAATCATAAAATCTTTTTTTTGTCATGCAGCATTAACTAAATATTATTGAAAAATGATGTGGGAAGGGTGATTTATCATTATTGAATCAAAATACACCCGTTTCTTGTAATATAAATAAAATAATACTATAATATGTCTCTTCATGAGAATTTAACTTCCTCATTCTGTTTCGCAAAATATTATGGAATACATCTGGAATAAATGATACCGAACAAATCGAAATTAACTAACCATTGCTTGTTAATAAGACACAAATCAAAACGTAGAACTACCTATTTCAACCTTGCTGTTGTTTTGGTTACCACTATATTATTTAGTGTTCCTAATCTATCGGCATGGTTCGTATTAAATTCAACACTACATGATGATCTCAAGATCCCATTAATAAATGAAGTGATAAAGACTCAGGCCATTAAGCATCATCGCTGATCTCATGCTGCTCCAACTAATACTGACAGGAAAAAAACCCAGGAGTCAGTTTCATAACATGGTCTGTAACTAATTGAAACGATTATTGATCAAATCTTTTATATATATATTATATATATATATATATATATATATCCAATTCATACATACTATACTATATCTCATAATAGTATTATGATAATTCTGACAAGTCTAAGTGATCGACTGAATTTTTTTTTTTTTTTGACAAAAGTTTTTAAGAGATTTTGCGTGAAATCTAGACGGATTAAAGCGTGTATGTATGTCACAATTTGCCAAATTTAGAATTAAATAAAAGAAAGGTTGACGTTTTAGCTAATTTCAGTTTTGGCGACTATACCAGCAAATTTTGATTACATATAAAGTTAAACATACAAAAAAATCCAAATTATTTCAAGTAATAGACTTGGTCTGCGAATATTTTTCAGTTTAGAGTTTTGTATCAGCTGCATAAAATGTTCAGACTACATAATGACTTCTAAATCCGTCAATCGTTTGAGATTTGCCATATTTTAATTATAACTTTTTGATTATATTTAAAAAAAAAACTAAATTTCTAAACTTTCAAGCAAATAAAAATTGGTGGCGCATGGCATTGTGCATGGGCAAATTGATGCAACTTTCCGTACAGTAATTAAACATTCGCGAAATAAAAATAATTAATCATGAAGGAATATTTATCGACGAGTAATAACCATCGTTTTAAATATTTTAAAACAATTCCTACAAATACTGTAAATTTCATGATCACATTTTATAAATCTAATATAATATAAATGCATATATTTGGGCGATGAATTTTATCTATGCTTATCTACAAGAACAAAAACATCAACAAACGCCGTCGACACAAGCGATATGCTTTTTGAATCACTCTAATCCGATGCGCCATTCTCTCAGAACCCGGTTGTTCTTGCGCTTATTGCTTTGTATATTTGAACCTGCCTTTACCAAAAACTATATTTGCCATAAACTAATTGCCATAGACGCGAAATTGTATACAAGCATACACACATACATACTACACACACACATACATTAAATTTTCCTAAGTTATGCAAAAATATTCAGAAGGCGTTGAAACGTAAAAATATATAAAAAAATAATTTTCGATTATTTTGGGATTACTATAACTTACCCTACGGAAAGTTAAACTATGTATTACATTTATTTTGAACCCATGCACATTGCACTGAAAATATAGTGTTATATCAAGCCCAACATTAACTCAGCCCTCTATTCAAATTGTGTTCAATCATT
>NW_020538040.1:61753060-61840428 GCF_003426905.1 Ctenocephalides felis | reverse complement strand
GAATTATTGCTAATAAAATTAAATAGTCTTGATTCCATTTCATACCAATATATTTATAACTAGTGGTGCTTGGTCCTTAAGACAAATTGCTGGAACTTCCCGTACAAAAATTAAATTTGATTCTAGTAACCTATAATATTATTTAACTTCTCGTAGAATAATTTATAGAAATCGCAATTTTTTTTTCTAAATTATATATTCTAAATTACTTGAATATGTTTTAAAATAACAAAAACTTTTTAACTAAACAACTAAAACTTTTTTTAATGGATTTTTTTTTATTATAATTATTGACTTTTAGTAGAACCTTATTATTCGATTATGTGGTATATTATATTTTATGACTTTTATATGATTTATTTTATATCTTAACTTCATTTAAAGCCTTGTACAAAATTCTGTTCAATTTTTTTTCATAATTCGCTTACTATTAGTAAAAATCAGCACTTGTGCAGTCAGTCAAAAAGTTATATCTTTTGATTTTCGTGAAATTAAAAATGCAAGTTTGAAGTTTTTAATGTGAAGAATTATTTTAGCCCTTTGAAATTTTCTTCCGGCAATTTTCTCATTTACAACGTATTGTTTCATAAAAGCATACTCAATGTTTATATTGTTTTCAGAAGTTTGATGAGTAGTTGTAATTTATAATCAACTAATTGCTAAAATTAAGTTTAAACATATACTTTTAAATGCGGGACTGTCCCGGTTAAACCGGTACGTATGGTCACCTTATTATTAAACATATGCACATGATTATCAGATACTTTATAGAGATTTATATATGTTCAATATTTTGTTTAGAAAAGTAAAGTACAATGTCCTCGACATTTTCAACTGGCTTGAATGGGATTCAAAACTTTCAAAAAAGTCGTTTTTTTTTTCAAAAGTTTCAAATTTTTTAAAAAATACAATTATTTAATAAAGACGCATTTTTTAAAAAACTTCAAATTTTTCAAAAATATTAAAAAAATTTAGCTTTAACACTAAACATACCATGACGGGTCAAATGACCCATTTTGAACTTTTGCATTTAAATGCACGTATAATTTCATTGCGTTTGCACATTTGATTTCATGACTTTTTTTAGTAATTAAAGTACAGTTATAAACATTTTTTTTTCTTGTTTTGTTTGTTGTTTATTCTGAGTTATCCTTCTTGTATACCGATATCTACCACAATGGGTCATTTGACCTGGAGAGAATTTTTTGGTTTATGAGATTGTCGAGTCATATTTGTAGACAGTAAGTTGCACATTCTTCTAAACACTGTTGCGTAAAGTAGTTCGACGAAAATAGCTCAGAATAATTTCAAGAAAATATCAAAATTTTAGATTGAAAATAGCTTTTTATTGTTAGAAAAAGTGACAGAAATTGAAAGTCTTGGTAAGTACCTAGCTTATATTTTATTTTGATAGCTATAGTAATACAGGTTATTTTTTCCCGGAAAAATGTCGAAGCAAACAAGACATTACAAGTTCTTAGAAGATATAAATAATATTGGCGAAGAGTTTTCAAAATTAGTAAAGATGAATTTTCTGAAAATGAAGATATACTGGTTGAAAATGCAAATGAGTTTGATTCAACAGATACCGACGATAAAGAAAACAATGATAAACGTTTACCTGAACTGTTTCATATTACAATAAAACCAAATTTGGTGTAGATATGACCGATCAAATGGCGAGAAAATTTACTACAAAAACCAAGTCTTGCAGATGGCCTGTCCTAGTTTTTTTCAATATCCTTGATTTAGCTAGCATAAATGCCTGGATTTTGTACAAGCAAACGACAGGAGAAAATATCTCGCGACAAGATTTTTTACTCAAGCTAGCAGAAGAACTTGGCGCCAATTTTCGAGAAGTCCGTGAACAACCAAAACAAGAAAAAAATACGAAAATATCGTTGCTTAAGTCTACTACAGATGCTTATAAACGTATGAGATGTCAAATAGAATATTGTAAAAAAAATAAAACCAACAAAATTTGCCCTAAATGTAAAAAATATGTTTGCGGAAAATGTACCATGATACGATTAACTATGAATTAAAATTTTTTTTTTGCTTTTGTAATAGAAATGCTCACATACTTTTTTGTTTTATTATAATAAATTTAAATTTTATTTTTTATTTTTCTTCCTAACATCCATATTTCATACATTCAAGCATGAAATATAGAGTCTGGTCATTTGACCCGCTATGGTAGAATTAGGTATATATTAAGTCTTGGTATGATTAGTGTTAAAAAAGTCGATTTCTTTCAAAAATTTCAAAATACTCAAAATCAATTTTTTTCAATTTTTAAAAATTTTAAATTATAATACGGAAAATTTCAGAAATTTGCCTTAAGGCACGTGCCATGCACTACTAGTTTGTGTATTTATTTTGACTATCAACTCGATATGCGTAGTTTCATGAAAATCTCAGGCGCGTACGTGGACCTGAGGTTTTCCAGGTAAGATTGTCAGCGCATTTTTCATATATTTCAGGACGATATTGACAATATTGTCCTGATATTGACAATATTGGCGTTCATTTGAACAAATAAATAGCATTTTCAGTATTCTGACTATAAGATATATTAACTTCCCATAGGGTAAGTTATAGTAATCGCAAAAAAATTAAAAATGGAGAGTTTTGCGTATCTTCACGTTTTAGAGGTTTCTGAACATTTTGGCATTCCTTAGAAAAAATAGATGTATGTGTGTGTATGTATGCTTGGATACAATTTTCCGTCCACGATTTCGAAAACACGGATTAATCGATTGGGATGATTCAAAAAACATTCGATTCCTATTGATAAGGAGAAGTACTAATTAGTTTTTGCCCAAGGTAGGTCATTCAGTTTTGAGAGGCTCGCCCGTAAGTAAGCGGTTAAGAGCGACGGGACTTGTTTCAGAGGTCCCGGGTTCGATACCCACTTTGAGCAGCCTGTTGTCAGGCAGCAGTGACAACGATTTCCACTTGGAGATATAGATAGCATTATGTTTCCAAGTGAAAATAGCCCTTGCCCGGCATTGCTGCACCAATAAAATGTCATCCCTATTAGATTAATTCTAATAACAAAATCATCAAATATGGATGGATTAACCATTGGGTTACCATCTAAAAAATACGAAGGAAGGAGAAGTTTCAGCCCAACAGCTCATAGGACGTAAGGTTCTGATTGCTGTTCAAAAATAAAAAAAAAAAAAAAAATCGGAAAGGGCGGTTTAGCGGTTTCGGATATCGATTGAAAAAAGTAAAATAAAAGCTATTTGCGGTCCAAAATGATCATTAGACATACGTATATCAAATTATCAGATATTTTATAGAGATTTTAATAATAATTACTTTTGTTCACATTTCTATGGGTTCCGTACCAATGTTTTTTCATTAGATTGCGAAATGGCGCTTAGATATTTCGTCTCTAAAACAGCTACGCAGCGCGATTGCTTTGAAAAAAGTTCAAAATTTTCCAAAAAATGTCAAAATCAAGAAATAAAAAAATTCAAAAAAGTCAATTTTAAAATAAAAAATCAAAATGCTCAAAAATCTAATATTTTCAAAGTTTTTCAAAAAATTTAAAGCTTTCTTTAAAAATTATAATTTTCTTTACGGGAAGTTCTAGCATTTGTCTTAAGGCTCGACTACAACACCACTAGTTTATTCGACTTGGCTAAATTTTAAATGTTGGTCGCAAAGGCCGCGCATCGAGTCGGCGCCCTATTCGAATGGCACCTAACCCAACACAGGAACAACCGTAGAACCATACAACCATACAACTTTCGTCACCATCGCACCGATCTGATCGTATACGCTTCTCGAAATCCGAGCATGTGCACCGACGCCGTCCGAGAGCTGCCGACCCTCCCCGATTCTGCTACGGCTATTCGGCGCCCCCAGTAGGTCGGAAGCTTCATACGTCGCTTGGTTTTCGCTTGATACGCCGGTCCGCCCGTAGCTGTCACGTGATATCAACTAACGTCAGGTAATTTCTCAATCGCGTCTGTCAGCGGCAAGCGACCGTCCCATAGCGTTCGAGTCCGCTCTTATTTAAATTTTAAATTTTAATCGAAAGTGTCGAAATAGTCAACAACGACTCAATTTTGTGATTTGTTACCAGTGTCATTACAACGTGCTCTTCAGTGACATTCTTCAGCAGCATTGCATTTTACTACAGCCCATTCCGCAAATTATCTATTTTAATTAACAATCATAACTTCCGTTCTGTTCTGTGACAAGTGTATTGAAATAATTATGGTTCTACCGGATTGTGTGCTGCCCTACTAGCTAAGTGTTTAGTGAGTCGTTTAAAATTAATGATAAATTATTCAAGTGCTCAATTATTGTAACTTGTGCTGTTGTTTGTGCTAAAAGTGTCATAATGCATAACAAATTATACGTGAGCTTCCCGTTCGCGATCAAATCGCGCGGCATCATCCTCCTTGCCGCCGGAATAATACTAAGCTTATCAGGTAAAATACACGATGATAATTAATGATTGGTGTTATATATGAATTCATCAAATTGTTTTATTGAATTGTGATCATGCTAAATAATACTCGATGTTTAATTGTGTCGTTCATTATAAATAAATTTGAACTAATGGGTTCAAAAGCATGAATACATGCGACAAACATTTTCAATAACATGTTGTGTAGGTGTTCTTTCTATTGCACTTGAAATTATGGTTTATTTTACAATTTATTCAAAATTTGATACAGTTTTTCAATTAATTGAAGTATCAATTAATTAAGGTGACCATATTTTTTTATTTCGGCAACTTTTAGTTGTGGTAATCCGAGGAGGCTTTATACTGAATATCTTAAATATGATTTTTTAATCCAGTAATTCAATTAATTGAAGTATCAATTAATTAAGGTGACCATATTTTTTATGTCAACAACTTTTAGTTGTGCTAATCCGGGGGGAGGCTTTATACTGAAAATCTTAAATATGATTTAATATAACAAATACTATTTAAGGATACAACAGAAGTTTTTCTTAAATGAATCAATGGTTTTTAATTTTAATAACTGACTTTTAGTTGATCTTTATTATTCAATTATAAGCTATAACATATTACATCTTATATTTTTCGATCTACATATATATTTTTCCCTTTTAACCATTATATAAAATTTTGTTCTATTTACATCGTAATTATGGTTAGTAAAAATTAGCACTTGTACAGTAGGTCAAAAAGTTCGTTTTCATAATTTTTGTTAATTTATATACAATTGTAAATATATGTTCCAAATTATTCATATGTGATGTGATGTTCCAAATTAATTACAGTAGAACTCCAATTATCCGAACTCCGACTATCCGAATCGCCGATTATCCGAATCACTTTCAGAAAAAAAAATTGTCCAAAAAAAAGTCTAAGTGCGCTATTATTCTTTTGTTGAAGACCGCAAAACAGCTTACATTGACGGAGATGTTTAAAAAACAATGATTTTTATTTCTAAACTTGTACATAAGTACATTTTATTTATATTTAAAACATGTGAAAATATCATGTTTCTTTCATTTAATTCAATAAAAAAATAGTGCAATATCAAAACGTTACTTTTATTCTCTCCAATGGCAATTTTTCAAAAAAAACTCCGATTATCCGAATATTTGATTATCCGAATGGGTCCCGGTCCCTATTAATTCGGATAATTGGAGTTCTACTGTATATTAATGTGAGAGACTATTTTAACCCGTCTTTGGAATTTAGAATTCAGTAATTTTCTCATTCATAACGCATTGTTTCATATAACCATACTCGTTATATATGTTTATCTTTTTCAAATATTTGATGAGTAGTTGTAATTTATTATTGCGAAGATTTAATTCAAACCTTTTCATTTCGAAACCCTGAACAATCCGGGACAAAAGATCTAAATTCGGGACAAATATTGTTTTTACAAAAACCCGGAACACAAGGTGAAAATCCGGGACTGTCCCGGCCAAACCCGGACGTATGGTCACCTTAATTTAATGCATATGAAATAAACTTATAGAATAACAAAAAATCAAATTTTAAAAATTATTTGGAAATTTTTCCCATTACTGCAACAATCACAATTACTGCAATTCACCTCGTTAACACTACTTCTATTTATTAGGTTAATTGATTGTGTAACAAGGTGATTGATACTATATTGGGTAAAGTTCTAAACAGATTTTTAAAATGAGCCATCGACATATATATAATTCGAATAATCCCTATAAACAGGCTGATTTCAAAATAAATCAGTTTTAAAATGTTCTGTTCAATAAAATTGCATTTGTGTTTCCTGGTTGGTATGCACATTTTGATTACATATTTGATTTTTTTGTGCATATTTTGACTGAATGATTGTACACATATGACGCTCGAAACGCACATTTTAAAATAAATATCAGTATTTTATTTTGGCGGTTTCGCTATTAATAAAAGATTTATATATATGTTATGTCGAACAAAAAAATTTTATACATAAATATCCCCTTAAACGCCAGGCCCGAGTTCTAGTTTTTTTTTATAAAAAAATTCAAACAACATTTATTTAGAATAAGCGATTTATAGAAATTCAATAATAAACTATTTTGTAAATATATGCTTCACAGAAAAATGTTTCATATACAATTAGTCATTTATTTTATAACTATTTATTATTATGAAACAGCTAAAATGAATCGCTATTAATTATTATTTTAATAACCCATGAGTCAGAATGGCTTAAGGTTTATATTTGTTAATTAACGGCAGTAATTTTAATTTAAAGACTTAAATTATATAATGTAAATATTGGATTATTATTCCAAGCACACCTTGGCAAAACAGTCAATTAATGTTTGATGCCTATTAAAATAAACCTAACAAGTAATTGTAACTCTATACTTTTGTAAGAACATGTATTTTCCATGTAATTTTCTTCACGAGAAGCGAAACAATAATCAGAATCCAAATTATTTTTGGACCTAATGAATAAATTAAATAATACACGCCTTTATCAATATTTTAGTCAAAAATGTAATATGGTTGTTCAGTGTTCAATTATAAAATGCATGATATATAAACAACGTACCGCACAGTCAGTGGCTTCCAACCTTTTTTTGCAACGCCCCGCCCCCCTCCTGATCTAATAAAAAAAAATGTTTTGCGTCGCCCTTATTTTTTTAACAATTTAATTTCATAAATAGGTACTCAACTGATATTATCAGAGTACAAAATAATATGCAATATTATGTAAAAATATGGATAAAAAATAAGTATTTTTTCATTCATTTTTTTATACTATTTCAAATTTTTGGGTTTGTTTTCGAAAATAGTATTTTGGAAACAGCTGTACGTCCACCTCGCATCCAGCAAATCATTGCTGCTCCGTTTGTTTTATGAGTTTAAATTTAACTACGTTTGAATGATTTAAAAATTATTTTATTCATTTTTATTTTTTTATTTTCTTGATCTGATCATCAGCCTACATTTTTTAAATATTTTTTTGAAAGCAATTGAAAGTAATACAATTTTTATAAGCTATTTGGCAAATTATAAGAAACACAATAATTATACATTGCTTAAGCAATCTCACTAATGATAGATTTATCATTAGAGAGATAAATTTAAATTAATACAGTCTAATTTGAATCTGTTGGTTAATTTCTTTTGAGAAGGGAAGTTAATAATTCGTTAGGATAATGGTCAATCTTCGAAATATGTTAATGGCATCTGCTCTTGATAAAATATCTGCCTACATAAAGTCTTAAATAGTTCATGAAGTGCAAGAAAATCTTAGGTCCACGTTCATTGATGCAGTTATTTAACTTAGAATAATTAGGAATTCCTTTTCGTAAGTCCTATGAATTTGATAACATTACTTTTTTCTTTAGTTATTAGGACCTTTAGTCGGCCTGTTTTGATACTTTGATGGAAATATCTGATTGAAGTTTATTATGCAATCTTTTTATTATGTAATATCAATCGTTGTTCGGCCCTCATTACTGTTTTGTATTGTATACTGAAAAATCAAAAGATACACGAAGCGGTACAATTAAAAGCTATTAGCAGTAGATAATCAATTTTTACAAAATTGTAATCGTGTAATATATATATACTCCTATCTCCGGTTTTACACAAAAGATTGATTTCATAAAAAACCGTGTAATTGGAAAATTTCACGTTTATACGGAAAAACCGTGCTAAACAAAAACCATTATAATAAAACCATTTTGGTCAGTTTTAATATGGTGAATAACAAACACATTGAACGAAAAAGAAATATTAATACATTTAATATCAAACACGTTTAATAAATTACAAAAATATTAATTTATTTCAATAATAAAACAAATATAAGAAACATATTTTAAAGACCGTTCAAAATTTCAATTTTAGTTTGTAAAGATATAATCTTTCTTTTACTCTAGTTTTCTTATTTTTATCTTTTACCATTGTCGATCTATAAATTTTGTTTATAAATTGTAGATTCTGTAATAGATTTACGCTATAAATTGTATATAAATTAAAAACAAAGGTTAGAAAAATTAATTTTTATGCACACATAAAATTAGTTCTGATCATAGAACAGGAAGTTTCCATCTTATCTACATATTTCCATCATAGGTACAGACTACTAACAATAAGAATTTGTATCTGTTATATACATT
Organism: Ctenocephalides felis; assembly: GCF_003426905.1. Classification (NCBI taxonomy): domain Eukaryota; kingdom Metazoa; phylum Arthropoda; class Insecta; order Siphonaptera; family Pulicidae; genus Ctenocephalides; species Ctenocephalides felis. The sequence goes on along the minus strand of NW_020538040.1, from coordinate 61,831,812 downwards.
TTTAAGTGTTGTATTTCGACAGTAAAACGATTAAAGTATTATTGTAGATCTAAGAGAATTATATTTGTTATTATTTATAATTTCGTGTAAATGCAAAATTAATAAATTTCATTAAAAAAATATTTTCAAAAACCGCGTGGGACCGAAATGAGTACCGTAATTATAAGCTTATAATATGCATATTATAAACAAAACATTTGTTTAAACATTTTTTGACATTAAACAATTGTGACTTTCAAGTCTTAGCGTCCAATAATGTTGGCACTTCCGTGTTTGCAAATGTTGTTTCAGGTTGAAAAACCTAGCAAAGGTAATAATATTGGTTGCCTTGACAACGTTATAGAATAAAGGTTTGTGCGTGGTCTCACGAAAAAGAGCCATAATTATTTGGTAAAATGTCTAAAAAGTTGAAATGTGACTTGAATAACCATAGCTGGTTAACATAAATATTATAAAGATTTACATCAAATGTATAATATATTACATAAAACACGGTTCTATGAACTCAAATTAATATTTGTTTAATAGTGGATATATTGACATTGTTTTCAATCCGTGTAGTTTCAATAGCCTAGTTAACATTGAATTTTGCCATTGCTAACTGCACCGATGTCGGACACCATTTGAATGATGGGCAACAGGCTGATAAATCCGAGCGAAGTCGACTTAAAATATCACTTGCAAGTCGCTACTAATTAATGATATGGGGTTAATGAAGACGCCACGGATTCACTTATTTTAAGAGGAGAGACATGTCACTGAATTCATAAGAAAACTTGGCACACGATATTGTTATTCCAAAGAGCACGCCCGGTGCGTTTTAAAGCTTTGTTCATACCAATTTAAAGTTGTACATCTTGCATTCTCGGAACTTCACACAAATTCCACGTCATTTAGTCGAGAAATCAATATGGACCGTATTATTGTTTCAAACGATTGCGATTGTGACAAGTTGAGATAGGTCTTCATGCACGAATATAATGCTGTGTGCATTGGTCGATATCCGACCACATAGCTTCTATTCAAGTGTGAGAAAAATCGTATGCAAATAAGAATACTTCTTATTGAATTTTGTCATCCATCTGAATGTGAAAAGAGTGACTTAATCTATAACTGAGGTGGGCCATAATTGATGTTTAATTTGAAATGTAAATAATATTAGATTATTCTTTTAAAGTGAGAGGTAAAACAAGGAACTCTAATTACATTTAATATAGAAGGTAGTCAAGTATAAGTAGAATGGTTTGCAAATAATGATATTTTATTGCATTCATCCATCTAAATGTGATTTAGATCGCCCGCATTTTTCGCATTTATTCCAATCAAGGTAGCGCCGGTCCTGTATATATAAACACACACACACCCACACACACACATATATATATATATATATATATATATATAATATATAAATATATATATATATATATATATATATATTATTAATAAACTATCATTATTTATAATATGTCTGTTACCGTTTTCAAAATATTAGCTAAATCTTTCAATTGAATTTTTTTTAAGCGTGAGTAATTTTCATTAATTATTTTTCAATACACATGAAGTGTTAAATTTTGTTTTCTCCGGGAATACTATTTTTTAGCTAAATAGGTAAAGATTTAATCATTGTATTTTTTTTTATTAACTTCCCGTAGGGTAAGTTATAGTAATCGCAAAAAAATCGAAAATGAAAATTTTTGTATATCTTTACGTTTCAGAGGTTTCTGAATATTTTGGCTTACCTTAGAAAAAATGGATGTATGTGTGTGTGTGTGCGTGTTTTTGGATACGAATTTTCGTCGACGATTTCGGGAACACGGATGAAGCGATTTGAATAATTCAAAAAACATTCGATTCGTATTGATAAGGAGACGTGCTGATTAGTTTTTGGCGAAGGCAGGTCTAGCCGTTCCGAAGATATGGGGCAAAAAGTGCCAAAAACGGTAACTCAATTTTTAAGAGAACGGAGCGTCCGATTTGAATAATTCAAAAAACATTTTACTTGTATTAACAAGATGAAGAACTGATCAAATTTTCATAAGGGGCAGGTCTAGCGGTTTCGGAGATCTAGTGAAAAAAGTAAAAAAATATGCCATCTGGCGGTCAAAAATGAACATTAGACATATAGCTTAAAACATCTCATTGTATCTTGATTGATTTTTATAAGGAAATAAAAAATAATAATTTATATTACGATAAAATTTTGATCCAGAATATGTGTATATTTACATATGCATTAAATGTTTGAAAAAGCAATTAAATTGCTATATAAATGAAAGGGCACAATAAGGGTCTTTCAGAGAAAATAGATTAGAATTACTATACTCATTCTGTCGAAATGGGTTTCATTGATACAAATCAATCACGACTTGTACAGTGCTGTAATCCCTGTCGAAAAAATGATATCATCCGAAGAACGAGTAAATTTTATTGCGTACCGAAAACCCTTACTTAACGCGAAACCCCTTGGCGAGGCGTACAACAGGGGTAGTCTGTCTGTCTAACTCCTATGCGCAATTCATTCACGAAATATCGGAGCTTTGGAAGGTTCAATTCTCTAATCTTACGAAATTATTTTTGGAATTCTGTTAATTATGTCAATAAGATTGACGACAATTAAAATTAAAATGTATTGTTTTTATATGCAATGAGTACAAAAATTCATTTGATTATAATATATGCCATAATGTATTTAATTTTTTTATAGCGTTTGTCTTTTCAAGATTTTCTTATCATTTTGGCAAAGGGTAGGGCGAGACGCAAAGGTACAATTTGACTTAGAGCAATTATATTGTGAAAGTCGAATCAATTATATCAAAATAAATAACATATATAAAAAACAATTATCTGACTATTAAACTACTATCCCAGCTAATTCATCATTGTACAAATGTGTTTTTTTGCAGTTTTCAACAATTTGTCAACTTATTTTTTTACCCTATAGGCAGGGTAAAATGGGGCAAACAGATGCAATGCCTCATTTTTAATTTTGAAGGAATTTTACGAAATAATAGCTACATTTTTCAACCAATGTCAAATTTTATGGTTTTATTTGTTACAGAGACAACATTGTATATAACCATAATCTAGTATTTTTTCAGAAATAATGATCATCATCGTTGGAATTAATATTCAACTTATCTTTCGTAAAATTGCTGTTATAAACTTAATTTACTTTCATATTTACCATTTTTTATTGTTAACACATTTGCCAGGGTAAAGGTTCAGTTGGCCTTTTCACCCCACCCACATGCAATCTTTTATGAAGGTTATATAAAAAAACTGTTGAATCTTTCTTAAAAATAATAATACATGGTTGTTTATACTTTTTTGCCTCTACTTTCAAATAAATTCTGAACTTCACTTGTTTTTGAGGTATAGGTAGTAGACTTTTTTACCCGCGGACCTTTGAGCCTCGTTCAACCCTAAATTCAAAATGAATATTTGTGATTGGATGAGAGTTTCTAACACATATGTATGTATGTAAGTATGTATGCAATAATGAAATGGCAATCAGAAAAATTATATGTATAAGCGGCATTTGCGGTGATTTTTAGAACATTTTTTTTTATAAATTTTCTTCATTCTTCTTAAACTTCATTTTCTTGCCAATAAATATGTAACATTCAACTTCAGGGTTTATATTATCATAGTATAAAATCTTCCGAAGAGAATGCTAAAAAAAATTTTGAACGTTGAAGTATTGTAACGAAAATAGCGAATATTTCTATTGCTCATTTAAATTATCTATAAAAATGCACCTTTTACTGAAATTTTTCGCATACATGGGTAAAATATATATGGTACTAAAAGGGTTAATGAATTTTTAGTTTTTGTACAAACTCCACAGGCTTTCAAAATACATTTCTTCATTTTAATCGGAAGATTTTACCCTTTTCAGTAAACCATCAATTTGCTTTTCTTCTTACTTATTGTTAGTGTTTCATGCCAATATTCAAACAATTCCATAACTTCCATATAAAATGGGCACTGAAGAAACGATATTTAATAACGGACTAAATAAGTTTTGCACGATCAATGTATGGTTTTCAAATTTAACCTGTTATTCATTGATGCTGCAAAAATATTAAGCATTTCGTTCATTTGCGAAACAAATTTGATTAAATAGATTATTTAACTTATCTTGAGACAAAATGCGGCTTACTCCTAGTGGTATTTTTTTTAATAAGAATTTTATAGAAAAGTAAATTATCGACATATTAATCAGCTGTTACTATTTATAAATTTATCATTTTGATAAAAGTAAAAACTTAATTGTACATCAAGGACAATAACAAGTGGTTGGCCGCATCGTAAGGACTTCCCATGTTTGAGTCATGTATGTGTTGCATTTTATATTCACATGAATACAAAAATATCGTGATTATTCGCCATCAATCAGAAGGTAATGACCAGGGATTGTGACCTGTCGCATACTGATAGATTTACACGTAACCATCGCGAACAACTCCACATTAATATTGTAATAGGATAGATTAGTCGTCACAAATCAAGTACTCGTATTATCATATTGATGTTGATGTAGATTTTTCAAATAATTGATGTTATGCCACCATGCTCTTTGACATAAACAAGTGTTATTTATCTAACTATACAATATTTTATGTTTTAACCCTTTCCACTCGGATGCCCTGAATTGGAAATACGAATTCCAGTTTTCACGTCTTTTTCGTAACTCCGCAATCATAGGTTTTGTTTCTTAATAAAAATATTGAACATGAATTTTTCCCGAGAGAAACGATTCTAACTGGAACAATATTGACTAAATAAGTTTTAAGAAGATTTTGAATATTCACCCCGATAATGTGTAACATTAATCATATTTGGTACGTTTTCGGGGCATTTCAATAAGCATATAACGATTAGAGCGCACGTATGTATACAATGTAGCACATACATTCATATAACTTTGGTCGGAACTGAAGTCCGAGTTTTACCATAAAATTTATTAAGCAGGTTTATGTATTTAATAACTAGGGTCAAACTTTGTTTTATTAATTCGAAGTTAGAATATATTCTGACAAATATTTTCGACAGATTGTAGTAAATACTATTTTGCAATATAAGCAATATTTTTAATAGATAGAAATTTTTGGAAACTATGCATTTAGTGAGAACAGATCGTTTCAAGCAACCACATTGCGAAGAAAATTGCGAGGAAACCTGCAAAATGTAGAAATGTTCCTGTTTCTAAGCTAAGTACTCTAGGATAGATGTAATATTTTCATGAATTTTATAATACGTAGTTAAAAATGCCATCATACGAAGCCTCAAATTGTGGATTATATAACCGGTAATTTTCTTTAATTCTAAATTTACGCGCTATTGTAAATCTTTCGTTACAAAAAGTTTTCCTGCTGCTGTACGGGACAACGACACTCGTAGTGATAGAGTTAAAGTTTATTCTAATTGAATAAACACACTATATGTCATACCCAAGTCATTGTGAGATATTATATTAATTTATAAATATAAAAATCTTCAAAATACTCAAATATTTGGCTCCCAAAATGTTTTTTGTACAGATAAACCCCTCGTCTGCAATTAATGCTCAAGTCCCTTAAAGAAGTGTGTTAGGCCCAACTTTATTTTTATTTTAAGAATCAATATCCATATGATCCAAACATACCAAAACAAAATTCTTGAGGCTTTTTCCGATCCACATTACGTGCCTAAATGGCTTATTCATCAAGACGCACATGTTCTTATATAAATTAAGAAACAAGTAAAATAGCATAAAATAATTACACTCCAATGTTATAGCAAATGAACTGTATAGATTACAGGGTACAAATTTAAAAGAATAATTTGTTTATTTAGTTTACTTATTCCATATAAATATTACTAATTTCCCGTAGGGTAAGTTATAGTAATCGCAGAAGTCGAAAATGAAAATTTTATATTTCTTTACGTTTTGGAGTTTTCTGAATATTGTCGCATACCTTAGAAAAAATGGATGTATGGCTATGTGTATGTGCGGATACAAATTTTCGTCGACGATTTTGGGAACACGGTTCAACCGATTTAAATGATTCAAAAACATTCAATTTTTATAGATATTGGACGTGTTGATTAGTTTTTGGCCAAGGCAAGTGTAGACGTTTTGAAGATACGGGGCAAAAGTGCCAAAAGGGTAATTCAGTTTTTGAGAGAACGAAGAATCCCATCTCAATAATTCAAAAAAACATTTTACTTGCATTGACAAAACGAAAAACTGATTAAATTTTTAGGAAGGTAGGTCTGGCTGTTTCGGAGATCGAGTGAAGAAAGTAAAAAAAATCCATTTGACGGTCAAAAATGATCATTAGACATATTGACATCAAATTATTACATATTTTATAAATATTTTAATTATAACAAATTATGCTTACTTTTCTATAGGTTCCGTACCAATGTTAATCCGCTATACTGCGACGTGGCGCCACTCAAACAAAAATTTATAATTTTCAAAGAATTAAAAATAGTTTAAAGTATTTTTAAATTCTAATTTTTGGTACAGGAAGTTCCAGCAACTTTGCTTAAAGCACGATGCCCTGCATCACTAGTTTATGTGTATATGTTGCATTATGCAGTCTGTATGTGTTTTGCGTTTATGTATATAAGTACATGTGTGTATGTCTTGGCATGTATGTATACAATTATGTTTATTTTTGGATTTATATTTATAGTATTAGCTAAAAATATCAGCTAGTATGCTATAACTTTTAATTAGATACCGTTCAGGTATTTAAGTATATATATTTACTACTGGGTAATCTTTTAAATTCTTATTACTTCTAACTACGTTATAAATAAATTAACAGAAATAAACTACACACTTCGAATGTTAACTTCAAAATGTTTATGTTCAATTTTCATATCTACCCCATGAAATATTTATTGACAATTTAATTAAAGTGCATGGTTATAAAATATGAATTGAAAAATATGTTAAATATACATATAGAAAATAATTCGAAATGAATAATTACTAAACTTTTCATTATAAATGCGTACGTCATGTGAGTGTAAATTTTTTATGGCTATATATTTTACTGTATGATGATGGCGTCCGCATTTCATTTTCATTGAATTATTTAAATATGCAACTACATTTATTTGGTTTGATGTATGCAAAAAATATATTTTACGTTATATGTATATATGTATATATATATATATAATTATATATATATATATATATATATATATATAACATAACACGATCCGATGAAAAAATCTTGGGCCGTCGACGTGTTATACATATCATTTAATCGGATTTATTTGCATCTTTTTAATTTATGCATATTATATGCAATAATAACGCATCAAATCGTATTCGAATTCAAACATCACATATCAAATTAGTGACCGCATTTCATTTAATTTATTGGCGGGCTAAGTATCGACAATGAAAATATATTTGTATCGACGTTGTGTCTGTTTTATGTTGATGGATCAAATATGCAGGGACGAAATATTTGCTCATTTGTCTTTATTAATAGCATTATGATTATTGTTACTAAATTTTGAATGTTAATATTGGCAATAAATTAATACGATGCTATTTACGATCCCCTATTATCAGATTGTATGGTTTGTGTATAGTGCATCTGTAAATACACTTATCCCCTGTTTCACACGGTCTCGGTTTACACGTTTTCAATTTTACAAAGTTTTTGAAAATATTTTTTTAACGAAATTTATTAATTTTGCATTTGCACGAAATTATAAATACCAAACTATATGTTGCTTATATATCTCTTGATAAGAGCCTGAAATAATATCTATTATTATTGATTACGGCTTGCTTATGAATAAATAAATAAAATAAAAAAATACATTAACATTTTCATTGTTTTAATGTCGAAATACAACACATACAAAATGTATTTTACAGTTACGAATTATTATTATTAGTAGGCTATGTCCATGATTGAAATATGTAGTGTCAGTGGTATGCAAACCATTGTAACGGTCAGAATACAAACGACGTAGATTTTTAGTGAATCATTCGTACAACATTGTATGCTCGAGATATTCTTGACAAGCCACATTGAAGCAGTTTCGTTGTTCAAGTTATATGTGAAGTGCACAAGTAATCATGAAATAAATAAATACATCAATGTTGATCAGCCTCCACAGATTGGTAACAGCTTTGTCTAGCAGTAGAAAGAACCTTCATTTTGGCACCGTCTCTGGATGGGCTACAACATTCTTTTATTGGCAGCGGTGATCCAACAATAGATAAGATACGAACTCCCTATTTTATGATCAAAACTAAATTTGATGTGTGTATAAGTTAGTTTGTTTGCGATATCAAAACGAAGAGCATAATTATTTTTCAACTTTGTTTTTAATTAGTATTTATATATAATAGATGGCGTAAATTTATTCAAAGTGAGCAAATAACATCTTTAATATATAAAAAAAACAAAGTTCGACTATGGCAAAAGATGAAAATAAAAAACTAGAGACTGAAAAAAAAATGTTATCTGAGCAATATTTAAAATAGTTCTTTTTTGTATTTGTTTTATTATTGATATAAATTAATATTCTTCTAATTCATTTAATATATTTGATATTAAATATATTAGTATTTATTTTTTGTTCAATGTATTTGTTATTCATCATATTACAAACCGAAAAAATGGCTTTTTTATGTTGATTTTGGTTTAGCACTTAGAAGAGCGAATTTTTTGAGTTACACGGACATAATTATCATTTTTTACACTTCATTTAGTTTTGAAAATGTTTTTGACTTATTGATATAAAAGCTACATTTGGACTATTGGACAAATACGCATATCTTTTATGCTTTAATGTGATTTTTGTGAATTATTCTGGGTGCATGCATTAAAAAATTTTTACGTACTTAATTAGTATATCTTATATTAGAAAATAAACTGGTAACTAGAAGAATGTTATGATTGCTGGTATATTTCGATAATAAAAATATTGTCTTAGATTTTTCAAGGAGGGTAATTCGTTTCTCTCTACAAATTGAAGGAAACACTGATCGTGGAAATGACGGTTCTAAATCCGGATCGAGGATTTAGGCGTAGTTGAAAGAAGTATAAAGTGGGTTTAGGAATTTAAGGAAAAAAGTGCAAGTGGTCATTTGACGACCAAAATTGCGCATTTAAAGTATGCTCATTCTTATGTTTTTAATGAAGATCTTAAATTATTCCGAATCTGTAATTATGCGGATGAGGTATTTTTGCAAAACTAATATATTTGGGCAATTTATTGTTCATCGTAACCATTTTAATCAAATGAATGTACTAAATTTGTGTTCAGGCCAGCGATATTCTAATATTTTTTAGCAGAATTTTGACCATTGTTTTTTCTTCTTTAATAAACAAGAGCAAAAATTCTGATTTAAATTATTATTACGGGAAGGTATGGTTGAGGAAAAATCTACAGAAATCTCAAGAGAGAAGCTAATGATTGTTCACTTATAGTTCTGATTTTTTTTATTAGAAAGCAAAAACAAAACAGCGTTTGTCTTATTCTAGTTTTGATATACCTTCATTGAAAAATAACCGAATGGCTTTTATTTAAATTGTGATTGTGATTGGTAAGGCTAATTCTCTGATCTTGAGCCACGTATTTCCCATTAAATCAAATTGCATATGAAAACGTTGTTTTTTTATTCATTGCTTTCTTCTGAAATTTCTTTATTTTTGTAATAATTTTTTTTGTACAACTACAAAATTAACAAAGGGCAATATTACCAGGTTTTTCTCTAGTTTATTGAACTGTGTTCAACAAGGACGGAAAAAGTTGCACTTAACTAATTATTAAAACTAGTGGTGTATGGCATCGCGCCTTAAGGCAAATTTGCTGGAACCCGCACCAAAAATTATTTTTTTTAAAACTTAAAAAAAATCATGTTTTTAAGAAATTTAAAATTTTTGAAAACAATTGACTTTTTTGGATGTTAATAGTGAAATACATAAAATGTAGTCATCAAATGAATGATTTTGAATATTTTGTCATTAATGAGGATTTGCTAAAATATTTATACTGATTTTGCATGATTATTTAGAATAAATGTTATGGTAAATATGAAATTTCATCAAATGAAGTAACTGAATGAATCATCATTTGTCATCAACAGTATTAATGAGTTCATTTTGGTTTGGAATTAACAATTAGTACTAGCTTTAATTGTATAAACACTTTATGTATAGAGATCAAACAACGCATTCAAAATACCAAGCTTAAAATATTAATATGCAATTTATATATGATGAAATATGTTTAATTATTAAATATTTGATATCATTAGCAGTATTAACTCATATGATGGTAGTTACATTTTATAAAAACTGCTCATAAATTTTGCCAGTATGTTTTGCGAAGAGCGTAGTTTGTACGTAGTTGCCTTCATATATATATTTGCTATACTCGTTTTAATTTTTTGATTTTGATAATCATTCTTTTGTTTTCATTAAATTGAAAATCTAAAGATTCTACCAGATTTTAAATAATTACCCACCTTTCCTACTCTGGATTATAACGAATATTTCAAGACTAAAACTGGCCAAATCGGCTCAGCCGTTCGCATACCTAACATTAATATATATATATATATATATATATATATATATATATATAACTGTTACTTACTATCGGATATAAATTTTCATTGATTCCATTATTAATTGGACTCAAACGTAGTTGCCACATGCGAAGTAGTCGAATAATCCGGTACGCCGCTATCCAGTTAGTCCTTGATCACTATGTTCCCGGTGGTAGCGCGATTTAGTTATTAGAGTTGATATATACACACAGACAAAATACTTAGTGGAATTTACCTTCAGATTAACTTAACCTGCGTCACATTTCATTAAGGAATCGATCAAATAGCGGCTTCCCCAAGGCATATTCTATAATCCCGTTTGCAAACACTATAGTCAGTTTTCAACCTATGCTAAAATTTACTCCATATTGCCGTTGTGAGGTCGTAGTTAAATTAGTCTGCCTCAATTATTATTATTATTATTTTTCTCAACAAACATTGTCCTAAGAAACCGTTACCAGAAATTCCCTGGAGTGGTTAGGGAAATTTTTGTGGAAAATTAATTGTTCAAGAAAAAGTTACTTACATGACAAATGGTTCCACTATTTGTTCCTTGACTTCATAAATAATTCTGTATTGGATGAAAATGTAGTACTAAATCAAGAAGTACTATGCAGTAAAACAATATTGATTAATAAATTTTTATTTGTATTTGTAAGAGTTAAGCATTAATCATAACCTTAAGCGTTGATCATATGATACATTTAATATATTTAAAATTCGACAGCATAGTTCCCAAAATTTGCGGGTCCATAACTGTGCCGACGTATGAGAATGATATTTGATTGACTGTTGGTTGTCTGATTATCACATAATGACTGCTTTTTTCTGAAATTTATTACACCGATAACCAGTGGCGGCGCTAGACCATTCGTGGGCGTCGGCGAAATTCGTTTGCGAGGCCCCCCTTTTTTGGCAGTTGCAAGTTGACTAGTGGTACATGGCATCGTGCCTAAAGGCAAATTGCTGAAACTTTTCGTGCCGTAATTTAAATTTTTGAAAAGCTTTAAAAAAATTTGAAAAGTGAAAGAAATTGACTTTTTTTAATTTGAAATATTTTGTTGAAAATTTCGAACTTTTTTCATAGCAATTACGTTGTTTTAGCTGCTTAGAGACGAAATATCGAAGCGCGTAAACGCCGCGTTGCAGTCTAATTTAACTCACTATTAATTAAAATCTTTATAAAATATCTGATCATTTGATGTGCATATGCCAAATGGCTTTTGTTGTGCTTTTTTACTGGATTTCCAAAACCGCTAGACCTGCCTTCCTAAAAATGTAATCAGTTTAGCACTTTTTGCCCCGTATCTTCAAAACGGCTTATCCTGCCTTTGCCAAAAAACAATCAGCACGTCTTCTTACCTTCGATACATGTCAAATGTTTTCTGAATTTTTCAAATTGGTTGGTCCATGTTCGCGAAATCGTCGACGAAAATTTGCCAAAATGTTCAGAAATCTTTGAAGATATATAAAAATTTTTGTTTTAGATTTTTTTGCGAGTACTATAACTGTATATAAGATTTATTTTTAATTGAAATAGACAAAAATTACACAAGTTAAAATAAACAAACTCTTCGGCAGAAATGGTTTGTTCTCCAGCTATTAGAAAAGGACTAAAATTAAATAATTATCGCGAAAAGGTTTTCTTTTGCCCAACCATTTGATTAGCAAATTTTATGTTTTTTCGATCATTATGAATAAAAAATGTTTGGAAATCACCGACTTAATAACTAATTAGACAAAATTTTGCAATCTGCAAGTGATTAATTAGATTTAAAAAATCTATGTTCATACTAATTTGAGTGCACAAATCCGCACATCACATAGTAGGTGCACATGGTCTAAAAGCTCGTCCCATTATTCTAAAATTTAATGAGTTTTTATAATTAATCATTTATCGTAGTTCCATAAAATTTATGTTAGATAAGACTAACAGGTTTTTTTTGAAAAAAGATTTTTACAATAAATTACGAAGAAACTGTGCGGTCGATCTTGACGAAAAACAATTCAGCACGATCGCCAACTGAAAACTTTCGATGAGTTTTTGAATTTTTAAAATTGGTTCAGAAATGTCAAAATGTCGTTTTTTTAAGACGCTTTAATTTTTTGTTGACGATATCAGAGCGGATCAACCGATTTAAAGGATTTAAAAAACATTCGATTCGTGTTGATAAATTGTCAAAGGCAGGTTCAGCGGTTTCGGAGATACAAAAAAAGTTTAAAAGGTTATCAATTTTATTTGAAAGAACTGATCATCCCAATAGAATGTTTAAAAAAATATATTGCTTGTGTTGACGGTGTGAAATAATGATTAGTTTCAAATTAACAGTTTTTGTTATTATCTCATTGTTATTTCTCATTGATCAATTTTTATTGATCATTGATTACTTTTATTCCTCGAATATTTAATTACTGTTTCGATACGTTAAGATTCCCACTCGTATGTATTTCCAAAAAGAACGATGATTTACATTGTGCTCACATAAGAAATACACAAATATAAACAACCAGAAAATTAGCTCGCGCGAAGTTGTTTAGATTTAATAATCTATAGTGTTGACAGACGATATTAGATAATGTCCATAAAAGATAAAAGAGTAAAATGATAGTGCCTGTAAACCACTAAACACCTTTTTTACTCGCACATCCGTATGAAAATTAACTAAATTTTAAATAATTAAAATTTTTCCGGGGCCTCTTGCGAGGCCCCCCCAGGCGCGAGGCCGTCGGCAGCCGCCGACACCGCCGACGCCTAGCGCCGCTACTGCCGATAACTATATTTTTGGCAGCCAAAATAGCTTGCTCGCGTAGCAACGCATGATTCATGAGGCAATATCAACTTGAATTGAGGTATATTGAGGTTAACAACAAATTGCGGATATTATCAGAAAGTGGAATATTTTTCGTATTTTTACGCAATTGAACTTTTATATTACTAATTGTTTTATTAGCAATTGTTTTAGGTAATACAAAGAATTAGATCAGTGCTAATAAGAAGTTAATTTATATACATGGATTCAATTATTGTAGCCTGCAGATTTTTCGTTTCAGCTTGCCGCGACTATATATTAACATTTTTCATATAACGGAAATTATAACATTTGTCGTTCAATATATTTAATATTATTTTATGACGCTACACTCTTTCTGAAACATGTCATCTGTACTTCTGCTTTGAAGTTTTACTTCCATTATAACTCCCATATGTTTTGAGATTTTTACTTTTACTTATATTTTATTTATTTTTACTTTTATTTAATAATTTCTTGTATTTTTTTTATCTAACATCTCTAGAGATAATCTGCAACTGCATAACCTACACATTTTTCTTTATTTATATAATTATTTATTCAGTACTTGTTTTAAAACTATATCTTATATAAAATTTTTCTGTACGGGTGTGTTTGATACTTCTCCTAAACGGCTATTCGGATTTTGATAATTCTTTTTATAGTTTGACAAAGAAAATTTTTAAGATTTAATGAACGATAAAACTATAATAATATTGTAGAAATAAATGGCAAAAATTACAAAAAATACAAAAAACCACTTATCATTATTTGACATTGAAAACATTTGAACTGTCATCTGCTAAAAAGGTCAATTTACTTAAAATTCTAAATTAGCTGAAATTATGAGCCTAGATAATATTAGAAAATAATATACAGAAAAATTGTAATATCTACATTATTATTGCCAAAAAGCAGCTGAGATGTGCCAGAAATTAAAATAATATAAGATACAGTCAACAGTAATGTTGGCAGATGAAATTATATAATTCAGTATAATAAATAACGCAATAAGTCCAAAATTGAATATACATTATTTTTTTAAACTTATGCATGTCGCATTTTGGTTTACTTTACTAAAATCTTCTGCTTATTAAAAAAAATGTTTTTGATAAATTTAAAACATTATCTTTCCTTTTCCGTAAATTAATAAATTTGCGATATTCAGGAACAATGTTTGTGATGGTATATAATGTGTGTGTATATAATATATGAACATATGCGGATGAATGGACTCGCCTCGTTTTCCAGAAAACGGAACTTTTTGTACGGTTCAAAAAACATATAGTTCATTGATTTTTGCTAATGGTAGTTACTGCTAGTTCGGAGTTTCAGAGAGAGAAAAAGCTAAAAGCGGGAATCTTGTGGCCAAAATCAGCATCAACATATAACGTAATACTATATAAAACATAACAATATACATTCTTTTTTTTATAAACGTTTTGGCATTATTTTATAACGATATTAAATGTTGGAGTTAGCATTTAAAATTCAAACAATAAAATATATACTTGAAAACTTAAACACACTTAAATTAACAAAGTGAACTCTAAAAGTAAATTACTTCTTTATCCTTGTTTCTGTGACAGTTGGAAACAAATGTTCTGAAGGTTTCATTTTTGTTCAAATAAACTATTTAATTACAACTGTTATTTTTTGGAATCGGTAACTTTTTTTAATATATCTGTTACATGATGCCTTTTCGTTTCAACAATAAAACATTCAACAACTACAGTACATGCGAACGAAACGAACAGTCTCAAATATTTTAGCAATCTTTTTTCCGGACAAAATACGTCTTTGTGGATTCTTTGTACTTAGGCGACTGTGCCAGAAAGATTTTCCGCTTGTTTTCCGAATGTTTTGTGCGTTAGTGACAACTGAGCAAAACAATCCCAAAAATAAACAAGTGATCATTGTAATTGTACACAGCGTTCTGTTTCTTCAGAATGTTCAGTTTTTGAGTCCGAGTTTTATAAACGTAAGTTATGAACACAAGAAAAATACAATCAGGAACAATATACGAAATATTGTGTTTAACTTAGTTATACTATTCTTATTTTTATAAATAAAATATGTATGTTTAAATTATGATAAATTTCGAAATCAATTTTCACTTGGGAATATAGATCTTAAATATGTTTTCAAGTGAAAATAGCTCTTCGCGGGCATTGCAGCACTAAATTGAATAATAGTCAGCCCTATTAGATACATTCTAATAATAAAGTCATCAAATATGGATGGATTAACCGTTGGATTATCATCTAAAAATACGACGTCAGAAGTTTTAGTCCAACAGCTTATAGGACGTAAGGTTCTGATTGCTGTTAAAATATAAAAACTAGTGGTCCATGGTATCATGCCTTAAGGCTAATTGCTGGAATTTCCCGTACCAAAAATTAAAATTAAAAAAAAAAGTTTTTTTTATAACTTTGAAAAAAATCGATTTTTGAGATTTTTAAAATTTTTGAAAAAAAGAGCTTTTTCCACTTCGAAATATTTTGGGAATTTTAAACTTTTTTTTAAAGTAATAGCGATATGTTAGCTACGTAGAAATGAAATATCGATATGCTTGAGCGCCGCTTCGCAGTATAACGGACAAACATTTGTACGGAACCCATAGAAATGTGAACAAAATATGTTCTTATTATTAAAATATCTTTAAACTAGGTGATAATTTAATATGCATATGTCTACTGATCATTTTTGTCCTCAAATGGCATTTTTTTCACTTCTTTAATTGGATCTCTCAAACCGCTAAACCTGCCTTCCCTTCAAACCAGTTGTTCATTTTGTCAATGCAAATAAAATGTTTTTTGAATCATTCAAATTGGACGCTCCGTTCTCTCAAAAATAGAATTACTATTATTGGCACTACTTGCCCCGTATCTCCGGAACAGCTGAACCTGCTGCTACCAAAAACTAATCAGCATGTCTCCATATCAATAGGAATTGAATGTTTTTTGAATCATTGAAATTGGTTGATCCGTGTTCTCAAAATCGTCGACGAAATATTGTATCCGCACAAAAATACACACGCACACACACACACATATATAACTATTTTTTCTTAGGTATGCTAAAATGTTCAGAAACCTTTGAAACGTAAAGATATATAAAAATTTTCATTTTCGATTTTTTTGCTATTACTCTAACTTACCCTACGAAAAGTTTAAAATTGAAGCAAATTGTATTTGATTCAAATTAAATTTAAACATTATTGAATAATTACGATACACGCAAACCCATGTCGGTTAAATGTTGGTAACATTGGCTAAATACGCAGATCTTAACAACAATACAGTAGTAAATTGATCAAGAATTAATTTTACTACGGAATAAATAAATAATTATTTACCATTGATAGCATTTTCACTCATTAGCTCTGCTGAAATCTGTTATCATATGAATCTATAAAAATTTTCAAGTCAGGTTTCCTCAATGCAACGCATTTTAGATTCAATATATTATTAATTATGTCCACAAATCTATTGATCGACATTTAAGTTTTTTTTATTAGACCTATAAAACTCCACTTTCTCAAATACTACAGCTTCATATTCACCAAAAAATCTATTTTTTCTATTTCTTGATTTTGATTTTAAAAAAAAAAATCAATATTTTAGCAATACTAAAATACTTGATATAAATAAGTAAAGGTCTAAAACTAAATCCCCATACAGAGTTCTTTAACAACAAATTCCGAGCTTTGTTTTATAGAACAAACAAAACGGATAAGTATTCCGCAAATACTATAGAATGAATTATATCAACGTAGATCCACCATCAAATATGTAGCATTATTTCGGCGGTCGTAGAAAAAAAAGGTGTGGGTTGGCCCGAGTGGCAATTACGCTCGGCTCTACGGAGTGATCTGCGCTGAAAGTAGTTTCCATATAAGAGAATGTTTTCTGCTGTCTGATGGCTCTGGTATATATATATATATATATATATATATATATATCGATTGAATTATTCGCAATGAATCGGGTCCGCACGACACCCTTAAAGATTTATACCGGAGTGTATTTATAGTCAGCCGGTGACACCCTGCTCTCCCATAGCCGTTATTGGGACTCTAAGCGCGCGAATTCATCCGACTGGAGAAGAAGCAAACTTTGTATCTCAGAATTATCGAATTGTTTGTTCCTTTCCTGTTCTACAGACTCCCTCTGTTTTATTTTGTTTGTACCGTTTTTATGTAGTACTATTATTCTTAGCTAGTATATTTTTTGTCAGGTATCCGGAAAAGCAATATATTTTAGCACGAACTACGCAAATTATATACTGTGTCCTCACATGAACAGCGACTAAATAAATAAAAGTGCATCTATTCAAAAAGGATGTATGTTATATGTAATAATATTACTAGTAGTGCAGTAAATGGAGAGAAAATATGGGTATAACCGCTGAATTTTTTTTCTTGTGCTCCGATTTGCATGAAATTTTAGAATTAGGATCATCTTACTCTCAAGTTCAAAAGTGAAAACAATTCGGACTCCGCCACCACCCCCGGGGTGGTTGCAACCGTTTAATGAATAAATGGACATTGAGCCATTTTATCGTTTTTAATATTAAAGGATATCATTGTAAAGTATTTTTTATTTAATACATTTATCTTGCAATGAAATCATTTTCGCCCACGTGAAAACTTTCAAACACTTCAAACAACTTCTAAATTGAAAACCAACTTGAAAAAACACACTAAAACATAAACTTTCTGTAATTGTGTATAAAGTAAATAATATTTTATATTCTCTATCCTGTTAGTAATAAATTTTTAACCTTTTTCAAGCCCTTAAAAACAACCTCTTGATGAAAAAATTATTTTGAAATTGAATAAAAATGAAGAATTTTTTTTTACTTGAGGTGCCTGGTATGAGAGATTATGAAAAACAGTTTTCATATAATATATACATTTCATTTGACTATAATATCTATTTCATTAATATAATATCTATATATAATTAAAATATCTTTATATATAACTCTTCAGTCTTTTTTGTCTTCAATTTTCTTATAGTATTTCTTTATTTTTCTTTTAAATTTATCGACATCATTGGTCATCTTAATATCGTTTGGCAATATCGTTTATGTATATTAAATTAAAAATGATTTGAATGTTATTTCGAATTCTCAAAAATAATTACAAAATCCACAATTTTTTCAACTCTTAAAACTACCCTTGAATAAAAACAATTAATATATTTGATTACAAATTGAAAAATTATTTCATGAAATTAAACTCGTATATTTGTTGTTCATGTTTCTACAATTATTGAATTTTTATTTGACTATAGTGATATAAAACTATATTAATTTATTTAATGCGTTAACCTTTTTTGCAAATGCTAACAAATAATGTCTTACTTTACTATAAGAATAAATCGCCTATCTGTACACCGTGTACAAAATTCTGTACCATGAATATAGATAGATTCCATAATCAACATAGTAATATAAAATTTTGTGGTTCAAACAAACAAAAATCAAAATATGTTCATTAAAATTGTATATTAAAAATTATACACAACAATTTTTAGAACGAATTTATTTTCAATAGCTCAATTTATTATGTCTAGTAAATTATTAATTTTAGTGTGTCCGGCATCAGATATAGCCTTGAGCTGATTGTGAGTGAAATTCTATTTCCAATATATTAATTGCTATTTTCAATTGGAACATATTTTTGAAAATGGAAATTACTACAACATAATAATATAAAGTTGTCTGTAGTAAGGGCCTCAAGACTGTATATTGTGGTTACAAGACCGGAAGCATAATCGCTACGCCACGAACTCCCTGAAATATGAATATATTAATTAATTATATATATATATATATATATATATATATATATATTTACTTGCTGTATAAACTATAGTAACTATACAGTTTCTCATTCATTCATGAATGTACGTTTTTGTTAGAAATATTCTAATTCTACTATTCTTTTTTTTCTAATTTTCTATTATATTGTAACATTAAATAGTCATATACTTCTATTTATAAAATATGTACGTGTAATTAATATCCGAGTATAATTAAAACTGATGGTGCATGTCATAGTCTCCTAAGGAAAATTGCTGGAACTGCCCGTACCCGAAATAATAGAGGAATACTAAATGCATATGTATTTATATAAACTCAATAGCAAAGTTAAAATTATTTTAAGTATATAAGTGAGGGATAGAATTTTAGCTGGAATTAAAATAAAAATCCGAATTATTTTTTATATTAAAAAACAATTAAAATTATTCCTTTACAAGCAAAATGTTCTTTGAATCATTCGAATTTGATGCTTCGTTCCCACAAAAACTACAATTTTTTGTACATTCAGCTCCGTATATTTGAAACGCCTTGACCTGTCTTTGCCACTAACTAGTCAGCACTTTTGAGTTAATCAAATCGGATGATCTGTGCGCCCGAAATCGTGGACGAGAAATTGTATCCATACATACATACACACATTCATTTTTTCTATGATATGCAAAAATGTTCATTTTCGATTTTTGGACGATTACTATAACTTTCTCTACGGAAGAAAAATTATATATGAAGCTAAACTATAATTGTAGTTGAAGTTGAAGTAGTTGAAAAGCAACTGCAACTTTAGAAGATTTAATTCACAATATTATTAATCAATCAATGCAGATTATGTTCAAATGTTAATGATTGATTTAACTACTTTGCTCCGAGTGTTTTCTGCATAAGTGACACAACATACTTCAGGATTCTCCTAGCATTATCAATGAAAATATTTAAATTCTCAAAATTACACATTAGTATTTCAATAATATAATTCGGAGGAAAAAATCTTGAAGCTATAGTCGACACAATCGATGTCGTCCATAGACGCCATATAGTTTAAAAATGTTTGAAGCTGCAATTGCTAGAAAATATACTGTAATCAACTAAAGAACCTAATCACAAACTAGATGTTTAATCATTAATTAAGGAAACTGTAAGATGATCTAAAATTTAAAAGACCATATATAAACATTTTTTTTTAAATGTACACTTCAAAAACTAAACACCACTGTTTTATGTAATCAATATGTCTTTAAGTGACTATATTTTTATGCTTTACTCAAACATTCATTAATGTTTTCCTGTTTATATATCATGTGTGTATAATTTTGTTTAATAGCTGTAGGAGTATTTACACTATGTACAGTGATGGTACCGAGTGCTATGCACAGTTTAAATCAAACTTTTGCATTGAGAAGCGATGCGGTCATTTGCTCTCACCCGTAGTATCATATAACAAAACCGAATATGATGCATGTTTTGTTACGCGGAAAAGACGCAAACTTTGCACTTGTCACGCGTAATCCGAAAATATCTTCTCAGAAAATAGTTCAAGTTTGACGAAACTACAATCGGGACGAGATTTTTAATGGGATTATAAAGACCGCGAGTCGTACGTTTATAGCACGCGAGTTTTGTGAGGACAGAATTTTAAACTTGTATAATTACTATGTTTTCTTTTGAGATCGTTATGCAAGTCACCTTTGATGGACGGCGCGCCCGCGAATGGTGGATAGGAATTGGCCGACAGCCAAGAGTATTTAGAAGCATCAACACGCGGGCTAGGTACAAGAAAATAATCCACACAATAAATATAGATGTTCAGTTCGTTTCCTCGTTTAGTCCTCTATGATGTATGACTATGTTTCATACATTAAGTTGTCTTAATTATGACTACCTTCCTCCAATTAGACCACCTTTCGAATGATGGACAGCCGTTTTTATAATATATATGCGTGCACGTTTTATATATAGTATATATATATAATCTAGTATATATATATATATATATATATATATATATATATATATTAGGGTGGTCCTTAACAAGGACATTTTCCAATTTCTTTGCTCTCAAAGGCCTTAATGCTTCCAAATGAATAAAAAATGAATCTTTAATAGTATTAGCTCTTAATATAAACATTTAGATACAGCGCACGCTAATCGAAAGTTTTTTTATTTTTGTTATTAACATACGTCATTAAGTAAATTCTTGCACCATCTGTATAGAATTTGTGAACTCAAATATTATGCCACATAAGAATATTTATAAACCACTTAACCTCTAATTAAATTCTATTCATCATGGAATCAATATTAATTTTGCAGCAAAATATTTATTTAATTGGTGATGTTAAAACTCAAATTATTATCTTGATTCTATGATTAATAAATATTATAAAACAGCACCTTTGTGATGTATCACAAAGTTAAGTTATATTTGCCTGATAACGCAGCAAATACTTTGACAGTTTTTAATACCATTTAATATGCAAAACATCCTTGCCATAACATTGGTCTGTTGTACGGCAGAATTGCTCGGTCAATATAAACCTATACTTTTCGAAAACCCGGGAAAATGTTGCTTTCAGAAGGACACAAGGTGGAAATTTTAGACGAATGGTTATCTAATAGATAAGGAAATCTTAATAAACAATTTTAATTAATTCTCTTAAATTTTTTAATAAGGTTATCTTAATAAACAAATTAATTAAATTCTAAAAATTTTTAGATGCATCCCTTTCATATAGACAAATTACATAATGAAATTCAACAACACAAAATTGCGCGAAAATATCTAATGCAGTATAAAGTAAAATTATGATCAAAGTTAATAGTTATTAATAATCTTATAATTATTGATTTTAACGGTCTCAATTTAGAAGTATACTATTTTTCTGTTTTAAGTTATTTTTCAACCAAATAGATCAAATATTTTTTAAACAAATGTTACTAACATGAATGTAAAATTTTGTAGTTATTTTTGAAACGAATTTCTTAAATTTATTTCTTAATAAAATGATTATCCGCTAAGCCAGAATGAGCTTTGCAGTCCTCACTTTTCAGTATGTTTTTCAAGATATTTACTGTGGAAATAAATACATACATCACTTATAATTGTATGAAGATAATTCATAACACATACCTTATTTACTAAGTTTGAAACCAAATAATCAAAAAATTACCCTTTCCCTATTTGTAAATTTGCTTTCAACAGTGCTTTACTATTTTCGTTTACATAATTTTTTTTTTAATAAAACTCAAGCAATTTCAATTAAATTATCTTTAAAAAATAAGTCAATTCTTACAAAAATATTTAAATACTCTATTACAATTTTTTCTAGATAAAATGTTTATAGAAATTATTGATGTTTTTTATAAAATCTGAAAAACAAAAGAAATATGTAATGAGCGCAAATCGGAAAGATAAAAATGGGTAAAAAACAATGTTTTATTCAAATAAGGATTACAGTTGCATAAATTATAAGTGAAACAATGTTCAAGAATACAAGAACTTATACATTTCTTTTATTCCCTTAAATAGCAATCAAAATATAAGATTCTTAATGTTATAAAACGCTATTGTAAAACGAACAAAAAATATGTTACAATAGGATAAATTATAATGATTTTGATTTTACTCTATAGAGATAACAACATTAAGTTCAAGCTGAACATAATTTTATTGATCGATATTATATAACGGTATCTGATATTTCAATCCTTTAATTATAAGAAAATGTTTTTTTGTTACAAACTTTCCATTCATTTTTGTATAAACTCAATCCTTATGTAATAATGAATAAGTTATTATACAGAGTGGTTCCATTTTTATGCAAAATATTTCACCCGATATCTTTTTCTCGTAGGCATCCTAATACTTGTACAAGTAGATTTCCTACTAATCTGAAATATTTAATTAGTTAGAATTAAATATTTTTTTCTGATTTATTTCAAAATGGTTGAAGCACTCATGAATGCGCACAATGCTGAATGCCATCTAAATTTGTAAAATCTTTTATCCATAGAAAGTACTAAAGCGAAGTAAATGAAAATCCGGTGGAGCAATATCGGCGCGTATTATGGGTGAGGCCTTATCTCATCCCAAATTATTACCCTTTTTTAGAATGTATTTTATTCATTTATCTGCTGAAATTACTTATGGGCCTAAGTTGATTAATCTGTTCGATTATTTCTCTATTCTATTACGGATTTTCTTTGAATTGCGTTCTGTATTCGTTGCTAGACGGTTGTTACTCATAGTTCGTAATTGGTAAAAAGGATCATATATAATCTTGGATAATTGCTTCATTTTGAATTTGTGTAAGTTTAATGCAGTGGAATAATCCAATTAAACATGCTATTATAACATTATAATGTTTTGTTGCGATTTTGATATTCACAATGCGCTGTTGGATACTTAAAAGTTCCATAAGTATGAAGCAATTACCAAGTAGGTACATCATGTTTATGAGAAATTAGTTGTTATAGTGTTAAAGTTTTGTATCTTATAATCATTTCGAAATAAATTAATACTAAGCTCTTCTTAAAGTACCAAAGCCGATATGTGAAATTTTCAGTGCTATTTTCTTGTAAAAGGGGATGATGCGGCAAAGCATTGCTATGCTAATTCTATATAATGACTTCATTATCCATATTATAATAGATTTTGTTCATATTTGAGTAGCAATTAAAATTATATTCTATGAGTTGTTTTGATACAAGTTTTCAACTTAATGTTATTATAAGGAAACTCAGTTTCTTCACTTAAATGTTCTTATGTGATCATTTATTTCTAGTAGTGACGTATATATTGCAGCAACGCCCTGAAAGCCTATTTTTACTTGAAATCGTGTTAAAAAAAACAAAGTTTGATATTTCATAATTGTAGTATATTAATTCATTGGTAGTTATTATAATTTTATATTGATAATCCATTATTTATTGGGTTAAACTACTGAACGTAGTGTCATTCAAGTAACTAACTATAGTTACTTAATTTTCATTTTTTATAAATATGTTTAAGTATTTCAGGGCAAACTTTCAGCAAACAAAGTGCGAGGTACTCAAGAAATATTTGTTTTAGTTATGAAAGAATTCACAGGACGAATATAAACGGCGATGAATAAGGCACTTATGAAAGCGTTTAGAGACCGCTTAGCAATCGAAAAGGCTTCTAAGAAACCAATCGACTTCGAAATTTCGTTTCAATGAAAAGCGAAATTCTTAAAAGCACAACGTCTTCTGAACGAACCTCCGAATATTTTATTTTCTCAATATCAACTACAATCAAAGTTACACAAACGATAAATATGAAAAATATTATAAACACAAGTTTGATTGTGAATCGTTTTAACAATTGACACGAAGATCATATACACTTATTGCTTTTATTTAGCTTTGACTATTTTTTTCACTGTTTTTCAAGCAAAATTCAAGTTTTTTTATTCAAATACTGACACTATTCACAATGTCATAAATTTATTCAAATAACTTAGTTTAAGTAAATTGAATGGACAGTAAAATATTATACTTATTATATTTAATTTGAACCTGAGATGTTACTCGGTTGAGCTCTAGGAAATATTTATTCAACCCTTTCTAGTCTCAGTAACTATAAGCTACTGTAATATACTCTAAAGATTTATTAGAACTTTAGTCGGAATTAAAAATAAAATCTGAATTATTTTCGACATACAAAAAAAAAAAAAAAATTGAAGTAATTTTTTTCCCAAAAGTAATTATTTCGTCAACATAAGCAGAAAGTATTTTAAATCATTTAAATCGGATGCTTATTTCTCTCAAAAACTGCTTTTTTGTGCATTTAGCTCTGTATCTTTTAAATGACTGGGCCTGCCTTTGCCAAAAACTAATCACCACTTTTCCCAATCATTACAAATTGAATGTTTTTTTAGATAATTCCGTTCCCTCAAAAACTCGATTTCTATTTTCTGCACTTTTTGTTTCGTATCTCCGTACAGATTAGACATGCCTTTGCCAAAAACTAGTCACCACATCTCCCTATCAATAAGAATCGAATGTTTTTTGAACCATTCAATCGGTTGATCTGCGCGCCCGAAAACGTGGACGATAAAATGCGGACACACAAAACACACACACACTAAGTTTTTTTGTGAGGTATGCCAAAATGTTCAGAAACCTTTAAAACTTGAAGATATACAAAAATTAACTACTACTATATATAACTACCCTACGAGAAGTTAAAAATTCTGTTTAAATATTTTTTTTGGGTATTAATGAATTACATATGTGACTTTCAAGTTACAGCGGCCAATAAAGTTTGCACTTCTGCATATAAATGTTATTTCAGGTTGAAAAGACTGCCAAAAATCATGAATATTGATATTGATTGTCCTGACAAAATTATAGATTAAGATTTATGCGCCGTCTTACGATAAAAGCCATAATTATTTGGTAAAATATCGAAGAATTTGGAATGTGATCTGAAAGTTTACGCGGGTCCTTAGAGGATTTATTCTTGGCACAAATGAACCAAAACCTAACTTATAACGAATATTGTTAATAGATTGCAATAGAGTTACTCAACATTAACTTACCTGTTCTAGTTTTAGAAATAGTAACTTAATGTAAATAATAATAGTTCTGCAATATGCTAGCGTAGGGATTTATTCTTACAAATGCATGTATGTTTCGCAATATGCATATTTATTACAAGCTAACCAGGTTTACCTGAATATGTAGCAAACGACGTCATCTAGATGTAGATTTGTAATTCAATAGCAACTACAGTTCTACCAGCCGCCAGGTTTGCTTTCGCTGGTTGGGCACTGAATGTGACATTTGGCGCATTTCGCCTTTTAGGCAACGATTTCGTTAACAAACCGCTTTGGGGGTTTGGAATCTTTGTCACGCTGAATTAATAAAGAACTAACGCGAGTTTTATTAAGGATTTTTAAATGCATGAGCTGCTAATGATGCATGGCATCGTGCCTTCAGGTAAATTACTGGAACTTCCGGTACCAAAAATTTAATTTTTTTTTACAAAAAGATTCAATTTTTTTTTAGAACTCTGGAAAAAATTGATTTTTGAGATTTTCAAAATATAATAAAATAATCAACTTTTTTGAAAAATCTTTGATTTTTTTTGTACTTCGAAATATTTTGGAAATTTTGAACTTTTTTTAAAGCAATCGCGATACGTTAGCTGCGTAGAAACGAAATAACGAAGCGCGTGGGCGTTGCGTCGCATTATAACGGATAAACATTGGTACGGAACCCCTACAAAAGTGAACAATATTTGTTATTATTATTAAAATATCTATAAAATATGTGATAATTTGAAGTGAATATGTCTAATAATAATTTTTGTCCGCCAAATGGCATTTTTTTATTTGATCTTCGAAACCGCTAGATCTGCGTTCCCAAAAAATTAATCAGTTCTTCAATTCGTCACACATCCATTTTTGCTAAGGTATGTCAATATGTTCAGAAACCTTTAAAACGTAAAGATATATAAAAAAATTCGTTTTTTGAGATCACTATAACTTACCATACGGTTAATAAGTGTTTAGTTTTCTGTAAACTGTAAACATCACAGTTTTATCATAATTTGCTTCTGGTGCAGCTCTATCTAACAAGAATTAAAGCCCATACAAGTTGGCCTCAGGCACTTCTCTTGTTTGCGAAATAATTTTGTAATTATTACTTGACTATTAATTTAGAAACTAAGTAATTGCAGGTTTTTGTAAGTAAATCAGGCATTTTTTATGGAACTAAATAACTTTATTTTGTAATGTATTGTTCATTTTGATCAATGACTTTTTGTCATCTTTCAAGTAGAATCAGCAATTCTTTTTCATAAAGTTTTCGGTTAAAAAGCATAAAAACTATATTTATACAATTTGACACCATCGTAATCAGTCAAAGATAATCTAAAGATCGAAATAAAAAGTAATCAGAAGGTGCGAGATCAGGACTGTATGGTAGATATGGGAAAACATCCCAACCACTATTTTTTAGAAAGGCCAAAGATATGTGATGTCAATAACGGAATAAATCACCGTTTCGATTTGCCAATTCAGACAACTTTTTTTAAAACTGCACTGTTTAATTTTGTTAGTTATTTAATCAGAATTGATCATATTCGGTTGGCAATAACATTCAAATTAGACAAATTCCTTTTAATCAACTTCAGCTGGGTGACCAAAGTGTTTTTCACCCTTAAGTGAAAAATTACCAGAACAAAATATGGGAAGCCAATTTTGATACCAGCGTTTTTTTAAGGCTTTGCTACCATAAACAGCTCACAACTTTTTGTGAGCTTCAAATGCCCCTTTACTTTTGCAGCAATAAAAAAGCAAAAAAATACAAATGTTTTTTATGTGATTTTCCATCTTTCAATTGCCAAACGAAAACAACGCAATAGATAACAAAAACTCTTCATTTACCGATGGGCATCTAAATTACCTACTGTCCATTAACAGAAGGTATTTTACATTTGGACCACATCAGCAAACCTAATTAATCAATTGAAACCATCTGAGCTGTAAACCGCACTCACTTAGTTTCCAACCTAATAAATTATAATTTCGTTTTTTAAAATTTTACATTTTTAATAGCATCAAGTATTAGAGAGTGGCGGGCATAGCTTATCAGTAGCATATCCGACTCACACTACATAGATCGTCGGATCGAATCCTGTCATTGGCATAGATATTAAAAAATATAGTTAATTTGAAATTAAAATATAATTTTAATTGTTAAGTTGACAAAACAATCAAAATTGAAAAAATAAGTTTCAAAGGGGAAAAATGGATAGAATAGGATATAAATATAGAATATATTAAGATAATGTAGAATATATATATATATGGAAATTGTGTAGAATATAAAAATGAAAAATGTTGTAAGTGGCTAAATGTTCTTACAGTGAGCGGGGCCAATAAAAATAAATAAATAAAATAATAGTATTTGATAACACCCTTAGTGTAAGTGCAATTTTCATAAGCCAATAATAGCATAACTATTAGCGACTTCGACTGGCACTAGTAAGTTTTATATTCTCTGCAGATAAGCGAAAACACAATGGAGAATAAAATAAGTTTCCAGTTTTGATTTATAAACTATATCTGTAAATATCTTATAAGAATATCAAAAATGTAGTTTTACTTTTTCTAAAAGAAATGCGCTAACGCCCCGTATAAATTGTAGAAAGTTACGTGTTAAAGTTCCGTGTGTGCGATTCAACTCGGCTCGTCTGCTGAGATTTCGTATGCGAGATATATGCAAAATGAGGACGAGTTCTGTGAAAAGCGTTCGCATGATATCACCGAGAATTCTCATTCTCAGGTGTGGTTCTCAGGTGTCGCTATTTAATATCGTTTTTTACTACCCTCTCCGTTACTTTTTGTAACTATTCTGCGCGGCACGGCGTGTCATATATAAGGACAGATGTATATCAAGTTAAGTTTTTTCTTTTATGAGTAATTTAAGGGATTAGTAGATATAAGATGATAAAACGTCGCATTGTGGATTCGCGTTAATGCTAATATACTTTGGATGAAGTTTTTGCATTAATTAATTTTTTATGGACTAAACTATACTTATTTGACATTTCAATTGACTGGGATTTTTATTAACTTCACGTAAGGTAAGATACAGTAATCGCAAAAAATCTAAAATGAAAATTTTAATATATCTTTCCGTTTCAAAACCTTCTGAACATTTTTCATACATTAGAAATAATGGATGTATGTGTGTATATGTTTGTATGTGTATTTGTATAGTATGGATCAATCGACTTGAGTTATTAAAAAAAACATTCGATTCTTTTTAATAAGGAGACGTGCTGATGACTTTTGGTCCAAGGCAGGTCCAACCATTACGTAGATACGGGGAAAAAAGTTAAAAAAATGGTAATTTAGTTTTTGTAATTCAAAACAGACTAGGTACAAAAACATTTCATTTGTATTAACAAAATGCAAAAATGATTAAATTTTTGGGAAGGCAGATCCAGCCGTTTCGGAGATTTCGAAAACGTTTATGCGCTTTGTTATTTCGTCTCTACGTAGCTAACGTAGCTGCAATTACTTAAAAATAAGTTTAAAATTATCCAAAAAATTCAAAATACAAAAATATATTGCAAGTTTTTTAAAAAAGTAAAATATTTGCAAAAAAATCAAAGTTCTCATTTCCAAATATTTTTTTTCAATGTTTTCAAAAATTTTAAATCTTTATTACAAATTAAAATTTTCGGTACGGGGAGTTTTAGTAGTTTCCCTTAAGGCACGACGCCATGCTTCATTAATTTTCTTATTGACTACATAAATTACATATTTGCAGAAACTGAAAGATTTATTTTTCAAGTTTTTCTTTACATCATCTTTCAACTGCTTGCTGCAACTTTTTCTTTTTCTGGATCGTTAATATTCAGTATTTTCATATTTTTTATTGAACGGGAATTAATACCTTTAATAATAAAATTCCATTTTATCTCAACAATAATGTTTCTCTTGTTAACTTCCCGTAGGGTAAGTTATTGTAATGGGCCGAAAATCGGAATTGAAAATTTTAACATTTCTCGACGTTTTGAAGGTTTCTGAATGTTTTAGCATACCTCAGAAAAAATGGATGTGTGTGTGTGTGTATGTGTGTGTGTGTGTATGTATGTATGGATACAAATTTCCAGTCACGTTTTAGGGCGCACGGATCAACCGATTTGAATGGTTCAAAAAACATTCGATTCCTATTGATAGGGAAAAGAGCTTATTAGTTTTTGGCAAAGGCAGGCCCGGCCATTTCGAAGATACGGAGCTAAATATGTAAAAAATGGCAGTTTTTGAGAGAACTAAGCGTCCGATTTTAATGATTCAAAGAACTTTCTGCTTGTCTTAACAAAATAATTGATTTTGGAGAAAAAAAAATTTTGTTCCAATTTTTTTTTTTTTTTTAGTTTTTTGTATATCGAAAATATTTATTTTTAATTCTGACTATAGTTCTAATATACTTTAAACAAATAATTTCAACTCTGCAATTCAGTTTATATAATATTTATAAATATTAGATAATGTTACAATATTTATAATAATCTATTTGAAAACATTCAGTAATCCTCGAACATTTCGTTACGGTACGGGAAGTTCCAGCAATTTGCCTTAAGGCACGATGCCACCCACCCCACTAGTTACATATAAATTGTTTTTTATCTGTTTGTGAGTTTATATCATAGATAAACAAGAATAATACATATATTTTTGTAATAGGGACGTTTTTTTTAAATTATTGATGATAGTTCCTGTAGTTTTGTACTATTACATTTTTCAAATTAAAGAACATGACTAAGCTGGATATGTTTTGTAAGGAAGATATAAAATTATAGGAATTTTGGAAATTTGTGGATTAGGCTGATTCGTAAATTATTTCAATTCAAACATTGATATGAAGTACGTGAAAAGAAAGTAAATTTAGAGATAAACAGATTCTTGCATGAAAAAATTGAATTCTAAAAAGTGTTGTTTCAAAGAGCTTGATACAAAGCAAATTTTATTAATCACCTACAGTCTGTCAAGCAAGTCACGTTCAGGATTGACATATTCGAGATCTATAAATCAATATATCAAAATTTATAGATATTTCAACCTTAATTAGATGATTTCTGAATGACAGTTTAAGAATTTTTTAATATTTTACGCAAGTGTAATAATTTCTATTTTACCAACACCTATTCTTTGCTAGCGTTTTATGAAAATTATTCATTTGCATTTGTTTTGCATATTTTCTTAGAAAACTATATTTAATCTCAATATAGCCTGTTTTGAGTATGTATATGAAACCATCGAGATAACTTATTCTTGAATTTCTGTACTTCAGTGCTCTAAAATATTTAGTCGCGCAATCCATATTTGCTTATGTCCATCGCTCTTCATCATATTAAAGTTTTTTTTACAGATGTTATGATAGACTTTTCGAAAACTTCTGCGTTTATAATTTATGAATATAATCGTCTCTATATAATTTCTCGCAGTATTAACTGAGCACTTGAACAAAATGCAAAAAAATAGGTAACAATTGCTACTTATCTATGTACGTAAACAAGCTACGGGAAGCAAAAAAGAAGTGCAAGTATTTTATGGTAGGAAGCGCAAAAACATCCTTGAACTGCATTATTAGTATTATAATCTTGTTTTGTTGAATCTTATTACCAACATGCCAATTATAAAGATATAATATAAAATGATATTGATTTGACTTTGAGCTTAAAATGTAGAAGCTACTACAAATATACTGCCAAAACATAACATCCCCGTAGCTTTGAGAGATAGATATGTAAAACTGAAACACTCGTAAATCTTCTTATAACGTGGTGGATGCGTTATATAGAAACCGCACTATAAAAAGCTCGGAATTAGTACAAATCCCATCTTCTGTTCCAGGTCATATGGAAACCACTTACTACAAAAGACAAGATAAACTATAAATTATTTTATGAATTAGAGAGTTCATGTGTGAGGTATCATAAAAAATAACAATTGATACCGTTCTAATACAATAGAAAATTCCATGCACACTTTAGTAGAAGTTATATTCTCACTATTTTCTACTCCGATGAAAATGGTTGGAAAATTTGGCGTGTATAGACAGTGGACATGTTTAAAGTTTCAACATCTCCTTAGTTCAAATGTAATTTCACATTTGGACGGTCTAGTTATATGTGTCGTAACTAGCGTTATCAACAACCAATAAAACTTCGGGATACAACTTTTTTCTATGGTATAGGTTTCCGCTGCCGGGATAAAACAATTATAAAACCTATCCCTAAATAAATCTTGAGTCATCCAAGCTTTCTTATTAAATCGCCAGAATTCAAGCAATTGAGTCTTATTAATGCTTTTCATTACACGGGGAGTTGTAGTACGATTTAGTATCATTGGTTTTATTATCATGTTTCCTGATAAAAGAGATATGAAAGTTGAAAATAAAAGTTATATTGAAGCATTTTGCAATATCTTGTTATTAAAGTTATTCATAGGCTGCGCGGAAAGAATGCACGGGATGCTTTGAACGGAAACCCGCCGTGAAGGACTACCGCGTTATATGGGAGCTGTGACAATTTCAGCTTGGAAATTGAAATTGTGTACTGAAGGTACTGCGTTATAGGAATATTGAATGAATATGTTTATATTTTATATAAAAATGGTTTCATTCGATAATTTTTATTTTTTGTTAGTGTATTTAGTTTTATGATTTTATAAGTTACTACATTTTGCTTTATTATGTATATTCTTATTTTTTGCGAAAAATTGGAAAATTCGGAAGTTTTATTATTTTCTATGAGTTTTAAAGTAGATTTTGAAGTTTTGAAGAAATATCAATAGTGAGGATGAAAAACAAATATACTACCTTTAAACCTTGGATATCATGGAAATGACTTAAGTGTAATTTTTGAATAAAATTATAAAAATATTTTGTATTGACACAAAATTCAATATTTGTTAAACTGTCGATTAAAATTGCGTTTATTCTTGGTCATAAAATTACATCTCAATACGGGTAAAATCCTATAGTAAGTAAAAAATAGTCATTACCATTTCTCAACAACATTGGATAGTTTCAAATGAAAAGCTGAAAGGCTTGTTGAGCGTAAATCTAACAAGTTTTAAGCATTTTACAATTCAATTAAAATTATACATAAAACTCAAAATTTCCGTAGGGTTAATTATTGTTTTCTCAAAAAAATGAAAATGAAAATTTTTCTATTTATTTACGTTTCTAAGGTTTCAGAACATTTTGGCGTACTTTAGAAAAAAAATGAATTTGCGTGTGTGTATGTGCGGATAGAAATTTCCATCGACAATTTTGGGAACACGGATCAACCAATTCGAATACTTCAAAAAAAAAATCGACTCGTATTATTGGGGAAACGTGCTGATTAGTTTTTGGCAAAGACAGGTTCTGCTGTTTCGAAACTACGGAACCAAAAGTGCCAAAAATGGTAATTCAGTTTTTGAGAGAATGGACCGAACGATTTGAATTATTTAAAAAACATTTTATTTGTATTGACCAAATGATATACTGATTATATTTTTGGAAAGACAGGTCTGGTGGTTTTGGATCCCATAAAAAAGCCATTTGGGGGTCAAGAATGATCAATAGACATATGCATATCAAATTGTCAGATTTTATAGAGATTTTAATAATAAATTTTGTTCACATTTTTAGGGGCTTCGTACCAATATCCATCCGTTAGACAATGAAAAAATCTAAATTAAAAAAAAAATTTTTTTTTCAAATATTTCAAAGTTCTCAGATATCTAACTTTTTCAAAGTTTTTGAAAGTTTTAAAGTCTTTTTAAAAAAAATAATTTTAGGTGCGGGAAGTTAGAGCAATTTGCCTTAGAGCACGATGCCATGCACCGATAGTTAAAAGTTCGGATTATTTCATCCCCAATAATATGAGAATAAATGAAGTGTTTAATAACTAAGCTTTCTCTTTTGCATATTGGAAACGGCTGGACATCCACGAATTAATAATGCGAATCCAAAATTTTTTCAATTGTCTAAATTAATTAAGCCGAGGCAGGTTCTTACATGCATAGATACTTTCCGTGCGCACATATTAATTTTTTAAGTATACAGGGGATTGGTAATAACAAATTGGAATTGAAACATAATGATATCGATTAATTTCGATTCTTCTCCGATTCCAATATAATACCCGATGTGAAGTTAATAATCTACTGGCAGTGCACTTTGTTTGAAATATCTGCACATTGTATTAAAATAAACAATGTAAACGTTTATCGTCAGTATGAATGCACGTAACACGCTTACGCTGAGTATGATGTATGCGCACACGCACAAGCAATCACTTTAACCCGACGCGAATATCGAACATGCTCTTTGGGGATCGCGTTTCACATCGATGTATCATATTTGAGCAAAACAAACAATGAAGCACGAGCGAAACAAGCAGAACGGGGGGGACAGGGGGGACAGGGGGGACAGACCCACGACCGACCCATCGTCGAGTTACTTTATGGCCACTGACATGTGAGACTTACGCGTAACGAGCTGCCGGACTACTCGAACGTCATCTAAATACCGGAGTTATGACATAAATGACCTCGTATCTATACCTCAATAAAAAGTTCTATCACATCTGTTGTAATAATATGATACAATATCTAACCGTCCTAACCTAAGACAGTATATTATCTACTTCGGTATTTTGGCACTTCGTAACTGCCATTACTGGAACACAATAAATGACTAGTGGTGCATGGCATCATCACTTAAGGCAAATTGCTATGTACACATTTGTACTTATTAACTTTCTGTAGGGTAAGTTATTGTAATCGTCCAAAAATCGAAATTGAAATTTTTTACATTTCTTCACGTTTGGAAGTTTTCGGAACATTTTGGCATACCTCAGAAAAAATGGATGTGTGTGTGTGTATGTATGTATGGATACAATTTTTCGTCCACCATTTTGGGCGCACCGATTTGAATGGTTCCAAAAACATTCGATTCTTATTGATAAGATGTGCTGATTAGTTTTTGGCATAGGCAGGTCCAGCGGTTTCGGAGATATATAGCTAAATGTGCAAAAAATGGCAGTTTTTGAGAGAACTAAGCGTCCGATTTGAATGATTCAAAGAACTTTCGGCTTGTTTTAACAAAATTGCTTTTGAAAAAAAATTGCTTCAATTTTTTTTTCAAACAATTTTTTTTTTTGTATGTCGAAAATTAAGATCTTAATTGTAATTCTGACTTAAGTTCTAATATACTTCAAAGAAATATTTTCAACTTTGCAATTTAGTTCATATAATTCTTATATTAGACAATGTTGCAGTATTTATTTATAATAATCTATTTGAAAACATTTAATATTCCTCGAACATTTCGTTACGGTACGGGAAGTTCCTGCAATTTGCCTTAAGGCTCGATGCCATACACACCACTAGTTATTATAATCTTTATGAAATATCTGATGATACGATGTTCATCTGTCTAATGATCATTTTTGACCGCCAAATAACATAATTTTTTCCTTTTTTATTGGATCTCCGGAGACGCTCGATCTGCCTTTACAAAAATATTGTTCATTTCGTCAATACAAGTAAAATGTTTTCTGAATTATTTATTCTGATTTAAATCGGACGCTCCATTATCTGAAAAACTTAAATACAGTTTTTTGGTAGTTTTTGCTCTGTATCTCCGAAACGCTAGACCTGCCTTTGCCAAAAACTAATCAGCACGTCTCATTGTCAGTGTGTATTTTGAATTATTCAAATTAATTGATCCTTAATAAGTGCATTGAGGCAAATTGCTGGAATTTTTCGTGTCGAAATAAAATTTTGAAATTTGAATTATTTCTGATTTTCTATATTTTTTTGGAAGAAAGTTTTTTGAATCACTGGAATTGGATGTTTATTTCTTTCAAAAACTGCCATTTTATGCACATCTTGCTCTGTTTTTTCAAAACGGCTGGACCTGCTTTTGCCAAAATCTAATCAGCACATATCCCTATCAATCAAATGTTTTTTTTAATCATTCTATTCGGTTTTGGCGCTCGAAAACGTGGACAAAAAATTGTATCCATACATTCATACACAAACACACACACACAAGCACGCACACATCCATGTTTTCTAAAGTATGCCAAAATGTTCAGAAACCTTCAGAACGTGAAGATATGCAAAAATTTTCAATTTCGATTTTTGAACGATTACAATAACTTACCGACGGGGTACTACGAGAAGTTAAAAATGATTCATCAATTAATCAATGTTATTATTAATCTTTCTAATAAGGTAACCTTATTAGATTTTTTTTAACTAAATGAAAGGGAGTCGAATGAA
The DNA here is from genome assembly GCF_003426905.1 of Ctenocephalides felis. Taxonomy (NCBI): domain Eukaryota; kingdom Metazoa; phylum Arthropoda; class Insecta; order Siphonaptera; family Pulicidae; genus Ctenocephalides; species Ctenocephalides felis. Next base: position 61,795,783 of record NW_020538040.1, on the reverse strand, counting down.
AGTGTGTTTTTATAAACAGAATTGTTTGGAGTTTTCATATTATTATTAAGTTTATTATTATTTATTAAGTTTTTTATTAAGGTTTATATAATTATAATCAAAATCTCTCTAGCTATGCATAATTACAAGTAATCCTCGAAAACATTCAACAGTGGGAATTGAAACTGCCAATTATCTTGAAATCTTTCAATTTATCTCTTAGCATGAAAAATATGTTGTTGCGATAGATTTTAAATTCTTATAATGTTGCCGAGAATAGGAGAAATTTTAATATCCTCCTAGCTAAAGCATTGCTCTTACAATTTGTATATGTGCCAGCTACTACATTTTTCCCGCCCAACAGCGATCGGCATACATTCTTCACAATGGTTTTACGTACTATAGATTTTAGGTATAAACGCACAAGATCTGTATAAATGTTGCGTATAATAATGAGGGGTGTGCGTTATATGGGAAAAATATCATATTTTTCTCAAAGCATATGCGAACTAGCGTTGTATTGGCATATTGCCTTGAAAGAAATTGTTTGAACTTTTCTTTTTCTGAATGAAAATTAGTCAGCAAACGAAAATTCTTAATTATCAACCAAAATTCTGAACACTTTTAAAAATGAGCATTTTAATTGTTTAATCAAAATAAAACTATGTGATAATTTATAGAATAATAGCAATAGTATTTTTTTTAATAGTACCAAAGAGTTCAATCGCAAAAAAATAATTTTTAATAGCAACAATACAATTTCACTCCTATAGCAAAAATCATTGATTTAGTAAGTTATATAAAAATTTGAATATTGGTGCATTATTTTGCCTGACTCTCAGCATTTTGAATTATTGAACAAACTACAAAAGTTAATTTAGGAGGCAAAATATATACATTTATATCTAGATATAAGCTTCAGACTTCTTAGCTATTATTACATTGTTCTTTGCAAAAATACTTTAGCTTTCTCTACATTTTTGTGAAACAAAATTCTCATTATTTCTCATATTTACATAAAAGGAAAAAAATCATGATTATTGACAAGCTAATTGTATTGATGTTAGATCATCATCCACTGGTGATCAAATTGAATGTCGAAGCGTTTGGAATTAAAGATTAATTTATTAAAGCCCTAAAGTCGCCGTAAAAGAACTTACTCATATATCCCAACATCAAAATTAACTGCTAAATCATATATATATATATATATATATATATATATATATATGCAATATTTATATGAAAAAACTATAAAAAATACAAGACTAATAATCCAGCTTCATTAGTATAGACTAATACTCGTAAGTAACATATGAATGTAATTTTAGTTCAAAATAATTCGTTTATATATACAATACAATATCTATTATTGTACATATATTAAATCTATACATATATGTTTATACATATACATATTTGTCATTATATAATTAACTGAATCAATTAAACTATATTTCTGAACACTTGCATTTACAAAAATAAAACTAGTATTGTAATGCACTGAGCTCTTCTTGAGGAATTGAACTTCCCTATTTCTAAACAATTGTTATTTGAAAAATTATGAAATATTTAGATCAATAAAGCTCATCGTATATAAGTTAACACGATAAGTCGGATAAAGTAATAAACTTAATTTATATAATAATACTTTATTGAACAAAGTGTTCGTTTCCGAGCAAAAACAAAAATCAAAGTGAATAAAGATAGTATTTGATTATTTTCATCGCATTGTGATTTCGAAATCTACAAGCTCACTTTGTTTTAGCCAGATTTAATTATCAAGTATTTGCATTCAGAATACTACTTGCAAGTTGTAATTATCTAACAATAATTATATTGTAGAAAGTAAGATATGTTAATAATAGACCGCATGTGCTGAGCTCTCGGTCGGGCTGATTTATGGTTTCATAGGCTTGCTATTAAATCGGGATTCTGTATAGCATAGCATTTTATACTCGAGCAACTGCTTATTATGATATATTTACAATGTTACTTCATTATTTTGCTAATTCGCAGTTATTAAAAAGCGATTTATTATCTCACAAATTTTAAGCTTTCACTAACGAGGGTTATTTGATTAACGAACCATGAATGTAAATAAACATATTCTAATATATGCAAAATGCTTAAGATTAATTAGTTCCTCCATAAAACTATAACTTACACAATTTGTAGGGATATATTTTCTCCTTGAAAATAAAGACTGAAATTCGGCTTGAATTGTTTATCTAAATTAGATCTACTTCTTTAACGATATTTTATACACACACACACACGCATATGAGATAGCGAAAAAGTAAAAAAAAATACCATCAGTCAATGAATGTATGTTAATTTTAATTACATGAAGTTCTTCAAACACAATTATTACATGATGAGTGCAGTTGCGAAAACAATATTTGTTTAGGCGTTGTATAACATAATCCACTGTGTGAACGAATATTATAGAAGTTATTAATCAGCAATTACTTCATTTCTCTAATGAAGGTTAATTTCTAAATGCTAATTACAATGACAAACCGATCATATCATATTTAAAGTATGACTTCAATTACATTATTGTTTTTAAATATTATACATGTTTAATGCTATTATAAATATATATTTTTTATATAAATATCTAATAATAAATATGTGCATCACGAGTGTTACCATATTACTAATAAACATTATTCAAAATTGTTATATAATGTAATTATTTTTATTTAAATGCCATCTTGTACAGTAGCAAATAAGTTTTACTTCAATCACGTGTGAACCTTACGCGCACTCTTTTTTTCTTGACTGCGGTCCTGGAAATGTTGTTCAGTTACGGTCTAAAAGTGTCTAAAAAATCGCCAAGATTTCACTAAAGCTCTAGGTTACCCTTAAAAGCTTATCATTTCTAAAGAACGTGAGAATATATATCTTTTGTTCAAGACAATTAGTGTCAATACTATCACCCTGTTATATATATATGTGTGTAACAGGGTGTATATAACAGGGTATATATATATATATAGAATAAAGACTGATATATATATATATATATATATATATATATATACTTGTATTTTCAATCAGCTATCACCCATTCTCCTGCTTTCTCTTTCAATATGTTAAAAGATACGCTTCTTATTTTACATATGATTTCAATCTATTTGTACGACCGAATCATTGTGCCCAATTTAGTTTCCACCTCTGTTTCGTTTTCTTCATTCTAAGATTATTCTTTGGCTTTGGCTTGATATCGACTGTTAGTGTGTTATGTTCAGAGTAGATATAGATTTCTAGAAAAGTCTTAACATCCTTTACGCTATCTCTGAATTTATTTCTGACGACTATGTAGTTTGTTTCGTAACTTGCGCTTTCTTCCGGGCTTTTCTACATGTATAGTTTTGGCTTTCTGAACCACGTGTTTATCGTGATATATATATATATATATATATATATATATATATATATATATATATAAATCAAACTTGCCAACATACTTTAGTAATTTTTTTCAAAGGAGAGCCGCTCAAAGTCGGTTTTAATTCTTGAAAACTGTGGTATTTTCTCTACTGTGCTGTCTTAGCAATGTTATTTACGGTTACGGTTCTAAAGTTTGAAAGAATAAAATTAATAAAAGATAACCACTATAACTGAAAAATAGTCACTAAAGCCTTGCGTTGCGTTTAAAAGCTTATGACTTCAAAACAACGTGAGAATTTTTTTTCTAATTTTTTTCAGTACAGTTATGATCAATACTATCACTCTGTTTCGGTTTGACGCAAAGGTCTGGGACACCCTGTATATACAAGTTTGAATAAATTATATTAGTATCATATAGTTTTTACAATAGTAATAGTAACAAACTTTTTAACTTATAACATTTATAATGCGATATGAAAATATATTATTAGATCAATGAATTAGCATTCTAGACTTTCCTAGACAAGAACCAGTTGTCGCTTCTTGCTAGCAATTTGATTACAATTAACGATTAACCCTTAACTTTGTTCAACAAACTATGTACAAAATAATTTTTATTGGAGATTACTGCTAAATTTGTATAAGCTATCAAAGACCAAAGAATTTTAGTTCTCGATTTTACTAATTTTAAATTATAATAAATGCAATAATTATTTCCCTAATTTGGCGAGTGCATGATTACGCCTCCAACGCTTCGAATTCTTTTTCTTTCTATTAGTTCATACAAAGTTTAGTTCCATTTCCTTATATTCTTGCTTCGAAACAAATTCATGGTAAACGCTACATAATATATATGATGTATATAAAATCTTCGTTTTTTTGTATAGTTTATTCAAGTATGTAATATATTTCCGCGCAATATAGTGTGCCTTCCTTAAAGACTTTTCCCGGATCTACGTTTTTTCCGAAGATGCGGGAGTTTTCAGGGTTGTGTATTTTCTACACGAGTTTGTGCAGTTTTGCTCAAAGCTCAGTGTTGGGAATATTCCATCATTTGACTATGTAAATATCTCCCGCTCGGGAGAAAATGTATTTATGATTTATTTCATACTGAAGTTTTTCACCCCAATAACTCAAACTTGTAGCATAATGATATACACAACTTCAACGGCCGACAAGTCAACATGGATTTCACTTTAACATGAACTCAATTAATAATATCTATATAAGGAATAAAGTATTTTAGTTCCGAAAGGTTACAAAGGAACGTACTTTATCAAAATATGACTTTACTGACTTTACTATGTGACAAAACCGGGACGGCAACTTGTGCTTATGGCAATCCTGAATGGTGACGGTCTTTACACTAAATAATTTAAATAGTATTTGTAATTTTAAAGCACATTTAAGGATAAAGTGCAAGTCAAGGCTTTCAAGCCTTGTATAAAATTCTATTTGATTTTCTTCATAACTAGCTCAGTAAAAATTGATACTTGTACCCGGCAGTCAAAAAGTTGTTCCGGGTTATTTTAACTTGGCATTAAAAATTTTCATAGAGGCATACTCGTTTTATATATCAATTTTGGATATTTGAAGGGTAATTGTAATTTTATTATGAAGAAATTGTAAAGATTAAATATAAATCTAAACTTCTAGAAACTTCGCAACTATCCGGGACAAAAGATCCTTTACAAATTGCTCTCAGAAAAACCTGACACTGTCCCGGCCAAACCGGGATATAATATCATTATTAGAAAAACAAATATTCTTAGAATGCCTTGATGTAATGTGTAATTAACTTTTTGCTAGTATTGTTATTACTTTGGTATCTTGAAAATACCGTAGATTAGTGATTAAGAGTAATACCATTTGAGTTACAGAATTTTCTGGATCAATACCCGCCTCGAGCAGCCTGATGTTAAGCTGTGGCAAAATGTTTCCAAGTGAAAATAGCTTTTACACAGTATTGCTGCATCAATAAAAAAATTATCACTAATACAGTACTTAAATTAATCACATACAGATGAGACAACTCTTAGAGTTGCCATCTAAAAATCTAAAGTAATTAGTTAATTATAAAGAGTTCTTTGAACCCGTAAGTGATGAACTTTGTTAAAATGATATTTATAAAAAAAACTCTGCATAAACAAGTTAATACCATGTTTTTCATTATTAAATTCTTATAATTATCAATATTTTTTGCACTACTTGTCAGCCTAAAATCCTAACCTATCGCACAACAGTATTTCATGTATCACTCATTTTCAGAAAATATATTTTTATATTCATACAGAACGTGTTGCGATTTGATCTCAGAAACTTTTTAATGCATTTCTGTTGTACGTTCCGTAGCTTGTTGTATCTATTGCCATATTTGTTGTGAATTACTTTATATTGGAACAAAATCTGAAAATATTTCAGAATAAATTTGCAGACACCGTGACAAAACTTTACCATTCGTCAAGCATGAAACTCGATAAAACTGATATTACACTGCTCAATGACTGATTATTTTTTTTTAAAACTATAATGAACTAATACTTGCAAACAAACTCACATCAACTATTTAAAAAAAAATCTAATATGTAAAATTGTATATCACGGCAATCATATGATAAATGCTTTCAAAGTTTAATTTAAAACTATGAGCTTAAAAATACAAACCATATAAAAATAAACCATATAATATAAAAATAAGTACATGATGCATGGTTTAAAGTTTTTTCATGCTGCGCGGAGCTTTATTATTATGTATTATCATTAAGAGTGCTTTGTTTGTTCTATTCATTTTTTTCATTACTATGTTTACTCTTCTCCATGACAATTAACCGTGAACTTGCGAGGACGCTTACAACTTTTATTAAATAAGCAAACAATAAGCGGGATTACTGCGAACTTCCACATTGCGCATTTTTAATAAAAAACTATTTTATAGCTAATTGTGTTACGTACGTTATTATTTTAAAAAACTTAAGGGGGTATTCTAGTGTAGAGTAATGAATTTTAGGTCATTTTTAAAGTGTCGTAAAAGAAAGCAATGAAAGTTTTTATTATCAATTTTTTTACCACTTGTTTATTAATATTATTTAAATACAAAACAAAAATTAAAAAAAAAGTTGAAAATTTGGCAACTGATGAAGTAGGGGGTCTCAAAAAATTGGCAACTCAGTCTTGCCATGATTTTAGCCCTCCTAGCCATCTGAAATGACAAATAAAAAATTCAATTCAAATATTATTAATAATGAGTATTTACAAAATTCACTTTACTTTAATAATGGTATTTTTTGCTTATAATGCTCGCTTCATTGGGAAGGAGTTACATATCAGTACCAGCGCACGCGTTTCGAACGAAATCTCATGTAGTAACAAAGTATATCCTTAAAGAATATTGGCAGAACTATTTATTGAAAGAACTTTATTGAAAATTTATATTCAAAACGTACATCAGTGGCAACAGAAATCCAATGTGCGTGCGTGTCACTTATTTAGTCGGTTTTATTACTGGTAGGAATGAATCAAAATCTCCGGAGAACACTTATATAATTTAGTCATGTATAAGTTTTTCATTCGAAGAAAGTATTCGGAGAGTGATGAAATTATGAATTCAATTATTACGTAAGGAAAATGCACACTACCATTTATACCTTTGGTATTTATTGCCTTCAATGCAATATCTTGGATTGATAGAAGGTTCTGGCATTTCTCCGTGCAGAACCTCCAGCAAAACACAAACCTACAGCTATGTTCATCCTGAATAAACGGAATACACCACTGAGTTATCATTGCCGAAACAATGGCATCAACAGGTTGTCCTCTTCTGGGTGGTGACCCATTTTGAACTATAGGGTTACTCCAGTTTCTAACTATTGGATGGATCGTTTATACGCAAATATATAATCTCAAATATCACTGCGGCTGCGTTCATTTAAATACTAAAATCGTTTCAGACCATCTCAACGGTGATCATTTCACCATGTACCAAAATAAACGTATATCCCATTATAAATCTAATTTTTGTCGAAAGTTTCTACAAAACTTGCCAAAAATGTAAAATAAGCTTCTCAAAGTAAATAATTGCTATTGAAAAATATGCGAGAATTTAAATAAAAATATTTTTATATTATTTTATTTCAAAAGGCATTCCACGTAATAATTTAGCTAACTTATTGAAAATTGTACGAAATTTGTGATGAGCTTTACGCCGGAGATGCCTTCCCTTCCAGAGTGTAAAATTATTTGTTACCAGTTATCCAGAAACGATCGCTCCGATTTTCATAAATTCATTGGAAGATTAGGTTGATTCGATTAATGGTTTTCATAAAAAAAATATGCGGGCAAAGGACAAAATTGGGAAAGAAATTCTTGAACGAGAGATGGCGTTGGCTCCGCTTCGGCTGAAACACATTCCATGTAAATCGCGTGGAAATGACTAAGCAATGTTCACGGCTTCTACCATGCAAGTTCGTACTTTGTATTTTCATCTTTACAATGACTTTACTCGAATGTGGAGTTCATTTTTTTATTGGTCGCGAGAAAAACGATCGAGCTTTGGGAGTTCGATTTTCAAAAATGGCCATTTGCCAAAATTTGACGTAGGCTTTGGTATTCAGAGCATCCTTTCTGAATTGTCTTTTTTTCAATACTATCAGCCGCTGGATGCTGAAACGGTCAGTTCACTAAATTTCCCACAAAAAAAAAAATTGAATCAATTCTTCAGATTTAAATCATCATCAAATCAATTAAAATTAATCATAAAATCTTTTTTTTGTCATGCAGCATTAACTAAATATTATTGGAAAATGATGTGGAAAGGGTGATTTATCATTATTGAATCAAAATACACCCGTTTCTTGTAATATAAATAAAATAATACTATAATATGTCTCTTCATGAGAATTTAACTTTCTCATTCTGTTTCGCATAATATTATGGAATACATCTGGAATAAATGATACCGAACAAATCGAAATTAACTAACCATTGCTTGTTAATAAGACACAAATCAAAACGTAGAACTACCTATTTCAACCTTGCTGTTGTTTTGGTTACCACTATATTATTTAGTGTTCCTAATCTATCGGCATGGTTCGTATTAAATTCAACACTACATGATGATCTCAAGATCCCATTAATAAATGAAGTGATAAAGACTCAGGCCATTAAGCATCATCGCTGATCTCATGCTGCTCCAACTAATACTGACAGGAAAAAAACCCAGGAGTCAGTTTCATAACATGGTCTGTAACTAATTGAAACGATTATTGATCAAATCTTTTGTATATTTATACCCAATTCATACATACTATATTATATCTCATAATAGTATTATGATAATTCTGACAAGTCTAAGTAAGTGGTCGACTGAAATTTCTTTTTTTTTTGATAAGTTATTTTTAAGATATTTCCCATGAAATCTAGACAGAATAAAGCGTAAGCAAAGCCATAATTTGCTAAGAAACAGCTTGGCTGATCGTCGCGCAAAATTGATAAACGTCTAGTCCTCATCGAATGGCTTTTAAATTTTTGAAATCGGTCCAGCCGTTTTTGAGAAAACGTCGAGATACGGCAAAAAATCCGTTTACATTCACATACACACACATACTTTCTCCCAAAATTGGTTTCATTCGATTTAGAATGGCTTGGAACGTCGAGAAAACATAAAATTAGCGAATCGGATTTTTTTTTATGAAAACATACACTTCTCCTTCACGATCTGAATGAAAGAAAGGTTGACAGTTCAGCTAATTTAGGCTTTGGCGACTATAACAACAAATTTTGATTACATATAAAGTTAAACATACAAAAAAAACACATTTTAAGTAATAGACTTGGTCTGCGAATATTTTTCAGTATAGGGTTTCGTATCAGTTGCATAAAATGTTTACACTATAAAATGACTTCCAAATCCATGAATCGTTTGATATTTGCCATATTTTAATCATAACTTTTTTATTTTATTTAAAAAAAAAACTAAATATCTAAACTTTCAAGCAAATAAAAAACTGGTGGCGCATGGCATTGTGCATGGGTAAATTGTTGCAACTTTCCGTACAGTAATTAAACATTCGCGAAATAAAAATTATTAATCATGAATAAATATTTATTGATGAATATTTACCATTTTTTTAAATATTAAAATAATTCGTACAAATACTGTAAATTTCATCGTCACATATATAAATCTAATATAATATAAATGCATATATTTGGGCGACGACTTTTATTTATGCTTATCTACAAGAACGAAAACATCAACAAACACCGTCGATAAAGCGATATGGTTTTTGAATCACTCTAATCGGATGCGCCATACTCTCAGAACCTGGTTGTTTTTTCTTTGTATATTTTGCCATAAACGTGAAATTGTATTCATAGAGACACATACATTCTACACACACACACACACACACACACACACACACACACACACACACACACACATACATTAACTTTTCCTAAGTTAAGCAAAAATATTCAGAAGGCGTTGAAACGTAAAAATATATAAAAAAATCGATTATTTTGGGATTACAATAACTTACCCTACGGGAAGTTAAATTATTCCATTTATTTTGAACCCATGCACATTGCACTGAAAATATATAGTGTTATATCAAGCCCAACATTAACTCAGATCTCTATTCAAATTGTGTTCAATCATTGTTAAAAAGAAAATACTTGTTTCCAGCAGAGAAGAATAAGTACAACATACCAATAAAAATATCAAATATCTTATATTTCTAATTAATTGAATCTAACTGTTTCGCTTGAATTATTATCGTAAAAACAACACTGTCTTTGTTCAAATGAAACTGAAATCGTTGAAATTAAATGATGCTTGATTAAATGAACTGAAAACTTTGTAATCATTAACCCTTAATTTATTCCAGCGAGTGAAAAATTGTAATTCATTATCGGATGGGAGATATGATGACGTTAAAATATTATTTCGTGCCTGCGTGTTGATTGTACGGAAAGCGATCCGGGCGCAGTTTTCTCGAAAGTTTTGTCTAAAAACGTGTCGTGCTAGGGGTTCGTCGTTGTCAAGTGGAAAGTGGAAAGTGGAAAGTGGAAAGTGGAATGTGGAGTGGTCTGATTTACATATCGCCGTCGCAGAGAGACGACCGATAGCGGCTCGGACCGCGCGAGATAGGCGCGCCGGGTGAGCCCTTATCGGAAGTCGAGTCCGTACTCTGAGACCATTAATTATAAAATACAATCGGTGCCGCGAGGGAACAAAAGAGCTACAATGTTAGTTTCGAGTGCCGACGCAATATTACGCAGGATCCGAAGTCTACAACGGAAAAGAGACATTTACTTAAACTTCGTAGTGTCCCTGTTGCGCTGCACGTTATGACTCGGCTCACTCTTTCGCACGGTACTATATCATAAATCATGACAGTTAAGCGAATTAAATTCAGTCTCCCGGCACGGCGTGACTATGCTCGTTGCCCGAATAATGCGTTTTATATGAATTATACTTATATTATTATGTGCTAGATTTTATTTTATGCAGACTTTATATAGTTTCCTGTTTCGCACACAATTTAATGATATGATTTAAGATTCGAACAAATCTAGACAAACTTTACTGTAATAGATATTTTTGCAGAAAACATTTACTTATATTTCAACACAATGAATTCAGTACGCCGTAATTTTCACTGTATTACACCTTTCTGTTTGTTTAATAAAATGACCATTCGGTTTGAATGGCCAAAAAAGTATTTGTTGAGATAGGTTCAAAGTGTTTAAGAAGTTCGTGATCTATCTGGATGCTGCCGAACTCTATTGAACACTTGCACTTTGCCGAAGGACCAGATATATTTAGCTGTTGGCTATATCAGACCGTTTGAAAAGATAATATGAATAAAAGATGATGAATAACTGTTTGATTATTGTGTATTTGTAATATTAAGACTTATAGATGATTAGATAGTTGAGGTTTGAATTAGATGTTTTGGATTTGAGTGTTAATTTACGACTGCTTGTTAGCTATATGAAATTTTGGTTGATACTAAATTATGTAGATTTTATAATTTTATATATTTTTCTGATTGGCCCATTTTGTGGAGTTAAGGACACCCCATTACAATTTTGGAACCAATCAGTGGTTATTACATTTATCAACCGAACAGGTATTGGTTGATAAATTGCATGATACGAAGAATTTAAACTGGATACAGGTAGTGCGAATTTCTTGGAAATATAAGGATGATTGTATGATGTAGTCAGGGACAGGTGATAAAAATTCTAGGAAAAATGGATTACTGATTTTGCGACAGGACGCGTAACAATGAAAGGGATGAATGAGGGTTTATTGTCGCTATCCTGCATGGAGATAATAAAATATAATTATTATACCAGGGTTGGCAATGACGCGTTAACATGCCCCCGGACTTAAAAAATTATGAGGAATTAATTATGAATATTTTTTAACGTTGCTTAATCATAGTTTTATGCCATTGCTTATAACAATGTTAATGTTTTGAAAGTTTATAGATAGCACATGACATGTGATGATAATATTGATAATAGATTGATTAATGATAATGATAATGGATATAATGTTAGATTATTCACGGACACTTTACTAGAGTCTTTAAAATTGTCCAAATGTTCAAAATGATTGTACTGACACTTCACTAGAGTCGTTAAAATGCCTAAATGTTTCGCATGATTATTGATAATTGACACTTCACCACACTATAATTATTTAATGTTTCAGATAGTTTTTGATTATTCGGTAATACACAAATTGTTTTTTATGTTTAATATTGATCATTTTCACTGTTTCACAATGTAATCACACAAAAGTTAGTTATTAGATTTTACAATGTCTTTGTTTAATTTTGCTTTTACCACTCGAATGATGATGCCGTCCTTAGGGTGCAGATTTGTGATAATGCCTAATCGCGGTCGTAGTGGTTTTAGAATTTAATCGAGGAGTAGTACCATACTACCGAATTTAGCTTACAATAAGTTTTGATGCATTTTTGTGCGTTTTCTTGCACAACCGCTTCTGATGATGTTGCCTTGTTCTCTGATGAAGTTGATAGCATATTGTCAGAGATTTCAAGCACGCATGGATTTAGGATTGATGTTGGTGGTTTGTCAATTAGGAAATGATATGGGTTTGAAGGATTGTAATTATTTGGATTGGAACCTTGTAAAGATAATAGTCTAAAATTTAATATTGTTTCAATCTGTGTTAATGATTCGCGAGATTTGCTAGAGTTTGCGGTAAATTGTTTTAAAGCTGATATAAAAGATTCCGCGATCAAATCGTATATTACTTCGATGTCGATAGCTTTGGTGACAAAACACACGAACCAATATGTATATGCTTTATACTTCTTATGGACAAAGCTATGGCGATCTCTTAATATCATAAGATTGAATATTTGCACTGTTGCAGCTAAGATTGATTTTTTGTTAATTGTTTGATTTATAGTGATATTTTTAGAATTAAATTCAAACCCTGACTTGGCTAAAGTTGTAATTGTTTTATCGCCGATATTAAGCCAAGTATTCTGATTGTTTAAAAGATTTTGATAGTTAGCATTAGAATAATTTACGTTGTACTTTGCTTGATTATGTTTAGTAGTTAGATTTTGTTTATTTAAAATAAGTTTTTCTGTTGCATTGACTTTATTTGATAAGTCAACGTCACAGAAGATGTTTTTAATAATATCGCTTTTTGGATTTTGAGTAAGATTCTTATTTGTTACTTGTTTTATTTGATTATTGAATTTTAATAATGGTGCTGAGGTAGTGTCTCTTATTACCGTATTTGATTTAATGTTGTTGTTAGGTTCAAGATGTGCAGCGTTATAATTAACTTGATTTAAGTTAATTGTTAGAATTTGTTTATTTAAAACTAGTTCTTCTGTCGTATTAGCTTTAGTTGATAAGTTATGATTACAGAAGACGTTTTTAATAACATTGCTTTTTTGATATTGAGTAATATTCTCATTTGTTAATTGATTTGTTATTTGATTATTAGAATCTAATAATAGTACCGAGGTAGTTCCTCTTTTTGCCGTATGTGATTTAATGACGTTTATAGTTTCAAGATGCGCAACGTTTTTAGATTTATTATTATTAGATTCATTGAGAGTTATTGATTCAGATGGAATCGAAATATAGTTGTTTAATGTTTTTGTATGATTGTTTACTATAATAGTTTTACTTTCGTACCGCGATTTTAGCAATTCCCAAACACTTATATAGTTGTCCGCGGTAGCAGGTAGAGAATCGATTATGTTACCTGCTTCGCCTTTCAAGCAAGATTTTAGGTAAGAATATTTTTGAGAATTGCTAATATTTGGGTCAATATGAATTGAATAGAATGAATTATAGAACTGTAACCAGTTAATATCTGTACCGTCGAAATGAGGTAAATTAATTACAGCAAATTTATTATTGTTTGTTTGATATGATTTGTCACCAAGGCCACTATTTGAGCTAGGATCTGTTTTAAAAGTTTTAATAGTTGTATGTAAAATTGAACAGCATTTAGTATAAGTATCATTGAAATCGTAAAATTCTGTATCTATCAAAAAGTCAATGTACTCTTCGTCATCAAAATGATTTGCAATTTGAATTATTAATTCTTGAAAAGTATCCAAAGAAGGTTTTAGTATTTCTAATATTTGTTTAAGCTCTGATATATCTAACTTGCTACTCTCATTTTCTCTTATTCTTTTACAAAAGCTATGGATTTGCGTCAAACGAAATTTCATAAACTCTTTTTTGATATTTAAATTTTCTAAAGAATCCATATTAACACAGATCTACTACGCAAAATTCAAATAACGATAGGTAAAGATAATGAATAGGAAGGATTAAGAAAAAGGAGTGCTTAAATTAGACTGACCTTTGTGTTGTCGCGTCATGTGTCCGCAATTGTTCCTCATGAGCTGATTTGGATTCAGCTGTTGTTTCCTTGATAATGGGCTGCAGCTTTATTATGTTATAATTATGCTGCTTCTTGTTGTTTCACGATAATACACAATGCACTTACACTGAGATTTATTGTTAATGTTGATGTTAGTTTGATTTAATTGTTTGAATTGTTGTTGATATAATCGTTGTTTAAATTTGATTTTAGATTAACGTTCATGCGATGCAATGTATTGTGTTAAAAGATGATTTAACTAATTACACTGTGCACTATAAGTTTTAGATTTTAGATTTTAGATTAATGTTCATGCGTTGCAATGTATTATGTTAAAAGATGATTTAACTAATTACACTGTGCACTATGAGTTTTAGATTTTAGATTTTAGATGAAGGTTTTTAACTTAATATGCGATGCAGTGTATCACGCTAGAAGATGAAGATTTAAATAATACACTGTGCACTAAGTTTTAGATTTTAGATTTTAGATAAAGGTTTTTAACTTAATATGCGATGCAATGTATTACACTAGAAGATAAAGATTTAAATAATACACTGTGCACTAAGTTTTAGATTTTAGATTTTAGATAAAGGTTTTTAACTTAATATGCGATGCAATGTATTACACTAGAAGATGAAGATTTAAATAATACACTGTGCACTAAGTTTTAGATTTTAGATTTTAGATAAAGGTTTTTAACTTAATATGCGATGCAATGTATTACACTAGAAGATAAGATTTAAATAATACACTGTGCACTAAGTTTTAGATTTTAGATTTTAGATAAAGGTTTTTAACTTAATATGCGATGCAATGTATTACACTAGAAGATGAAGATTTAAATAATACACTGTGCACTAAGTTTTAGATTTTAGATTTTAGATAAAGGTTTTTAACTTAATATGCGATGCAATGTATTACACTAGAAGATGAAGATTTAAATAATACACTGTGCACTCTTTCACTTTCACTGGTTAATCCGGCTCGAAGGACCAAAAAATGTTTAATAAAATGACCATTCGGTTTGAATGGCCAAAAAAGTATTTGTTGAGATAGGTTCAAAGTGTTTAAGAAGTTCGTGATCTATCTGGATGCTGCCGAACTCTATTGAACACTTGCACTTTGCCGAAGGACCAGATATATTTAGCTGTTGGCTATATCAGACCGTTTGAAAAGATAATATGAATAAAAGATGATGAATAACTGTTTGATTATTGTGTATTTGTAATATTAAGACTTATAGATGATTAGATAGTTGAGGTTTGAATTAGATGTTTTGGATTTGAGTGTTAATTTACGACTGCTTGTTAGCTATATGAAATTTTGGTTGATACTAAATTATGTAGATTTTATAATTTTATATATTTTTCTGATTGGCCCATTTTGTGGAGTTAAGGACACCCCATTACAATTTTGGAACCAATCAGTGGTTATTACATTTATCAACCGAACAGGTATTGGTTGATAAATTGCATGATACGAAGAATTTAAACTGGATACAGGTAGTGCGAATTTCTTGGAAATATAAGGATGATTGTATGATGTAGTCAGGGACAGGTGATAAAAATTCTAGGAAAAATGGATTACTGATTTTGCGACAGGACGCGTAACAATGAAAGGGATGAATGAGGGTTTATTGTCGCTATCCTGCATGGAGATAATAAAATATAATTATTATACCAGGGTTGGCAATGACGCGTTAACACTGTTATTTACTTTTGTATCTTTTAACTTTCCTTAGGGGGCGACCCTTCTCCCCCTTGGTGATACATGGTGATATTTAAAATTACCCTCCTCCCCCATAAAAAATCACGTGTATTTCTGATTGCGTGAAAAAAATAAGTTTTTTTTTTTTGAAAATGTTTGAATTTTTTAAAAAATCTGTTAAAAAATAAATACACCTGATATCTTACCATACCCCTCCCTCCCCCTAAAAACCTCACGTAATTAATGGAAAGCCTCCTAGGGTAAATTATAGTAATCGATCAAAAATCTCAAATGTAAATTGTTGCATACCTTCACATTTTGGCATACCTTAGAAAAAATGGATGTGTGTGTGTGTGCGCGCATATTTATAGATACAATTTTTCGTCCATGATTGGGAGATGTGCTTTTGAAAGACAGGTCCAGCCTTTTGGAGATACCTCCGTATCTCCGTAAAGAGTACAGAAAATAAAAATTAAGTTTCTGAGAAAACAACTGTCTGATTTGAATGATTCAAAAAACCTACAATTTGTAATGGTGGAAAAATTGGGGATTAGTATATGGCCCAGACAGCTCCAGCGGTTTTGGAAATACGATTTTGTTTATAAGATACAAATAATGAAAGTTCCAGTATTTACAATAATCTATTTGAAAACGTTTAAAATTCATCGGATATTTCATTACGATACGAGAAATTTCAGCAATTTGCCTTAAGGCACTATGCCATACATCACTAGTTAACTTCCCGTAGGATGAGTTACAGTAATCGCAAAGAAATCGAAAATGAAAATTTTTATATATCTTTACGTTTTAAAGGTTTCTGAATATTTTGGCATACCTTGGTGTGCGTGTATGTGTGTGTGTGCGTGTGTGTGTGCGGATACAAATTTTCGTCGACGATTTCGGGAACACCAATCAACCGATTTGAATACTTCAAAAAACGTTCGATTCGTATTGATCAGGAGATGTGCTGATTAGTTTTTGGCGAAGGCAGGTCTAGCCATTCCGAAGATACGGAGCAAAAAGTGCCAAAAATAGTAACTCATTTTTTAAGAGAACAGAGCGTCCGATTTTAATAATTCAAAAAACATTTTACTTGTATTGGTAAGATGAAGAACTGATCAGAACTAAGATTCAGTAAAAAAAAGTAAAAAAAGTGCCATTTGGCGGTCAAAAATGATCATTAGACTGTGCACATCAAATTATCAGATATTTTATAGAGATTTTAACAATAAGTATAAATTTTGTTTACATTTCTATGGGTTCCGTACCAATGTTTATCCGTTAGACGGCGACACGGCGCTTACGCGCTTCGATATTTTGTCTTTATGCAGTTAAAGCAGTACAATTGCTTTGAAAAAAAGTTCAGAATTTCCAAAATATGTCAAAATAAAGAAAACATTTTTTTTCAATAATTTTTTTTTTCGAAAATTCATAGTTTCTCAAAAATCTAATTTTTTTTCGAAGTAAATTAATTTCAAAAATGTTAATCGTTTTTAAAAAAATAATAATTATTGGTACGGGAAGTTCCAGCAATTTGCCTTAAGGCACGATGCCATACACCACTAATTTTTTATTATTTATCATAGACAATCAGAAAATACAAATTTCTATAAACCTGTATGATCCATAAATATGTCAAGTAGGGTTCCCCTCCGCTGAGAAAATACCACTGTAGATAATAATCTATGCCAGTATAATGAACAGTGCTTAAATTAAGTTAGGTCTTCTGGCCCTTCTTTTTGTACCTTCTGGTTGGAGAATGTTCTTTGATTAATTGCATTGCTGAATTTTGATGTTAGTCTAATTTCATATGGTATGCGTCGTAATCTAGAGCTTCTGCTCTAGATTACGACTTTCACGGCTGGTATGTTTAAACTTTTGTGAATGTATATTTGTTTTTGTACAAAAATTTGAATTATCAACTCTACGAATAAGTTTTTGGTTTAGTGATAAAATCTGTCTCGCTAGTTTTATTCTTATTCCGCATTTCTTTGACGCTTTGCGCCAAAAATAATTAATGAAATCACAAAACTTTGAATTCTATACATGTAATTTCATATATAGCATGCATTTTATTTTAATCATCAAGACTTATCAAAGGTAAAATTGAATAAAAATTTTTGAACTGAAAATGTTTTATTTTATAACTAGGATATTATATTTCTAATGATACCATCAATCTACTTCAAAATCATTAGTCCCAGTATAGGTTCTTTTATTTATTTTATTTATTGATTAACAAGTAAAAATTGCAGTAGTGCAACAAATCGGTACAGAAATATTTACTTGTTAACCATATATAATATGGCATATATTTTTTTTAATTATCCAAATGTTTGGTATCCATATTGATAATAATTTTACATTCGCATTACTAAAATGATCTAGAAAATTCGGTTTAAAGTGTTTGTTTTTATTTCATTCTGTCAATTTTCATACTTGCATACTTGCCTACTATATCCAATTCTGAGGTTTTTATAGACATTATTCTAAATATTTAAACTTCAGTCAAGCAATACGTATAATTTTCGCTTTGCCCAGTAAAGCTTTTTCCAGAAGCGTGTTTTATAACATTCTAACGTTCAGTGCACTTTTCTGTTGTTTACGGTATCTTTTATCAAAAGAAAATTCGGAACTTTTTAATTTGTTTTCATCCTTTTCGAAATATAATACCAGACGCGAACTAATTAAGGCACGAGCATATAAACTAACCTACTCTTTCAATACTGGTGAAGGTTTATGTAGTAAAATGAATGAACTCCATTCAATATCAAAACATAAACAAAAATTTCATGTTATCTTTCTTAAACTTTTTGTGGATTAGTCGTAAGAGTTTTCTCTATTCTATTTCAATCATTATTGTTTCACTAAATTGCTGTTTGACTATTTCAGCTTTAGTGCAACTGTATTTTATTGTTTTCTTTACATATAAACATTGTTAGCTTTACGAAGCAGTTTCTTTTCGTTGGTTTGCTAATTTTATGTTTTTCGATGTTTAAGTTATTTTGAATCGTTTGACACCAAAATGAGCACATCAGCAAAAATTCGACTTCAATCGACTGAAGTCGCCAGTTTTCTCCAATAAGGCTGCGAATTCAAAAATTTGCAAGCCATTGATGAAACTAGTTAAAGTTTCTGATTTATTAGTTTTGTGCATTTTCGTCCACGTTTTAAATAAAAATTTTGAACTAAATTCTTAAAGTTCAGAAACTGTATGAAATATCTGTTGGAATCTTCCTGAGTTTTTTGGTAAATGACGTTTTTGATAAAACGTTGTGCTTGGTAGTACAGTTTATGGTCTTAAATAGCAGTATGTTTTTATGACAGTATGTTTTCATGGCAGTATGTTTTAATAGCTCTTTTTATACTTATATAAATTAATTGAAACAAACATATACTTATACATATGCAAACAATATTATATTATGATAGTATAATGATATTCCCAGAATAGGTGTATACAATTTATATCTTTATATAAAAATCAATGCATGTATTTAAGTCAAATAAAGCAAATTTTCAAATCAAATTAAAATTATGGTCTTAAATAACAATCTAAAATATTGTCGGCATACGAAAAGAATTTGTTATTAAAATTTTTGAATAATAGGCCGTGTCAAAGATTAAACATTCTGATGTACCAACTTTTGAAAAGTTGCTAAGGGTATAATTCTCGGATAAAATATGAATGTTATAATAAAGCTATATCACGAATCTATCTTTGTATGAATTGGTAGTAAAAACTGTTAATAAACTAACAATAAGTATTTGCTGTGTGATTAGGCTTTTTACTCAAAAAAGCTAACCTACAGAAACCACAAATAATTTGATCATAAGTGCATCATTATTATGTCTCACTGATAACACATACGTGAAGTTACACACATACGCCCGATCACACAGTAAGTACAGTTTTTTTTAGCCGAAAACACATTTTTATTTTAGCCGAGAATAGTTGCCTAGATCTCTATTATTTCTAAATTATGTTGATTATATAATCATACCTTATTTAATTTATTCATTCATTTTTATTGATATATAGTATGAAATAAAATGTTATTTTCATACTAGCCTGGCCTGGATTGATACTAGCTTGAAATAAATTTTTATTATGTTAATATATTTGGGTCACGACAGTTGCTCAAATATGCTTTAAATGTAATAATAATGTAATATTTGGCCAAAGCGTTTCTTGGAATTTAATAGTAGAACATATCTCGCTTTTACGAGAAATATTCGATATAGATTAAAAAAAAAAATAAAACCATTCTTGTATAATTTGATTAATGAGTTGGTCAATTTGTTAATCAACAGTCAATTATTTAACTTCGAAAATTATTAATTTTCCGGTTTGTTGATTTACTTACTATTTATTAATTCGAATCCCTGATTTTATATAATTTTCGTCATCAATTTATATAAACCCTAGGTCATTGGATGACGGCCAGTTTACCCTACATATGGCGTTATTTAAACGAGAAGAAAAATGTTTTTGATAATCAGTTAGAGCGGTTATTATTCTATCACGCACGATTCACATATCTCAAAGTTCGTGTGTAGTGCTGAACAGACTACGAGCAGATAAGTGATGAGCCGTGTCAACATGACAAGAAGAATTATAATCTTCATTTATCAAACATGGTTTTCCTACATCACACGGCATACCTCCATGAGGGTTGTACGTTGTACTGCGTACTCGTTCATCATTTTCTTTAGATGACTCAAAGTGGAATACTGACGCATTGAGCTCGCTTATTTGCTTGGTTGCGCTCCTCATCCAAAAAAATAATTGTTGGCGGACTGGACTGGGTGATCAATACACTACTTTATTGGCTTGGATCGTTTGTTTCATTGTTTGTGTCAATTACTATTCTATGAGCAGACCCAACTGTAGCCGATCGTGAATAATTGTTGGCTTCAAGGCCGGAGAAATGTTGTTTAAATTATTAAAATTTTTAAAATTTTGGTTTATTGGATTTGGTTTTATGACTGATTGATTTTTTGGAAGTAAGTGCAACCGCGATAATTAGCTGGATGAACGCCGTCGCAAAAATAACATGCCGGAGCATTCGGATCTTTAGTACAAGGTTTTTTGTATTATGATTATCACCGGCAAGCAAATGGTCTATTGCAGTATTTTTTGGTGTGATTAAAGAGTTGACAGCGAGTGCATTGTATTATGTTGTTAGACTTTCTCGGTGGTTGGACGCGTATTATGTAGTTGAATAATTTGCAACTATTATAAATGTTTTTGTTATTTTATTTGGTTCCAGATCAACAAAAAACATATTAAGAGGTTCTTTTGTTATTCTATGTCTAATATTTAGGATATTACGAACGACATGTCCTTGTTTTAATAGTTCTAATTTAATTGAAATTGTGCTTGCTGAAATGTACATTTCTAAGAACAACCCTATAAGCCTTCTCTTCTTTCAATTGATATGTATGATATACGGCGTTAGTTTCTTTTAGATGTCTGAATAAAGTTCGAAAATGGTCTACAGATTTACAAAGAATTTTAAATGAATGGTTAGCAAAACTTCTCAGGAAATATTGATCGTGCGGAATTATTTCATTTAATTGATTTGACATATCATTAACACCTTCAACTCCGTAAATAAATATTGGAGGGGGCTTACTAACTGGAGCCGGTTTACCTAATTTATCATCATTTGCTGTGTCTATTGTTGAAAGGGCCGAAAATCTGTTTTGGATTTTAAATTACGAAAATAAGTTAAAAATAATTATTTTTATATAAGTATATATAAATTCAATTGCCCAGTAAAACAACAGATATTAATAATTTTATAAAAAAATATAATGTAATAAGTTTTATCTAACAATAAGTTTAATTGCATACAATAAAGTACACAATCAAACAAATATAAAAAATATGAAAGCTTCACTAACCAATGCAAAAGCAATCAACAAAAACATCACCCGATGTTTATCTTATGTTTCTTATAATTTTTAAAATTAATTTACACCAAAAGTGAAAAAAAAGATATTAGCCAGAAAACTCAAACGGCCAAAGGAAATTAAAATAATCATTTTCGTATTATTTCGAAAAGGTTAAGTATAAAAATAAATCAACGTTTTCTGAAACTATCCGAGAAAATAATGAACTTTTTATGATTCTTTTTTTTATAATTACTTATTGATTTTGATTATATCATACATGTTGGAATAAGGGCACAATGACGATTTTGTAAAATATTATTATTTATGTAATATGTTAAGTTCAACATTATATTTTGGATATTTTTTTAACATACTACATTTGGATTATTTTTAACGGCCATGGTGAGGATCACTATGATTAATTAGATATTAAGCGGACTGAAAATTATAAATATTCCATCACCATAAGATATTTTCATAAAACCACTTTTTAGTTTACGATATATATATTGATCTTCACTCTACAACCTTCTTCTCTTGTTACTTTTGCTAGTCTCTCAGTTATTATAAGTTATTTCTATTTATATTCAAACATTTATACCCCATGCCCCGAAAGGTCCCGGGTTAAATTGAAAAAGCCCTGGCCAAATCTTGGCCACGCAATGAGAATTACGTGTTCTTGAGATGTGTTTGATAACTTACTACAATCCTTATTTATTATTTTTTTCGAGAAACTTACTAATCCCTGTCAGTTTTTAATCACTTTGCTTCGATGGTGTACTACATATTAGATATGTATATCAAATTGTCCTAACTTGTACTAATAGTACTGATGATTACATTTGGATAATTCTAAAAATTTTCGATTTAGATTAAAAGAACTCGTTGATTCAATTATAATGTCTTTTGATAAAACTTTGAAGTTAATTTCGTATTAAGTAGTCCCATATAATCGTATTCGGATAAATTCAACCCTGCCGGAGTACGTTTCGAATGCATACACTGGGCGGAGAGCCTGATTAGATTTGTTTTGGAACTTAGGCGTTTTGGTATAATTATACGGAGAGATGGAGGGCTGGGGCTGGTTGATGGGGCTGTAATGAAAAGTCAAGCGCACCTAGCTCATGTGGTACGACATTTTCGCAATTGTCACTTTTAAAACTCACCAGTTTGTTTGATTAGGATTATCTAAATTGGATTTTAATTGGAAATTTACGTATATGTCATATAAAAGCTCGCGTGAAAATAAATATATAAATTTATGTATCATGCGCTCTTTGGTATTGGGGAAATGCTATTTATCATGAAGCAATATATGATAGAATTTTGCGACTTTCTTGTTGTGTCTAACATGAACGGATACGATTTTCACAAATCGTATATACGAATATGATATTGTACATTTGCATACTACAGCTTTGCACACGATAAAAATGCTTGATTTCAATACTGTGCTTTGGCACCGATAAATTTTGCTTCATACGAATTCATAAACAAAATTAACTAGTGGGTTTATGACATTGCGTCTCAAGGCAAATTGCTAGAACTTTCCGTACCGTAATTTAAAATTTCTAATAATATAGAAAAAAATTTTTTGAGAATGTTAAAAACATTCCATTTTTGAAAGTTTTGAAAACATTTGTTAAATTTGAATATATTTTGAAAAAAATTGAAAATACCTTTTTTGAAAAATACCTAACTTTTTGAATGTTTGGATTTTTTTTAAAATACTGATGTTTTTGAATTTTTTTCAAAATTATGAAAATTTTGAAATTTCTAGAAAGTATTTGATTCAATTCGTTCAGGTCGAAAATGTCTGATTCTCTACCGCCAAATGGCATTCTTCAAAACTTTCTTGTATCTCTAAAACCGCTAGACCTGTCTTTGCAAAAATTTAATCAATTCTTCATTACGTCAATATAAATGAAATGTTTTTTAAATCTATTATGATTACTATAACTTACCCTACTGAAAGTTATAAAAATAGACAAAATATAGTTATATTCGTTTATCTATGTAGAATATAATGTTACGATATATGCTATGCCTAAAATTATAATACTGCCGCCATCTGAATGTTAAAAATTGACATTTGCGCACAATTTTCAATTTTGTGAAAATATTATAATTCAATTTATCTTACACACATTTAGCAAACCACATTTTATGTGCCACTAATTCGTGTTATTTTAAGGCAAGTTGCATAAGCCATTTCACTTAATAAATGTAATTTTCAACCTAAACGAAATTATTAACTTTCAACTTTATATTTTGAGAATATAATAGCTTTTGCTTTTTATTAAAATCTAATCGAAGCGATTTCCATTTGTTATTATACATGTTTTATATACGAAGAAGGCGGCTCATTATTTCAAACTTTGATGATTTTTTATAATTGTACCATTTGTCTCGCAAAACTAATGAATTCAAGTTTCATCAAATTCATCAAATAATTTAATTGAAATTGGTGCAGCCATTTTTGAGGAAACTTTTACCAATTTTTTCAGCAAACAAAATTAGAAAAGTAATAGTAATATTAGTAATTTTATTAAAATACTTACTGTAGATTTATATGTACTTTCTTACTACATAAATCTGGAATATGTAATCTATTTATTGAGGTCGATGAGCACTGAACGAATATGCGGTTAAACAAACAAAAATGTTATTGGAATAATATTATTTAGGGTTTGTTTAGGGAGATACTTACAATATTTGAATCCAATTGAAAGCGATATAATCGCCACGTTATGACCTATATATCACTAACGTCAAATAAACTGTTGGCGTATAATTGCCTAGGGACAAACACGTTTAAGCAATTTCATATGTTCGAAGCATAAAAGTTTTTTATAAGCTCGTTTCCTGTCAATAGTGCGAATATATTTAGAGTCCATTAAATTTTATATTATAGTAGTTTAAGCTCTGGGCATATTAAATCTACTCCTGTCTCAATATTTAATCAACATGCAAGAAATGCACGTGGAAATGTTAGCAAAAAATTACCGTCGTGCATGCGAAAGGGTCATGTATCAGAAAGAAATAACCGTGTAATTATTAAAATTATTTAATTTTTCTTTCCTTGCAATATAGTTAAATAAACATGGCTTCCAACATGTTATTTGAATAACAAACCATTTAATTTTTGTTTTATTGTATTTTAATAAAGAGGCGGTATGCTAGAAGTTGTCTTTGAGCAAACCATGTCTATGTACATGTTATATATATTAACTAGTGGTGCATGGTATCGTGCCTTCAGGCAAATTGCTGGAACTTTCCGTATCGTTATTTAAATATATTTAAATTTTCCTTTTTTTAACTTACCCTACGGGAAGTTAATTAATCAACAATCAAAAATTTTACATTAATAAATTAAGCATTTGAAAATTTAGGAATGACTGATTGACTTTACATTCATTATGCTCTTGCCCATAAATCAAACAATCAAATTGATCTTTTGTATTATTTTTAAATCGCGCACAACAATCCTATAAGTATCTCCAAACTAGCACATATAATGTGAGTATTCTTATGCATATATGAATTGAAAATAAATGATTAATCCTATTATTCTGTCATATTTAAATTCTGTATGAAATGTGCAGTTATATTCCATACCGTCCTACTACAAAATGCAAAGAATAAGTGAATTATGTATAATCTAATTATCACGTTATCTTTGTGGATATAAAAAGTTAATTGATTTTCCAAGTACTTGCTTCAAATTAAATTCAACAGAAGTAAAGTAATGCTAAAACTCGCATACGTTATTTAAACATGCTGTTGTGCCAATTCCAGAAATATAATGCTCGGAATGTAAATGAAGAACTTTTTGAAGACATAAATATATATCTTTTTTACGTTTACTTTTTATTACATATTTACTTTTTTGTAGCTTATATACATAGTATATTTATTTTCTTTTGCGTATTATACGTTTTTCTTTTTTTTACATATTACATATTTACTTTTTAATTGAAAATTTAATTTTATTAATGGGGACTTATTTGAAGGCAACTAATCGCGAGTTAAATTGTAACTTGTTTATGCATGCACAGTGAATCCTATTTTTGAGACATTATATTTTTGTACGATTTTATATTAGTACAATTTTTTGTGCGGTTTAATATGAATTCTAGCTTTAGTTATAACAAGAGTTTAAAAGCAATGGGGGTTACAGCTTGTGTTAATGTAATGGCGCTGACGTAAACTTGTTCGAACAAACATACTTTGTCTTTCTCCCTTTGGACCCTATGTCTAAATCAGTATAGTTTGTCTGTTATGTCGATTGTCACTACCGTGCCCTGGCATAACCGAAGCTAAATTTCTTCATGTTGATTTTCACATACTTCTTTGCACCGTAGTGCGGAAGAGCTATGAAAGAAACATGTTTTTAATCTGCATTTTCAAAAGAAAATGGATATCACTACTGCATGACATTGGCTAGTACGCGACGCAAATCTTGAATCCAGTACCTTGTGGCCGAAGGCCTCTGTCTGGAGACTTCATCGTAGCTTCATGGACACCCCCAAATCATTATAAGTCTTCAGATTAATTTATGGTGTGTACGATGCAGTGATAATTATGGACCATAATGTAAGGCTAACTTGCGGACTGACTTGAGACTTATGTTGTACTTACCTGCTCTTCGAGAGTGTTTTGAACATTGTTAGCAAAATGGCATACATCCTTATGTATTACCAGATGTGGCTTATTAATATAGACGAGATCCGAGAGAAGGCATGACATCGGTCAACATTTGTCGTTCAGCCACGCATATGTGTACCACGCACATCGGAAATTTACATAACAGATATTCACAAACATGTAAACGGATTTGTTTATTATATATATATATATATATATATATATATATATATATTTCTGTTTTATTATTATATGAATACAAAGTACAAATCTACAGCTGGCCGCAGTAAATTAATTATTTTAGTACACTTTTCGTCTGATGATTATAAATTAATCAGATGAGCATAAATAAATGCAGTCAAATGTTCAAAAATTTGTTTCAAAATTAATCCGTGCGAGAATGAATAGTGAGCTGTGAGTGAAACATGTGAATGCTCTATCAATTTTCAAACATCCATAAGTTTTACATCATTTTTATATTTTTGCAAAATTGCGTTTTTTTATGAAAAATGTAGGATAACCAAGTACTCGTACAAAATTTATTTACAGCTTTCATTCTGTTCGATAAATATGTATAGGGAAATAATTTTTATTATATCTGAAATTCGGACCAAATGTCAAACCAGAAGGAGGAGCACCATGATAGTACAGAGGGCATTGAAATTTATCTTGGAGATGGTGAATACTATTTGTAGCAACCACTGCGGTATTCTTCGAGGGATAACAAGCGGCGTGAAGAAATTTATTTAATATTTAGAGGCAACGTTCTTCTTTGCCCTTGCCATCAATGCCCTTCTAGCGTGGCTTGAGAAGAATCTTGGACTTTGCAATCATCTCCTTGCCCTCCAAACGTCACCTCGCAACTTATCTGATGATTCAAACCCCGGAAAAAATTGTTATAGAAACCTGTCATTATGGCGGAATTATTGATGTTTCAATGGCATTACAGTTTGTAAAAAATACAATCGTTTTCGTGTACTGAACATAACTTTGGAGAAAGATATTCATGTACCAAATAGGTTTCTAAAGGTTTAGTTTCCATGTGCAGCTCCCACACTTTGACACTGAGATAATTTGAGAGATCATATATCTGCCTGAATTACTAAGCTTGACATCACTTATAGAACTAATTATTTCACTAAAAAAACTTCTATTTTTTGGATATTCGTGATCTTCAAACATCTTAGCAGTCACATCAAATAAGGTGCTGCCGTTGCATCGCAAAGCAAGATTGTCACTTACTATTGAAATAAAAAAAATTATCGACTCCAATAAAGTAATGACTTTGGTCAGTTCCTGCATATTTGTAGGATATATGTCTACGATATTAACGGATTTTTATGTTTAATTCGTTAACAATCTGCTGATAATAAGAATCAACAAAAATCGACTTTATATGATAGGTGTGCGCATGAGCCAATATTCTACGGGGAAATGCTTCAACCATTAATTCCATTGGTTTTACTCGCACTTAGCAAAAGGTAATATTTTTTAAATTGAATAACTACTTTATTTATTGCATATTTCAGCTAAATACAACAAATTATAATACAAATGTATAAATATGTACTTTGGCAAATAGAGTAAAGAAAATTAAATGCATAGGCGACCACAAGAAATGCGTAGGCACCTACATATCCATAAATTATTAAAAATACTTTTCCCTCATCAGGTCAACTTAAAACAACGATTTTTATGGACTCAGAAAACTCCTGATAAGTTTAATTTTAAGAATGAACGCAAATCGACTTCATGTAATAGGTGTGAGCATTGTCAAATATTTTACGGGGGATGCTTCAACCACCAATTCCATTGGTCTAGTTACCGGCATTGAGAAAATGGTAATACATTTTTAAATTAAAAAAAATGATATATATATATATATATATATACACAATATAAAGAAATTGAGTAAACGAAATAAAAATGCTTTGGCAAAAGTAGTTTGCAAAGTAGACTTCATAAAACATTAAAAATAATTAACACTTAGCAGGTGTATCTACAGTAACGAACTGGATATAACTCGCCAGCATATGGATATTGAGGATATATGTAGATGTCAAAAGAGTCATCTACCCTCATTTCCACAATCGAAGAATTAAATTTAAATACAAACTACGGGTCTTGAACCAATAAAGAAGTAATCACTACCACTGAGATCTACCAACCTATAAAAAACTGTACAAGCACATGTTGTTTGAATAAAATTTGTATAAAACTTCAATAAATTTTTCTACACTTCCTAACTATAGATTGTTTTCTTTAATAACATATATTTTAAAAACAATTAATAAATGAGATTAAGCAGCTAACTGTTCTCATTGAAATATAGGCACTATCTATATGCATCCATATATAGTGCAGCCATTTTTGAAAAAACGTCGATGAGAGGTCATATTTTGCTCACATACACGCACACCTTTTTCCATTTTGGTTTCTAATAATTCAGAATGACTTAAAACATCGAGAAAATATGAAATTAGTAAATCGTATTTCGTAAATAAATCTTTTCTTCATATAATTATGAATATTGAAATAACTTTCTGTTTTTGCTGCTGAGTGAATAATTAATGTTGCTGAATTATCAAGAATCCAAATGCACATAATCGTAAAAAAATCGTAATGTTTATTATTGTATTTTACTAATATTTCAAAAAGGGGAGAAAGAGAGAGAGAGAAATCTTTTTGTTTTATCTTCATCTTTAAAAGATAAATTTAAATTATGTATATTATATATTATATAATTGGAATTGCCACGTTTTCGGTCACATGTTAATAATAAACTAGCTGTAAGTGGAATTCTGTCTTAAGGCAATTAAGGCATCGTGCCTTAAGGCAAATTGCTGGAACTTCCCGTACCATTTTTTTTTTTTTTTAAATTTTTTTAAATTTTTGAGAAACTATAAATTGGACCAAAAATTACTTTTTTCTGAATAAAAAAAAAATTTTTTTATAAAAAAAAATTAATTTTTTTTTTTGAAAAAAATTTTTTTCTATATTTTGACATATTTTGGAAGATCTAAACTTTTTTTCAAAGCAATCGTACTGCTTTAACTGCATAAAGACGAAATATCAGAGCCCGTAAGCGCCGCGTCGCCGTCTAACGCGTAAACATTGGTACGGAACCCATAGGACTGTAAACCAAATTCATACTTATTATTAAAATATCTATAAAATATCTGATAATTTGATGTGCATAAGTCTAATGATCATTTTTGACCGCCAAATGGCATTTTTTTTACTTTTTTCATTAGATCTCCGAAACCGCTAGACCTGCCTTTATGAAAATTTGATCGGTTCTTCACCTTCTCAATATAAGTAAAATGTTTTTTGAATTATTAAAATCGGACGCTCCGTTCTCTTAAAAACTGAGTTACCGTTTTCGGCACTTTTTGCCCCGTATCTTCGGAACGGCTAGACCTCCCTGCGCCAAAAACTAATCAGCACGTCTCCTTATCAATACGAATCGAATGTTTTTTGAATTATTCAAATCGGTTGATCCGTGTTCCTGAAATCGTCGACGAAAATTTGTATCCGCACATACATACACACACGTACATACATACACACACACACACACACACACACATACATCCATTTTTTCTAAGGTATGCCAAAATGTTCAGAAACCTTTAAAACGTCGAGAAATGTGAAAATTTTCATTTTCGATTTTTTTGCGATTACTATAACTTGCCCTACGGGAAGTTAATAATGTGATGTTAATATTCAATTATAAAATAGTTATTTTACACTCTACTAACGGTGTCAAATGTCTCAGGTACGCTCTACAATCACCTCACTATATTGCTGGTGAACTGCAAGCCCAAAAAAATTTCAGATATTATCACAATTTAACGTAAAATGTTTAGTAAACTATAGAAGATTAAAGATGTCAAAGGATATAGACAGAAAATATTTTAAACAATGCTAAATACATATATCCTGAATTTAGAATTATTATGGAAAAATTTCCATATAATATAGTTCAATATAAAGTTATAGATTTGTACTTTGTATTTATATAATAATAAAACAGAATATATACACACATTATATATATATATATATATATATATATATATATATATATATATATATATATATATATGTACATATATAATGTGTATCACATTCATCATTTTCAAGTTTGGAATGGTATTTTTAACAATTTGCTTTCGTATTATTGTTCGATTCTAAATAAATCAAACGAATGGCTTTGTAGTATCAGATCGGTGCCGTACGATTCATATTACGCGTACCGTGCATACATAGTATACGGAGCAAAAATAACTAAAATGTATTTTAAGAACCAGTGCGACTGTCACAACATCTTTATTTATTTTATGACCTGTTATATGTTATTCTACTCGTAAGCTACTTAATATTGTTGGCTTTTTATTTACATTCTCAAGTGACAAAGACGTCGAACACATTTCAAGAATTCTGCTTTAGATTTCACTGAGAGAAGAAAAATTATGCAAGCGTTTGGAACTCATCTGACGCTCTTTGTATATACAAATAGTACGAACACATTTATTGGTTTATTAATTATGTTTTGAAAATCGTTAATAGTAAAACCATCAGAGGGAAAAATAATCTTGGAATTGGTTAACCAATTATTGTCCGCTGGTATTGTAATACATCATTATTTTTACTTATAGACTGATTTTTTTTATAGGCTTTACAAGTTCATTAGCCTTCTGTTGACTTCACTAGTCAATTGTGGTTGAATAATATACTCATGGCGAAGTGGTAGAATTTTGTGCATTGACGAGTATACTATATGAATAATTATGTGCCGATATAAAATGAATTATAATATGTCGATATAAAATGAATAGTTGTAAGTGGTAGTTTACCTTAAAAGAACATTTTACCTCGATTCTGACGACACAATTGTGCCTACATTTCAATGAGAATAGTTAACTGGTTAATGCACTTGTAAAAACAATGCAATTGTTTTTAAAAGATATGTAATTAAAAAAAACAAACTATAGTTTAAAAGTGTAGAAAAATATATTAAATTTTTATACAAATTTTATTGAAACGTGTGCTTATCCAGACAATTTTTATGGGTTGGTAGATCTTAGTTATAGTGATTACTTCTTTATTGGTTCAAGACCCGTAGTTTGTATTTAAATTTAATTCTTGGATTGTGGAAATGAGGGTAGAGGACTCTTTTGACATCTACATATATTCTCAGTGATTTGCTGACGAGTTATTTCCATAAGAATCGTTGCTGTAGATATACCTGCTAAGTGTAAATTATTTTTAATATTTTATGAATGTTTAAGTCTACTTTACGAACTATTTTCGCCAAAGCATTTTTATTTCGTTTACTCAATTTCTTTATAATGTATATATATATATATATATATATATATATCATTTTTTTAATTTAAAAATGTATTACCTTTCTCTAAACGGTAACTAGACCAATGGAATTGGTGGTAGAAGCATCCCCCGTAGAATATTTGATAATGCTCACCTATTACATGAAGTCGACTTGCGTTCATTCTTAAAATTAAACTTATCAGGAGTTTTCTGAGGTGATGTCCATAAAAATCGTTGTTTTAAGTTGACCTGATGAGGGAAAAGTATTTTTAATAATTTGTGGATATGTAGGTGCATTTTGTGGTCGCCTATGCATTTAATTTTGTTTACTCTACTAAAGTATATATTTATACATTTGTATTATAATTTGTGGTAATTAGCTGAAATGTGCAATAAATAAAGTAGTTATTCAATTTAAAAAATATTACCTTTTGCTAAGT
Source organism: Ctenocephalides felis (assembly GCF_003426905.1). NCBI lineage: Eukaryota > Metazoa > Arthropoda > Insecta > Siphonaptera > Pulicidae > Ctenocephalides > Ctenocephalides felis. The sequence goes on along the minus strand of NW_020538040.1, from coordinate 61,763,476 downwards.
GCGAGTAAAACCAATGGAATTAATGGTTGAAGCATTTCCCCGTAGAATATTGGCTCATGTGCACACCTATCATATAAAGTCGATTTTTGTTAATTCTTATTATCAGCAGATTGTTAACGAATTAAACATAAAAATCCAGAACTTCCAGATCAACGGATTAATATCGTAGACATACAAATATGCAGGAACTGACCAAAGTCATTACTTTATTGGAGTCGATAATTTTCTTTATTTCAATAGTGACAATCTTGCTTTGCGACGGCAGCACCTTATTTGATGTGACTGCTAAGATGTTTGAAGATCACGAATATCCGAAAAATAGAAGTTTTTTTAGTGAAATAATTAGTTCTATAAGTGATGTCAAGCTTAGTAATTCAGGCAGATATATGATCTCTCAAATTATCTCAGTGTCAAAGTGTGGGAGCTGCACATGGAAACTAAACCTTTAGAAACCTATTTGGTACATGAATATCTTTCTCCAAAGTTATGTTCAGTACGCGAAAACGATTGTATTTTTTACAAACTGTAATGCCATTGAAACATCAATAATTCCGCCATAATGACTGGTTCCTACAACAATTTTCTGGGGTTTGAATCGTCAGATTAGTTGCGAGTTGACGTTTAGAGGGCAAGGAGATGATTGCAAAGTCCGAGATTCTTCTCAAGCCACGCTAGAAGGGCGTTGATGGCGAGGGCATAGGAGAACGTTGCCTTTATTGATTGTTCAAACTTCAATATAAAATATTAAATAAATTTCTTTACGCCGCTTGTTATACCTTGAAGAATACCGCAGTGGTTGCTACAAATAGTATCCACTATCTCCAAGATAAATTCCAATGCCCTCTGTACTGTCATGGTGCTCCTCCTTCTGGTTTGACATTTGGTCCGAATTTTAGATATAATAAAAATTATTTCCTTATACATATTTATCGAACAGAATGAAAACCGTAAACAAATTTGGTACTAGTACTTGATAATCCTAAATTTTTTCATAAAAAACGCAATTTTGCAAAAATATAAAAATGAAATAAAGCTTACGAATGTTTGAAAATTTATAAAGCATTCACATGTTTCACTCACAGCTCACTACTCATTTTCGCGCGGATTAATTTTGAAACAAATTTTTGAAAATTTGACTGCATTTATTTATGCTCATCTGATTATTAACTTCCCGTAGGGCAAGTTATAGTAATCGCAAAAAAATCGAAAATGAAAATTTTTATATATCTTTACGTTTCAGAGGTTTCTGAACATTTTGGCATACCTTAGAAAAAATGGATGTATGTGTGTGTGTGTGTGTGTGTGTGTGTGTATGTGTGTGTATGTATGTATGTGTGTGTATGTATGTGCGGATACAAATTTTCGTCGACGATTTCGGGAACACGGATCAATCGATTTGAATAATTCAAAAAACATTCGATCCGTATTGATAAGGAGACGTGCTGATTAGTTTTTGGCAAAGGCAGGTCAAGCCGTTCCGAAGATACGGGGCAAAAAGTTCCGAAAACGGTAACTCAGTTTTTAAGAGAACGGAGCGTCCGATTTTAATAATTTAAAAAACATTTTATTTGTATTGACAAGATGAAGAATCCATACAACTTTCATGAAGGTAGGTCAAGCGGTTTCGGAGATATAGAGGAAAAAGTAAAAAAATGAGCCATTTGGCGGTCAAAAATGATCATTAGACATATGCACATCAAATTATCAGACATTTTATAGAGATTTTAACAATAAGTATACATTTTGTTAACATTCCTATCGGTTCCGTACCAATGCTTATGCGTTAGACAGCGATGCGGCGCTTACGCGCTTTATATTTTGTCCCTATGTAGTTAAAGCAGTACGATTGCTTTGAAAAAAAAGTTCAGATCTTCCACAATATGTCAAAATAAAGAAAAAAAAAATTTTTTTCAAAAAAAAAAAATTTTTTTTAAAAAAAAAATTTTTTTTTTAATTTTTTTTTTCAAAAAAAACTAATTTTTTGTCCAATTTATAGTTTCTCAAAAATCTTATTTTTTTCAAAGTAATTTTTTTTCAAAAATGTTAATCGTTTTAAAAAAAAATAATAATTTTTGGTACGGGAAGTTCCAGCAATTTGCCTTAAGGCACGATGCCATAATTGCCTTAAGACAGAATTCCACTTACAGCTAGTTAATTTATAATCAACAGACGAAAAGCGTACAAAAATTTGAATTTGCATAGATTGTGAATAATTTATTTCGGCTAGCAGTAAATTACATGTTGTCCGTGAATTAAAATGGTTGTAAAAAGTGAAAATATGCAGTGATAAGACAGTGTTCTCTTTTCAAAATTTACTATTAGTTATTTTTAAAATATTTTTTACGCTTTTTTATTCTATAATTTTATTTTCTAAATATGATAAAACGATTGAGCAAATTATGAAGCAAAATTTGTACCAAATAAGACAGAGATATATAAAAAACGATTTATTACAAATTTTTATAGATTAAGAAAAAATTTGGTAAGACGCTAATTAATTTTAACGTCACTGGAATGAACTTGATATGACTTTTGGAAATTGATTTAAACTTTGACTCATACTGCAGGAAATAACTTTAGATATTATTGTGAATGTATATTCTTGAATGTCCAAAAATTCATAATATACAAAATAATATCAAGTTTACAGCTGGTGCATTTTCGTTAGAATGCGGCACTAAGTTTGCTGGTATGTTGTTTTTGAGTCAATGCCGAGCGGTGAGGGTTAAAATATTTATTTATATAATACAATAAAAAAAGTGCGCGTAAGGTTCACACGCGATTGAGGTAAAGCTTATTTGCTACTGTACAAGATGGCATTTAAGTAAAAATAAGTATATCATATAACAATTTTGTTTAATGCTTATTAGTAATATGGTAACACTTGGGATGCACATATTTATTGGTGTCAAGTCAACCATTGTATACATTTATATAATGATACATTTTAAATTATATATTTGTATTTTAATCAGCATTAGTATTTTGTAGCATTGTAATTAGCATTTAGAAATGAACATTTCATTAGAGAAATGAAGTAATTGCTGATTAATAACTTCTATAATATTCGTTCACACATTGGATTATGTTAAACAACGCCTAAACAAATATTGTTTTTGCAACTTCACTCATCATGTAATTGTGTTTGAAGAACTTCATGTAATTAAAATTAACATACATTCATTGACTGCTTGTATTTTTTTTACTTTTTCGGTGGCGATATAATCTCATTCTGTAATAACTGTAATATCTGTCTTGCCTAAAATTTTTTTTCCATTTTAATAACTTCAACGATTTATAGATACTGCGAATAATATAAAGATAATTTTTGAGAAACAGGGTAAAATATTAAGGAACAGGGTAAAATATTCTTCTGATTCAGACATTTTTCGTTAAATCAACATTTGTACTACAATGTAACTTTAAAATATATCGGTACGCATAAAACGACAGATCTCTATTCACATCCGCGACGACTAATCACAATCGACCCGTACAGAAATGATATCATCGAGAGCGAATGACGAATCATTGGCACTCGACTTTTATCTTATATTATCTGCCGTAACGTTTGTTGCATTTTTACGGATTTACACCCTAGTCGCGACTAAAGAAATTTTACTTAAAAAACTTGCTAGTGAATTAAATTAGTATATCGAGAACAAACAGAAAAAATTATCTTTTATTGAGTAACTTTTACAAAAAATATATTTGAGGTGTATCATTTGTGGTTTAGTCTTTCAATGCGCCCCGTTTAATTATACCGCAAGCTACCTAATATCATCTCCTATGTTGTTCATAATACATAGTTTGATGTGGTAAAGCCTATAGTTATTAAAACGTCAATACGGTCTGTAGTGTCGTAGTGAAATGCTCTCGATTAAAATTGTGTTTGTTCGCGACTTCTTTGTTATGCTGATCGCGCGCTTAATAGCAACTTGGGGCGACCTGCCTCTAATAACCAACTCGCTTCCGTATGCATAAATCAGTGTACGGTATAAATTTAGATGTTGAGCTTTTTATTATTTTCGCTGGAATTGTGCGGCCACGAACATAGACATTATGTAGAGTGAAATTATGTGTAGTATTTTAATGGTTTCAGCATTTTTTGGGATATTTATCGTTTTGATTTATACCCGGTAAAATATTCTGATGCCTTTCGCCACATATTGGCGGCGTTTGCAAAATATTTCGTTTTAATATGCCTACCAACAAACTCTTACTTATGGGCCTCCGAACGAATTTGAAAATATTTTAACATAATGCGACATTTTAATTTATGATGTTATCATCCTTGATTTGTAATGAAAATTTAATAGAAATATAAAGTTTTATTCATATATCACGTGAAAACGTTGTTTCAAGGATTAATTCGACATAGAATTAGTTAAATTTGATCATTTTACATACACTCTCAATACACAGTTGCATATATGATAATAATATTTATATATATATATATATATATATATATATATATATATATACCTATCCCTCGTTTTACACAGTAGATACGTTCCAGAAAAAAACCGTGTAACTCGAAAAATTAACTTTCATATGAAAAAACCGTGCTAAATGAAGATCACTTTCGTAAGCCCTTTTCGTAAGCTTTTAATATGTTGAATAACAAATATATTGATCGAAAAATAAATATTGATATATTTAATATTAAACATATTTAATAAATTTTAAGAAAATTAATTTATTTCATTAATAAAACAAATACAAAAACTGTATTTTCAATATTGCGTCTTCTTTATAGATAAAAATTAATATTGGTTTGTACCTTTCTTTTACTCTCTAGTTTATTTATTTTTATCTTTTGCTATTGTCGAACTATAATTTTTTTCATAAATTAAAGATTTTCTTACATTTTTTTTATTTGTTCACCTTGATATATGAACACTAATTAAAACCAGAGTTTGAAAATAATGATTTTTAATTAAATTTGAGTTTCCATCATATCTACATATTTCTATCATAGACGTGGACTACTAAAAATTCGTAACTGTAACATACATTTTGTAGTGCTGTATTTTGATAGTAAAACTATAAAACTGTTATTGTAGATACAAGCAAACTATAGTTTAATGTTTATAATTTTGTGTAAATGCAAAATTAATAAATTTCGTTAAACAAATATTTTCAAAAACCGTGTAAGATCGAAAAAGTGCAAAACGAGTACCGTGTAAAATGGGGGATATGCAACCTAGAGCTTTGGTGAATTTATCACAATTTTTCGGTTATAGTGCTTAATTTTCATTACTTTTATTTATTTAAACTTTGGAGCCGTTATCGTAAACAGATTTTCTACGGCCTTAGTAAAAAATGAATACAATTGTCCCAAATTTTCAAGAAAAAAGATTTTTTGTTAAACTATAAATTGGTCGACTTGGACAAGCCCTGGTTTTAAAAAAATATACTAAGGTATGTTGGCATGTTTCATCAAAAGTTGGCGCATTTGATTGTAAAATGGTAAAATACGGTTAAGGACAGTTATGGTCAATACTCCCATATTGATCGTAACTGTCTACCTTTCTATCTATCTCCCCGTTTCTTGACGTTAAGTTCTGGGACACCCTGTATGTGCACGCTCTATACTTTAAGTTTATTCACATACAAATAGAACTGTTTTATATGATATACACTTTAACTTTTCAACTGCATATTATGCTAATGCTAATGCAACTTCACTTTGAATTATAACTGTTCCGAATTATTTCACTTAACTAAATTAAGTGCTTACTTTTGACTGAAGGGTGAAATATTGTAACTTAATTTGCAATTTCACTCGCACATGTGCATTAAAATCAATATAATAGCACCAACAAACTTAGCATCTGTCACACTTTTTTCGATAGAATTTTTGAAATAAAGCTTTTTTATAATTTCCTGCCAAGAATAGGTATGAAGTACTAACATCGTAGCTAACAATAAGTGATGTATATATAAATATATCTCAAAAAAAAAAAAAGATTTTGATTCATTTTTTTTGTCATAACTTTAAAGTTAACAATTGATGCATCTGTTGTGCCTAACCTAGTTTTTGGACATTTTCAGGCAAATTAGATAAACTAGGATATAAAGCATTATAACTACAATAAATGTTTATTAAATCAATTATATTTTGTTCAATAACAACAAACAGATTACACTGTGAATAATAATATAAAAAAATTATTCAATAAGTAAATAGTTAAAATTATATAATTATCAATAAAATATTGTGAATTTTATATCGAATGAAAAAACAACTACTGAGCTGTTTTTTCCAACATGCCCTTGTAGTATACAATGTCCCTTTTTGGCCGACTATTGTAAATTCATCAAATTTATTGAATGTCCTTTACTGGTGTTATAAATAAAAGAGATAATAAAAAAAGTTTGTTTAAAAAATCTCTAAAAACCTTTAACTTTGTACTTAAATTTTATGTGATACACGTAAATCTATTTGGCTCGTCCTAGGTGGTTGGAACAGAAACACGTTAATTTTCAGGGTTCATACGTTAAGTGTTAACAAACATAATTAAATATGTTTGTAGATATTTTGTATATATTTAATCGTAGTATTTAATCTTCCGTGTCACCTTTTTCACATTTCGAATCAAAACTCGAAAATTCACTAGACAAATTTTATTAGATATCACGCTAATTATAGATCTTTCTCTTAAATATTTTTTAGCTATTGTCCCCGTTTCACGTTTTGAGAGTGGGAACTGTTAATGAATGATATAGGCTAACTTTTTTTGTCGACGAGGTGTGAAATTTTAGGTCATTAATCATAAAGTTGACCAATCATAGCTGTCGATCTCTGAGGATCTTAAGGCTTTGTCGATAATGTATAGTGGGCTACAAAAAAAATAACGAACAGAAAATAAGTATATGCTATATGCCTGAAACCGTAAACATGTTCGGGACATGCTACGAACATAACGACAACAAGAAAAGTTATTATTTACGTTACCCGCGAAACTTGAAACTTTCGCCCTATTCTTTGAATACACCTTTTAGGTACATATACAATGTGTATATATATATATATATATATATATATATATATATATACATAAAATAACTAACATATCTATTTTGTTTCGAAATGCAAAATTAGTCGAGTTCAATAAGCGTTATTTTTTGTACATATATGTACGAAACATTTGAAAAGTAATTAAATCTCAATTTTTATTAATTATGTCTGCTATTTACACATAATAGAAAGTTTTTGCAAATTTCCTTAAATACTACTTACATTTATGTGTTTTTATGTAGTTCTGTTTTTTGTTATTAATTTCACAGTTTCAAATCTTTGATTTTTCAAGTTCCGAATGCCATATTTACTTTCAACCAACACATCTAGCATATAATTTCCTTCGGACTCGCAACAAAATTGTAGAGCCACTAATTTATTGACTGTTTACGAGAGACCTGCGAAAACATTTTATTAAGATTATTTGTGAAGTAATAGATAAACGCAAATATTTGTTGTAATCCTGAAAAAATGGAAAAAGTCACGTTCAAGTTCGACGGTGTGTATTGTTAGGTTGTAAAATTGTTTAACCTACCATAGACTATGGGTTTAAACGATAAAACTTTTGGTTAGCATTTTTGCTCACTACTGCAAGCATATTTTGTAAATTAAGTTGAAATACATGTTAATAAAAATTATATATAATTTAATGCCGTATACTCGTTATAGACGTTTTTCCCTCGTTCAGTCGCGATTTCTCTCTCAAAAGTAAAGAAATTTCTAAAAGAATATTGGTCAAATATAACTCACCAATACAATTTTCATCTTTTAACAAGAATTGATACATGTATTAATTGCCGAAAAAGCATAAAAGAGAAAATTGATCTTTACCACTAATAATGTAAATGATTTTCTGAACATATAATTTATTTCGTAATATATGTAAAATATAATATGTGTGCTTATATTAATTATGTGTATTGCGTTTTACGTATCGTCTAACGGAATTTTTCTGTCGTTTCTTTCCAAAGAAATTAGTACAAGTGAGCTGTCAAAATATTGTCCGACATTTCCGTAATGTTGATTATAATTGTAACCTAATTGCTATAAGCTATGTGTAGCGTGCTGCTCATTTTCCTAAATGGTAATTATTTTTTTATAATTATAAGGCACTTTTTTACGCGAGGGTTTGCTTTGGCCATCGCTATTCGAAGTTGAATAAAGTTTCGACAAAAATGGTTACAACCATCTTCTGAGATTTTGATGAAACTTTGCATGGTGATACAGTTGATAGTTAAATCTAACTCCTTAAAATATTATAGGCTTATAAGAAGTGGTTTAGTTATAAAAATTGATTAAAGTTTTGAAAAATAGACCGCGCTCAATTCCTACGTCTGCAGTGTTCCATAAGATAGTTAAAAATGATCAGGTTCAAATCCTATAAGCATAGGATCAAATTTAATTTTAACATATTCATATTTATTTTTATGCTTGAATTGTTTAATATTGCAAAAACTTTTGTGTGCCAGGAACGGTGTTCATTTTCAAAATCAGTTGACAAAAGAAGTTTTATTTAGTTACTAATTACAAAGAACTAGCTCAATCTGATATTGCAAAACTAATTTCATCAAATAATTTTAAATTTTTGAATTAGTTAGCGAGAAAATGCAAAGTCAAAATTTGTTTTCATATTCATCATTTCAATTTTTATTCCAAAGAATTCAGAATGACTTCAAAAACGTCGAAAAAACATTGAATTTGCAAATCGAATTTTCTGTCGAAATCATAAATTCCTCCTTCGAGAAGTTAATTATTATTATAGTGTGTGTGGCAAATTAATTAAATTCAGATGTATCTTGAATTTTATTACTCAAACAGCCGACGCTATATTTTGCAATTTTACTGCACATCGTAACTTTCTAAATGTGCTAATTATTATTAAGTGTTAATTTGTATTTATTCAAGCAACGCGTGCTCAAAATATTTACACAGCTATTTCTAAATATATTTATATTTATACATTATGAAACAGCTATAAAAATAACTTTATTTGATTGAATTAATAGCCCCGCGTCGAATTAATAATGATTTAGACATATTTTTAGAAGCCATGTAACACATCATGATTTATGATCGGAAAGATATTTTATATGTAACATAATTTTGATGATATTGTTTTTTGTCTTTGTATCTGAAATGCTAAATGCGTGACAGAATCACTGTTTTTATAATCGAGGACCGCATCTGAATATTGAAACTCTGTAGTTGTTCTTTATAGTTGTGCCAAATTTTTAAAACGATTAGTATTTTTGCTTTTTTAAGTTATTTTTTACCAATGCCTCCCAAAGGCAATTTTGACTTGTTACCACATTTTAGATATATAATATCTCCTGTAAATTTGGTATCACTTCTGATTGTTATCAAGTTGGCCGTCGTGGGTTTCGAATGCGGTGATTACCAATCCAAAATTTATAAAAATTGATAATAGACACTAGTTGAAATTTCAAAAGTTCTTGTAAAGTTTATAATTATAAAGTTTATATATTTTTTATGAAATTTAGTAAAAATCAGAACTTTTTGCATGAAATCTTAAAAATGGCATATAATTTGAGTCGTCGCTAACGCAAGTCATAAAGTAGGAGATAAATTTTACTGTGCAAAAACTTTACTATAAAATCGGATGTGATTTTTTATGCCCGAAAATCGTTTTTCGTAAATTCGGCTCGGCCCGCATCGTTAATAGATTATGTTCTTTGCAACGGTTTCAATCATTTTGATAGGCGGCGGGCGCTTACAAATTGATGGTTCCGCTTGGCGATCGCTACGTCTAAGGCACGGCTAGATTTATGGCAGTCCATTTATGCCAATAATATTTTGAAAGCAGTTTTTAATCAGCATTAGACGTTATATATTTCTGTGTCAACCCCAACAACAAATTTTGATTGCCTTGCCACATGGCAACGGCGACACCCTAACGCCTAACAGATCGCATTTTCTTAAAATCATTTACCGAACATAGGAATTATTAAAAGCGGCGTTTCTCAACTTTTTAATTCGACTGTAAATTACTCGTTTAGTTGAACTCTAATATATTATAATAATTTACATACATACATAATTACAATACTACATTTAGTTGTAGTATTTGTGTATTTTGTTAAACATTTTTCCATTACATATTTTAATACTTCATGATTGATATACTTTAATGCTTATAATTGCCATGAAAAGATGTGAAATAATAACATAGAAGTGCTTATCTTAAAAATATGGTTTATATATTAGTTCATTAACAGAAAAATGTATTAATTATGACGTTCACATATACAAGGTAAAAATTTTGCCAAATTATACTACAATTGAACTAAAAAGGTTAAATTTATTAAATTAGTATACTTACTATATTGGATTATGCCATTTTATGAATACTTTGAAAATTTACATTGCTG
>NW_020538040.1:61722269-61752060 GCF_003426905.1 Ctenocephalides felis | reverse complement strand
TTTTGAAATTGAAAAAAAATAGTTTTTCAGAAAATAGCGTCTGAAAGCAAAATATTTTTTCACATTTTTTTGATATTCTCAAAAACCGGAATTTGGGGATGAGCGTGGATCATACTGAAGAGAACTCTGTAAATTTTCAAATAAATCAGTACAGTACAGAAGTTGAGCAATGATGGGAATCGTATCGAAATATATAAATTCGAGCAAAACTGTATTTGAAGTTTCGAGGAGTAAGGAAACAGACAAGGATTGTCGTAGTCAAACAACTATATCTACGTAAATACTTTGAATTTTGAAAAAAATGAACACATTATTGAACAGCTAAACTTTGAAAATATGCACAAAAAAACAAAATCGATTTTTAAACAAATCTGGACCAAAATGCCACCTTAATTCTTGTTTTAAAATTATGATTAAATTGACTAAAAAGATCATGAATATATAGTTTTCAATTATTTAGTAATGCAGATAGTAATAAAAAATTAATGCATTTTACAAAAAAAATTTTTTTTAGTTGATTCAGTATAAATTGATGATTTACGGAATTAGCTTTTTAATTCTCAGCAGTTGATATATATGCTTTATAATGCTAAAATATAAAACCACAAGATTTTAATGCATTTGCCGATGATCCATATAACAAAAAAATAATAATATTAAAAATAGGAACATAAACAAATAGTCTATAATTATTATATAAATATACCAGAAATAAAAAAGGCAACCTCTAAAGGCTGTAATCAATTATATTCCGGTAGGGCAATAAAATCCGGAAGTATAATTTTTATATCTCAACGTTTTCGGACATCCTGGTACCTTTACTGTACCTTAGAAAAAATAATGTCTTTGTAAGTGTGTGTAGAATATATGTATAAGTGTATGTTATTATATGAGAGGACGACAGAAGGGCAAAAACACTCGATATGTATTTTTAATGGGCAGAGACCATTGCTTTTTATAAACGCGTTTATAATTTTTTTATAAATGGCCCAGCCGCTTCTGAGTTACGGAGAAAAAAGTAAAAATGCACTAAGAACGAAAAATAAATATGCACATTAAATTATCAATTTTTTTAAAATTATATATTAACTACAACTAATATCCTTATAATTTACAATATCAATATGCCAAAGAAAAATTATCAGAATTAGCAAAACAAAATCTATAATGTCACAAATCTAAATATTTCTATATTTTCAAAACATTTGAAATAATTACAAGTAAAATTTAGAACAACCACTGATTTTGAGTTATATGGTAAAGCGGGACTTAAAGGTCTGCGAGTAATAAGGTCCAAATTTAATAACAATATTTGAAAGTAGAAGGCATAAGATATATTTATAATTTATATTCAGCATAGGTTGAATAATGTAGCTATTATTTGTAAAATCCCTTTAAAATTAAAACAAGACTTTGGACCTGTTTGCTTCCTGGGCGTCCCAATTTACCCTGTCTATAGAGTAAAAAAAACAGTTGAAATTTTTTCGAAAAACAGCAAAATAAAGCACTTTTTATAATGTAAAATTATCTGGAAGTTTTACTAGACATTGATATGTATTATTTGTTGTGATTTAATTGGTTTGGTTTTAACAATATAATTGCTCAAAGTGGACTTTTGTGCCCCGCCCTACCCCTATAAATAAAGTTACAAAATTTAAATTATCTTTTTAATCTTTTCTATATTTTTGTGGATTTCAAATTATAGCATAATAAATTTATTTATTCTATGTGTATTTATAAAACGGGAAGTTAAGGCAATTTTACGTGTTTTTAGCCTCAGTGAGTTATTTGGACTTATTACCTGAATGTTGTTCTTTCGTCATAATTGCGGATAAAGTTACCAAGGTTGTTGTAATAATCAGTAATTAGAGGCATATATATATATATATATATATAATTATATATATATATATGTATGTATATATATATGTATGTATATATATATATATTATATATATATATATATATATATATATATATCAAGAAAGTGAATACCATATAAGGGTTCGGCAAAGGAAACGGTTAGCGTATGTTCTGACGTAGTTCTGAGTCGTTTCTCAGGTAAAATACTGCGTGACGTCATTAAAATCTGGTATTGTTTTATGAATCTCATGCATATATACATCGCTGAATTGTATATTACTACGGCATTGCGGTTCAACGCGGTGGTCCACGGATTTTATGACAACGGCGGCATATAACCTGGTAATACTGCTGAGCAGTTTTTCACATAGAACAGTAATTGGATTATAAATGGGTAAACATACATCTACAGGAATTGTTTACAATTCTAAAAAGTGCTACGTATTGCTCAAACGCAGTATAGATCTTTTTTGCAATTTCTCTAAACTCTACTTGTGTAGCGATTAAATTAATGTGTGTTTATTGAAAAGTTTTAAATTAATATTTGAATGTGTTTATATATAGGTTGGGGCGGTCCAATTTGGCTTTAAGCAGTTATATTGTGAGAACCATACCAATTATATCACACCAAATAACACATATCAAACAAACAGCTATCTGACTATGTTCAGTATAATCCCAGCTATAATCATCATTGTAAAAATGTATTTTTTGGCTGTTTTTCAAAATTTTGTCACGACCTGTGAGCACTAAATTCAATACCTTATTTTCAATTTTAAATAAATTTTACGAAATATTAGCTACATTGATTAACCAATGCAAATTTAATATAAATTCCTTAAGTACATTTTTTAACACTGTATATAACCTTAATCTGGTTATTCGTCAAAAATATTTATCAGCAGAGTTCGAAAAACTATTTATTTAATTTATCTCCTTTAAATTTGCTTTTTTCAACTTAATTTTTTATTGTTTACAACTTTGCCGAGGTAACGATTCAGTGGGTCTGGAACCCCACCCACCCATTTCTTTTATTATAGAGGTTATATAAAAAAAATGTTGATCTAACTCAAAATAATTAAAAATCTTACAAAACAATAAAAAACGTTTTTAAAATATATCTTAAATCCTCGAAAACTAAACGACAGTGCTCACAACCAAAAATGCTTTTGTAATGGATTTTGTTTCTTTTTCAATAGCAAAGTCATAAAAATCAAAGTGATGGCTAGTTATATACACCTTTTTCCCTCAGTTTTTAAATATTGTTTTAAAAAAATGTTTAACTTGTTTTCAAGATAACGGTGGTGAACCTTTTTATAAATGGACCTTTAAGCCCTGTTCTATTCCATGTATAATTTTATAGTTAAAGTTTTCTGTAATATAGAAGCGTGCATTTACATCGATTATTTTTAATTATCACTTACTGAAACATAAATTAAACATTTCATTTCAATCTTTTAGGAAGCTAGACTTTCTACCGCCAATAAAATTCGTGAAAATAAACAGAATCCGATGTTTGTTACTTCACCACTTGTAAATTGATAGGTCTTCTTATCCCGTCGAAAAAAGACGAAAGCATGTACCAAGATATACTATACCAATCCGAAAAACAAAATCCAATGGATACACATGATATGTGCCAATTCAAAGCTATATAAATGTATGGCTCTATTTTCCTTGATAGTCCACAAGCGCAAATATATATTCAACTGAATGTCAGATATATCATAGCAAACATGATCGACAAATGCTTGTAAAAACAAGAAGTACAGAATGCGTGACCAGGAGCAGAAGGATGATCATAAATATAGCATTGAATATGTGCATTATCACAGTGACGATGTTAAATGTAAATTCGATATAAAATACCACGAGTTTATACACTGCTGCTGCCACAGTAGACAAATTGAGACTCACTGTGCGAAGTCAGCAATCATCCTATGATATTAAAATTTGTCATTTTTGACGAATTATTAGCAAAACTTTTTTTATTGCATTATAAAATGGCCTTTTGTCATCATGCTATCTATAATCCATAAGTATCAAAGTTATAATAATATAATAAGTGAAGTAAACCGGCCACTTTAATAACAATCGTTTAAGTTGATCAATCCCCCTGAAGCATGCTGCTAGGTGCAGTACCATCAACTTCAAATTATATTATTGTTTTCACCGCGAAAACAATAATAAAATTACGAATTGGTATCATAAACCAACTTACTCAGATCGATACCTAAACTATCTTTCCTACCACCCTCAAATGGGCATCATTATCAACTTAATAGCTATACAATTGTCTCGTAACAAATTTTTGAAGAACAAGCTCTCATTAGTATCACAGTTCTTGAGTAAAAATGTTTATCCTCAACATTTGATCCAATCGATAACCAGAAACATAATTTTATACATCCAAAACCGCCATGACATTTCAACTAAAAATCCAAACCGCGAAAATTACGTAGGAACTATTACCTTACCCTTTATAAACGGTCTTCACTACGCATGGAAAAAACTCTTCATTAATTTCTCAACACAGAAATGATTAAAAAAATAAGAATCAAAATAAAACAATGCTCACAGAACACATAAATAACCATCAGCATAACATTGTTCTCTTAAAACCGAGTATATTACATTTTGAAACCAATATATTAAAAAGAAGATTTAGTAAACGTTGTCTAATATCGTTAAACAATAAAGCAATCAACAAGAGACTAGACAGCTGTAATTATTACAAGATATTCCTTGACCAATTTTCGAAACACATTATTACTGAATAAAGCAGATGTTTTTACCACTTTGCACAAATTTCAAAAAATCTTTGTAAACACAATTCATTCAGTGCTTAGACTTCAACAACTATGTTGTTTTTTAACTCTAATTCATAATTAGTCTCAAAAGTTTGAACTACTGATAGCTTAGTGTTATAAATTAATTAATTATACAAAAAAACTTTCTAGTTTTCCACTGAATGGCGGTCTCGAAGACTGAAACGTATGGATCAATTAAGCTAATTTCCCAATTGCGTAATTTTATATTTCTAACTTGGTGATAATGCGCGGCTCAACACACTCGTTTTAATATATATCAGTAAAATATTTATCACTACATTGACACATAGTACGTACTATTAAAAACTCTGTTGCGGAACTGTTTTCAAATGCTAATGTAAAATAGTGAGTAAAGTAAAATCTCAAAAGCAGGTCAAAAGTTCCTACAACAAATCGAAAAGTCCTTTTCCCATCGTAACATAATTCCATTACCATTGGAATTGATGCGCCACCAACATCAAAGTGATAACATTTGAATAGTTTATCTTTGAAGTGCAAGGTGTATATTTTGCCAATATGTACGTTCGATAGGTGCATTTTTCTAGTTAAGAGAAAGCATCTGGCGTTACTGGAGAGTAACGATAGTGAAGTGAAGAATCTGCCGCAAGCTGATACAACTTTTTGGTGGTGCATTTTCATCTAACTTTATGTGAGATTCATTCCGACGGGTTAGTCAAGCGCGTAAATGAAACGATACGATCTACGCATACCCTTAGGCCAGGGGCGCAGTCGAAAAACTATCTCATAATTACTTCCACATGAACAAGCTTTATCAAGTGAAAATTCATTCTAGTCTTGCCCCGAGGTGATCTCTGAGATACGATACACTGTATTAGAATCCTCTTCCATTATGCACAAACATTCGACGATTATTTGCACACGACCAGTGGGAAATCACAAAATACAGTACCAGATTTGTTAATCAGAACTCAGTTTCATCGCCTGTAGAATCTGGAATTGATTAGTAGAGCCAATGAACCATGACACGATTCAGAAAACACCAACGTTCAAGTTTGCAAGAGGTTTCTCGAGATTTACCTTCTGATCAATACTGTAACGATAACCTTTCTCATTTATAATCATAAAATTTATGACATTAGCAGTAAATTGCAAACAAATATTAAATATAAATTGAATATCCAAAATAAATTAAATACGATGCATATTCATCTAAACTTCATCAAAGTCAACTAAAACAATTAATTAAATCTGAGCTCTTGTAGATAGATTTAGATTGTAAACCGTGATTCTGTACTATAGTTTATATTACACCACTTGATTGAAATGATAAATAGATTTTTGTTTTAAAAGTTAATCTATCAAATTCTTAATTAAGTTAATCTCAGAATATTTTCATCTTTCCGAAAAAAATCTAAGTTCAAAACAATTTTTGTTTCAAACTAATTTTAAGATTAAAAAGATTTAATTTAAATTTTTAATTTAAATCCAAATTTTAAATACTAAATTAGCAAAATGTTTCAAATATTTTGAATATGAAATAAACAAGTATATTGTATAACAATTTAATTTATGACAATAATACCGGTAAAACACAAGTGTCCATGTGAAAACCTTTCCATAAATAGTTAATAAGAATATTTAATTTAATTGTCTTATCCTATACGACAAAGAGCTATGATTCCTGAATTTCTGCTCTAAAGCTAGTGTGTTTATTAGATAACATTTCAATAGCAAAAATATCTTATATAGCAAGGATTTTTATTTTATAAAGCAGACCTGTATACTATACTTCAGAAGAACAATATTCTTTATTATGTAAAGCCTTGTAAATATTGTTTATTACTAACAAGCTTTTAGAATAACTTTGCAAGTATTGGCATTAATTTGATAAGATGAAACCTGCAAGTCAGTCAAAATATGTATGTAGGTATTACATAAAAGCAATTGCTCTCGTCAATAGTTCTTCCTACATCTTGCCATTTTATTTTAACTATAACAGTACTAGTTTTAAACCGACATGAGTCAACTTTATAAACGTAAGAATATGCATATGCTTGAATTGAATCAAATGTACAAAGGGAGGTACTAAATTAAAAGTGAATGAATCCGAACAAAAGACCGTTTCATAATGTTAAATATATCCGACCTACTTTAGTTCGTGGTGCTATGCAGAAGATGATGTAACATTAGAAATATCTTCAATCCCACATTTTCAATTCATAATGTTTTCATATTTTAACAGAATCCTCTAACTATTAAAACTTTCACGATAACCGGAAAGCGATCCTAGTTTTCCTCGTAAGCCGATTGCTCAGATATTTAACCAACGCTCGCGGTGGATAAATGATTCAAGGAACCACTAACAATTACTTTTGCATCTACACAAAGCATAGTTCAAATAAAATGTATCAATGGAGACAGAAAATTGCATTTTACCGCTCAAGTAATAAATATCGCATATATGGGCAGCTATTTTATTAAAGCGTATTCTCTTTAACATGGAAAGAGATCATTGTTTCAGATAAAACTCTCGTGATACTCTTTTTGTAACACGCAGAGGGTCGTATGCGAATGCATGATTTAACACAACCCTACTATATCGCATATTATATCAAACGAAGCCCAAACTGAGGTTAATAGAGTTTGCTGACATTATCTACGGACTTATGCTATTCAATCGCACGATTGATCTTTTATGAAATTGAATTCATTTTTTCTGAAAGTGCATATTTTATGAATATATAGGAAAAGTTTTTATTTAATTAGTCTGAATTCTTAGAAATATTAAATTATGAATAACGATGTAAACATTTACTTATTCCAGGTATTTAATACACTAATAATTGAGCTATATCGATTATTAGTGTACTAAATCAAATATTTTATACAAAAATCAACTTTTTTTTTATTAAACTCGTTAAAATAGACTTTCGATACATTTTTCAGTCTATAAGCGTAATTTAAATTATTCAAAATAAAACGAATGTGCAAAGCATTGCTACTTTAATTTAAAACTTTAAATTTTCAAAATAAATAAAAAATCAAATTAAAAAAACATATATGCAAATATGTATCAATGAGAGTTGTATTAACCATTTAACGAGCATTGGCAAACCATATTCAAAATTGATAATTTCTCCTATTATATAGATATTAATTATGATTAAAAATAAAAATAATTTGTAATTCACTTACAATGCACTATGAAGAAAAAAATAAGTACAATTTACATATGTACGATATTTGCATAAAATGCAACGCGCAATTATATATGTATGTAACGCATAAATTCACAACATTATATAAAAAACGGTTTTCCAACCACGTACACAATTTACCTCTCAATTATAAATGTTGCAAGCTTATATCGTTGTGAAAATGCAAATTTGCAAGAACATAGACTACAAAAAATGCGCAATTTTTAATAATAAAATAATTGTTTATGATATACTTAAAAAAATAACATTTGCTATTATTGATGATATGTTGGAATCATTTATTATGCCAAAACATTAGTTATCATAAATAATGACTATTTGCATCAAAAGCTTATGCTCACTTAAAAACGTACTTACGGTTGAATATGATAAAGCCGATTAAATGTAAAGAGTTTGAAAATATACATTCAATCTTCAAAAGGATTGGCAATCCAATTAAACTGCTTACCTGTAAAATAGAATATAAAAATTAGTGTATGAATTATTTCACATTAGAACTTTATATATATATATATATATATATATATATATATATATATATATATATTATTAAAAATACGCAAATAATTATCATGTGAGATAGTATCATATTAAATTAATAAAATTTAATTAATTAGAATTATTTACGCAAAAACGTGATAAATTTTCAATAAATGTTTAATAGAAAAGAAGAATATGATAAGAAAAGTAGTAGTAAAGTTTTACATGATCATTCATGATAAAGATAATCTTACAAAATGAGTTATTTAGAGGTGTCAAAAATGTTATAAAAACAACTCTCTAATCTTCGCAAAATAACTCAGTCAGTAAGAAGAACTTTTATTGCTCATAGTATTTAAAGACTATATTCGGTCTGTAAAAGTGTACTTGTAAAAATGTGCTACCAACAACAACACCAAGGAAACATTAAACTTTTTATATAATAGCTCATTGTCATCGACAGTACTTTCAACTGATATTTATATAACATGTGTTAAAATATATGTATATTAAGTTTATTAATTAAAGTTGTACGTAAATAAATTATATATTAAGTTAAAAATATCTAAGAATATTTAATAATATAGCAACGAGTAAAATGTGTGACATAATTGCACTTAACATTTAAAAAATGTTGTGATTGTTCACACAAAATTTATAAAAATAATATAAATATTATAAAAATAATTATTAAAAATAATATGAATAATAATAATACAAAAGTATTAATAAAGAAATAGAAATATACTGAATAATTCTTAACATTATATCCTTACTATCAAAAAACGGTGGAGCGATCGTGTACATTTGCACAAGTACGGAAGAAAAAAAAAACGAAAAAATGTCTCAACAACTTTCAATAACTTCGCGTTCTATTGATCAGATAAATGATCATTATAATGTTTTCTTATCAACAGAAGGATTTATGAACCTGTACAAACCATATAATTAAGAGTTACATGAACAAAAATTAAAAATTACCAACAATTATTTGTTTCTATATACATCCAAAAAATGCTTCCGAAGCTAAGAAAACTTTTCAAAATCCAATGATTAATTTTATTCATCAAATCTATTGTCCTGCATATTCCAAAGACTAATCAACTCTTCACAACTCTAATACAAATCGTATGTTTTTTGAATAATTCAAATTGATCATTCATTCAAAACCTGGACAAAAATTTGTTGTACGATTTCTTCTGATGTATTTCCAAATGAACTAATTTTGAATAATAAAGGTGCAAAACATTTCTAGTTTTTAGTTGTTGCAATTTATATAAAATACATCATTTACAAACTTTGTGTATAATGAATATTATGATAATGCTAGTAGAAATAAAAAGTAAATAATAGCAATAAAGTAAATGATGTAGTTCAACCGATAGCATTAATGTTGGTATATTATATTAATTCAGAGATTATCATAAGTAATAATATATGATTATGTAGCAAATTGTGCGAAAAATTCATCCGAAGTACGAAGTGCGAAGTGCTGCTCGGAAGAGGACAGCTTCCTGCTCCCGTTTGATTTACCGCCAATACACGGCGTCATTTTATTATCTACGGAGTAACAGATCGTGAACATTTGCGCCGAGGGCGCATCTGTCTCGTCAAGATCCAGCGCTATCTGCAATATAGTACCCGGGCGCCGCTCAATGTAAGACGCGCCGTAGGGCGGTTCGAAACACCATTCATCACATTGTCAATAACTGCATTTAAGATAAAGTACCTTACTGCAATTGACGTGTGCTACTTAGAGTTCGATTTTTATTGGTCCCGCCCGTTAAACTCGCAAAACTTTCCCGAATACAACTTCTCCAAGTCTATTGAAATCGCGTTAAACGTACTGTGACTCAATGCAGCTAGTGATATTTTCATCTTCTTATTTTCAATTTACGCTGCACTAAGCAGACTTCAAAAAACTCGCTAACTTTATGATTATTTATGGTTATTTCTTTCGTGTTAAAGGCGAAGTTATTGCACACATGCGTGTAATATTTTTATCATTATATACGTAATAGCACCGTTCAGTCTACAACTTTGCGAAGTAAAAGTTTGGACAACAAAATTTTGCCTGCCGTTCCGGTAATAAGTAAAAACACTGAATTTTCTTTAAAGGCTTATCTATACGATGTATACAAGTTCGAAGCACACCATTCAAAACTGAATAGTATATAGAAACAACATATTAGCAATAATAATAAGCAGTTTTCTTCAATGACTAATCTGTTACCTGAGTACGCATGAAAAAAGTGTTCAAGCAGTGCAAATAAATATTGCAGAATAATTGACAAAAAGCGTTTCTACATCATAGACCTGTCTTCGTATGACACACACAAACACACACTATATATATATATATATATATATATATATATATATATATATATATAATCATGGGCCTAATCTTCTAAGAAGACTGTAATACCATGCTACTGATTCTGATAGTTAACTGCCGTGTCATTGAATTTTTTGTCTCACTGTACACTCTTTCATTCGCACCAGAGCGCAAGCCAAAGGTGATGACGAATAATGTACAGTTTGCACAATTCCCAGTTGCCGTGCTTCTCGCTCTCTAAACTTTCGGTAAACCACCGTACGAACAAACAAAAATTGTTTTTAGAACTTGAAGTGTTTAGTTTAGTTTCACATAGTTTTAGTGTACTTGACAAATTATACTATATACTATTGCGGCAAGAATAATAGTTATAAGTTATATTCGTAGACGTGTACTTACACCCCGTTTGAATGAATTAGTTAAAGAATCATGTTTGCCTTATTTTCAAAATAATGGTATTATAAATTATGCCATAAGAAAACCATTTCTTTTGGTTTTATTATTTTCTATATAAACTAACATTCCAACACAAGCGTAAGTAAATCATCACTTACAATAGTATTAGTTGTTATAATACCCTCCTATATCCATGACAAATATTTTATGGAACTGGTGACAAAAGTATAGTGCTTGATCAGCGAAATGACATAACCTATAAACATATCTGTAGTAATAGATATTACCTACTGATAAGGCTCCAGTTTGGCCTGGACAGTCCTGGAATTCCACCTTGTGTCCCGTGTTTTTCTAAATGCTATATTTGTACCAAATTTAAATCTTTTATCCCGGATTGTCCCGTTTTTTTTAAATTAATAGGTAAATTAAGAAAAAAAATATGAAAACAAAACGATCAAGTGATAATTTTTTCAAATTAATTATGATAGAAATTGAATAAAATTCAATACAAGACTTTGAAACATATATGTAGATAGAAATTTTTAAAATATAAAATAATATGGATAAAATATTATTACATATATTCGAATGATAAAGTTCTTACTAAAAGTCTGCAATTCTGTTTAAAAAAGATTGATTAATATAAAAAACAGTTTCTTTTATTATATCCTTGAATAGCATTTGTTATTTTAGAGGCCCCCCTCCCCTCCCGGAATAGCATAACTAAACATTGCCGTCCTGGTTTTGACCTTAAAAATAAGATTACCTTACTGCTGAGGTATTTGTCTTGCCTATAACATTATTTTTGATTATAATTACCACTGGTAATTTACCAGCAATATATCAACCATAAATAATAAAGTATAAACTTACGTTTTGACATCTTTAGATGTTTGATAAGATTTACGGGATTCTTTCAAGATTCAGATATTTGCTTTCAATTTAGATTTATATTATAACATGACTTCAAACGTTGACGTTTGATATTTTACAATCAAATATACAACTTCCAATCATCACATCGATTACTAATGACAAATCAGCATTTGTTTCATTAGAGTCCTAATAACAGTTCTTTTCACTGAAAGGTTAACTCAAGTTGTGCCTAAAGAAGTTTTACTTCAAAAATTCTCCTACGATTGCAATATGAATACTTCCGTTTTGTAGATCGTTTGCACATAAATCCTTCCACAATCGATAAAAAGTTCTAATAGATTTTTTGACCAATTGTACATTCAAAACAAACTACTTGTTTACATTTTAGTAATATTTTTCCAAACTTAAACGGTTCTTTAGAAATATTGCCCAAACAGTAATGAAAATTTGCATGTTAAATAAAATTTAAATTTTCATCTGAAAACAAAAGTTGTTGTTAATACATGTAAAAGGGCTCGCTTGTAGGTAAGTAGTTAGAACGACTTGACTTGGATCAGGGGTCCCGGGTACGATACCCACTTCGAGCAGCCTGTTGTCAGGCAGCAGTGACAACGATTTTCACTTGGAAATATAGATAGCAATATGTTTCCAAGTGAAAACGGCCCTAATACGGCATTGTTGCACCAATAAAAAGTCACCACTATTACAACAATTGTAATATTAAAAATTCAGCACATAGGGATGAGACAAGTGTGTGGGTTGCTATCTATAATAAAACAACCTAGTTTGTAAGAAATTTATCACAACAGCTTTTAGAACCCAGAAGTTCTAATCGCTGTTCAAATAAATAAAAAAAAACATATGAATAACGAACAAAGTTTTGCTAAAACTGTATTTTACAATTTACATTATGGGACCATTAATGACCACATAGTACTACTAAAAATATTATTAACAACAGCTATGCATTCTCAACAATATTAATCAAGGTTTCGTTATATTCCATGCCTTTTGTATATTCCATAGTGATATCGCCATTTCCTAGCCGTACCTACTCTATGCGAAATATCGTCAACCATATTCGATCGTAAACTTTCCCATATCTCCGTAGGAAGATAGCCGGCAAGAGGTCAATGTAATTGTGAACAATGCGCGAATTTGGTTTGGCTGTGCAGTGTAGCATGAGTCATTAATACATACATCGCGCCGTTGGTAGTTTGCCTATAAATTCGGAGCTCAACACGCACTGCGGGAAGTAGAATGTATAACTTCGTTAGCAATTTTCAATTGCTGAAGTGATCAAACTTGATTTTCTGCAAGGCATTATTTCGGTTTCCGTAAGAGGAGAATATAGTATACAGGTAACGCCGCACAACACGGTACTTCTGTAACACGGTTTAAAAATCGAGACCATTCCCCTCATAACACGGCAATTTTAAAGCACGAGTTTGCTCTAGCACAGTTTGAGAATTGAGCGAAACTCCAATAAAATAAGAAATATAGTAAAACCTATGAAAATAAAACTTGAACTATCTAATCTAAAATTAGTAAAATCGCTGTACCATACCTCAATAAATGTGATGAAACTGGTGCAAAAATAATATAATTCATGTAATGTATATCACTTCTTAAAAAAAATAACAATATTCAGTACAGAAATTATAAAGAAATAAAACATGTTTTTTAAATTCTTAGAACGTAACCCCTCTTTTTGTACTAGTTCTTTATCCCGTATAACACGGATTCGCATAACACGCTAGTTTTTTGGAACGTAACTACCGTGTGATGCAGGGGTTACCTGTATATAACACTATAACCTATTTTTGGCTGCTATAACACTATAACCTCATTTTTGAAAAGGATTTCCAAGACAAAAACCTAGTGGGCCTTAAGGCATAGAATCGTGCCTTAAGGCGAATTGTTGTAGCTTCCCGTACCAAAAATTTCAAATTTTTAAAAAAGCTTTAAAATATGCCTGAAACTGAAAAAAATAGATTTCTGAGAATAGTGAAATTTTTGAAAAAGAATTGACTCTTTTGAAAAATTTGAATTTGTTCCTTATAAAAATTTATCCAAAAATTCAATCAGTTTTTCATTTTGTCAATACAAATAAAATGTTTTCGGAATCATTCAATTCGGACGCTCCGTTATCTCAAAAACGGAATTATCATATTTGGCACTTTTTGCCCCTCATCTCCAAAACGGCTAGACCTGCTTTCACAAAAACTAATCAGCACGTCTCCTTATCAATATAAACCAAATGTTTTTTGAATTATTCAAATCGGTGTTTTCGCAACGTCGACGGAAATTTGTATCTGCACGCACATATACAATAATATACATCCATTTTTTCTAAGGTATGCCAAAATGTTGAGAATCTTTGAAACGTGAAGAGAAATAAAATTATTTTCCATTTTTTGCAATTACTATAACATAAATAAAATGAAAAAAATTAAAAACATATTAGGGGTGGACAATCCCTAATTAAAAATAAGCTTTTTGAGGCTAAATTTAAGCTTTTCTATGGGTTTAAAAGAAACCTAATCAAATATGAGTAGAAAACTGACTGACTGACTGACTGACTGACTGACAATGACTGGAACGGTATGAAAGACTATTCGATTACTAAAATGACTATTACAAAATAAGGGTTCGTGGTAGAAGGGTTAAAATTTAGGACATGCTTTTTAATTACGACTAATAAAAAACAAAATAAAAATTGTTGGTCCAAAAATTAAAGAGAAATCTTAAGACGTTGATTGATTTTCATAATCAGTCATACTGAATGTGATTATAAAATAATAATTATAATAATAAGACATAAAAACCGTTTCGGAGGTGTATTGCGTCGAACAACATGATATGAGAATAATATATACATATATATATATATATATATATATATATATATATATATTGCATTTTAGTAGCAATACCATACAATACAGCTTGATATCACTGCGTATTACTGTAAGTACAGAGATTACGTTCGCTTATAGGATATATGGTTGAAGATAATACATGTTATTATATATGTCTATTGAAAATAATAACAAGGCACATCTTGATCTAATAAATCTCATTCAGAGACGATGGCTTATTTTCCGCCATTCATGAAACTTCAATATATATCTTAATTAATTATATAATTATGAAAGTATTTAAAAAAGATATGTTACGATTGAAATATCGTTCAGTCTCTCAACAAAGCATAAATTATCGTGTTTTGTGAGATAGCTATGTATCTCCTTAATAATTAAAAAAATAAAACTTTTAAAAAATCAGCTATTTTTATAAAAAATCATGTTTTTGTCACCTGTTCAATTATTTTGTGCTCAATAAAAACATAAACACCAGTAAGGTGATAAACTGATATATTGGTTTCAATTCGACCGATATTGTGACAAATATCTATTTGTCTATTTCATTATTTTGATCTATTTTATTTTCACAATATTCTAAGTCAGTTCCCGAGAAGTATAATCAAACAAACCAGCCTCTGAATACGATTTATACAATTGACCATGCGGAAAGCATAGAATTTCTAGTTCTAAATTGACATCGTTTGTCCTTGTGACTTATTAATCGTCATTGCGAATGTTAAGCGGATTGGAAATTTCAAGTATGAATGGAATTACCAACTCAGACGAAACTATTGGAATCCTTGGTAAAAAACATTTTTTTCGTAAAAGTTGGCTTTCGAAGTGGCGCAATATTGAATGTAATTTTTTTCATAAGTAGTAGCTTGCAACTGGATAGCTTATACCTATGCAAACTTCGAAAAAAAATTGTTATTAAAAGTAACTAGTTTCTAATCGCAGGATACGTAAGTGCATATATACCGCTAAATTAAATGATTTTAAATATATACCAAAATGAGTCATAAACCCTTCAGGAAACTGCGTTTAAGACTAAGTATATTCGGTGACCATAATTTTGTGAGTTGAACGTGAAAAACATGTAACTAAATTTTTTTATTGAAATTACCTAGCAATTATTTAAAAAACTCCTATACTAATGAGAAATCATGATAAGTATAATTTTCAATACAATTTTCTGCGATATTTAACTTTATACCAGTTAAACAAATTCATGTCTGATAATACAAAATACATAATTTGATAAAATTCACAATATACTGAACCTAGAAAAATATGTTATTTTAATAACTGAAACCATTTATTTCCAGATACTGTTTCCGAATTCGGTAAATTCAATTCAACAGCGCGTATTCATTACTGAATTTACAATAAATTTTCGCTAATGACCATCACTGAGAATCGAACTCCAAATAAAGTCCGATCGTCTTTCTGAAGCCCACTATCATAAAATCTGAACATTCGAGAGAAGAGATTGTAAAGGCACACTACGTAGTAGAAACTAACGTGATGAACGCCTTGAACCTTGCCTGGAATCGTTTTCAGTCAGAGCGAGGACAGCGTCATTTGACATCCAATAATCAGTTTTTCTCTGTTTTTTACCTCTTCATATAATACAACAAAAGTTGCACATAAATGTAATCAAACGCTCCAAGACACTTGAAAAGTCTGTACTAATTAAAAAAAAATATTTGCAAACTCATCCAAGACCCAGAAAATGCCGATGGCAAACCTGCTCGACGAAGATATCGTAGAAGCTGTGAAGCAAATTGTTGCAAAGTGTCTGTCAGCAAAGTTTGTTGCAAAAGTTTTGAATTTTGATCAGAAAAACCGTCGCAGGAGCATCGCTCAGGAGCTTTTTAATAACATCAGTTGTGATCTTGTCTTACTCAAAATGGTCACAACTTATGGAAGTTTAGCGGTTGTGAGTCAAATCAAAAGACCAGGCCATTTTTTATGTCGAAACTAACAATAAATCTTTGAGTATATATAACCAAACATAACTTACTTTACAATTGAAATAGCAAATAAATATTTGGGATGCAATATTTGTTACCAAAATACAGTATTTACCAAAAGAACGACGAAAGTTTTGTATGGAAATAGCATGGAAAAATTTTCAAAAATTTTAAAAATGTTTTTTAGATGTAATTTAGCGAACAACTGAATGAATAAAACTCATTCATTTGTCGCTAAGTTACACCTAAAACATTTGTTTTAAATTTTCAAAAAATTTTTCATGCTCTTTCCATACAAACTTTGATTGAATTGCGCTCTATTTAAACGTTAATATTATGAGCTAAAACTTTCAGAGAATTGTTTTTTATCTATTTGGAACCATTTGAGCCCCTGGGAGCAAGAAAATTTGAAAATGACCATTTTAAGGACCACCCTAATATATATATATATAACTTCTTCAAAAAATAGATATTGAGATATTTTTTTTTAAATAATTCTAAGGTTTTTAGCTTTCATAATATAAAAAAATCTCAAAATCCAAAAAAAAAAACCGAACAACCCCCTTAAGGCAAATTTCATAAATTTCCAACTGGTATCTTTGGAACAATTTTTGAATCTGATCAAAATTTTGGCTGTAAAACGTTGACGAAAAATGTTTCACTTATGTGCTAATTATAAAGGAACGGCTCAGCCCACCATCTCTAAAACTCATCTACGCAAGTCCTTATCAAGTTTCATTAAATGGCTATTAAATCTTTGAAATCAGCGCAGCCGCTTTTTTTAACAGCGTCGACAAAAGGTGAGATTTAGGCTCACACATACTTTTTTCCAATTTTTGGTTTTAAACGATTGAGAACGACTAAATTTAGCAAATCAGATTTTCAAGTGAACCCTTCGGGAAGTTAGTAATACCTGTCCCGTACTCTTGTATCTTAACATTTTTTTCTCTATTTTAAAATGGCGGCTCATGGTTTTATTACATTGGTTAAGGCAGTCCCTTGGTTGTATTTTACTCATTAAACGTGATATATTGCATTGCACACTCCCCATGCCCAATTACCGACTCCGTGCACTTATTTTAAAAAGGGCATAACCGATGAGTGATTAGTGTGCAATAAGGCGATTGCTTACAAAGGCGAAGTCTTAAAGTTCACATCCGCATTGAAGATCGCAGAGTTTTATGTAGCGTCTCTGATACCCCCGACTGTAAAATAGAAATAAATTCAAGTTAGCACCGACACTAGAGGTCGTCTCGTTCTACGGGCGTTTTATCACTGGCAATAAAGAGGATATTGTTTGTTGCGGTACATACGAGAATAGATAATCTACCTCCCTAAGGTACTGTGTTAATGCTTTTTATGCCTTTATTAATTAATTATGCTCATACACATTTATAATTTGATATAAATTATATGTATTTATGAGTTTTAGTATTTTCTGATACTTTATTTCATTCTTTTGCCATAGTATTACCTTCCATTTTTTATTCTGTTCATGCACTCCGCATTTACGGAATAAACGAATGATTGACTTGTCATTCTATCAACACGCATGTCATACAACAACCAATAAAGCAAAGCGGCTCACCACAAAATATTTTAAACATAAAGTTTTTTAAGAATTGATTGAAGAATCTTTGCGCCACAATTTTGGTCATTTTATGATTTTTACTTTGAAACGAAAGGAAATGATTAATATTACGTGGATTAACACAATGGTACGGAGGGTAATAAAAAGATGAATAAATTGGCTGAAATAGCAACAATACAAGGAGAAAAAATGTACATTGTGCTAAAGAAAAGTGTGGAAAATTTAAGTAAAAGAAATGAAGAAGAATGGTAAAAAATTTGGGGTGGCACAGTGAAGGAAAAAACATATGAGACAATAGATAATAAAATTAGAAAAAAAACTTGGTCTAAAAGCCTTAAAAATGAAGATAGAAAATTTATAACTATGTTATATAGAATCAGATTAAACCATGGTAATTTTCCAAGCCATTTAAATAAAATTGGTCTTAAATCTTCAGCTATCTGTAAATGTGGAGAAGAAGACGGAACTATAGAACATATAATGAAATGTAACAGATTTATAAAACAACTAGAAGAATTGTTGGACAAATATTATGACAACAAAAGTATTACAAAACCAATTGCATTTATTTGCATAATAAGAGATGAAAGGAATTATAAAATATTATACGAACTTATAATAAAAGCTAAAATAGTTATATAATTTAAATTTAGTGATAAAATGTTATGTATTTATATCGTATGTACATGTATTATGTTTGTATATAACCAAATGTGGAATAACGAAGTCAAATAATTTAAAAAAAAAAAAAAAAAGATTTTTACTTTAACCCCATTCGCTACAGGAATGCTTTTCAGAAGAGTGCCGCTCAGTTGCACTACTGAACGAACAGGCACAACAATATATTTTAAGATATTTTTGTAACTATCAATAACAATGTGTTAACAAAATTAAATATTACGCTTCTAATAAACTAGGAATTATTAGAAATTATAATAAAAGAACAGAATTGTTAATACTTTGACTCATAGTAAAGATAGAAGTAAAGGCAAACACGTGCAGTGACGACATCCATGGCGAAGGGATTAAAATTTGGAACAAACTTAGTTTCTAAACGTAGAAAATAGATATAATACGTTCAAATAACTAGGCTGTTGTTATTAGAATCTCATATTCGGAACAAAATACAAATTTTCTTATTATATGTAAATATATAGGTTCTAATTCCCGATAAGTTAACTATATAAAGTTTCATTGCAAAATTGATCACAAATCTATGAAATCTAGTGGTGTATACCATTGTGCCTTAAAACAAATTGCTGGAACTTTCGGCACCATAATAAAATATTTAAGAATTTTAAATGTTTTCAAATAGGTTATTATAAATACTGTAACTTTTATTATTCGTATTTCATAGGCAAAAGATGAGAGCTTATACATTGGACGATAACTTTTATATATGTTTTCAAGAAAAGTAAATAAATAAAACTTAATCAAGGGGAGTCCGAATGACGGACCTTGTCACATATTTCTAATTATATAGACTGTATTGCAAAGTTAATTTTTTTTTTATTATATAAGTTAGCTTTGAAATTTTTGCTAGAACTTAGAATACAGATAATTGTTGACAATCAAATTTTTTTTTAACTTTGGAAAAAATAATTTGCCTTCCTAAGCTAAAAGTTATTTCACAAGAAAAATGTTCTTTGAATCATTCGAATCGGATGCTTTCTTCTCTCAAAAACTGCCCTTTTTTGCACTTCTTATCTCTGAACGGCTTCTTCATTATATCAAAACAAGTCCAAATCATCTCCAACACGGCTTGTCCGACTATTGCCAAAAGCTAGTAAGCAAGTCTACTTATCAATAGAAATAAAATGCTTTTTGAATATATCAAATCGGTTGATCCGTGCTCCTGAGAACGTGGACAAAAATTGTATCCATACATACGCGCACACACACATCCAATTCATCTAATTATAAGGTATGCAAAAATATTCAGAAACCTCTGAAACGTAAAGATTATTATATTTCATTATCGATTTTTGGATGATTACAATAACTTACCCTGCGGGCAGTTAAAACAAAAATCCAAAATTTCAAACAATTTTAAAGCGTTTAAAAAATTAAATTACGGTATGGAAAGTACGTGCCTTAAGGATGCCATGCACCACTAGATTTTTCATATTGCACGATAATAATAAATATGAAGATCGTAATAAATTTATCACAAAGAATTTCATTATAAAGAAGAAGTACGTACAACGTAAATTTTTCTCTACTTGCACTTTAGTGTCCTTACAAAGAACACAAGTACATAGCTTCTTTTCACTAATCTCGGACACTAATCTGAAAACGATTAAAATTATTTCTGCTATACATCTAACATTCAGATGATTTTGAGAAATACACATCAAACAGTTAATTTTTACTCGCCGCAGTAACGTGAGAAAATTCTATTAAAAATGCAATCTCTGCGGCTTCACAAAATTATGGATATTTGTCCCATTTTACGAACAAATGTATATATTCAAATCCAAAAGACAGAACTATTTCTTTAACCCGAGGAATGGTCGGATAGTATTGGCTTATCGTCGAAATGGTTTTGGGTTCAAATGAGGTCAGAAATAACGACAGGATAGCTGCGGAAGAAGCTGAGGGGCTCAGTTTGAAGCGAATGTTGATCTTGTTATATCTTATCTAGATATCTATTTGAGACTATGGTTTTCTGCGCATATCTGAACTACACCTACGTATGGCGCCAATGTCGAAACGGAGACAAATCTCGGAATGTTATCTATCCAATTACACATATTATAAATTCTCATGTATTTGTATTAACAGCTACATATTCGCATACGCTCGAACGCAGATAAGCAGACAATTATCAGCTGCTACGTTTGAAGGCAAATCTAACCGAGAAAATCTCCACTCTGCTCGAGTCAAGATTAACATAACTGCTGCTTGATGTCACGAAGTAGAAATCGTAATCGCTGCAAAACCTTGATGTATACATAGATACACACGCACGCGCACTGAGACACACACGCACACACATACACAAACACATACATGCATATAAGTTTATTAGAACAGAATGTCCCAGAACTTAACGTCAAGCGGAAATGGGATGATAATATTGACTGAATAGTCCTGAAAAAAATTAGAAAAAAAAATTATCTCACGTTGTTTGGAAATTATAAGCTTCTAAGTGCAACCTAGAGCTCTCATAAAATTATGACCATTATTCTTTTATTGTGGTCATTTTTATTAATTTTGTTCATTTAAACTTTGAAACCGTAACTATGAGTAACATTTCTAGAGCCACTATCCGAAATATTAACACAATTGCCCCAAGTTTTTAAAAACTAAAACTTTTTGTCGAACTATTTTTTTTTAATTGGCGACTTTCATCATAAGTTGGCGCATTTAATCAAGATTGTAAAATAGTAATATGCTTAATAATTTTAATATTGAGAATTTTCGAGTAAAAAAATAAAAATTTTCAGGACAGTAGAGTCAGTACTATCACCCCTATTCGGCTTGACGTTAAGTTCTGGGATCTGGGACACCCTAAATCCGGGTTTATATTATGAATCTGGTGAAAGCGTACTATTAGATATCAATGGCCGTGAAAGATATATCAAAAAATATTTTACTCATTAAAAGTATTTTATTTTTCATCAAGTAAAATAAATTTCCAGAAAAAAATTTAACTTCAACAATAATTGTGCGAGTATATGCACACATACATTAGTAAGTGTATATATTATATATAATGTATAATTAGTAAATGTTGTACAACTAAGTTCACATTTCTGTAAAGAAATTTTTATAAAAGTAGAGTTGCATTTTCATGTATAATAAGTCAAATGAGGTATCAATTAGGTTAAGTAGTTTGAGGTGAGCACAGAATCAGAGTTAAAATACATAAAGCTAATCACATTAGCACAGGCAGAAACAGCATCGTAGATTATTACGACTCTTAATGTAATTGTTTTATCTATATTATTAATTGCATTACGAAATTATACTTAACTTCATTATGTGCTTTATAGCATTGCTGAATTTAAATAAGACAGAGTTGGACAACTTGGAATTCCGGCACGCTTCAAATGCTTCATAAAAAATGCATAATGCAATATTTTATATATTCGTGCATAGTTTAATCATTTAAGTAGAATGTACACTTGTCGACTAACTTCTATAAATTAAAGAAATAAATCCCTTTTAATATCTTGATCATTCAGGATTAAGTATTTAGAGAAACATTGAAATCCAGGTGCAGGTGTGTATGTTTAGATTACTAAAGTCGCTCAACATTTTTTTTAAAAAAAAGAATGAACTGATATGAATTAATTTGAGTAAAAATCTCTCGTAATACATTGTAACATTTGAAATAAAAAACTCTAAAATAATATTTGTTACTAGCACATCGAAAAAACAAACTAATCTAAAATTTATAAATAACTTGTGGTGTATGTTTTTCACCTCAGTGAAGTAAGTTATAGTAATCGCAAAAAAAAATCGAGAATGAACATTTTTACATATCTTTACGTTTCAAACGTGTGTAGTATGTATGTATGTGTGTGTGTGTGTATGTGCGAATACAAATTTTCGTCGATGATTTCGACAACATAGATCAACCGATTTAAATAATTAATAAAAAAAATTAAATAGTTTTTGGTAAAGGTAGATCCAGCCGTTTCAAAGATACGGGGGCATAAAGTACCAAAAATAGTAATTCAGTTTTCTAGAGGAGTGTGGGATTTGAATGATTCAAAATACTTTTATATGTACTGATGAAAAAAAAGAACTAATTGAATATTTGGGAAGGCAAGTCTAACGGCTTCGGAGATCCAATAAAAAAGTAAACTAGTGGAACGCATGGCATCGTGCCTTAAGGCAAATTGCTGAAACTTTCCGTACCAAAATATATTTTTTTAAAAAAGATTAACGTATTTGAAAAAAAATTACTTTGACAAAATTGGATTTTTGAGAAACTATAAATTTTTGAAAAAAAATATTTTTTTGGAAAAAAAAACTTTTTGAAAATTTTATTCTTTATTTTGAAATATTTTGGAAGTTCTGAACTTTTTTCAAAGCAATCGTACTGCTTTAACTGCATAGAGACCAAATATCGAAGCGCGTAAGCGCCGCGTCTAACGGATAAACATTGGTTATACTTATTGTTAAAATCTCTATAAAATATCTGATAATTTTATGTGCATATGTCTAATGATCAATTTTGACCGCCAAATTTTTTTTTACTTTTTTTACTAGATCTCTGAAACCGCTAGACCTGCCTTCATGAAAATTTAATAAGTTGTTCATCTTGTCAATACAAGTAAAATGTTTTTTGAATTATTAAAATTGGACGCTCCGTTCTCTTAAAAACTAAGTTACCATTTTTGGCACTTTTTGCCCCGTATCTTCGTAACGGCTAGACCTGCCTCCGCCAAAAACTGATCAGCACGTCTCCTTATCAATACGAATCGAATGTTTTTTTAATTATTCAAATCGGTTGATCGGTGTTCCCGAAATCGTCGACAAAAATTTGTATCCACACACACACACACACATACACACACGCAAACATCCATTTTTTTCAATTGGAAGGTATGCCAAAATATTCAGAAACCTTTAAAACGTAAAGATTTATAAACATTTTCATTTTCGATTTTTTTGCGATCATTATAACTTATCCTACGGGAAGTTAAAAAATTGTAAAATCAGGTCAAAAATCATCATTAGGCATGCACATCAAATTATCAGATATTTTATAAAGGGTTCCGTGCCAATTTAATATTTCATCTCTTGAACATCTATGCAACGCGATTGCATAGGAAAAGTTCTAAATTTTCAAAATATAATTTTTTTTTAATTTCAAAATTCTCTAAAATCTAGTTTATTCAAAGTTTTCAAATAAATTTAAAGCTTTTTCAAAAACAATCATTTCTGGCACGGGAAGTTTCACCAATTAGCCTTAAGGCATGATGCCATAAATGGCACCACTAGTTAAAAGTTTATTTACCAAGGTAGTAAGCAATTGGATATACTGCAGCACTAAAAACGCGTTATTAAGGATTGATGGTTTTCGAATGAATGTAAGATCCAGAAATCAATGTCTATTAGTATTATAATAGATAGGTCTGTGTCACGGTGTTCGGATAACCTTCGAACTCCATTCGGTTCTTCAATGACAAATGATGAGGTACGTAGAATATGGTTGTCGAGACTGGCCGTCGAGAAGCAATCGTTGTTCGAAGTGGTTGCAACTCGCTTACTTTGGAACAAACGAGCAAACTCGGTCACTGAGGTAAGAACTGCTGAAGACGGAGTAAGGGATACCGAGCTTAACCGCCTGCGAGCAGAGATCGAAGCCGCCCCGTGCTTGAGCGCACTGCAAACTCGAGGGCCGCATTGTGAAACGCCATTCAGAAGGCGGCGGGATCGAAATATATTCCAATATATATATATATATATATATATATATATATATATATATATATATATGTTGTTTCTATAGGCTATTTGTCGCGATTCTTAAGACGCAAACCGCCGACCAGTTCAATTCGGGAAATGATACATTGGCACTTGACAATAGTAGTATGTGACAAACCCCCAACTATTACGCGCTGAGTTTATATTGTAAATCTGGTAAAAGCATACTATTAGTGATCGTAAAAGGTAGGTACAGTCAACCCTCAGTTAACGCGGCAAGTCCGTACCGTGCAGTATGGGGACCATGCTATAAAAAAACTTGTATTTAACATAAAATTCAGGCTAATTCGTAGTGCGTTCTATGGAAACTTATATAGTGCAGTATGGTATCCGTGCTATAAGAGACTCAGAGTTAGTACAAATTGCACCATTTTTATCGTGCTATATAGAGACCAAAGAATACAACTTGGATTAGGAGTAATACGGACGAAATGACATGTATGATATAGACATCTTATTAAAAATTGGCGCGAGGCAGTAGTCAGTTAAAACGTGTTCTTAGGCAGCTATTATATAATCAGACATGTCTAAAAGACTAAAAGTCAATAACAAAACTTACATTAATACCCTTTTGATATCAAGTTAGTAGAATCACTCATAGGTTGCGCAAGGAACTTATAGGCTGTTAAACAAAAACCATGTAGTAGGAAGTCCGTGTAGTCGGAGAAATGTCGGGTTTTTAGCTCCGTGTACCCAGAATACTCCTTTAATATGGGAACCGTGTACCCAGAATGCCGTGTTAACGGAGGGTTGACTGTATATCTAAGATTGTAGTTGCTATAACTTTCTGCTTTTCAGAACTGTTTTATAAGACATTTTTATAAGATGCAGCAAAGTATTGGATGTAGCTGAATTTAATGAGCAGCACTTGCTCATTTTATCAATGCAACATATGGATATCTTGTTTTAAAAAAGTAATATCGGGTAGAGCGGAGCGGGTAAAAAGGTCCGCGGGTAAAAAAGTCAACCGCCAATATTTTAAAAACAAGTAAATTTAAGAATTTTTTAACAACAATGTTTGGAAGTAGAAGAATGAAGATGTATAACCAGGCATCACTTCGATTCTTACGACGTTGCTATTGGGAGATAAACGGCAATGTTTAAAAATACATAACAAAATAAACAAAAGTTTAGATATATGTTAAAAATATATCGCTCACATGATATCAGTAGTAGTACAACGTAGGAATGCCGATAACAGATTTCAAATTTGTATCACTCTTTGCAATGGTAAAAAGATGATCTATTTGTGCAGCGATTCCGACAACATTCTCCGTTTCAGCATTTGATAGCAAGCATAGACTGCATTGTTTCATATACAATGGAGGAATGTCGAAGTGACTCAAGTATGGTCAATGCTCAAAAATCAGTCGCCATGTACGTATGGTAATAGTGATATTATTAGCCATTATAAGATAGTTTTAGATAATGCCTGATTATGTATTGATCATTTCATCCAACTATGGCACGAACGTTGTTTTTGAGAGCATATGAGTTTGGTAAGTCCAGTGATCGACAAAAGATATGAAAAGAAGCCAATATTCAAGTTCAAAGAGATGACAAGTTTAGGTTAGTTTTGCTGTAAACAATGTATTCAATAGACTGTCGTTTTTTTATGAAATGCCCATTTGCAATTTTGTGGAGATCCGATGAGACGCTTTATCTTATCCGTACGGGAATGCAATGTCACAGTATCATTAGATCAGTTAAAACCATTTACAGAGTAGCTGTAGAGCAAGCTCGTAAGATTTGGACAATAATGATACGACCATTCTATCCAGGTCAAACAAAAGTTCAACATCAGAAATCTGAGGGAAACGGAATACGGCACGAGTAGGCAGACAAAAGCGTTTTCCCGACCTACTACAGTTGGATTTCTCTTGACTTTATCACTGTTTGAAAAAAATATCGCAATGAGAATAATGCTAGAAAAGTCGCGACTCTGTTTGCCGTGCATTAAAGTAATTAGTACACAAGTGTTTGCAATACAAACATACAGCTGTTACATATATATCATTGTTATTATTCACTCCAGTTGGAATTATACTGGAATTATGTAATGAGGAGAGGAGTTGAGCCGTTAGAAACTAATCCGCAAGATGTACAATTTTGCGTTTTGCAGTTTAGAAAAAAAATGGTAAACCTTTTAATTTGTTAGACCAATACTAAGAATTAGTAATTAATTAATTAAAAAACATTTATTTCTAGAACTTACATTATTTTGAAAAAGGCAATCCTTAATAACGCGTTTTCAGTGCAGTGTACTCAATTGATACTCCCAAACTTGAGCTTTTAATGCGCTATTTTAACGTCTAAAAATGGGAACTACTAAATTACATAATTTGAAAAAAAACGTAAAAACAGAAAAAAATCCATTATACTCAAAGTATAATCATAATTAATTAATTAACCAGAAATATCAATTTCTGGAACTTTTCTTCGAAAAAGGTAATCCCTAATAACGCGTTTTCAGTGCAGCATAATACCGAATTGATAACTGACTCCCAAACTTAAGCTTTTAATACGCTATTTTAATGACTAAAAATACGAACTACTAAACTACATAATTTGGTAAAGACGTAAAAACTGAAAAAAAATCTATTATACTCAAAATATAATAAAACTGAAATAAATTCTCAAGTAATAACAAACCCATTATATTGGATACATGAATGCAATATTATCAAATGTATAGCTGCAGACCTAGATATTAATATCAAATATTAATATAGGTAATAATACTCAAAATATAGATCGAGAGCAACCAATAGGGTATAAAATTATTGCTGCATTTGTTACTATTAGGTCTATGCTTGTAATACACAAATTGGATTTCTAGTTGCGTATTAATCAACTGTTCTCTACATTAAATTCCTGAAATATATACATCTGATTAAATTTCACGTATAAAGTTAACTTAGAGTAATTAACTATTACATGAAGATAAAGGCTAAATTTAACTTTAAATGCCGGTTGTTTTTAATTTAAAAAAAAAAAAACAAAACAATCGACAGGTTCTAATTGTATTCAATATTCATAAAGTTCTTCACAATTAACAACTAATTTGTATTTTATCTGAAAATGCTTATTCTATTTCAATAATTTCTAAACGATATTTGCTTTAAGATTGTGTAAAAAATAAATTTTGGTTTATGTCCGGGGTGTATTTGCTCATTCAGAAATAAATATTTCAACTTTTTACAGAACTAAAACTACACGTAAAACATTGGAAGATTTATTATTTATAAACTGAAGTAGCTTAGACATACTTACATAAAAATTTATTTGATGAATATAATATTTGTTTAATATTTCACAGTTTAGCTTTTGCAAATGCAAACGCAAAATGCAATGATTTTGATTTGAACGAATGCCAAGGTATAAATATATAAATATTAATATATACAGTTTTCCTCACAGGTGCTGCTCTTGTACTCGCAGCAATTCAAGTAATTACAATAATAAATTGAAAGTATGAAAAAATATATTAACCTCGATGCATCGTATTTAAGTAAAACGTTATTTAATCAACCTGTCAGCATTGGAAATATGCAAATTGAAAAACTGCGAGCATATAATGCTGCGGCAAAAAGTAGCTCTTGCGCCAATATAAAACTTCAATAAAAAAAAATTAGAAGAGAAAACTAATATCAAGAGTAATGAAATATTCTTTTGCAGCTTCAAAATAAATCGATGTACTAGATGCAGTAGCGATTTGTATGTCAGAGGCATAAATGCGGAAAAGTTCTACTTCAGAACTGTTAATGTGACGTACGCACGCAAGTACTTAATAAAACTAAAAGTTCAGATCTTTTTTTTTACTCAATCTCGCGGTAATAGTCTTAGGTTGCAATGTTTTTCGTATATATGTATATATATATATATATATATATATGTGTGGGTAGGTTGGTGTTAGGTCATTCAATTTATCAAATTTTGTTTAATTTAATATCATGGTAAATAAAAACTAAATATTCGGGAGTCTTCAAAGTATAGTTTTAGTTCTAGAATGATCATGCTTTTTTGGGATGAAAACGCTTTATTCAACAAAACAGTCTTTCTTGTCGTTGATAACAATAATATGGAACACAGCACAACATATTTTAAACATTTAAATAAAGCGTATAATAAAGTTTATAAGAAAATCTTTGTAAACCCTTTTCTTCTTATATTGAACTCGCCTTTTCCTTCTCTTTCGTATTTTGTCTCTTAGTTAGTGATTACTGATTTTTGTATCTGTTTGATCTTCACCCGAAAAGAACGACGAAAAATGCATGTCACAGATGTACTCATAAAATTTGTCACAAACCGTACTCAACGCACACTTTTGAAGACAAATCATCGTTATGATCGAACTAAATTATCTAAACAAGAACTAATTGCTGGTAATTACCTACTAATGTTCAACTTATAGCAAAATAACAAACAAAGTAATCTAGCTTTATATAAGTAACATATTATTCAAAGAAATCGAACGAAAAACTTAATTTTGACTCTTTAAAAGTAATGTAGATCGCATCTACAGATCATCGGGCGTCGACTAAGCATAATGAGAACTTGTTCAAACAAACATACTATATCTTTCTCGCCTTGGATTTTTTCTCAGTATAGTTTAGCTGTTATGATGACTGTAAACTACCGTACCCTGGCACACCTGTACGCAGTCTCCCCTATTCTTAATAATATGGAAATTAATTGTACATGTATCAAATACTATAAGAATATTTTTTTCTAATCAAACCGATTATGTGATTCTGAAAATTAAAGACTTTTCCTTCCGGCTCAATAATACCAAAGCTCAAAATAAGTTATTTCAATAAATAAAACTAAAGCTGCATTAAGTAGCAACAAATGCAAATCTAAACATAGAGAATTTTGTTGTATACTAGCTTTCATTTCCCATAAAGTTTTTGTCGATTTGCATCGCTTTTCCATTTGTTCCGAAATTTTCGAACT
>NW_020538040.1:61508473-61721269 GCF_003426905.1 Ctenocephalides felis | reverse complement strand
TTTTATATTGAAGTTCGAACAATCAATGGAAGCAACGTTCTCCTATGCCCTCGCCATCAACGCCCTTCTAGCGTGGCTTGAGAAGAATCTCGGACTTTGCAATCATCTCCT
Source organism: Ctenocephalides felis (assembly GCF_003426905.1). Taxonomy (NCBI): domain Eukaryota; kingdom Metazoa; phylum Arthropoda; class Insecta; order Siphonaptera; family Pulicidae; genus Ctenocephalides; species Ctenocephalides felis. The sequence goes on along the minus strand of NW_020538040.1, from coordinate 61,721,158 downwards.
TGCCCTCCAAACGTCACCTCGCAACTTATCTGACGATTCAAACTCCGGAAAAAATTGTTATAGGAACCTGTCATTATGGCGGAATTATTGATGTTTCAATGGCATTCCAGTTTGTAAAAAATACAATCGTTTTCATGTAATGAACATAACTTTGGAGAAAGATATTCATGTACCAAATAGGTTTCTAAAGGTTTAGTTTCCATGTGCAACTCCCACACTTTGACACTGAGATAATTTGAAAGATCATATATCTGCCTGAATTACTAAGCTTGACATCACTTATAGAACTAATTATTTCACTAAAAAAACTTCTATTTTTTCGGATATTCGTGCCTGATCTTCAAACATCTTAGCAGTCACATCAAATAAAGTGCTGCCGTTGCATCGCAAAGCAAGATTGTCACTTACTATTGAAATAAAGAAAATTATCGACTCCAATAAAGTAATGACTTTGGTCAGTTCCTGCATATTTGTAGGATATATGCCTACGATATTAACGGATTTTTATGTTTAATTCGTTAACAATCTGCTGATAATAAGAATCAACAAAAATTGACTTTATATGATAGGTGTGCGCATGAGCCAATATTCTACGGGGAAATGCTTCAACCATTAATTCCATTGGTTTTACTCGCACTTAGCAAAAGGTAATATTTTTTAAATTGAATAACTACTTTATTTATTGCATATTTCAGCTAAATACAACAAATTATAATACAAATGTATAAATATGTACTTTGGCAAATAGAGTAAAGAAAATTAAATGCATAGCGACCACAAGAAATGCGTAGGCAGCTACATATCCATAAATTATTAAAAATACTTTTCCCTCATCAGGTCAACTTAAAACAACGATTTTTATGGACTCAGAAAACTCCTGATAAGTTTATTTATAATAATGAACGCGAATTGACTTCATGTAATAGGTGTGAGCATTGTCAAATATTCTACGGGGGGATGCTTCAACCACCAATTCCATTGGTCTAGTTACCGGCATTGAGAAAATGGTAATACATTTTTAAATTAAAAAAATGATATATATATACAATATACAGAAATTGAGTAAACGAATAAAAAATGCTTTGGCAAAGGTAGTACGTAAAGTAGACTTAAACATTACATAAAACATTAAAAATAATTTACACTTAGCAGGTGTATCTACAGTAACGATTCTTATGGATATAACTCGCCAGCAAATCTCTGAGGATATATGTAGATGTCAAAAGAGTCATTTACCCTCATTTCCACAATCCAAGAATTAAATTTAAATACAAACTACGGGTCTTGAACCAATAAAGAAGTAATCACTACCACTGAGATATACCAACCTATAAAAAACTGTACAAGCACATGTTGTTTGAACAAAATTTGTATAAAACTTCAATAAATTTTTCTACACTTCCTAACTATAGATTGTTTTCTTTAATAACATATATTTTAAAAACAATTAATAATTGAGATTAAGCAGCTAACTGTTCTCATTGAAATATAGGCACTATCTATATGCATCCATATATAGTGCAGCCATTTTTGAAAAAACGTCGATGAGAGGTCATATTTTACTCATATACACACACGCCTTTTCCTATTTTGGTTTCTAATAATTCAGAATGACTTAAAACATCGAGAAAACATGAAATTAGTAAATCGTATTTCATAAATAAATCTTTCCCTCATATAATTATGAATATTGAAATAACTTTTTGTTTTTGCTGCTGAAAGAATAATTAATGTTGCTGAATTATCAAGAATCCAAATGCACATAATAAATTGTATTTTACTTATATTTCAAGAAAGGGAGAAAGAGAGAGAGAAAAATCTTATTGTTTTATCTTTATCTTTAAAAGATAAATTTAAATTATGTGTATTATATATTATATATTTGGAATTGCCACGTTTTCGGTCACATGTTAATAATAAATAATGTGATGTTAATATTAAACCATAAAATAGTTATTTTACACTCTACTGACGATGTCGAATGTCTCAGGTACGCTCTACAATCACCTCACTATATTGTTGGTGAACTTCAAGCCTAAAATCATTTCAGATATCATTATCATAATTTAACGCAAAATGTTTAGTAAACTATGAAAGCTTAAAGATGTCAAAGGATATATATAGACAGAAAATGTTTTAAACAATGCTAAATACATATATCCTGAATTTAGAATTATTATGGAAAAATATAAATAAAGTTCAATATAAAGTTATAGGTTTGTACTTTGCATTCATATAATAATAAAACAGAATATATATATATATATATATATATATATATATATATATATAATGTGTATCACATTCATCATTTTCAAGTTTGGAATGGTATTTTTAACAATTTGCTTTCGTATTATTGTTCGATTCTAAATAAATCAAACGAATGGCTTTGTAGTATCAGATCGGTGCCGTACGATTCATATTACGCGTACCGTGCATACATAGTATACGGAGCAAAAATAACTAAAATGTATTTTAAGAACCAGTGCGACTGTCACAACATCTTTATTTATTTTATGACCTGTTATATGTTATTCTACTCGTAAGCTACTTAATATTGTTGGCTTTTTATTTACATTCTCAAGTGACAAAGACGTCGAACACATTTCAAGAATTCTGCTTTAGATTTCACCGAGGAAAGAAAAATTATGCAAGCGTTTGGAACTCATCTGACGCTCTTTGTATATACAAATAGCACGAACACATTTCGTTTATTAATTATGTTTTGAAAATCGTTAATAGTAAAACCATCAAAGGGAAAAACAATCTTGGAATTGGTTAACCAATTATTGTCCGCTGGTATTGTAATACATCATTATTTTTACTTATAGACTGATTTTTTTTATAGGCTTTACAAGTTCATTAGCCTTCTGTTGACTTCACTAGTCAATTGTGGTTGAATAATATACTCATGGCGAAGTGGTAGAATTTTGTGCATTGACGAGTATACTATATGAATAATTATGTGCCGATATAAAATGAATTATAATATGTCGATATAAAATGAATAGTTGTAAGTGGTAGTTTACCTTAAAAGAACATTTTACCTCGATTCTGACGACACAATTGTGCCTACATTTCAATGAGAATAGTTAACTGGTTAATGCACTTGTAAAAACAATGCAATTGTTTTTAAAAGAAATGTAATTAAAAAAAAAACTATAGTTTAAAAGTGTAGAAAAATATATTAAATTTTTATACAAATTTTATTGAAACATGTGCTTATCCAGACAATTTTTATGGGTTGGTAGATCTTAGTTATAGTGATTACTTCTTTATTGGTTCAAGACCCGTAGTTTGTATTTAAGTTTATTTCTTGGATTGTGGAAATGAGGGTAGAGGACTCTTTTGACATCTACATATATTCTCATTGATTTGCTGACGAGTTATTTCCATAAGAATCGTTGCTGTAGATATACCTGCTAAGTGTAAATTATTTTTAATATTTTATGAATGTTTAAGTCTACTTTACGAACTATTTTCGCCAAAGCATTTTTATTTCGTTTACTCAATTTCTTTATAATGTATATATATATATATATATATATATATATATATATATCATTTTTTTAATTTAAAAATGTATTACCTTTCTCTAAACGGTAACTAGACCAATGGAATTGGTGGTAGAAGCATCCCCCGTAGAATATTTGATAATGCTCACCTATTACAAGAAGTCGACTTGCTTTCATTCTTAAAATTAAACTTATCAGGAGTTTTCTGAGGTGATGTCCATAAAAATCGTTGTTTTAAGTAGACCTGATGAGGGAAAAGTATTTTTAATAATTTATGGATATGTAGGTGCATTTTATGGTCGCCTATGCATTTAATTTTGTTTACTCTACTAAAGTATATATTTATACATTTGTATTATAATTTGTGGTAATTAGCTGAAATGTGCAATAAATAAAGTAGTTATTCAATTTAAAAAATATTACCTTTTGCTAAGTGCGAGTAAAACCAATGGAATTAATGGTTGAAGCATTTCCCCGTAGAATATTGGCTCATGCGCACACCTATCATATAAAGTCGATTTTTGTTGATTCTTATTTTCAGCAGATTGTTAACGAATTAAACATAAAAATCCAGAACTTCCAGATCAACGGATTAATATCGTAGACATATATCCTACAAATATGCAGGAACTGACCAAAGTCATTACTTTATTGGAGTCGATAATTTTCTTTATTTCAATAGTAAGTGACAATCTTGCTTTGCGACGGCAGCACCTTATTTGATGTGACTGCTAGGATGTTTGAAGATCACGAATATCCGAAAAATAGAAGTTTTTTTAGTGAAATAATTAGTTCTATAAGTGATGTCAAGCTTAGTAATTCAGGCAGATATATGATCTCTCAAATTATCTCAGTGTCAAGGTGTGGGAGCTGCACATGGAAACTGAACCTTTAGAAACGTATCTGGTACATGAATATTTTTCTCCAAAGTTATGTTCATTACACGAAAACGATTGTATTTTTTACAAACTGAAATGCCATTGAAACATCAATAATTCCGCCATAATGACAGGTTCCTATAACAATTTTTTCCGGGGTTTGAATCGTCAGATTAGTTGCGAGGTGACGTTTAGAGGGCAAGGAGATGATTGCAAAGTCCGAGATTCTTCTCAAGCCACGCTAGGAGGGCGTTGATGGCAAGGGAGAAGAAGAACTTTGCCTCCGTTGATTGTTCGGACTTCAATATAAAATATTAAATAAATTTCTTTACGCCGCTTGTTATCCCTCGAAGAATACCGCAGTGGTTGCTACAAATTGTGTCCACCATCTCCAAGATAAATTCCAATGCCCTCTGTACTGTCATGGTGCTCCTCCTTCTGGTTTGACATTTGGTCCGAATTTTAGATATAATAAAAATTATTTCCTTATACATATTTATCGAACAGAATGAAAACCGTAAACAAATTTGGTACTAGTACTTGATAATCCTAAATTTTTTCATAAAAAACGCAATTTTGCAAAAATATAAAAATGAAATAAAACTTACGAATGTTTGAAAATTTATAAAGCATTCACATGTTTCACTCACAGCTCACTACTCATTCCGGCGCGGATTAATTTTGAAACAAATTTTTGAAAATTTGACTGCATTTATTTATGCTCATCTGATTAATTTATAATCAACAGACGAAAAGCGTACAAAAATTTGAATTTGCATAGATTGTGAATAATTTATTTCGGCTAGTATTTTTACGCTTTTTTATTATATAATTTTATTTTCTAAATATGATAAAACGATTGAGCAAATTATGAAGCAAAATTTGTACCAAATAAGACAGATATATAAAAATCGATTCATTACAATTTTTTATAGATTAAGAAAAAATTTGGTAAGACGCTAATTAATTTTAACGTCACTGGAATGAACTTGATATGACTTTTGGAAATTGATTTAAACTTTGACATACTGCAGGAAATAACTTTAGATATTATTGTGAATGTATATTCTTGAATGTCTACAAATTCATAATATACAAAATAATATCAAGTTTACAGCTGGTGCATTTTCGTTAGAATGCGGCACTAAGTTTGCTGGTATGTTGTTTTTGAGTCAATGCCGAGCGGTAAGGGTTAAAATATTTATTTATATAATACAATAAAAAAAAGAGTGCGCGTAAGGTTCACACGCGATTGAGGTAAAGCTTATTTGCTACTGTACAAGATGGCATTTAAGTAAAAATAAGTACATCATATAACAATTTTGTATAATGTTTATTAGTAATATGGTAACACTTGGGATGCACATATTTATTGGTGTCAACCATTGTATACATTTATATAATGATACATTTTAAATTATATATTTGTATTTTAATCAGCATTAGTATTTTGTAGCATTGTAATTAGCATTTAGAAATGAACATTTCATTAGAGAAATGAAGTAATTGCTGATTAATAACTTCTATAATATTCGTTCACACAGTGGATTATGTTAAACAACGCCTAAACAAATATTGTTTTTGCAACTTCACTCATCATGTAATTGTGTTTGAAGAACTTCATGTAATTAAAATTAACATACATTCATTGACTGCTTGTATTTTTTTTACTTTTTCGGTGGCGATATAATCTCATTCTGTAATAACTGTAATATCTGTCTTGCCTAAAATTTTTTTTCCATTTTAATAACTTCAACGATTTATAGATACTGCGAATAATATAAAGATAATTTTTGAGAAACAGGGTAAAATATTAAGGAACAGGGTAAAATATTCTTCTGATTCAGACATTTTTCGTTAAATCAACATTTGTACTACAATGTAACTTTAAAATATATCGGTACGCATGAAACGACAGATCTCTATTCACATCCGCGACGACTAATCACAATCGACCCGTACAGAAATGATATCATCGAGAGCGAATGACGAATCATTGGCACTCGACTTTTATCTTATATTATCTGCCGTAACGTTTGTTGCATTTTTACGGATTTACACCCTAGTCGCGACTAAAGAAATTTTACTTAAAAAACTTGCTAGTGAATTAAATTAGTATATCGAGAACAAACAGAAAAAATTATCTTTTATTGAGTAACTTTTACAAAAAATATATTTGAGGTGTATCATTTGTGGTTTAGTCTTTCAATGCGCCCCGTTTAATTATACCGCAAGCTACCTAATATCATCTCCTATGTTGTTCATAATACATAGTTTGATGTGGTAAAGCCTATAGTTATTAAAACGTCAATACGGTCTGTAGTGTCGTAGTGAAATGCTCTCGATTAAAATTGTGTTTGTTCGCGACTTCTTTGTTATGCTGATCGCGCGCTTAATAGCAACTTGGGGCGACCTGCCTCTAATAACCAACTCGCTTCCGTATGCATAAATCAGTGTACGGTATAAATTTAGATGTTGAGCTTTTTATTATTTTCGCTGGAATTGTGCGGCCACGAACATAGACATTATGTAGAGTGAAATTATGTGTAGTATTTTAATGGTTTCAGCATTTTTTGGGATATTTATCGTTTTGATCGATACCCGGTAAAATATTCTGATGCCTTTCGCCACATATTGGCGGCGTTTGCAAAATATTTCGTTTTAATATGCCTACCAACAAACTCTTACTTATGGGCCTCCGAACGAATTTGAAAATATTTTAACATAATGCGACATTTTAATTTATGATGTTATCATCCTTGATTTGTAATGAAAATTTAATAGAAATATAAAGTTTTATTCATATATCACGTGAAAACGTTGTTTCAAGGATTAATTCGACATAGAATTAGTTAAATTTGATCATTTTACATACACTCTCAATACACAGTTGCATATATGATAATAATATTTATATATATATATATATATATATATATATATATATATATACCTATCCCTCGTTTTACACAGTAGATACGTTCCAGAAAAAAACCGTGTAACTCGAAAAATTAACTTTCATATGAAAAAACCGTGCTAAATGAAGATCACTTTCGTAAGCCCTTTTCGTAAGCTTTTAATATGTTGAATAACAAATATATTGATCGAAAAATAAATATTGATATATTTAATATTAAACATATTTAATAAATTTTAAGAAAATTAATTTATTTCATTAATAAAACAAATACAAAAACTGTATTTTCAATATTGCGTCTTCTTTATAGATAAAAATTAATATTGGTTTGTACCTTTCTTTTACTCTCTAGTTTATTTATTTTTATCTTTTGCTATTGTCGAACTATAATTTTTTTCATAAATTAAAGATTTTCTTACATTTTTTTTATTTGTTCACCTTGATATATGAACACTAATTAAAACCAGAGTTTAAAAATAATGATTTTTAATTAAATTTGAGTTTCCATCATATCTACATATTTCTATCATAGACGTGGACTACTAAAAATTCGTAACTGTAACATACATTTTGTAGTGCTGTATTTTGATAGTAAAACTATAAAACTGTTATTGTAGATACAAGCAAACTATAGTTTAATGTTTATAATTTTGTGTAAATGCAAAATTAATAAATTTCGTTAAACAAATATTTTCAAAAACCGTGTAAGATCGAAAAAGTGCAAAACGAGTACCGTGTAAAATGGGGGATATGCAACCTAGAGCTTTGGTGAATTTATCACAATTTTTCGGTTATAGTGCTTAATTTTCATTACTTTTATTTATTTAAACTTTGGAGCCGTTATCGTAAACAGATTTTCTACGGCCTTAGTAAAAAATGAATACAATTGTCCCAAATTTTCAAGAAAAAAGATTTTTTGTTAAACTATAAATTGGTCGACTTGGACAAGCCCTGGTTTTAAAAAAATATACTAAGGTATGTTGGCATGTTTCATCAAAAGTTGGCGCATTTGATTGTAAAATGGTAAAATACGGTTAAGGACAGTTATGGTCAATACTCCCATATTGATCGTAACTGTCTACCTTTCTATCTATCTCCCCGTTTCTTGACGTTAAGTTCTGGGACACCCTGTATGTGCACGCTCTATACTTTAAGTTTATTCACATACAAATAGAACTGTTTTATATGATATACACTTTAACTTTTCAACTGCATATTATGCTAATGCTAATGCAACTTCACTTTGAATTATAACTGTTCCGAATTATTTCACTTAACTAAATTAAGTGCTTACTTTTGACTGAAGGGTGAAATATTGTAACTTAATTTGCAATTTCACTCGCACATGTGCATTAAAATCAATATAATAGCACCAACAAACTTAGCATCTGTCACACTTTTTTCGATAGAATTTTTGAAATAAAGCTTTTTTATAATTTCCTGCCAAGAATAGGTATGAAGTACTAACATCGTAGCTAACAATAAGTGATGTATATATAAATATATCTCAAAAAAAAAAAAAAGATTTTGATTCATTTTTTTTGTCATAACTTTAAAGTTAACAATTGATGCATCTGTTGTGCCTAACCTAGTTTTTGGACATTTTCAGGCAAATTAGATAAACTAGGATATAAAGCATTATAACTACAATAAATGTTTATTAAATCAATTATATTTTGTTCAATAACAACAAACAGATTACACTGTGAATAATAATATAAAAAAATTATTCAATAAGTAAATAGTTAAAATTATATAATTATCAATAAAATATTGTGAATTTTATATCGAATGAAAAAACAACTACTGAGCTGTTTTTTCCAACATGCCCTTGTAGTATACAATGTCCCTTTTTGGCCGACTATTGTAAATTCATCAAATTTATTGAATGTCCTTTACTGGTGTTATAAATAAAAGAGATAATAAAAAAAGTTTGTTTAAAAAATCTCTAAAAACCTTTAACTTTGTACTTAAATTTTATGTGATACACGTAAATCTATTTGGCTCGTCCTAGGTGGTTGGAACAGAAACACGTTAATTTTCAGGGTTCATACGTTAAGTGTTAACAAACATAATTAAATATGTTTGTAGATATTTTGTATATATTTAATCGTAGTATTTAATCTTCCGTGTCACCTTTTTCACATTTCGAATCAAAACTCGAAAATTCACTAGACAAATTTTATTAGATATCACGCTAATTATAGATCTTTCTCTTAAATATTTTTTAGCTATTGTCCCCGTTTCACGTTTTGAGAGTGGGAACTGTTAATGAATGATATAGGCTAACTTTTTTTGTCGACGAGGTGTGAAATTTTAGGTCATTAATCATAAAGTTGACCAATCATAGCTGTCGATCTCTGAGGATCTTAAGGCTTTGTCGATAATGTATAGTGGGCTACAAAAAAAATAACGAACAGAAAATAAGTATATGCTATATGCCTGAAACCGTAAACATGTTCGGGACATGCTACGAACATAACGACAACAAGAAAAGTTATTATTTACGTTACCCGCGAAACTTGAAACTTTCGCCCTATTCTTTGAATACACCTTTTAGGTACATATACAATGTATATATATATATATATATATATATATATATATATATATACATAAAATAACTAACATATCTATTTTGTTTCGAAATGCAAAATTAGTCGAGTTCAATAAGCGTTATTTTTTGTACATATATGTACGAAACATTTGAAAAGTAATTAAATCTCAATTTTTATTAATTATGTCTGCTATTTACACATAATAGAAAGTTTTTGCAAATTTCCTTAAATACTACTTACATTTATGTGTTTTTATGTAGTTCTGTTTTTTGTTATTAATTTCACAGTTTCAAATCTTTGATTTTTCAAGTTCCGAATGCCATATTTACTTTCAACCAACACATCTAGCATATAATTTCCTTCGGACTCGCAACAAAATTGTAGAGCCACTAATTTATTGACTGTTTACGAGAGACCTGCGAAAACATTTTATTAAGATTATTTGTGAAGTAATAGATAAACGCAAATATTTGTTGTAATCCTGAAAAAATGGAAAAAGTCACGTTCAAGTTCGACGGTGTGTATTGTTAGGTTGTAAAATTGTTTAACCTACCATAGACTATGGGTTTAAACGATAAAACTTTTGGTTAGCATTTTTGCTCACTACTGCAAGCATATTTTGTAAATTAAGTTGAAATACATGTTAATAAAAATTATATATAATTTAATGCCGTATACTCGTTATAGACGTTTTTCCCTCGTTCAGTCGCGATTTCTCTCTCAAAAGTAAAGAAATTTCTAAAAGAATATTGGTCAAATATAACTCACCAATACAATTTTCATCTTTTAACAAGAATTGATACATGTATTAATTGCCGAAAAAGCATAAAAGAGAAAATTGATCTTTACCACTAATAATGTAAATGATTTTCTGAACATATAATTTATTTCGTAATATATGTAAAATATAATATGTGTGCTTATATTAATTATGTGTATTGCGTTTTACGTATCGTCTAACGGAATTTTTCTGTCGTTTCTTTCCAAAGAAATTAGTACAAGTGAGCTGTCAAAATATTGTCCGACATTTCCGTAATGTTGATTATAATTGTAACCTAATTGCTATAAGCTATGTGTAGCGTGCTGCTCATTTTCCTAAATGGTAATTATTTTTTTATAATTATAAGGCACTTTTTTACGCGAGGGTTTGCTTTGGCCATCGCTATTCGAAGTTGAATAAAGTTTCGACAAAAATGGTTACAACCATCTTCTGAGATTTTGATGAAACTTTGCATGGTGATACAGTTGATAGTTAAATCTAACTCCTTAAAATATTATAGGCTTATAAGAAGTGGTTTAGTTATAAAAATTGATTAAAGTTTTGAAAAATAGACCGCGCTCAATTCCTACGTCTGCAGTGTTCCATAAGATAGTTAAAAATGATCAGGTTCAAATCCTATAAGCATAGGATCAAATTTAATTTTAACATATTCATATTTATTTTTATGCTTGAATTGTTTAATATTGCAAAAACTTTTGTGTGCCAGGAACGGTGTTCATTTTCAAAATCAGTTGACAAAAGAAGTTTTATTTAGTTACTAATTACAAAGAACTAGCTCAATCTGATATTGCAAAACTAATTTCATCAAATAATTTTAAATTTTTGAATTAGTTAGCGAGAAAATGCAAAGTCAAAATTTGTTTTCATATTCATCATTTCAATTTTTATTCCAAAGAATTCAGAATGACTTCAAAAACGTCGAAAAAACATTGAATTTGCAAATCGAATTTTCTGTCGAAATCATAAATTCCTCCTTCGAGAAGTTAATTATTATTATAGTGTGTGTGGCAAATTAATTAAATTCAGATGTATCTTGAATTTTATTACTCAAACAGCCGACGCTATATTTTGCAATTTTACTGCACATCGTAACTTTCTAAATGTGCTAATTATTATTAAGTGTTAATTTGTATTTATTCAAGCAACGCGTGCTCAAAATATTTACACAGCTATTTCTAAATATATTTATATTTATACATTATGAAACAGCTATAAAAATAACTTTATTTGATTGAATTAATAGCCCCGCGTCGAATTAATAATGATTTAGACATATTTTTAGAAGCCATGTAACACATCATGATTTATGATCGGAAAGATATTTTATATGTAACATAATTTTGATGATATTGTTTTTTGTCTTTGTATCTGAAATGCTAAATGCGTGACAGAATCACTGTTTTATAATCGAGGACCGCATCTGAATATTGAAACTCTGTAGTTGTTCTTTATAGTTGTGCCAAATTTTTAAAACGATTAGTATTTTTGCTTTTTTAAGTTATTTTTTACCAATGCCTCCCAAAGGCAATTTTGACTTGTTACCACATTTTAGATATATAATATCTCCTGTAAATTTGGTATCACTTCTGATTGTTATCAAGTTGGCCGTCGTGGGTTTCGAATGCGGTGATTACCAATCCAAAATTTATAAAAATTGATAATAGACACTAGTTGAAATTTCAAAAGTTCTTGTAAAGTTTATAATTATAAAGTTTATATATTTTTTATGAAATTTAGTAAAAATCAGAACTTTTTGCATGAAATCTTAAAAATGGCATATAATTTGAGTCGTCGCTAACGCAAGTCATAAAGTAGGAGATAAATTTTACTGTGCAAAAACTTTACTATAAAATCGGATGTGATTTTTTATGCCCGAAAATCGTTTTTCGTAAATTCGGCTCGGCCCGCATCGTTAATAGATTATGTTCTTTGCAACGGTTTCAATCATTTTGATAGGCGGCGGGCGCTTACAAATTGATGGTTCCGCTTGGCGATCGCTACGTCTAAGGCACGGCTAGATTTATGGCAGTCCATTTATGCCAATAATATTTTGAAAGCAGTTTTTAATCAGCATTAGACGTTATATATTTCTGTGTCAACCCCAACAACAAATTTTGATTGCCTTGCCACATGGCAACGGCGACACCCTAACGCCTAACAGATCGCATTTTCTTAAAATCATTTACCGAACATAGGAATTATTAAAAGCGGCGTTTCTCAACTTTTTAATTCGACTGTAAATTACTCGTTTAGTTGAACTCTAATATATTATAATAATTTACATACATACATAATTACAATACTACATTTAGTTGTAGTATTTGTGTATTTTGTTAAACATTTTTCCATTACATATTTTAATACTTCATGATTGATATACTTTAATGCTTATAATTGCCATGAAAAGATGTGAAATAATAACATAGAAGTGCTTATCTTAAAAATATGGTTTATATATTAGTTCATTAACAGAAAAATGTATTAATTATGACGTTCACATATACAAGGTAAAAATTTTGCCAAATTATACTACAATTGAACTAAAAAGGTTAAATTTATTAAATTAGTATACTTACTATATTGGATTATGCCATTTTATGAATACTTTGAAAATTTACATTGCTGATACCTTCAAAACGTTTTAAAATCACGTTAAGTTATTTCTCATATATAAATCGTTAAATCGGCTTCATTACATAATCGATTGTCTAAACCAAATGAACTACATCACAATACATAACATGTATCAAATGAACAGCTATTATATCAAGTTCAGTTTTTTTTTATTATTTTTCTAAAATTTGTGTGTTCCTTTTCACCCCTTAGGTTGGGTAAAACGGGATATCCAGCAGGCGGACAGATCAAATGTCTTCATTTTAAATTTTGAGGGATATTACGAAATAGTAGATATATTATCCGACTAATAAAAAATATAAATTTCATGGGCAATCTTTTTACATTTTTTGTAATATAATACTGTTTACTGCATATAACCTTGATCTGGTATTTCTTCAGAAATATTTATCAGCAGACTCAGGAATAACTATTAATTTATCCCTTGTAAAATTGCTTGTTTCAACTTAATTTATTTTTTTAACTTTTTACTTTTAGAATTAAGATGATGGCTAGTTGTACAACTTTTGCCCTTATAAACGAATATTTAAAAATTCACACAATGAATATTTATTATTAACTTCCCGTAGGGCAAGTTATAGTAATCGCAAAAAAATCGAAAATGAAAATTTTTATATATCTTTACGTTTAAAAACCTTCTGAACATTTTGGCATACCTTAGAAAAAATGGATGTATGTGTGTGTGTGTGTGTGTGTGTGAGTGTATGTGCGTGTTTGTATGTATGTGCGGGTAGAAATTTTCGTCGACGATTTTGGCAACACGGATCAACCGATTTGAATAATTCAAAAAACATTCGATTCGTATTGATAAGGAGACGTGCTGATTAGTGTTTGGTGAAGGCAGGTCTAGCCGTTCCGACGATACAGGGCAAAAAGTGCCGAAAACGGTAACTCAGTTTTTAAGAGAACGGAGCGTCCGATTTGAATAATTCAAAAAACATTTTACTTGTATTGACAAGATGAAGAACTGATCAAATTTTCATGAAGGCAGGTCTAGCGGTTTCGGAGATCTAATGAAAAAAGTAAAATAAAATGCCATCTGGCGGTTAAAAATGATCATTAGACATATGCACATTAAATTATCAGATATTTTATAGAGATTTTAACAATAAGTATAATTTTTTTTTACATTTCTATGGGTTCCGTACCAATGCTTATGCGTTAGACGGCGGCGCGGCACTTGCGCGCTTTGACATTTCATCTCTATGCAGTTCAAGCCATGCGATTGCTCTGAAAAAAGTTCAGAATTTCCAAAATATGTCAAAATGAAGAAAACAATTTTCTTTTCAAAAAAATTTTGTTTTTTTAAAAAGTAATTTTTTGTCAAATTTATAGTTTCTCAAAAATCTAATTTTTTCGAAGTAAAATTTTTTCAAAAATGTCAATTGTTTTTAAAAAAATAATAATTTTTGGTACGGGAAGTTCCAGCAATTTGGGCACGATGCATTAATTGCCTTAAGACAGAATTCCACTTACAGCTAGTTCATATTTATAACGGATTTCTATTGTAATGGATTACAATGTATGCAAATGGAAAAACAAAAATCATATATTTTAGTTTTAATTTGCAATTTACTTGCGATTTAGTTCAAACAATTTAATTCATTCTACATCATTTTTGAATATTTTGACATTATACTTGGTCATCTATTAACCACATTGACCACTTATATTTTAGATTTAAAACAAATATTTATTTCGAAAAATATTTGTAAATAATTAAAATTGCACATTTCTACAAAATCCTTTTTCATACGAATTATATGCATATACTTGTCTGAAACTAAAACCGAGTGACAAAGTTGCAACGCGTTTTAAAACAGTGAACTTACATGATGACACGGAAAACACTGTTCTTACTAATAAACAATTAAAACTTTGCAAATAGAAACTCAGACGATCAAGAACAAATAGTCAGCAAATTTTACAGAACCAAAATGTTGTTATTTCACATCATACTTGTGCAATTCCTTCTGCAAGTAAATAGTCATAAAATGCAGTTACAAGAATCGAACATAGGCGACCAATCGATTTAGAACTCGTAACGATAATTGAAAAATATAATATTTGTATATTATATCGATTCAGATTTTGTTTATTCCCCAAATTCTATATTAGATATTCACTTTAATGCATGCTGGTCTACATTATGCTATAAGTTTGAAAACTATTTGATAAAATTCATTTCTTATTAATCAGAACAATGTTAAATACATTGATAGTCGAAGATAAAAATATCTTCAATAATAGAATAAATTCGCTCTTTATATAAATATAATTTTTGAAACATAGAGATCTATTGATTTAGTAAAAAGAAATTTATTTTATAATTCAATAATTAAATTAGATCATTTTGGTGTGTATGGCGGCCTAAATCAATATTTACAAATATAATGATTTGCTGAATATTCTAGACAATATTATAATATTATAATTGTATTTCTTATAATTTTTCTATAACATTGGCAGAATAGTATAAATACTAAAAATTATATTATACCCCTGAAAAAAGCCTATTTCTGCAAAGTCTTCAACAATCGAAAAGCAAAAATATCGATTCGACGCAAACTGCTATATTGTCTCAAATTGATAATTCTGCATATCGTTATATATATATATATATATATATATATATATATGTATGTATATATATATGTATATATATATGTATATATATATATATATATGTATATATATATATATGTATATATATATGTATATATATATGTATATATATATGTATATATATGTATATATATGTATATATATATGTATATATGTATATATATGTATATATATGTATATATATATATATATGTATATATTATATATATATATATATATATATATATATATGTATATATGATTTTTTTGTTCGACGTTGAGACAGAGTGAATATTGATTTTCAACCAATCATCGAAATATAAGTAAACAAATAAATAAAAATATTTATTTACAATATACGTTTAGAGCAATTTTCAGCATTTTTTGTTAATCAGTATCTAAAAGAAAATTTATAAAGTTTAAAAAAATTAATTTAATTTTTTATTTATAATAATTAAAGAATAAAAGATATACATACCACACCAGAAAAAAACGTTTTTTTATAATTACATATAGAAAATAAACCAACCATACATTACATATAAAATAAATATAGGAAATAAAAATATAAAGTGAACATGTTTTGTTTTTAATTTTAAAACTGAAAATTTGTGTAATGTAAGTTCTGAGCAAATCGAACGCATACGACGAAAAGTCGTGACACGTGACACACGAAGAGTGTTTAAAAGAGGGAAAAATAAAACATAAAATCAAATAGACTATGAAACACAATAGTCAAAGATTTAGAAAATTATTTTTGAAAAAAAATGATAATATTATGATAAGAGTCATTTCATTATAAGAAAAGCAGAATTTCGTTTATTAACGCAAAGGGGATTAAAAAGGAAAATACAGATTTTTACAAATTTTCTGAGGACAATTTTCCTTATGTAAAATAATAGGATTTTTGGTATTGATAGTATGGTAAAGGTTTAAACTAATGACTTGCTCCATAAACATTGTTTTAAACTGATTTTGTTTTTTTTGAATTGCAAGAGAATGAACCAACACATTTGAAATGCCATGCATAATATTATATATAAAAAAATTGCTGATAGTGATAAAAAAAAACTTTACAACTATTTCAGTTAATCAGTGAAAAAATTGTTAAATATTATTATAGCACTGATCACTGTATAATCTATAATTACAAATAATTAGTGTTACGTACTGTAACTACATTCTAAAATATTATAAACCTACATAAAAATGGGCTAATGCAATGAAAAATTATAAATTAAACATGACAGACACTGTAAATATTCTGTTTTATACACACTTCTATAAAATATTTTATCACAGAACTTAAAATAGATTAATAAGTGCTAAAAAATGCAATTATTTCATATGATGGTGGATATTACATTATAACGATTAAGCGCACTTTCTTATGTGGAAAGAGTCGTTAGTTCGAACCCCCGTTTGAATAACCTAATATCGTGCACCAGTGATATCAATTTTTACTTAAAAATACTGATTAAAAATCAGTTTCGAATTGAAAATAGCTCATTTCGGGCACTGCGGTGTAAAATGGCAGTGGGAAATCTCTCACCATATTCTTCCCTGCCCTAGAAGTGCAACACTACCTTTTTTTACTTGGAGACATATTTTTGTATCTATATGTTCAAGTGAAAATAGACATCGCTACTGCACGATGTCAGGTTGTCCAGAGTGAGGTCTGAACTCAAAACCCCGTCCGACGAGTCCGTGAGCTTAATGATAACACCATAAAACGTTCTTATATATACATATATATGAAACTATAATGTATGTATGTATGTATGTATGTATAAGCAAATCACATTAGTCAATATTAATTCTGCGCGTGCATATGTCGCTACGATAATACTAAACGACAAAGCATGTGCTCAGAAAGCAAAAAAGGGCAAAAAGAAAAAAGCAAACAACAAATGCTCCTAGCAAACGGGAACGATGAGTGAGCGTGATACAAAGCAGAATGATTCTGAGCTTTTCGGATTGACCCATATATATATATATATATATATATATATATATATATATATATATATAATATACTCGAGTTGTGGTGAAAGCTCTATGGAGTGAAGAGCTTGGATTCTGATCCGATAATAAAACAAAGCACTTGGCTTGGACGTGGAACGGAGTGAGAGGACAATAAGCTCGGCACTTTTTCTGCCAATCAAATGGAACTGCGAAATTGCCTTTTCAAACAACCTACTAACAATAAGTCCAAAAATTTCTCGAGGTGCTCTATCTAATTGGAAAGTCCTGTCAGTTCCAGATCGCATATATCCGCGCTCGGAGCCCTGCGACATAACTTTTTGGCGAATAACATAGCCATAGGCACATTACTGATTTTCTATTGTCATTATATTCAATTCTCTAATAAAAATTCAAATCACATCATACTAAATTTATATATTCTTTTCACATTCTCAAGGGTACAGGGATATGTCGAAATAGAGCATAGTTGTATTAAATTATATAAAACCGTGAAACTGACATATCTATTTAAAATATTTCAATGAAAGTCTTACATAGTAATTTCTTACTGTCGCTCAAAAGTTTTTATTTTAAATGTGAACTGCAAATATTTTAGCTATAAAGATTTATTTAAAAAAATATCATTTATATAAGTGTAATGCAGTCTATGGTTTCACAGTATATTTTTACATAAGGCATGTTTTGGTATAGCGGCTAAAGTTACACAATACAGTAATTAATGAATATTTTTTTACTGAAAAAGGAACTAAAAGTTATGTGAAATGTGTATGTAAACGGAATAAATTAATTTATTTGAATATATTGTCCAGGTTTATCGTTATTCACATTGTATTTTAAAAAACTCGCTCATTTTTTGTTTTATGTTTAATTAGTGGAAATTTAGTTTTATTGTGGTTTTTCTTTCACTCATAATCTCTGATAATGTTTTTTATAATATAAAATTGTTTGTTTTATGATTTATTCTGACTCTTTTTGAAATTTATGACAAATGTAAAACATTTTCTCATTCACCTGTATAAATGTTATAAAATATTGTATAAAACTAATGGTGCTGGAACTTCGCGTGCCGAAAATTAAATTAAAAAAAAAAATTCAAAATTTGTTAAAACTTTGCTTTTTAAGAATGTTGCAATTATCAAAAAAATGACTTTATTGAAAAATCAGATTTTTTTTATATTTTGAAATATTTTGGAAATTTTGAACTTTTTTCAGAGCAATCGCGCTGATTCAGTTTCGAAGCGCGTAAGCGCCTCATTGCAGTCTAAAGGATGAACAATGGTACGAAACCCAGAAAAATGTAAACAAAATTTGTTATTTTTCTGAAATTTCTGATAATTTGATGTGCACATGTCTTCTAGTGATAATTTTTGACCGCCAAACTGTATTAATTCTTACTTTGTTTTATTGAATCTCCGAAACAGCTAGACCAAAATTTTATCAGTTCTTCATTCCGCAAAAACAAATAAAATATTTTTTGAACCATTTACATCGGACGTTCTATTATCTCAAACTGAATTATCATTTTTGGAACTTTTTGTTTCGCATATTCGAAACAACTAGGCCTGTCTTTGCCAATAACTATTCAGCACGTCTTCCCGTCAATACTTATGGAATGTGTTTTTGAATCATTCAAATCGGTTGATCCGTGTTCACAGAATTGTCAAAAATTTGTAATCAAACACACACCCACAGACAACACATACGTGCATATATCCATTGTTTCTAAGATATGCCAAAATTTTCAGAAACCTTTGAAACGTAAAGATATATAAAAAAAATCATTTTCGATTTATAATTCTTTTCTTGTACAAAATCGTAATGTACTGTTTGTATACATAAATATTTCTATTTAGGTTTTAGTTTATTATATATATATTTAATGCTGCAACCTGTGAGTGTTGGAGCCCTTTTGAGTTGTTGTTTCATAAAGTGTAAATTGGTATATTTCATTATCCTATGAGACTATGTGCTGATTTTTCTAGTCTTAATAAGATTTTAACAACAAACCTTCACTAATTTTATGAAGCACTTTTTTCAAATCAGTTGGCCATTTTATTTTGCAATGATTAGAATCACATCTAAGGTCCCAGTAATAAATTGAACAGACGAATTGTATCTCTGCAAAGATTGTGTTCCGATTTTTCTTGTTTCAGATATGGTATCCTCTTAAAAGTAGAAGTCATACAATTGCAAATCAAAATGGACTTACCTTAGTTCGCTTTCATGTTTTCTTGTCCAAAAGTTGATATAGCGCCGATGCGCTTTCCTTGTGAAATGTATGAAATAATGCTTATTGTTAGAGTGCCCGTCCAGGAGTAAACGGTAAATCGAAGTCATGTATTCTACGTTGGTCATGAACCCAAATGGATATCGCTATCGGATGAAATTACTTCGTAGTTTACGTTCGGCATGCTCTGCAGAAACCAATGCTCTGGGGATTGAACTACATTATTGTCCGCCGGTTCACAAAACACACGAACACACAGACACACAGACTTTTAGGCGAACGTGTTTTACATTCTACTAGCGCAATTACAAAGTTACCTCTATTTTTTGTTAGGAGAGTCAAATCTGCACCTCCGTTGTTTGACTGGATGTATATACGCGGAATGGGAAAAAAACCAAACACTTTTCAAGTACTTCGAGCGAAACAAGACTTTTGTATTCTATTTCTTAATTAAATTTATCTCTGTCGGAACTCAAATCGAATCTACTTCGCTTTACTTCCAGAGAAAAAGCATTCTTCCTAAGGCTTTGATAAAAGATTTTTAGAAATACTGTAGTATTTCCAACACATCATTACCTTTACTTCTAAATAAATAATTTTTGTTGTGTTTAAACACTTTGGTACATCACCATTATGAATCAGTTCTAAAAATTGAAAGCATTTTGATCGATATTAATTTAGTCTTCAACTATCTTAAAGATAAGATAGAATAAAAATACTCAGTTTCTTTCACTTATTTTAAATATAGGGGAAGTACGGACAAAATGAAATCGTGTCTTGTTTTTTAATGATATTTATTTACTTAATGATATTATGATCAATCTTAATCGTACTTACTCACGTGGTTTATTGACCACCTGCCAGTAAGATAATATTTAATGCAACCTATTATAAAAACCATTTTGTCAATATAGTACGGACAAAACTACGTATAGGTTAAGGGCGTACTGAGATGAAAATTTAAAAAAATCAGATTACAAATAAATCATTTTGTCTTTTTTGTCTTCATTACTACATGAAGCATGAACCCAAAGGGTACAAGTCATACATCGCAACCAATCTTTTCAGGGCTCAGAATAGAGATTTTTCAGAGGTTTTTCAATAAATGCTAATCTTTTCTTTTTATTGGTGGATTTTTTGGTCTGTTTTTAGCAATTATCAATTATTTCTTGCATACAGTTTTTACTACCAATTCATACGTAGATAGATCCGTCACATAGTGTGGCCATAACAATTCTATTTTATTGGAGAATTGGCCCCTAAATATAATTTTTGTTATGTAACATTCCATGAATAAAAGGTCATAAATTTACAGATAATTTTTGACTAGCCATTCATTATAGTTTTGGAATATTATTTTATTTTATGATAAATAAAATTATGTGATCGTGAATGTGCGTAATTTAAATTAAACATTAAATAAGTAATTAAGTTAATTTCGAATTTGTTTTTAGTTATTACATCGGAAAGCAAAACGCAAATTGAAATTGAAAATTCATTGTGGTAATAAACATTTTTATAAAATTATCCATTTCTATTTTGAGTATATATTCATGATTTTTTAATATTTGTATTATCTTTTCAGGTAAGACTCGACAATTCATTTATGGCTTACAACTAATCTGTATGGGTAAGAAAATTTTATATATATATGTCTACATACTTGTTTCACTTTTTTATTCTTGTGGCATGAAATTATGAATGTAACGGTTCTGCGTTTTTAAGCCTTAACTATGTTCTATTTATGAATATTTTTTTAGTGCAGCGTCCCAAAATTAATGTTTTTTGTACTATTTATTACAATTTATCGAATTTTTTATTTCTTGTATATATTTACCAGATACATCCGTTAACTATATACATAAGATACTAAATATATATACCAATTTCTGTAAACGGATAGCGGATGTTCAATCTTTCCGCCTTTATATTTACATAACATAAATTCAAAATATACAAACTACATATAGAGAAAAAGCTGTTAAAAATGTTAATATTGTGATCATATTCAATATGTCAATCAAATTTAAGCTATACAAATGTAGTAATTCATAAAAATGAAACTTTCATTTCACATTTGAATTCATTCAATTTCTCGAAGAATACATTTCACGAACTGTTAGGTCAATGTGAATAACTCGTAATGTTATTCAGACAGTATTATATTTAGATGGGAAATATCTTGGCGATAGAACATGAATAGTATTGATTTTTTATTCCATTAAATATCTTGAAAAGTATCGACTTTTATCAAGTCTTAATTAAAATTACAGTAATGAATAATATTTGAAAACTTTAATTGGAAAACCGTTGTATAGTGATATTGAATATGGGAGACTGGGTATGATTTCGCCACTTTTTTTGATCAGCAATAATTTTGGTAATTTATGTGCCCGGGTAAAAAGTAAATTAAATGGTAATTTGAACATAGGTCTACGTGGAAATACTAAAATTTAATCGCTTAGTCCTAAAATCAAATCATAAGAAAGGGCAAGTGTCACAACAGTCCACACCTCAAGGACGGTGTAAAAATCTACTAGATGTTGTAAAAAAACACATATTGTTTTCAAATCACTAAAAATATCATCAATTTTAGCCTGATAGATGATATTGACTCCCATTTATTTATTGGCACTCTTATTTATGTATGATTTTTTTTATGAATTCCAAATTTTGAATTTCAGTCTCACTGGTCATGTTAAAACCGTTTGTCTGAAAACTTAATTAAAAAATATCAAAACTAAAAATTTGATAAATCATATTATGAATATAATTTAACAAAAAATGCCATATTTCCTAATTTATATCAAACATAAAGATTTTCAAAATATACATATGTATATACATATACATATACATAAATACATAAAATGCGTATATACATTACTTGTACTTTCTGATTTTATTTTATCAGGAACTTCAGCAATTATTCATTTATTTTGTCTGCAAGCAAAGTTTCAACACTCATAAATCACCATAACTTATTTTAATATTTAAATGTTTCAAATGTCAAAAAGCACGCTATGTGTTATCCAGTTACACGTACATTTTTACGGTCGCCAAAGTCATTTGCTTCGGTTTGGCAATGCGTTCTGGTTCATTTTTCTTTATGGCATACTACAATTCTTAAATAATATTGTATACATATGTCATTGCAGTCAGTAGCAAACTAGAAATTGAGGTAAAATTTAATTTATATTTTTACGTTTTAAAAATGTATTCTTGCTTTACGTTGAACAATTTTGATATAAGCTAAATCTGTTTGAAGCAGTAGACAGAGTTTCACTGTAAAGTCTTAAAAATAACTTCAAAGTAGTAATGTTTTCAAATCTGTATTTCACTACATAGAGTTCTCTAATTTTACAATTTCAAAGCTCGATGCGGTACATATTAAAAAATGTATATTTCACCCTTTCGCTACAAGCGTCGTCCATAGTGGACATTCGCTTGATAAGCCGTGTGTACGTGTGTCGCCCATAGACGATATTCAATGTGTCGTCTTTTGCTTCAAGAGTTGTCACCGCTAGTTAAACCATTGAGAATTCTAATTTGAGATTGTGGTTTTTTGTTTTTGAGAAGTGTAATTTTTGATTTTTAAACGCATTTTTATTGATAATGATTGGAAAATATCAAAATATTTTATATGATTTTATGTTACACATACTTGGATAGTTTGCTGAGTCGTACAGGTGTCACCCCTGCGGAAAATACTCTAGTAGAGAAGGGTTGAAGTATTTCTAAAGTATTTCTAATAATAAATAAACTTTGTCTTCATAAATATTATGATTTAAGTATACATTTATCAAGTTAGGTATTCGAGTTAATGAAAGAGGGCTTTGAAATATTCAATTACTTAATATCACTGACAATGTGTGTTGTAAGGATGAATAATTTTATTAATACTAAATTATGGATCTTAAATAATACAAAAAATAGTTGCCATATCAGATATCAGTTCACGTTTAATGATTCAAATTTGATGCGATTTTTATTTGCAACCAATATTTGTCTGGGAGGGATGAAGTGGAAGGTCTCAAAAAATTAGCAAATGACTATAGTCATAACTATAGTCCTCTAAATTATCTGGTGAACTACTGGGTTTTTCTTCTAAATTTCTATATTATTTGTCAAACTAATTACTCAATGTCTTTCTATTTAGACAGATTGTAATTTATAAGAAAAAAAATATCTGTAGAGATAAAAAATATTAACCTAGATTATTCTCGCAATTGTATGAATTATGGACAAGTTAAAATATTTTTTCCACAGAATAGCTCTATCACTGAAGATAAATCGAATTTTAAAAAATCCTATAGTAAACATATTCTTGAATAGTTAAACTTTAAAAATATGAAAAGGAATCGATTTCAAAAATTTTTTAGACCTTAGCTCTTTCATCCATGGACGACATCCACTTGACTATCTGTATATACGAATGTAGTCCATTTAACACTATGAGAAGCTATTGGCAATTCTAATTTTTATTGTGATTTTTAACTTCCCGTAGGGTAAGTTATAGTAATGCGCCGAAAATTGAAAATAAAAATCTTTGCATATCTTCACGTTTTGAAGGTTTCTGAACAATTTGGCATACCTCAAAAAAAAATGGATGTGTATAAAAAATTTGCATGTCCGCATTTTTTCGTCCAAGTTTGCGCACGGATTAACGGATTTGAATGGTTCAAAAAACATTCGATTCCTATTGATGAGGAAATGTGCTGATTAGTTTTTGGCAGGGGCGAGTCCAGCCATTTCGGAGATACGGAGAAAAGAGTGTAGAAAATAGAAATCGAGTTTTTGAGAAGACGAGAGTATTCGATTTCAATGATCCAAAAAACATTCAATTTGTAATGATTAGAAGAAGTGGTGATTAGTTTTTGGCAAAGGCCTAGCCATTTTGAAGATACAGAGCTAAATGTACAAAAAATGGTCAGTTTCTAAGAGAACTATGCATTCGATTTTAATGATTCAAAAAACTTTCTACAGTATTTATAATAATCTATTTGAAAACATTTAATGGTACGGGACATTAAGTAACATTTTGTTACGGAACGGGAAGTACCAGCATTTTGCCTCAAGGCACTGGTTATTAATATTTATTAGAAGCACAATTTTTAATTTTTCAACACATTTTTAATGATAATGATGAAAGTATCTTAAATAATATCGTTGTCTGTCCGTTCTAAGCGGCAGGCTGTCCCGTACAGCAATGACACTCTTGCGGAAAACCCTCACGTAGCAAAAGGGTTAAACATGAAATGATTTTGAAAGAGATTATGTATAGTATGTTCAACATACTATACATAATCTCTCAAGTAATGCATACTTGAGTAATTACTGATGTTCTAAAATGTTATTTCGAAGGACATCATTTATTATTATATTTCTTTTCAAAATTAGCATGCTATATCCCGGATGCTAAAATAATATACGGCGATAAATTGTCAAATGTACACGACAGGTTTCGCCGCAGAGCGTATTCGTTAAAAGCAATTTTCTTTCCTGTCCGTTTTAATACAACGATGAATGTGTGTCATCGCGCGCCCGCTATGATGTTTGTCTCGTGGTGCTGAGCATCCGAATGTCCATGGCCCGACAACGCTTTCGAATTTGTTGTTCTCCACGTCGGTCGAGGGTTGCTGTGGGGTGGCAAGGGATGGATGGCGAGGGCAGCATCCTCCGCGACTACTACGTCATGTGTAACTAGAACAGACACATAGTGCCAGACGATGCAAAACTTTGTCAGGGTGCATATACATATTCGATATCGTAACGTAGCTGGCGCATCGTAAATTACTCGACTCTGTAATTGACATTACACAAATATACACTTGGAGTTTACATGCAGAGTGAAGTGAATAAGCTTCTTTTGTTCCTGGTGTTAGTGGTAGGGTTGTGTATGCGGACGTGTCGATTTTAACACAGCATGTTTTTGATCAAGGTCACATATTACATTAATCATTAATATACAAATAACGTAATGCACTTAATATCGAGTCTTGCTATTCTGACATAGTATAGATTTTTATGAGCATTTTGAAAATATATTTAAATTGTAGAAAAAACCTATTTTAGGAGTATATTCTAATTTTGAGGCAAGAATTTTATGTGATTGAAAGGTCGTCAAAAAGGCAAATAATATCTTTACTATCTGTTTTTTTATAAGTTATTCATTTAAGAATACAGAGAAGATAATTATGTTACGCTGCTTTTCTCATATAAAATGGTACTAAAACTGTCAAATTGATATGTGGATGCTGTGCAGTCAAACGTTTAAGTTAGATATAGAATCTAACCTAGAAGATGCACAAACATCAAAAATTTTATCATAACTGCATCTTTCTGATATGCATTTATAATACATGAAAAATTAGATTTTATGTATAAAACGCCTGACCGCACAGCAAATAAATAGCATTTTAAATTTCTAGTATCATTTTATATAAAAAAGCAGCGTAACATAAACTTGCCATAACCTTAGTCAATTTTACAGCAAAATTGGCTCATAAATGTAAGTTTAATATTTTTATATGTGCATATAATCAATTTGATGAATAAGAATTAAGTTTTAGCTACTTTTAGGATTGTGATGAAATAAATTTGAAATTTTGCCAGGGTTTTTTATTTGTTTAAAAAAACGTCGACGAAGACGAAAGGTAAAGATTTGACTCTCGTACATATACATTTTTCATTTTAATTGTCAAATTATTCAGACTGATTTGAAACGTCGAAAAAACAAAGTTTGCAAATCAGATTTTGGGGCTAAAGATAAACTAAGTTATAGTAAGTAACATACTATCATGAGTTTTATTGAAATGTTTAGAAAATTCGGTTATTTTGAATGAACATTAATCAGGTTTTGAAAAATAAAAGCTGATTGAAAATTTACTGACAAAAATACGCCAAGGGTTGCAAATATTAAAGTACTGAGTTGAAAATGTTCAAATCCAACTTTTATACTTTAGATAAATGAACTTTTCAATTGAAACTTTTGCCTTTTGTTCCGACATTTAACGTAAATTATCGTTTCAATAAATTATGATTTCATACCAATATTAAAATATTCTAAAAATTGAACATGTATCTAGAATTTAAATCCATCACAATATGGAATAGTTTATTTTATATTGTCATATTTTAGTAATATTTTTTAAAACTATTTGATTTTATTAATTTTCCAAACAAGAATTTTTTTACAATATTTATAACATTCAAGATTTTTTTTTAAATTTAATGCAACATTTATTTTGAACTTATGTTAAACTTATTTATTTACTTATTTTTTGACTAATTTCATCAAATGTTTTAACTCCTAATTATCTCTTAAGCATGTTTCCGAATTACCCCTGTATGCTCAACAATAATGTTTGGATTCTGTAATAATGATAGAACCATAATTCTAACAATACGTTCTATCTTGTACTTCAAGAATACAGATGGACTGTCATCCGTCGATGTCCTAGATAATATAAAGGGCCTAGGACACAAGACTTAGTCGCTCGGCGATTAGCTATCTTACGATGTTTATGCGATGCTGACCCTTGCGAGATGACAGAGATTATATTATAACCCTAATCGTTAAATGTTTGCAATCATTTGGACCTATATTTTTCTGTTAATTATTTACTATTTTTTATTTTTAATATTTTTGTATAATTGATATTTTGTTTGAAATATAGACCATTCCCTAACTTGTTTCCTTTTTGAGATAAAATCACATCATGTAGAGAATTTTTGCTTCTCACTGAGCTTTTGTTTGTGTATTTTGCATTTTGTCGCCACTGCGTTCAATGTTATATACTGTGGGAGTCGTAATGATTATGATAATATATTTAAAATTAGAAACTCCCATCATAACAAAAATCTATCAAATTTATTGACTATAAAAATATTTCGATATCAAAAATATACATGACATGTCCGATTGTTTTTTTACAAATCAAAACCAGCCTGCTTGATATCGCCACACACTCCCTGCCCAGTGTTGATCTCACAGTTTAAAAAAAAATACAGGGAAACACGTTATAAAAATGTGGTGGGAAAGCAGATTATAGCAGACCAGTGTTGTAATACTGGTCAATTACAAATTTCCATGTTTCGTCAGCAGATCCACCGTATGTGGTGATTTGACCTGCCATCAACTCCATATTCTGCATAATGTTCTCGATCTAATGGGTATTAGTTATATCAGAATAACTTAATGTTTAGAATGCATAATTTATGGGTACAGTTTCCATTTCTGCAAGCGTTGCATTCGTATCTGGTGAGTTCCGATCAGAGAAAGAAGTTGGCTCTTTATCCAAATCAGGATCATTGGTTTCTTTGACATAAGAGTCCAGAATTGTGGAATCCAATAAATTATGTCAAATTTTGTTTTGATTCGTCGTTGTCACCGATAATGGGAGGTAGCATTATAAGACGATTTGTTGAGTTAACAGAGAAAGAGAGGTTGAATTGCATTCCAATGAAAAGTTCAGGCTCCAAATTATTTTTTCTGTCAGCAATAGACACTGAGGTCTGGGTATACTAAATGAGTAACCTCGGAAGTCTGATCCAGATAGTAAGTGCGTTAACTATGATGGATTGGACTGGACATACCTTATAGGTCGTCACTGAAGACCAGTGATTATGGTGCTGCGTCAAAATCAATTTTTCTTAAATCTTTGAAAAATAAAACTCCTTTATCTTCATCTCCATCGTCGTGAGTCACCAATGTGGGAGTAGTAATGATTATGATAATATATAAAATTAGAAACTCCCAACATAATAAAAAAATATAAATTTATTGACTATAAAAATATTTCGATATCAAAAATATACATGACATGTCCGATTGTTTTTTTACAAATCAAAACCAGCCTGCTTGATATCGCCACAATACTATATATATATATATATATATATATATATATATATATATATATATATATGTGTACTCGTGTGTGTATATGTATACATGTATATATGTGTATATGTATGTATGTATATAATTCAATAGGCATAATTGTACGTGTATATACAAAAAAAATACAGTCATTTTTCAATTTAATACGATTTCATAGAATTTGATTTGGTGTTTTATACCGGTGTTTCTGCAATAGAACAATACGGTTCCACTAATCATATCATGAATAAGAAACAACTACTGAGTTGTTTTTCCAACATGTCTTGATATACAATGTCTCTATTACGGCTGGCAATTACAAGTCAACAAATTTGCTAAATGTTCTTAACTGGACAAGTGTAAATATAGTAGTGAATAAAAAAATATCAAGAATAAATTGGTCTTGGTATAAGTTAATAACATTCAAATTGATCGCATGAATGCCGTTCACTAATTAATTCTAGTTAATTTATCCCAGAAAGTGGATACACTTCTAAAGTCGTCATATGAATTATAACTAAAAATTAGTTAAAAAATTGTTGGATTGTGTTTTCGGATTTAAATAGATAGAGTTGAGCAATATCGTGCATTTTATAAATTAATGCGAAAATATTGCAGAATGTATATTTTTATTACTTACAAGAAACGTTTAATTAAATTTTGGCGCATTGATTTGATATATAGGTCAAATTAGGTTAGAGAGTTTCAATGCCAAAATATTAAATATTTTATCTATAAGAATTGAATGTTCAAAATTGTAGGTCTAATAATATTACGCACATAGCAGTTTTTTTTGAATATCTGCACCAGTTCCATATGGAACATCAGCAAGTTTTTAGTAGTACTCAAAATGTATAA
Source organism: Ctenocephalides felis (assembly GCF_003426905.1). Lineage (NCBI taxonomy): Eukaryota > Metazoa > Arthropoda > Insecta > Siphonaptera > Pulicidae > Ctenocephalides > Ctenocephalides felis. Next base: position 61,691,316 of record NW_020538040.1, on the reverse strand, counting down.
ATCAAATATTAATCAAGTGATTGAAATATTTATCACGTCCAAGTATGATGGTAAGCGGTAATAATTTTAAAAAAATTAACTATGACGATTATTAAGTTTTTGCAAACAAGGTTGAAAATGAAATATGCTGTAAATAATGTTCTTAGATTTAAGAAAAAATTAATACATATTTTATTTATTGTTGAATAAAAATTAGTGGATGTACTAAGGAGGTGTCCATTAATCTCGTATTTTGTTAATGATTTTTAGACCCCCCCTCTCTCTTGGTGAAACGTGGTGATATTCAACATTACCGCACTTCCACCACCAAACATTACGTAGGTGCTATTTACACAGGACCAACTAACCTGCAATTTGAGTGAAATGGATGCAACTGGATAGATTACTAAGCAATTAAATTCGCTTGACTTACCTACATATGGAGATTATTTACGCAATTAGAATGTTATTTTAGGTAATGAAGAGGATACAATTGTTTTGTTTATCAAAGACGGCACTATTGCTTATTTATCAGTTTTAATTTAAATTTTTTTGGTATAAAATAGATTTTATTTCTACCAAACTAAGAAATTGTGACGTATTTTTCGAATTATAATGCAATTAGTATTCCAACTTAATACTGTGGTCTTCATTTTTTCCCATATACAATTTGCCTCAGAGACAATCAATAATTGATGCGTTCAAAGTATTACCCAAATGTAGTCTTTTTAGATTTGAGAATAGTTTAGATGAAGATACATAAAAAATAATAAATACATGTTACCTTGCTAAACAAGTCTAAAGAGTTTGTTCCTTTAAGACTTCAGTGGATGTTTAAGGAAGGTAGGCCTTTAGCAAGTTGATTTGGATGATTATCTAGTCTTGTCTTTTACTTAGAAGCAAGTCTTCTGATTTCATCTGCCAACGTTTACAAATTAGAGACTTGGTAGATAAACCAATTTTGATATATTTGGGAACTTCTAATATTTTTTAAGAAGTTTATTTGGTGACTTCTGCATAATGTTTCTATTGGTTTTACTTGATGTGGTCTTCAATAATTTGTTTTTTTTTCTGTATGTTATAGAGAAGAAAATAATCACAATGCCTATCGTTTGTCTATAGTCGAACACGTTAAGTGGATTTATATCAGTATGTATAATATTTTCAGAATCTATTTTATATATGAATATGATAAATGCAATGCCAAGGCAATTAAAAATACTTAATTTGTATGTCAGTATGAATCAATCAAACTGAAAAAAATAATTCTTAACTTGTGAATATTTCTAATTTTGAGATATATTTCTAGAATTATACAATCCGGTGATACGAATCGTTGATTGTTGAAAGTAGAAAGAAAGTAAGATGTTGTTACTAATATTTGCTTCTTATATATGCTGTATATATTTACATTATACTCTTGCTATATGTTTCCAACTGATTTTAACAAGATTCCATTGTTATCAATTATCAAAAAAAAATTAACTTGATTGAAAAAAATCTTTTAATTAAATAAAACAAAAATAATAGTAATTACATAATTATACGTAACAAATTGGTTCGTGCGACAAAATATGCATTTTAGTAGCTGCATGTAATATGGAAACGCGGTTAAAACGATTCAAAATTATATATTCAAACACTTAAAAATTTAAAGTATACTGCCGAGTACATAAAACAGAAAAGAACACAATAAAAATTAATAAAGCTATGAAACTAAATTTTTATACCTGTGCTTCATACTTTTGTACAATTCTGTTTGTTCCTAATACTAAATATTGATACGAAAACTACAAAACTTAATTAAACTAACGGGTGGGAATCGCTATGAACAATACATAATCTGGTCTTTAACTGGATTTTGGCTGTTTTGGTGTGGCAAAGTACGCGCCCATACAAACACACATGCTATCACAAAGGGGATACTGACTCAGAAGGATAACTATGACTCACTGCCCTGCTGACTCTGGTTTACGAGGACCCATTGCACCATAAGAAAGGACGACCAGGGTCTTCTTGTCTGCTATTCAGGCAACAATTACCCACGGTCGTGGTAAACACACATGATATATATATATATATATATATATATATATATATATATATATATGCCTTTCCCTTAGAATCCATAATTCGGATGTGAATTTCTAGTCATTTAAATTTCCAATTAAGCTTTTCTGCAATACGACTAATATCGTATGAAAACACGAAATGACTTATCTTTATAACTCTCACATGTGAATCTCTGGAATTTTCTTAACTTTCTAATATCGCTGTCATAGTGTCATCACTCCTGGATTTAAACTTAATAAAAACTTGTTTTTTATATGGATTAACCAACTGTGGCTCAATATTTTGTTGATATTGTTCCAAATGCTCATAAGAAATGCTTAGAGCAAATGGTGGTTTAAATATGTTTGAAATATTCATATTAATTATATTTATATAGTTCGTGCAATTGAATTGTATCATAGGCGTTTTTTTAAATTCTGACCCATCGGATCTTCCACATGAGTACGGCAATATACAATTTTTTGTATAGCTATATCGCGGTTTCTTTCTTTTGCCTAATCAATTTTCCTAGTAATCCTAGTACGAATTTTCTTTGACAACATTGTTTAAAATTCGTCTTACATTCGAGTCCAAATGAAGTTGTAATACTAAATATTGATGTACATTGAAATATACATGGTTTCATTATGTCGTTTGTTAGAAATTTAAAAATTTTGCATAAATTCGCGAAATCTCCAAGAAGAAATTGCTATAGCCATTTTTAACAAATACTTAAATCGGTTGTGGATACAGTATCTTTAATTAGCCATATTAACAAATGTGATTAATTAGAAATCTGTTACAAGCTAAAAATATAAATGATTAGATGAATTATATTATATATAAAATTATCATTAAATGTTGAAACATAATAGCTGGGAAATTGGCATAAGATTGCTAATAAATGCGTTTCAAAGGTTTCAATTTGTTCACTCATTTTCCGGTTCTTACTTGAGCAGTGGCCAATAATGTTTCTAAATGATCAACTAAATGCCTGATTATGAGTGAGAGTTCGTCATATAAACCAATGCAGTGGTGTATTTTATTGAATATCGTTTCTGCACTAAAGTGCATTTTTTATGTCGGTATTTGCTTTTGTCTCACTTTCATGGCATATTTCTATAAAAAAAATCCTGTGGAATTTTTCTTTCGACGAAAATTAATTTAATTCGAAGCTGTAACCTAACTATTGTGAAGAAGATTTGATCATTTGTGAGCGAAGTATTCTTTTGAGTTTAAAAGAAGAGTTTTGGCATCAATAATATATATATATATATATATATATATATATATATATATATATATATATATGTACAGTCGCTAGACAAAGGCTTTGGTCGCGAATCACTAAACGCATTATCGATGATCCTATGCATGATTTGTCCTTTGCAAATAGGTTGAATTTATACGGAAATCTATCTGGCAAAGTTCCTTGTTTTTCTGTCGGACATAGTTTGAGTGCAAAACTTCCTTGAAACTTGGAATTTGCTTGTTTTTGTAGTAAACTATGTTGGTATTCCAAACAGAATATGCTACAACATCAAATTCTATGTCAAAAGTGCTGCCTTTTGCGACATTCCACATGGAAATTTATTCAAATCCCGAACGACCTATATTGGTATGGGTTGATACAATTTTCCGGACTTGTTGATATTTATTAGCTCTTCACGTTTGAGGTAATTAAACTTATCGACATATATTGCATATATTTTATTTAATTGCGAGAAAAGCTCATTATGAGCAAATAGTTAATCTTTTTTTAAAAATTTGTGATTTTTTATAACGTTGAAAATTTTGGAGATGTTTCAAAAGTTGTTTTAAATTAAGTATTTGGGTAATTATTCTCTATTTTTCAACAAATATTGTTTAATGTGTTCAGAGAGTTAATTTGAAAACGGAATATGTAATGATTGCTTATGAAAACTTAAAATCATAATAGATTAAAATATTTAAGTTTAAAAGTTAACAATATTTATGCATGTTATGAAAATGTTTAAATATTGCCATTGATTAGATAAAGCTACTTATCACTTCTGTATACATAAAAGGTTTATACATACATATATGGCAAACCATAATACATATCAGATATGCACTAAAGTATGATATTGCAATTGGAATATTACTAAAACAAACATCACAAATATTTAAAAATTCAGTTTAATAACAAGGACTATTGGAAAATTGTAAACTATCTAGGTTTGACCTACACTTATGTTTAATTTAGATTTTTTAACTTCCAATCGTAAAAAAATCTAAAATCTAAATTTTTATATCTTTACGTTTCAAAGGTTTCTGAACATTTTGGCATGCCTTAGAATAAATGTATGAATGTGTCTGTGTGCGTGTGTGTGGGGATACAAATTTTTGTCGACGATTTTGGGAACACCGGTCAACCGATTTGAATATTTCAAAAAAGCATTCGATTTGTATTGATAAGGAGACGTGCTGATTAGTTTTTGGGAAAGGCAGACTTAGCCGTTTCGAAGACACGGGGCAAAAAGTGCTAAAAATGGTACTTCAGTTTTCGTGAGAACGGAGCGTTTGATTTAAATGTTTCAAAAAGCTATTTATTTATATTGAGGAAACGAAGAGCTGATTAAATTTTTAGGAGCACACGTTCAGCGGATTCGAAGATTCAATGAAAAATGTAAAAAAATGCCATTTGGCGGTCAAAAATGATCATTAGATAATTTTAATAATGAGGACAAATTTGGTTCATATTTCTGTTGGTTCCACACTAAGGTTTATTCGTTAGACTACGCAGCGCGATTTCTTTGACAAAAAGTTCATAATATTTAAAAAATTCAAAATATAAAAAAATCAAATTTAAAAAAAAAAATTTTTTTTCAAAAACTTCAAATTTTTGTAAAGCTTTTTAAGGATTTTAATTCGCGGTACGGCAATTATTATATTCCAGCATTTGCCTCAAGGCACGATGTCATGACAACTAATTTCAGTTACATTTACTGTTTATAAGATTTAAGCAGTGATTGATAATACATTATCAATAATGAGAAATGAGTGATGAATTCAAGTGAGCAAGGGGGTAGGTGGGTGAGTGGGTGGGTGAGTGAGTGAGTCTGCGTATAGTCTAAGAGCCAGTGAACTATTTGACTAACCTGTTTTCTCAAAGCTAGAAATTTTTTAAATGATATTTTATTATCGGTACATTAAGGAAGTGCCGGTCTGACAGGCATCTCGCGATTGCGTCTTCATCCCTCGAGCTTTTGAAAATGTAAAAAAAAAAAATTTTTTTTAACTTGCTTTCGCAAGGCTATAATTTTAATATGTTGTAATTTATATATGTTTAAGTGCAAAATAAATTGACAGACAATTCGGACGATTGTAAGTGTATGCCAGACGTATGTGATTCCTAGACTATCACGAAGGGTACGGACTCCGGCGTACGCCGTACGGCACGGTCCGTTGAGCGTTCTGATAATTCGGTCTGCGGCGTTCAATCACTACAGCGTTGTGAGACTACAAAACTTCAAGATGAATTTAACTTTATTCAATAAAACACTTTTCGCTACAGAGGGACCGACTCTTAGGGGATAATTGAAAAGAAAACTCGATCGCTGTTATATACGGAAGGCTAAAAGCCAGAAGACAACGATATCCCGTCTATATTAAATTTATAAAAATAACTATTCATTTTCCGTTAAAAGTTCTTCACTAAATTCTATTTCTAGTAGTTCTCGAATATTTCTGGTTTTTCAATATGTATAAGAGAGGTTCATTTATTTATAAAAGTTACCTCGTAATTTTTTTGCCTTCATTTTATAAAAGTTACCTCGTGATTTAGAAAAGACTTCTATTACTTTTTTCTCTTTAAATATTTAACACATCTAATAATCGAATTGGTGGTTTAGGACTTAAAGTAATTGTATGATAACAATTGTATTATAATAAAAAAAAGTCTCTATTTATAAGTAAATCATATCTAACTAGTGATGTATGGCATCGTGCTTTAAGGCAAATTCCTGGAACTTTCCGTACCGTAACGAAATGTTCGAGGAATATTAAATGTTTTCAAATAGATTATTATAAATACTGCCTAACATTGTATAATATTTATAAAAATTATCAACTGAATCACAAAGTCAAAAATATTTATTTAAAGTATATAAGTGCGCTTTAAAACTTTAGCCAGAACTAAAATTGAAATCTGAATTATTTTCGATATACAAAAAAAAATATATATAATAATTTTTTTTTCCAAAAGCAATTGTTTTGTCAAAACAAGCAGAAAGTTTTTTGAATCATTTAATTGGGATGCTTATTTTTCTCAAAAAATGACATTTTTTCTATATTTAGCTCTGTATGTTCGAACTGGCTGAGCCTGCCTTTGCCAAAAACTAATAGCCATTTCTCCCAATCATTACTAATTGAATGCTTTTTAAATAATTCAAATCGGATGCTCCTTCCTCTCAAAACCTCGATTTTTATTTTCTGCACTACTTGCTCTTTATCTCCGTAACTGCTGGACCTGCCTTTGCCAAAAACTAATCAGCACATCTCCCTATCAATAGGAATCGAATGTTTTTTGAACCATTCAAATCGGTTGTTTCGTGCGCCCGAAAACGTGAACGAAAAAATGCGGACACACAAAACACACACACACACATCCATTTTTCTGAGGTATGCCAAAATGTTCAGAAACCTTCATAACGTCGAGAAATGCAAAAATTTTTATTTTCGGTTTTTGGCCCATTTCTATAACTACCCTACGGGGAGTTAAAAAGTAGCATTTGTTTGGGCTAGCACAAACTAGTCCCGGGTTCGCTGGTTCGATCTTAGCCACGGTCAAGTCCGACATCAGGCTGCTTTGATGTCACATTTCCACTTGAGGTGATAGATCTCAAATATAAGGTTGTCAAATATCTCCCTTCCGCCTTTTTAACTTCCCGTAGGGCAAGTTATAGTAATCGCAAAAAAATCGAAAATGAAAATTTTTATATATCTTTACGTTTCAGAGGTTTCTGAACATTTTGGCATACCTTAGAAAAAATGGATGTATGTGTGTGTGTGTGTGTGTGTGTATGTGTGTGTGTGTGTGTGTATGTATGTATGTGTGTGTATGTATGTGCGGATACAAATTTTCGTCGACGATTTCGGGAACACGGATCAACCGATTTGAATAATTCAAAAAACATTCGATCCGTATTGATAAGGAGACGTGCTGATTAGTTTTTGGCAAAGGCAGGTCAAGCCGTTCCGAAGATACGGGGCCAAAAGTTCCGAAAACGGTAACTCAGTTTTTAAGAGAACGGAGCGTCCGATTTTAATAATTCAAAAAACATTTTATTTGTATTGACAAGATGAAGAATCGATACAACTTTCATAAAGGTAGGTCCAGCGGTTTCGGAGATATAGAGGAAAAAGTAAAAAAATGAGCCATTTGGCGGTCAAAAATGATCATTAGACATATGCACATCAAATTATCAGACATTTTATAGAGATTTTAACAATAAGTATACATTTTGTTAACATTCCTATCGGTTCCGTACCAATGCTTATGCGTTAGACAGCGACGCGGCGCTTACGCGCTTTATATTTTGTCCCTATGTAGTTAAAGCAGTACGATTGCTTTGAAAAAAAAGTTCAGATCTTCCACAATATGTCAAAATAAAGAAAAAAAAATTTTTTTTTAAATTTTTTTTTTTTTCAAAAAAGACTAATTTTTTGTCCAATTTATAGTTTCTCAAAAATCTTATTTTTTCAAAGTAATTTTTTTTTAAAAATGTTAATCGTTTTAAAAAAAAATAATAATTTTTGGTACGGGAAGTTCCAGCAATTTGCCTTAAGGCACGATGCCCTAATTGCCTTAAGACAGAATTCCACTTACAGCTAGTTGTATTATAAACCAAGAGCAAAAAAGCGGAAGGGAGATATTGGACAACCTAATATAACCTCAAGTGCTAATCGCCACTCGTGGGCATAGTTGCATAATCATGAAATGTCCAAAAATACTTCGAGTATAGTTATGAGTTACAACTAGATTGGACAACCACTGGGTTCTAGTATTGCATATTGTAATTAATAGCATAGCAAAACAAATAAATCATTAATTGTTCCCTGGACAGCAAAATATCAAGCAAATGTGTCTTTATTGGGTCAGGGTGTCAATTTTTGCGAGTCGTCCTTTACAGAAGGTTTCTTGAGGTAGTCGTGTATATTCATTGTACGCATTGAAACTGGTTATATATATATATATATATATATATATATATATATATATATATATATATATATATAATTTAGGTTTGAGTAATCAAGATTTTCTATTCATCGCTTTACATTTTTCATGTCATTTTGAACCTTAAATCTGAAGTGTTTTTTATGTTGAACTTTATAAAATATTATTAACAATGATTGAATGTTTAGTGCTTTAATTGGAACTTTTATCTTTGGTTGAACTATATGATTGAACCTCATGTAGTTTCTGAATGCTATATAAATTTATGCAAATTTATTTTATAATGAAACAAAATATAATAAATAAAAATGTTTTCGTCAAAATTTAAGTGTGTGTTGCTGCATCATATTTATAACATTAAAAATAATTTATAATTTTTTAATTATTCAATTTAATTATCAGATGTATTTGTACAAATACAGTAATCAGAAAAATTTGCTAGCAAGATACATGAAGAAAACAGAAATTAGTAGATATAGTGTATCTGCTAAGGATAATCATAAATTTTAATAGTGCATTTTTAAATATAATATATATGATATGTGGAACGAAACGAAAAATGAACTCTTTGTCAGATTTAAAGTTGTGACGATAGTAAAACCTACATAACATAGTGGTTATACAAACCATACAAACTGCAAACGCACTGTATATATCACATTCAGAATTCAGAAATGATATATGTTTATATTGCGATATATTTTTATATTATATATATATATATATATATATATATATATATATATATATATATATACTTATACAGTGCAGTGCAGGGCGCATTGTTAGCATGTCAAGTTCTCGAAGTTACTGGATCGATAATCGCACATATATAAACATGAAAATAGTATGCTAGGCGCAGCGATATGGAAATGCAATGGAAAATCTTTCGTACTAAATTTACTTGAATTGAATTTGAGATCACCAGAACTCACGAATCTTTCTTCGACTTATATATTTATGTTTTATTGATATTTAAGTTATTGATGACTGATGTCATTGATCAATATCTGAATACGTTTAATGATAATCAGAGCATGGTTTCATAAAATTCTAAAAACAAATTTATTAACATCCAATAGGGTAAGTTATAGTTATCGCAAAAAAATTGAAAACGAGAACTTTTATATATCTTCAAGTTTCAAAACCTTCTGAAGATTTTGGCATACTTTAGGAAAAAATTGTGTGTATGCATGTATATATGTACGGATGCAATTTTCGGTTCATGATGTCGAGAATACGGATCAACCAATTGGAATGCTTCAAAAAACAATCGATTCCTATTGATAAGGAGACATGCTCATTAATGTTTGGCCAAGGCAAGTTCAGCCGTTTCGAAAATACGGGCAAAAAGTGCCAAAAATGGTAATTCAATGCCCGAAATTGGACGCCCGATTTCAATGATTCAAAGAACTTGTATTGGCAAAAGGAAGATCTGAATAAATTTGGGAAGGCAATTCAAGCGGTTTCGGAGATCCAATGAAAAAAGTAAAAGTAAGACATTTGTCGATCAAAATGATCATTAGACATATCCATATCAAATTATCGAACATTATAGAGATTAATATAATGAGTACAAATTTTGTTTATACTTCTATGTAATCCGTACTAAGATTTAGAATGTTTAACCGTTATACTACAAGGCTGTGCTTACGCGCTTTGATATTTTGTCTATTAAATCAGCTATTATAAAAATAATTTAAAATACAAATACATTTTTTTTCAAAAATTTAAAAATTCACAAGAATCTAATTATTTTCAAAGTTTTTAAAAAATCTTGAAGCTTTTAAAAACTTTAAATTACGGTTTAGGAAGTTCCAGCAATTTGCTTTAAGGCACGATGCCATGCACCACTAGTTAATTGCATTTTTATTGCCAGAATCAAATTATATAAAATTCATTCGATTATGGCACTTTATGAATGTGTGAAGAAATAGATGTGAATGGAAAAGATACTATTTAAAAGTTACTCCTGTATAATCATCTCTCCATATGATCATCTTTCCGCACAAAAGGGCAATGTTTATTATTGTAAAATTTCTTGTTTCAAACGAAGTGCTTCCTACCATTCATCACCGTGCTGGCGTTAACATAATACTGTTATATAATTTATTCATAATATTTCGAGGCGTGAAAATTAAATTAAATTTTATGGCTGGCAATATGATTCAGAACAATGGGCGTATATACATACGATATATACGACACTCCAATATAGTATGATTTATATGAGAATTAATCACACGCTGTACCTTTTGTCATTCGGAACTGAGAAGGTAAAACATATTTAAAACTCCGCGATATGAAATAATCTCTCCGTTTGTATCTACTGTATCATATCATATACCATCGCAACATATTTCACCGAAAATAAACGCCTTTTAACTGCAAACTGTTCGGCACACGAGCGATAATTTGCTGATTTTGAATATACTGTGAAGTGTTATGTTTTGATGTAAATCAAATATTATGACTATATGAATTTAATCCTTATATATTGTACATTATATAATATATATATATATATATATATATATATATATATATATAATAGGATTAATATTTGCAATTTTATATCAACCGCTGACGAACCAATTAGTTGGATTAAAACATTTCTAATTACAATTTTCCAAAAATACTTTTAGTTTTATTTTGAAACAAAGTTTGGGTATTATTTTGTAATATTATTTAAATTATTTGAAAACTTGAAAATATACATTTTAATTAATTAAAAATAATTAACAAAATACACACGACGTGTGTGTGTGTTAGTACATTTGAATCATTCAACTGTTTGTGTTATTCAAATTGAGTTCATGACGAGTACATTCGTCAAATATAGAGTAAGTTGCGATAAGATATCGGATAAAAAAGATTGGTTTATTTTACAAAATTGACTACATTTCACTTCTTTGTTAACACAGCATATATTACGAAAAACGGATTAATGATTATACGCGTAGAAAATGTTTTTAGATAAAATGTCACTCGCAACAATTTATTTTACTTTATACAGTAAATTAATATTTCAGAGTATACAAATTTTTTTTCAAACATTTCAATTTCAATAGCAAATTATCACCGTTTCATACGTGTGGCGAATATTCATCAATCTGCAAAATTCTGATCTCTAATTCACGAGTATATTTGTAACTCACAGTTAACTTTGTTGTTAAGAGCAATAGGATTTGAATCAGAGGTCCCAGGTTTTATTTCCGTCTCGGGCAGAAAAGATTTTTTTTTTCAAAATATGCTATAAAAAATTATTTACTATTTCAGAAATTGTATTATAAAATTTCTCACATAGAGATGGGACAACCGTGAGACATAACAGGTTTGGGACACAACAAATCATAGAACACTAAAGTTTTGATTCATGGTCAAATAATACTAAACAAAATATGAATGCCTTAATATTTTCAAGGAACTCCCGTGTGAATAGAAATAATATTAATTTAAAACCAAAACTCTATATGCGGCATCAATTCAACGCAATTAAGTTTGTACGTAGGGTAAGGCGAGGCACAAAGGTCCAATTTGGCTTTGAAGGTTTAGTTGGTACTTTTTACCCCACCCAGGCATAGGCTTTTAAAGAAGTTATATAAACAAAGTGTTGAATCCAACTTGAAATTGACAATACATCTTATACTTACTAATAAGTACTAGTGCTCACAATTAAAACAAATAACAACGCAAGAAAATAATTATGTTATGGATGTTTAAATTTCCGTTTTTCTCTCGATAGCAATATCTTAAGAATCAAGGTGGCACCTGGTTATAGTTCTTTTTCTCTCCCTTTGAAATATCGTTGTTAAAAAATTCTTAACTTCACTGGTTTTTGAGATATCGGTGGTAGACCTTTTTTTACGCGGACTTTCAAGCCATGCTCTACTCTATATATTAGTTTTCTTACATTCTAATTATTATATATTTATATTTCTGGAATTTGCGTGTGAGTAATTGTTTTCCGATTAAATGTCTAGCTGACTTTTATGAATTTTTTTGTGTGATTAATTTGGTTCGGTGATAATTTCAGTATATACAAGAATAATAAGAGATCAGGACAAAATTGGAGTGAAAACAATTCTTGAATGAGATATGAGAGATGCCTTCTCTTCTGCTTCCACACATCTCTGTAGAATGCTGAGCGAAGTTCGCGCGGCGTCTAGCATTGAATTTTGCTATTCGCAGTGTGATTTTAAAATCTTTTCACTCGAATGTGAAGTTCATATTTTATGTTACTCGGCGTCAGAAATATGATCGAGCTTTTTATTTAGAGTTCGGCTACGAACGATGGCCGTTTGCCAAAATTTAATGTACATTTTGGTCATAAACGCATGCTTTCTGAGAGATCTAGTTAATACTTAATGTTATTAAATAAATTTGATTTGATATTTTACGCTGAAATGTACTGATAACAGCAAATAAATCCTAAGACTTTTTAATCGATTCAAAGAATGAGTAAATATTGCATAAGGTTTTGTAATATTAGTGGGTTTCACATAACTTGCGTAGTGTACGCTTTCGAAGAATCTAGAGAAAATCAAGCAAATACCTACATATTAATTTAACGATCTTAAAAATAAATTATATGATAAATGTTAACTTATTAATTGAATCTAAACCAGATACAAATTCTAATAATAGTATTGCCGTAAAGGGCTTAGAACCGAGTCCAATAAATTAGTGAAACTTTACAACCCACTTACTTTTTCTCATTTTTTTAAAATAAATTGTTCTATTTAACGGTGACAAATGATGTTTACGACTTAAATGGGGTACGGCTTATACGGTGGTACGACTTGAGCAACCTTACCCCACGTGGTTAAATCCAAAATTAATAATTGATTTTATTCTGAACAAATGCTTCAAATTGATAATGAGAAATTTCCATTGTATGATAATATATAATTTATCCCACTCTCAAATAATTATAGAAATAATGTGTCCAATAAAATTGCTTTGATTGAAAGTATTATTCCAGATTTACAAGCGAATTACACTAATCATGCGTGACTGCGTGAACAAGATATTTTAGCTGCCAACAATATAGAGGTCGGCGCAATAAATTCAACATACAACCGGCAGTCAAATATCATTCAAATCGATCGACACCATTGTCGATCCAGCTGAATCTGTGAAATATTTCACTGTGGCATTCATTGAATCTACCTGGAATAATACCACCATAAAATTGGTTCATCATTTTACTTCGGAATTTAAATGCGCCAAAGATATGTAATGTCTGACATATTGTAACAAAATCAGGATCGATTTCTAAGTCAAATTTTGATACTGTATACGCAGCTGGTATCTAGATTCATGAAGATAGTTTCTATTACATACATTTTTATAAGAACAGCACTAACCATTCCAGACTCATAAATATATAACTTTTGGAGTTAGGTTATCTCAGAACGCCTGTCTGTTCACTATATATATATATATATATATATATATATATATATATATATATATATATGTGTTATTGTAGCCAACACGTCGTGTAAGAAATAAATGGGCTAAATAAGTATATATTTAAGTGTACCGATTTCGATAATTTACAAAAATTAAATGTGTGTTATCTTTATCTAAAATACAATAATATTATGAAGACGTTGAATACAATTGGTTGGTGGCTTCAACAGAAGTTTCGGATCATCAGGAGAAAATAAGAAAATTACGTTCGATGATTAGGTTTAAGTTGATTTGTATTAAAAGGGAGCACAAGGATCATGAGGTGAAAGGGCTAATCTTGATTTGAAACACACAAGAGGAAAATCATTTAGACATGAAAAGACTAAAAAGATAAGAGGTCCATATCGAGGTGGTGCCATTGACATGTCTGTGAACTCTGTAAGATTTGATGATTAATCACTTACACTTATTTTCATAAGGACTGACTTTAAACATCCCACGTTTAAATTTTTCATATAATGACATCACAAGGTCAGCGTAGGACAGGGCAGTGCACAAAGGTCCGATTTGAACTTTGAACAAAAGCAATTGTAAAACCAAACCAATTACATCACAACAAATAACACATATCAAAGAAACAACTATCTGATTAAATTCAATATAACGCAGCTAATTCATTATTGTAGAAATGCGTTTTTTTGCCGTTTTTTAATAATCTTTCTCTAGGCCTTTTTTACCTCATTGGCAGGTTAAAAAGCGAGGGACAATTAGGTTCAATGTCTTATTCTTAATTTTAAATGGGTTTTACGAAATAAATGCTGCTCTACCCTATATATAAGCATTTATCTAGCAGCAAATGTCTCCGCAACTTTTTTTGGCAAAAGCATCGATGAAATAATTAAAATAATTTAGTACTTTCATAACAAACATGAATCATTATCATATCATTCAAAAAATTATTATTTCAAAAAATTAACACACGAAAAATATAAATAAATAAAATGACAAATTTGAACACATAACAGACATAAACTGCATAACTCTTTCTTCGAAGAATTGACGTTTCGCTTACAATTTCACACATTACATATATTATTTATTTAGTATTTTTATGGTTGGCATTGAAAATTGTTCACCATTTATTATGCGATATGCAATGTTGTCAATCGGTATGTGCTTCAACTTCTCTAATATGTAATTTTCTATTATCTATAACTATTGTTTGATTTATAGCAGTTGGATATGAAATTATCCTAAATTTTCCTGGTTATGCTAATTTCGACCTAACCTAAAATTCCTAATAACTTTGCTTCAGTTAAATTCGGTTAGTTTGAGTGAAACGAAACTGAGTTAGCAACTAACACGTGAGTGTGGATCACTTAGTCCACCGAACGAATTTTCGTCGTGTACACAATCGGCAAAAGTGAGAAAGTTCGACAGTTGCAGTTTGTGGCCAAAGCTTATTTGCATACGATGGGCAACTGGCGGAGTGCGCGAGAAGATATATCTTTGATGATATGTTATACGGAGCGTTCTCGTGATGCTTGGCCGAACGATTTTCATTTTAATACCTTTAACATCGAATTCGTTCCATGGAGAATTGGTATATTGACAATATTTGATAGAGAAACTATATTGCAGAATAAATGGTAATGCATCAAAATTTTATGAAATACATATAAGGTGCATAGAGATGTCATGGGAGAGAAAAACATTAACCACTTCGGTACAAGTGGCAAGTTACTTAACGGCCATAAATGACCCCACACAGCCGAGCGTCACCATTACGTGACGGACGTGGTACGAACGTGTACGGCCAAGCGTCAATTACTCGTGACAGTTCTTTAAGCGTCACTACAGGGTTGTGTATGAACTAGGCAGCATACAAATAATGTATGCCGGCTGTGAGCGATGTTTCGTTGACAGCAGGTGCCGTACCGAAGTGCCGGTTAATAATAGAATCATCATGAAAATAATTTAGAACTTTCATTTAACAATCAAGTTCGATTAAAAATTATAGCTTTGATAATTTTAGTAAACTTGATATAAAGTACTAGTGATGTCTGTATTTTCTTGAACACATAGATCAAAATATGTTTACTGATACTGGCTCTTTCAGACATTCTTGCAATAAGTAAAAATAAATTATTTTTAGAAACAACTGGGTGGCCCTTTAGTAGAAAATATAACAAGTCTCTACTACCGACTACTTCTAATGTAAAATAAATTAAGAGAACCAAACCAACCACTGGGTTGTCTTTTAGAAGAAAATATATTAAGTAGAGACCAACTACTTCAATATAAAATATCTCACGTGAACCAAACCAACCACTGGGTTGCTTTTTAGTAGAAAAAACATCAAGTAGAGACCAACTACTCTAATATAAAATATCAAGTGAACCATCCATTGGGTTGAGTTTTAAAGAAGCCGCATTGCTTACGATAAATATAATCACAACCAGCTTAGTCGTGCAACAGCGATGTTCATTTTCACCTAAAAATATAGAACAAAACATGTTTACAATTGACAATAGTCTATTTCGGGTACTGCGGTGTGAAATGGAAAAGCCCCAAGAAAGCACTACCCATTATATGTTTATATATATATATATATATATATATATATATATATAATTAAAAAAAAGTAAATTTAAATTTACTTAGAAATTAATTTTTTTAAATTACTGATACTGTTTGACAAAATCTGCTGAATGATGACACACAATCCGTGTCGAAACGTATATTATAAATAAATATTTGTATTTATTTGTTTTCTTTTATTTCGACGATTGGCTGAAAATCAATATTCAAGATATATAATGGTTTAAAGAAGTAAAAAACTTATTTCTGAAAAAATAAGTAATTTTGAATCGGAATTGTAAAATATAATATTATATTATAAATAAAATGATCATTTTAGTTATTAAAATCGTTCAAAATTTATACCTACTATTTGATTAATATACTGTAAATTATCTTTACTCTGACTAATACTATACGGAACCATTTCATTTATGTGAGAGAAAAAAAACATAACCACGACATTTATGTACCATTATTTAAGATGTCCATATTAGAGAAACTTTTCTAACGCGATACAAGTTTGGGTTTTCAGCTTATAACATACATTGTCCAATAATGTATAGTATTATCATGGATTGACCTCTTTGCATATTTTGGGTGCATGCCAAAGGCAAATTGAAATACCTTTTAGAATAACATAATATATTTTTATCCCTATTTGCTTTATATAAATATTGTTTATCTGATGAAATACTGTCAATCGGTCGAATATAAAAAATATTATGAAACATTTATCTATACTGAATATGTTGTAATCATGTATAAACTATAAAATGATTACAATTTAATGAAACTATTATAAATATTATCTAAATTATAATTGTTCTTATCAAATCAGGTAAAAATGAAAAAATAAAAAAATTAAGTGTTCAAATATATCATTGAAAAATTATAAATAAATATAAACTATTTTTAATAAACAAAGGCGCTAATATTTTTTAACTTGAATGCCAAATAACTACGAAATACGAAATAAGGTTGTTAAAAATAATTGTTTCATTTGGTTAAAATAATTTTAACAAGGTTAATAATAATAATATTTTGTGTATTAGATAATTGTTGTGGATTACGTTTATTTACCAAGACATTAAAATAACTTTAAAAGATCTATTTAAACTAATCTTCATAAGATTATATTTTTCATAATATTTTTCATATAACAGTAATATTCTTGAAAGTTTTTGTTTGACGTTAAAATATATTTCTGAAATGTCACCAGGCAATGGATCGAAAATAAAATCGCTATAAATAATAAAAAATATTTGTCTTCTCGTTTTGACAACTATGTAGGTGTAATCATCAGTTCTTACAGAAATAAACACAAAAGAAAAACCAAAACCACCTTTATTTAGCTCGTTTTATATATACTTTTAATTAACAGTGATTTATAATACTATATCTGTATCAATTAAAAATTATGAGATAAAAGTTTTATTAATAATACAATAATGATATTAAGTTAAAAGCCAATCATTTTTAACAGGTTTTAATTTTTGTTCCTGGCTTGCGAAATAGTATTGCACATTTTGTCCATTGTATAAGTATGTCATTTTATCCGAAATTGAACAAAAATGAATAATTAATCTAAAATCCATAAACACCTGATAGCAATAAAATTGACCAAAACTACTATCACAAGATATATATATATATATACATATATATATATATATATATATATATACATATTAATAAATTTATTAATGTAAGATTCTTAAAGTTTATTGAAAACAATTAGGAACGTGGTAGTTCGTGCAGATTTGCTTGTTCCTATCTCGTCTTTAAAAATTCTCGCATCACACATCTCCAGATTTATCAGAAGACTCTATTAAAAACATATAATGGGAAAACTTTCGCACAGTATGGCATCGCGCTAGTCGGAGATTTTGTGGCAGCTCCACATGGGCTGCGACTTCAAGTTTGCGCATAGAGTTACACAGTTTGTATGTGACATATATATCTATTGCTGATGAAGTGTTACAATATTGCATTGTGCATCTAACAAAACTGCAAGATAACTCATGTCCCACAAACGGTCGCTGGATGTCTCAACTGAAGTTCAACGATAAACTTACAATGTTGTCTACAGAAGAATTTTCAAATTAATGCCGAGTATATCCCGAAATGCCAATAGAACGGTGACATAAAAAGTTTTCACTACGATATGTCACATGAGGAAATACTATTATAAAACGAACAAGAATTTCGTGTTCTATTTTTTAATGCCACGTATAAATAACTTTCTAAAATAATAAGTTTCATGAAATGAATATTGTTCTCAGTGTCAAAATCATTATTAGTCAGTATCTTGTATACTGAAATGTTCTAATGTATTTGAACAAATATATAACTATTATTAATCATAGTGAAAAATAGTATTGTTCAAATAATTATATTCAGTTAATACATTTTCACATTGGTGACCCCCGACGATGAAAAAAATTGCAAATAAGCTCTGATTAGGAATTGCAATATATGAACAATAGTGCAACAATTGGATTATTAACGCCAACCAAATTTCAAATAGATGGGTCACTGAGGCTCCGGAAATTCATGGTTTTATCACTAGCACATTTATTTGTCCTGACCACTGGTTTTCCGTCGGCCTACTTGCAAAGTACGCCCAGTCCTCGGGTCACCGCGGGCCAACACAGTTGGTAGTTGAATCCAGTGAGCTGACACTTCTGGTCAGATGATTGGTTCTCACACCAACTAAATACAACGTGTTTCCGATCACCTTCGAATAGGGCTGGTGTCAGAGGATAATAAAACAATGTCATGATAACTATATATATATATATATATATATATATATATATATATATTTATTTATTTATTTATTTATAAATACATTTAGTTTATTATAAATTATTGCATTTCCACATATGCATTTTAATGGATTTCTACTTTTGAATTCAATTAAATGAGTATGTATTCAATATTGATGTTGTATAAAGTATCATTTATTTAAGCCAGTATCAATAATACAAAGACCTGGTAAAATAGAAAGCATGATAGAATGTCGTAGGAAATAAAAACGTGAACGCTACATATATAACAAAATATCAGATCGTAGAAAATCTCCAAATCATGAGCTTGTTTTCTCCGAGTAGACTTATAATACTTTTATAGTGTTCTACCAGGTTTCCTCCGCCCTATTGTTCTTTGCCATTTACCATTTGTGTGTATTTCTTCGAAAAAGTAATAGTATGAAAAGAAAGGGGTTAAATAACATGAAAGTTCATGAGAGGATCATGTCTAGTCATCAGTAATAGTGTTACGTTGACCTTTGAACTGCAGGAGCGCGGATCACATATAATAAATTTGATAAGAAAATGCGATAAAGTAAAATTTGTTTTCTTTGTAGATTTATTGATTCAGTTCTCCATTTTATGCGTGATATATGGAAGTAAGAAAATGTAAAACTTTGGCACAATATATTGCAGAGTTGTTATTTCTTAATGAATTACTGACAGTTCCTGTATCATGGAGTTATTGCTTTTTGAAAAATATTTTGAAATATAAATAAAAATTAATAATTTAAGTTAAAAATTCATTATCATAAACTATTAACAGTTTTTGTCAAACGTCCCATTAAAGTTTGTTTCGGCAGAAAATCGATTTTCTAATTGTGTGCTTTTTCGAAATTTCAAGTGATTCTTAATAGTTTAATCCCAAATATCAAAGAAATATGTGCATGTGGTCCAATCTTTGACATTTTGCCGTTTTTTTTCAAAACCAGAACCGACTTCAAAAATTTAAAAACCTTTTGCACAAGCTTTACGAGGACTAGCGTTTATTGATTTTGCAAGACAATTTAAAATTTAAAATTATTTAGTCACATATTCATGGTTATTAAAAGTTGCTAAATTTTAATTCTTATGGATTGAGTCGTTTATTTACACATATCGGGAAAGTTTATCGTTCTTCGTTTTTTTATTTTCTTATATATTACAATCTGTCAAAAATTATTACAATCTGTCTAAATAGAAAGACATTGAGTAATTAGTTTGACAAATAACATAGAATTTTAAAAGGAAAAACCTAGTGGTTCAGCTTTTATTAATGTACTAAATTATATCTTAATTTAATTTTGGTATAATCCTTCTTAGTTTAAAGTAAAATGCTTACATACATCTAGTTTTTTCTCATCGTATGAGTATATTTTTTCAAATACAGATTTATCTAAACCTTTGTGGTAATTTGGCTGGTTGATAATATATTTTAGCTACATTGGTGTGATCGTTGTTATAATATACAAACGCATATCTCTTTGAACGCAAGTACGTATGCTAAGTTTTTTTAACGCATTTATTCGTATTTTTAACGCAGAGAGCGTTTTTGTCGGATGTAGATCAGTTCATTTGATTTTGAGTTGTAGAAAAAAAAATCATTAATAAATACTTGATATTTGAACCTGAAGTTATCATATATTTATGAATATTGTATTTGTTATTTTAAAATTTGAGGGTTTTTAAAGTAATTTCAATTATTTGATAATACTTACCAAATTCTCACTTTTATTAAGCATCAAAATATATTATCTTCCAATTATGTAGCTTTCTAACATAAAATTAATTTGCCTAGAACGTTTTTAAACTCTATTTTGCACGAGGTTCTGCATTTGTTTCTTCACAAAAATCAAATCATATAGGAATTAATGCATCAAACTCCTATTCGCACGCGCCAGTGTGCTAACGAAATATTAGAGAGGTTCATTAGCTTCACCAACATTTTTGTCTCAGACGAGGCACATTTTCCCATGAATGAACACGTAAACAGGCGAAATTGCAGGTATTGGAGTGACACTAATCCTAAATTGAAGCATCAAAAACGTTTACTTAAGGTTACCGCATGGGAAACGTTGTCAGCAAAAAGCATTACTAGTTTATAGAAGATCTAAAAAAAAATCTGCAATATCTGGAAAATAAACGATTACAAAATAATGAATTTAGTTGTAGTAAATTAGTTTTTGTGGCGTATTGAATCAAACACTAATGTCCGTCCTATATTATCAATACATAACTCGTTTTAATTATTATATTTGAAATTATCATAGTAACACTGTGCTTTTAAACATTTTATGATGATAATGTGAGATTTACGATCACTTACAGTAGTAAATTAAAAACTTTTTACACTTTACCGCCGTCGTGTTAAAAGAAGTTGCAAAAGTTTGAAGATTGGCCTTTTTGAAAAATCTAAGATTTTTTTTTCATTTTGTAACAACAGTCAGAGCTTAACTGTTTTATGAACTATTGCTCTCGAACTTTTCTTATGTAATGGAGGAATCTTTTCCATCACTAATAAATCGATTATTTCTGTGGAATAACAAAAATTTATTGCCAATTGGGCGAAAAATGAATTAGACTGTTTCCAAAATATAGCCTTTATACTTATTTGTTTTTTTTTTGTTTTTCATATTATATAAAATGACAATAACCAAATGTTTAGCAACGTTCAAACACCTGTATTTGGTAAAATGCACCGCAATAAAAAATCGTTTCCGCAAGAGCAAATTAATAAATACTAAATGCTAAAAAGAACCAGTCGAAGATTATTATTTGATCTCAATTTTGACGAATCTATCATGCATTTAATAAAATAGTACAATTTAGCATGTTTAAGTTTAGGATTTTATGAATAAGCCAAATATGCGCCGCTCGTCCTCGAATTTCTTTATTATGATAAATTTCAATTGATAAAATTCCAAAATAGACATTAATGGCAATAAAATAGATTTTGTGGTTGTAAACGAGAAAAAGAAATTCAAGCTTAACGATATGTGTAACCAATGGAAATTTTTTGAATATGTATGATATAAAAAAAACTCAAAAGCTATGGCAATATGTTGAAGATATATATGATGTGCTCTTTTCAAATCCCTTTGTGGAACATGAAGCAAGGTAATAAGAAAATGATGCCTTTAGCAAAATAATAATGTAAACCTTTTCAAGCCACGGATTTGGTTGATTAAAATATTACAATAGCATTTATGAACATTGTTATAATGATTGTTACGATAATTACATATGTAAATAATATAAAGAACATCCATGTTTTTGCAAATACATGATGTCGATTTGCGATTATCGAGCGTTAATGATGCCCGATGGCTACTTTGTGAATTGTAATAAACTCAAATACAATTTTCGAATAATTTTAGTATTGGAGCCATTTGTTTTCTCTTACACTGCAGTTTCCAAGCGGGCGGTTTTTAATTGGAAACGTATTTTTGATCTATATTTTGACGCGGAAATCAATGTCGCAACTGCGGGATGTGGAATTAAATTCTGTTATTGAATGTATTCACTGCAAGAACCATAATAACGCAAAATACATATTTTTAAAATGAAATTTAAATGAAAATTAACTTTTTTATTTATCTTTACGTTTTAAAGGTTTCTGAATATTCTGGCTTACTGGAAAAAACTGAGGTATGTGTGTGAGTGTGTGTGTATGTTTGTGCGGATACAATTTTTCGTCGATGATTTTCAAACACGGATTAACCAATTTGTATGATTCAAAAAACTTTTGATACATGTTGAAAAGGAGACTTTCTAATTAGTTTTTTGCAAAGGCAGGTCCATCTATTCCGAAGATACGTGGAAAAAATTTACAAAAATGGTAATTCAATTTTTCATTCCTATTTGAATGATTCAAAAATTATTTTATTTGCTTTGATGGAATGAAGAACTGGTGAAATTTTTAGGAAGACAGGTCTAGCCGTTTTGGAGATCCAATAAAAAAGTAAAGAAAAGCTATTTGTCGGACAAAAATGATTATTAGACATATGTTCATCGAATTATCACATATTGTATAGTTATTTTAATAATGAGAACAAATGTTCATATTTCAATGTTCATCTATTATCCTGAGACGCGACGCTCACGCGCTTCGATTTGTGGTTTCCACGCAGCTAACATATCGCGATAAAAATATCAAAATTTCCACAACATTTCAAAGTATAAAAAAAATCTTTTTTTTCAAAAAGGTCATTTTCCAAAATTTTTAAAAATCAATGTTATTTTTTCGTACGGGAAGTACGAATATTATAAGTCTTAATTAAAATTTAATCTTAAAAAAAAATACTTTTTTGTACAGGAAGTGCCAGCAGTTTGTTTTGCCAAGCACCACTAGTTTTTTACAAATCTTGTAAATATTCTTGTACACTCTATATTTTCTCCAAATCAAACATAACGGTAGCTACAAAGTGTTTATGCTTTTTTTTATTACCGATGTTTAAAACGCGAGTTGTGCCCGTCCTCCTTGAATTTTATCCCAACCATCCTGACAAGTACGTTTGATTTACAGTGAAGATTTGCATAAACGTCTATCTTTAAACCGTAGCATTAATATTTTTTATTATGGCATATCGCAACGTGGATGAAAATCAGAAAGAACAATTACGAAATATAAATTACCGTAGCTCGACGGGATGGTTCACCGGGGGTGCATGGGGGAATCATGTATTTTTATACAAGGAGAATAAAGTTTGTTTCGCGTTCAGACGAATGAGCGGGAACGGTAACAGAGTTTTCAAAGAAATAAATTATCTAAAAATATTTAACAACCGTTACGCCTGAGTTCTAAAAAGCGTCCCGGGGCGCAGCAAAGATCAGATACTTCGCTGAGCTCCGGCATATTATTCACAAGTAAAGACTCGAAATGAATTTGGTCTTTGAGTCTGACAATACTTGTTAGTAAAATTTATATGATGAACGTTCCGTGTGATTATTCAAAATATATTTTTGAAGTAAAACTTTTTTGGCGCGACTAGGGTGTAAATCCGTACAAATGCAACGGAAGAGCGTTACGGCAGATAAGACAACATAAGAGTCAAGTGCCAATGATTTCGTCATTCGCTCTCGATGAGTTCTCATTTCTATACAGGTCGATTGTGATTAGTCGTTGCGTATGTGAATAGAGATCTGTCGTTGTATGCGTACATGCGTCAACGTTGTATGCGTATCAATATCAACAAGGAATAGATAGGCATAGATAAATAGGCATAGATAAATAGACATTTTAAAGTTACATCGCAGTACAAATCTTGATTTAATGAAAAATGCCGGAATGCCTGAAGAATATTTTACCCTGCCCCCCGTAAATAACTATAATGAAAATAATAAAATAAATGCAGCATTTACGCCGTGTATGAAACATAAGTTTATTGAAATAATTTCTATATTATTCGTAGTTTCTATTATATAAACCTTTGAAGTTATTGAAATGGAAAATATTTTTAAGGTAAAACAGATATTACAACTGTCAAAATAATGAGAGTATACAGCCAGCGAAAAACTAAAAATATACCATCAGTCAATGAATGTATGTTAATTTTAATTACATGAAGTTCTTCAAACACAATTACATGATGAGTGAAATTGCAAAAACAATATTTGTTTAGGCGTTCTTTAACATAATCAATTGTTTGAACAAATATTAAAGAATTTATTAATCAGCAATTACTTCATTTCTCTAATGAAGGTTCATTTCTAAATGCTAATTACAATTACAAACCGATCATGTCATATTTGAAGTATGACTTTAATTACATTATTGTTATTAAATATTATACAGATTTTTAATGCTAATATGATTATATAATTTGTAATTTATCATTATATAAATGCGTATAAAAGTAGATACTAATAAATTTGTGTATCACGAGTGTTACCATATTACTACTAATAAACATTATTCAAAATTGTTATATGATAAATTGTTAATTTTGTTGATTAATTGTTTCCGTACCAATGCTTATGCGTTAGACGGCGGCGCGGCACTTGCGAGCTTTGACATTTCGTCTCTATGCAGTTCAAGCAGTACGATTGCTTTGAAAAAAAGTTCAAACTTTCCAAAATATGTCGAAATGAAGAAAACATTTTAAAAAAAAAAATTTTTGTTTTCAAAAAAAAATTTTTTTTCTCAAAAAAAATTTTTTTTTTTCAAAAAAAAAGTAATTTTTTGTCAATTTTATAGTTTCTCAAAAATCTATTTTTTTTCGAAGTAAAATTTTTTCAAAAATGTTAATCGTTTTTAAAAAAATAATAATTTTTGGTACGGGAAGTTCGAGCAATTTGCCTTAAGGCACGATGCCCTAATTGCCTTAAGACAGAATTCCACTTACAGCTAGTTTTTTTGCTAAAATAGCTCCTTTTCTTAGACATTCAAAAACTATGTACTTCTTATGCGCATCGAGAAATATTTGTACAATAGGATAAGCCTGCAAATCAGTAAGTTTTATCGGAGGTAACCATTTCGTTGCCATTTTTAAAATGTTGCAGCGGATAGAGCGGATAAATTTAAGCTTTTTTATATGCTCAAAATTGAAAAAAAAATGTTACGGCCGTATAAGCCATGATAAAAATGAATTGCTTTTTTAATAATACTGAATTATTTGAATGATATATTATTAATATTCTAATATAATCGTTAATTCAATGTTATTAATTATTAAACTTAAATTAAAATGTATTTTTTGTGAGACTCTAATAAATAAAGTAAAATTTTGAATTTCCGCACACTATTTAATGAATTTAAATAATGGTATTTCGAAAAATAATTTTAATTTTAAAAATCTTCGTATAGTTTTATCAGAACCAAAATTTTGAAAAAACTATGAACTGTTTAATTATTTTATCCGCAACTCTAAAACCATCAAATTTGATTAATCTGAAATAGTGAGATAAATGTTGCACAAGCTAATATTTGTAAATTCTACTCACGTATTTATTCATCCATTCTCTGTAGAAATATACCAATACGTCCAGGACTACAGCGCATATATGAAGCTAAATATTTTTAATATTATTCGTTGCCGAGAAGTTGCATTACAAGCTTTAGTATATTGCAAGCCGAAGTTAATTGAAAACACATAACAAAGATTATTAGTGCCTCCGTGGTTGATATGTATTTTTGCTTGGCTATTGATCTATTCACCGGTGCTCCCGTATAGCGCCGATCTACTGCATCCTTGGTCCGGAAGGAAGGTTCCCGGCGCTACATCGTTGCCGTGGAGAACGCGCACGCCAGAGAACCATTATTTTGACGTCCATAAAGCTAGCACCGCGATTTTCATTTCTCCTCTTATAGTGCTTAACTATTTCTTTGGCTGTCTATTGACGCAATTTTTTTTATATTTGTTTTTGATAAAAATTTCGATGGTCAAATGTGGGAGTGGCCCCGTAAAGATTTTTTAAGTAAAACTTCTTTAGACGCGACTAGGGAGTAACTCCGCAAAATTCGGACAGAAATGCGTATACTGATTTATCATTGGCCATCGATGTGATCATTCGTATGGTATAGCATTAAGGTGACTATACGTCTCGGTTTGGCCGAGACAGTTCCGGATTTCCACCATGTGTCCCGGGTTTTTCTAAAAGCAATATTTGTCCCGGATTGTCCCGGGTTTTCGAAAAGTATAGGTTTGAATATTTGCAATTACTTGATAATAAAATTATAACTATCCATCGAATGCCTGAAAATTATATATACATGTACAATGAGTATGTTTATATGAAACAATACGTTATGAATGAGAAAATTGACAAACAGAAATTTCCAAAAGCGGAATAAAACAGCATCTCAAATTTATGTATTTCAACTCTTTTGCCAATTTTACGAAAATTAGCAAAAATTGGCGCGAGTGCTATTTTTTATGTTAATTATGAGGAGAATTGAACAGAATTTTATACAAGGCTCAAAAGTGATGTATGGCATCTGGCCTTAAGAAAAATTGCTGGAACTTTCCGTACCAAAATTAAAATAAAATTTTCGAGAAAAAAATCAGTAATCATTAACTGCTGATCAATGATTAATAACAATCGTTCTAAACATTTTTAAACAGATAATTATAATTACTATATATTTTACCGTTCATAAAATATACGGTAACGATCCTATCGCTCAAAGCCCTTCAGAAAGTTTACATTAGCAAGAGGTGCCAAATGAATCCATCTGAGGATGTCTCGAAATAGTGGACGAAATATTGTATCCAAATATACACACACACAAACACATACATACATACTTCTGTTTTTTCTAAGGTATGTCAAAACGTTCAGAAACCTTTGAAACGTAAAGATTTGCAATTTCGATTTTTTTGCGATTACTTTAACTTACCTTGCGGAAAATTAACAATTCAAACATCTAAAATGTTGCGCCGTTTAAGAAATGTAAGCTTGTATTTTATTATTCTTAGTTGCTATATACCTATATTTAACGTAATTAAAATCGAAAATATTTTTATAGGCAAGAACTATATGTACAACATCAAAAAAGTTTTAATTCAATCGCGTGTGTACTTTACGCGCACTCTTTTTTTGCATTATTGTTAACAGCCATTGACATTTGCTGCCTTAGAATGTTTATCAAAATCTGGTGAATTTTCTCGAAATTTGAAATAAAAATTTGATATCAATTTTTATGAGCCGCAAACTTAATTCTATATGAAAAGTTGTAATCTATATTTTTACATATTTTCCAGTTACGAAATTTGTAATTTTTGTGTTTGAAACGTGATATAGAAAAACTGACGAAAAAAATGAAAATTTAATTTAAAAATAAGTTTAGTTTTTGTTTAACATTTTCAAAACTCTAAAATTTTACAAAACATATTTTATTTCAATTTTAGCTACTTTTGTCAAATTTTAGAACTTGTTGACAAAATAATAATCCAGCAATCTGAAAAGTGTTTGCAAAATCAAGTTTTGTTCTTTAAAAACATTTCAAGATTTTTCAATTATCATTAAAAAATTATAAAAATTTAAACATTTAAAGAGATAAATATTACCATAAAAATTTACAATGCTCAATAGTTTATTACATAGCGATAATCTTGGAGCAAAGTTGACACACTGCATGTCGTCTAAAGGCGACGTCCGTAAACCCAGGGACAACTAAGTCAACCGAGCAAACACAGGCGTAGTAAAAAATAACCATCATCTTATGTTTCAAAATGTTGAAATTTTCTGGTTTATATTATTTTACTATCACCAACAAATTTAGAAAAGCACAGTATAGATTTTTCATTCACCAGCGAGAACTTTCAATAAAAAATTATTGCAACACCAATCGAGCAAAGCAAAAATCGGTTTAAATCTGATCAAAACTCAATCAGTGTTGTCAATTTCTATTATCGTGGTGCTAGCTTTACAAAGGAATTATTGTGTGCGAGGAGTCGTGGGCTACGACTCAAGACAATTAAGTACGTCGTTCTCCCGTGAACAGGGTCAGTCTAATCTTCAAATCTTTGACTGGCACAGTAATTACCGTTTCTGGTCGGATGGATGAGTTCGAAAATTTCGGAACAAATGGAAAAGCGATGCAAATCGACAAAAACTTTATGGGAAATGAAAAGCTATTATACAACAAAATTCTATGTTTAGATTTGCATTTGTTGCTACTTAATGCAGCTTTAGTTTTATTTATTGAAATAACTTATTTTGAGCTTTGGTATTATTGAGCCGGAAGGAAAAGTCTTTAATTTTCAGAATCACATAATCGGTTTGATTAGAAAAAATATTCTTATAGTATTTGATACATGTACAATTAATTTCCATATTATTAAGAATAGGGGAGACTGCGTACAGGTGTGCCAGGGTACGGTAGTTACAGTCATCATAACAGCTAAACTATACTGAGAAAAAATCCAAGGCGAGAAAGATATAGTATGTTTGTTTGAACAAGTTCTCATTATGCTTAGTCGACGCCCGATGATCTGTAGATGCGATCTACATTACTTTTAAAGAGTCAAAATTAAGTTTTTTCGTTCGATTTCTTTGAATAATATGTTACTTATATAAAGCTAGATTACTTTGTTTGTTATTTTGCTATAAGTTGAACATTAGTAGGTAATTACCAGCAATTAGTTCTTGTTTAGATAATTTAGTTCGATCATAACGATGATTTGTCTTCAAAAGTGTGCGTTGAGTACGGTTGTGACAAATTTTATGAGTACATCTGTGACATGCATTTTTCGTTCTTTTCGGGTGAAGATCAAACAGATACAAAAATCAGTAATCACTAACTAAGACAAAATACGAAAGAGAAAGGAAAAGGCGAGTTCAATATAAGAAGAAAAGGGTTTACAAAGATTTCTTATAAACTTTATTATACGCTTTATTTAAATGTTTAAATATGTTGTGCTGTGTTCCATATTATTGTTATCAACGACAAGAAAGACTGTTTTGTTGAATAAAGCGTTTTCATCCCAAAAAAGCATGATCATTCTAGAACTAAAACTATACTTTGAAGACTCCCGAATATTTAGTTTTTATTTACCACATGATATTAAATTAAACAAAATTTGATAAATTGAATGACCTAACAGACCTAACACACACATATATATATATATATATATATATATATATATATACGAAAAACATTGCAACCTAAGACTATTACCGCGAGATTGAGTAAAAAAAAAGATCTGAACTTTTAGTTTTATTAAGTACTTGCGTGCGTACGTCACATTAACAGTTCTGAAGTAGAACTTTTCCGCATTTATGCCTCTGAACATACAAATCGCTACTGCATCTAGTACATCGATTTATTTTGAAGCTGCAAAAGAATATTTCATTACTCTTGATATTAGTTTTCTCTTCTAATTTATTTTTTATTGAAGTTTTATATTGGCGCAAGAGCTACTTTTTGCCGCAGCATTATATGCTCGCAGTTTTTCAATTTGCATATTTCCAATGCTGACAGGTTGATTAAATAACGTTTTACTTAAATACGATGCATCGAGGTTAATATATTTTTTCATACTTTCAATTTATTATTGTAATTACTTGAATTGCTGCGAGTACAAGAGCAGCACCTGTGAGGAAAACTGTATATATTAATATTTATATATTTATACCTTGGCATTCGTTCAAATCAAAATCATTGCATTTTGCGTTTGCATTTGCAAAAGCTAAACTGTGAAATATTAAACAAATAATTATATTCATCAAATAAATTTTTATGTAAGTATGTCTAAGCTACTTCAGTTTATAAATAATAAATCTTCCAATGTTTTACGTGTAGTTTTAGTTCTGTAAAAAGTTGTGAAATATTTATTTCTGAATGAGCAAATACACCCCGGACATAAACCAAAATTTATTTTTTACACAATCTTAAAGCAAATATCGTTTAGAAATTATTGAAATAGAATAAGCATTTTCAGATAAAATACAAATTAGTTGTTAATTGTGAAGAACTTTATGAATATTGAATACAATTAGAACCTGTCGATTGTTTTTGTTTTTTTTTTTTAAATTAAAAACAACCGGCATTTAAAGTTAAATTTAGCCTTTATCTTCATGTAATAGTTAATTACTCTAAGTTAACTTTATACGTGAAATTTAATCAGATGTATATATTTCAGGAATTTAATGTAGAGAACAGTTGATTAATACGCAACTAGAAATCCAATTTGTGTATTACAAGCATAGACCTAATAGTAACAAATGCAGCAATTAATTTTATACCCTATTGGTTGCTCGATCTATATTTTGAGTATTATTACCTATATTAATATTTGATATTAATATCTAGGTCTGCAGCTATAACATTTGATAATATTGCATTCATGTATCCAATATAATGGGTTTGTTATTACTTGAGAATTTATTTCAGTTTTATTATATTTTGAGTATAATAGATTTTTTTTCAGTTTTTACGTCTTTACCAAATTATGTAGTTTAGTAGTTCGTATTTTTAGTCATTAAAATAGCGTATTAAAAGCTTAAGTTTGGGAGTCAGTTATCAATTCGGTATTATGCTGCACTGAAAACGCGTTATTAGGGATTACCTTTTTCGAAGAAAAGTTCCAGAAATTGATATTTCTGGTTAATTAATTAATTATGATTATACTTTGAGTATAATGGATTTTTTTCTGTTTTTACGTTTTTTTTCAAATTATGTAATTTAGTAGTTCCCATTTTTAGACGTTAAAATAGCGCATTAAAAGCTCAAGTTTGGGAGTATCAATTGAGTACACTGCACTGAAAACGCGTTATTAAGGATTGCCTTTTTCAAAATAATGTAAGTTCTAGAAATAAATGTTTTTTAATTAATTACTAATTCTTAGTATTGGTCTAACAAAAATTAAGGTTTACCATTTTTTTTCTAAACTGCAAAACGCAAAATTGTACATCTTGCGGATTAGTTTCTAACGGCTCAACTCCTTCTCAACTATTACATAATTCCAGTATAATTCCAACTGGAGTGAATAATAACAATGATATATATGTAACAGCTGTATGTTTGTATTGCAAACACTTGTGTACTAATTACTTTAATGCACGGCAAACAGAGTCGCGACTTTTCTAGCATTATTCTCATTGCGATATTTTTTTCAAACAGTGATAAAGTCAAG
This sequence comes from Ctenocephalides felis, assembly GCF_003426905.1. Lineage (NCBI taxonomy): Eukaryota > Metazoa > Arthropoda > Insecta > Siphonaptera > Pulicidae > Ctenocephalides > Ctenocephalides felis. Next base: position 61,659,712 of record NW_020538040.1, on the reverse strand, counting down.
AGAAATCCAACTGTAGTAGGTCGGGAAAACGCTTTTGTCTGCCTACTCGTGCCGTATTCCGTTTCCCTCAGATTTCTGATGTTGAACTTTTGTTTGACCTGGATAGAATGGTCGTATCATTATTGTCCAAATCTTACGAGCTTGCTCTACAGCTACTCTGTAAATGGTTTTAACTGATCTAATGATACTGTGACATTGCATTCCCGTACGGATAAGATAAAGCGTCTCATCGGATCTCCACAAAATTGCAAATGGGCATTTCATAAAAAAACGACAGTCTATTGAATACATTGTTTACAGCAAAACTAACCTAAACTTGTCATCTCTTTGAACTTGAATATTGGCTTCTTTTCATATCTTTTGTCGATCACTGGACTTACCAAACTCATATGCTCTCAAAAACAACGTTCGTGCCATAGTTGGATGAAATGATCAATACATAATCAGGCATTATCTAAAACTATCTTATAATGGCTAATAATATCACTATTACCATACGTACATGGCGACTGATTTTTGAGCATTGACCATACTTGAGTCACTTCGACATTCCTCCATTGTATATGAAACATTGCAGTCTATGCTCGCTATCAAATGCTGAAACGGAGAATGTTGTCGGAATCGCTGCACAAATAGATCCTCTTTTTACCATTGTAAAGAGTGATACAAATTTGAAATCTGTTATCGGCATTCCTACGTTGTACTACTACTGATATCATGTGAGCGATATATTTTTAACATATATCTAAACTTTTGTTTATTTTGTTATGTATTTTTAAACATTGTCATTTATCTCCCGATAGCAACGTCGTAAGAATCGATGTGATGCCTGGTTATACATCTTGGTTCCTCTACTTCCAAACATTGTTGTTAAAAAAAATTCTTAAATTTACTTGTTTTTGAAATATTGGTGGTTGACTTTTACTTTTATTAGTGCTGATTCAGCATGCATACTTCGTTGCATCTTGTTTATAAAATAAATGTCTTATAAAACAGTTCTGAAAACCAGAACGTTTTAGCAACTACAATCTTAGATATACAGTCAACCCTCCATTAACACGGCATTCTGGGTACACGGTTCCCATACTACGCGGAGCTAAAAATCCGACATTCCTCCGACTACACCACTTTTTACTATACGGTTTTTGTTCAACAGCCCATAAGTGCCTTGCGCAACCTATGGGTGATTCTAGTAACTTGATTTCAAAAGGGTATTAATGTAAGTTTTGTTATCTACAATTAGTCTTTTAGACATGTCTCATTATATAATAGCTGTCTAAGAACACGTTTGAACTGACTACTGCGTCGCGCCAATTTTTGAATAAGATGTCTATGTTATACATGTCATTTCCACATGTATTACTCCTAATTCAAGTTGTATTCTTTGGTTTCCATATAGCACGATAAAAATGGTGCAATTTGTTCTAACTCTGTCTCTTATAGCACGGTTCCCAAACTGCACTATATAAGTTTCCATAGAACGCACTACGAATTAGCCTGAATTGTATGTTAAATACGGGTTTTTTATAGCACGGTCCCCATACTGCACGGTACGGACTTGCCGCGTTAACCGAGGGTTGACTGTACCTACCTTTTACGACCACTAATAGTATGCTTTTACCAGATTTACAATATAAACTCAGCGCGTAATAGTTGGGGGTTTGTCACTTACTACTATTGTCAAGTGCCAATGTATCATTTCCCGAATTGAACTGGTCGGTGGTTTGCGTCTTGAGAATCGCGACAAATAGCCTATGGAAACAACATATATATATATTGGTATATATTTCGATCCCGCCGCCTTCCGAATGGTATTTCACAATGCGGCCCTCGAGTTTGCAGTGCGCTCAAGCACGGGGCGGCTTCGATCTCTGCTCGCAGGCGGTTAAGCTCGGTACCCCTTACTATGTCTTCAGCTGTTCTTACCTCAGTGACCGAGTTTGCTCGTTTGTTCCAAAGTAAGCGAGTTGCGACCACTTCTAACAACGATTGCTTCTCGACGGCTAGTCTCGACAACCATATTCTACGTACCTCATCATTTGTCATTGAAGAACCGAATAGAGTTCGAAGGTTATCCGAACACCGTGACACAGACCTATCTATTATGATACTAATAGACATTAATTTCTGGATCTTACATTCATTCGAAAACCATCAATCCTTAATAACGCGTTGTTAGTTTTGCAGTATATCCAATTGCTTACTAACTTGGTAAATAAACATTTAACTAGTGGTGCCATGGCATCGTGCCTTAAGGCTAATTGCTAGAACTTCTCGTGCCAGAAATGATTTTTTTTAAAAAAGCTTTAAATTTATTTGAAAACTTTGAATAAACTAGATTTTAGAGAATTTTGAAATTAAAAAAAAATTATATTTTGAAAATTTAGAACTTTTCCTATGCAATCGCGTTGCATAGATGTTCAAGAGATGAAATATTAAATTGGCACGGAACCCTTTATAAAATATCTGATAATTTGATGTGCATGTCTAATGATGATTTTTGACCTGATTTGGCAGTTTTTTTACTTTTTTATTCGTTGGTCAACTATACGCCATAAAAAATAATTTTCTTAATACCTAAAATAATATATAATCTGAAGACGCCATTGAAACGTAAATAGTGGTGATCTTGATCTCAAGTAATCTTAGACTCTCATAAAAAAATGATTTATAGATAAAGTCAATCAATACAAAATATAACGTTATTTTTTTATTTATCTATTAATTTTTCTTCTTAAACAGCAGTCAGATCTTTGTTCTTTATTATATTAGGTGTTTTATGAGCTGTTGTGATGATACTTCGTTACTGGTTTTTAGAAGGCAGCCCAACGGTTGGGCTATCCAAAATTTTTTCTGATAAATGGTTTTCGACTTACCCATAATGTTGGCTGCTTCAGTCTCATCCTGGTCAAAATGTCCAGTGAGTCTGCCACCATAATTTGGAGAAGTTTCAGAATCTCTTGATGTATCACCATATTGGATCTCTGAAACCGTTAGACCTGCCTTTCCAAAAATTTAATCAGTTCTTTATTTCGTCAGTACATATAAAAGTATTTTGAATCATTCAAATCCCACACTCCTCTAAAAAACTGAATTACCATTTTTGGTACTTTATGCCCCCGTACCTTTGAAACGGCTGGAATTGCCTTTGCCAAAAACTATTTATTTTTTTTATTAATTATTCAAATCGGTTGATCCATCTTGTCGAAATCGTCGATGAAAATTTGTATTCACACATACACATATGTAAAAATTTTCATTCTCGATTTTTTATGCGATTACTATAACTTACTTCACTGACGTGAAAAACATACACCACAAGTTATTCATAATTTTAGATTAATTTGTTTTTTCGACGTGCTAGTAACAGATATTATTTTAGTGTTTTTTATTTCAAATGTTACAATGTATTACGAGAGATTTTTACTTAAGTTAATTCATATCAGTTAATTTTTTTTTAATTTAAAATGTTGAGCGACTTTAGTAACCTAAACATACATAACTGCACATGGATTCGAATGTTTATCTAAATACTTAATCCTGAATAATCAAGATATTAAAAAGGATTTATTTATTTAATTTATAGAAGTTACATGACAAGTCTACATTCTACTTAAATAATTAAACTATGCACGAATATACTTATAAAATATTGCATTATGCATTTTTTATGAAGCATTTGAAACGTGCCGGAATTCCAAGTTGTCCAACTCTGTCTTATTTAAATTCAGCAATGTTATAAAGCACATAATGAAGTTGAGTATAATTTCGTAATGCAATTATTAATATAGATAAAACAATTACATTAAGAGTCGTAATAATCTACGATGCTGTTTCTGCCTGTGCTAATGTGATTAGCTTTATGTATTTTAACTCTGATTCTGTGCTCACCTCAAACTACTTAACCTAATTGATACCTCATTTGACTTATTATACATGAAAATGCAACTCTACTTTTACAAAATTTTTTTTACAGAAATGTGAACTTATTTGTACAACATTTATTAATTATACATTATATATAATATATACATACATTTACTAATGTATGTGTGCATATACTCGCACTATTATTGTTGAAGTTAAATTTTGGTCTGGAAATTTATTGTACTTGATGAAAAATAAAATTCTTTTAATGAGTAAAATATTTTTTGACATATCTTTTACGGCCACTGATATCTAATAGTACGCTTTCATCAGATTCAGAATATAAATCCTGCTTTAGGGTTTTCCAGATCTCAGAACTTAACGTCAAGCCGAATAGGGGTGATAGTATTGACTCTACTGTTCTGAAAATTGTTTTTATTTTTTTACTCGAAAATTATTGAGCATGTTACTATTTTACAATCTTGATTGAATGCGCCAACTTATGATGAAAGTCGCCGATTAAAAAAAAATAGTTTGACAAAAAGTTTTAATTTTTAAAATTTGGTTCAATTGTGGTAATATATTAGATAGTGGTTCTAAAAATGTTGAAATCATAGTTATGATTAATTAAAAATTAAAATTAATGAAAATGACCACAATAAAAGAAGAATGATCATAATTTTACCAAAGCTTTAGGCTGCACTTAAAAGCTCATAATTTCCAAACAACGTGACATTTTTTGTAATTTTTTTCAGGACAGTTAAGTCAATATTATCACCCATTTTCCGCTTGCCGTTAAGTTCTGGGACATCCTGTTCTAATAAACATATATGCATGTGTTTGTGTGTGTGTGTGTGTGTGTGTCTAAGCGTGCGTGCGTGTGTATCTATGTATACATCAAGGTTTTGTAGCAATTACGATTTCTACTTCGTGACATCAAGCAGCAGTTATGTTAATCTTGACTCGAGCAGAGTGGAGATTTTCTCGGTTAGATTTGCCTTCAAACGTAGCAGCTGATAATTGTCTGCTTATCTACGTTTGAGCGTATGCGAACATGTAGCTGTTAATACAAATACATGAGAATTTATAATATGTGTAATTGGATAGATAACATTCCGAGATTTGTCTCCGTTTCGACATTGGCGCCATACGTAGGTGTAGTTCAGATATGCGCAGAAAACCATAGTCTCAAATAGATATCTAGATAAGATATAACAAGATCAACATTCGCTTCAAACTGAGCCCCTCAGCTTCTTCCGCAGCTATCCTGTCGTTATTTCTGACCTCATTTGAACCCAAAACCATTTCGACGATAAGCCAATACTATCCGACCATTCCTCGGGTTAAAGAAATAGTTCTGTCTTTTGGATTTGAATATATACATTTGTTCGTAAAATGGGACAAATATCCATAATTTTGTGACGCCGCCGAGATTGCATTTTTAATAGAATTTTCTCACGAGTGAAAATTAACTGCTTGATGTGTATTTCTCAAAATCATCTGGATGTTAGATGTACAGCAGGAATAATTTTAATCGTTTTTAGATTAGTGTCCGAGATTAGTGAAAAGACGCTATGAGCTTGTGTTCTTTGTAAGGACATTAAGGTGCAAGTAGAGAAAAATTAACGTTATACGTATTTCTTCTTTATAATGAAATTCTTTGTGATAAATTTATTACGATCTTCATATTTTATTATTATCGTGCAATATGAAAAATCTAGTGGTGCATGGCATCTTTAAAGCACTTTTTCCCGTACCGTAATTTAATTTTTTAAACGCTTTAAAATTGTTTGAAAATGTGGATTTTTTTCAACTTCCCGCAGGGTAAGTTATTGTAATCATCCAAAAATCGACAATAAAACTTTTTGCGTATCTTTACGTTTCAGAGTTTTCTGAATATTTTTGCATACCTTATAATTAGGTAAATTGGATGTGTGTGTATGTGCGTATGTATGGATACAATTTTTGTCCACATTTTCAGGAGCACTGATCAACCGATTTGATATATTCTAAAAGCATTTTATTTATATTCATAAGCAGACTTGCTGACTAGTTTTTGGCAATAGTCGGATAAGCCGTTTTGGAGATACGAAACAAAGAGTGAAGAAAATGGTACTTAGGATTTTGATAGAACGCAACTTCCAATTTAAATTATTGAAAAACCATTTCACTTGTGAGTAAGGCTAAAAGTGTAAATAATGGCAGTTTTTGAAAGAAAGCATCCAATTCGAATGATTCAAAGAACATTTTGCGTGTGAAAAAACTTTTAGTTTAGAAAAGCAAATTTTTTTGATCTAAAATTAAAAAAAAGCAAATAATCTGTATTTTTTATTAATTTTTAACTAAAATTTTAAAAGTAACTTCTATAATTGATCTAATTTTTTTAACTTTGCAATTTAGCCTATATAATTATTAGAAATATGTGACCTTTTCCGTTGTGCGGACTCCCCTTAAGTTTTGTTCATTTACTTTTTATGGAAACATAAAGGTTATCGTTCAATTTATAAGCTCTTATCTTTTACCTATAAAATACGAATAATGAGAGTTCCAATATTTATAATAACCTATTTGAAAACATTTAAAATTCTTGAACATTTTATTACGGTACGGGAAGTTCCAACAATTTTCTTAAGGCATGATGCCATGTACCACTAGTTCGAAGTATTTGTCATCGATTTTGTGATGAAACATTATATAGTTAACTTATCGGAAATTAAAACCTGTATACTTACATCTTTTTTTTGCATAGTTTTATTGTCAATCAAAATAAAATACATTTTTTAAGACAATATGATGTTGGTGTTAATGCATTAAGAGATTATCTCCTATGAGATATCTCACTTATTTTATTATTTTTGATGTTTTATTTGAGATCGTATGGCAATTTTTTTTTCAATCTACGTATGGGATATTCCTCGTTTACTTACATCTGATATAAAAAAAATTATTTTGTTCCGAATATGAGATTTTAATAACAACAGTCATGTTATTTGAACATGTTATCTATTTCCTACGTTTAGAAACTAAGTTTGTTCCAGATTCTAACCATTTTGCTACTTATTATAACTTCTAGTTTATTAGAAGTGTAATATTTAATTTTTTACCAAATTTTTATTGATAATAATAGAAATATCTTAAAATATATCGTTGTGTCTGTCCATCAGTAGTACAACTGATGGGTGGCACTCTTATGGAAAGCACTCTTATAGCGATTGGATTAAACAACAACAAAAGTAAATGTTAGAGTAAACTACACAATCGAGTAAAAATTTTAAAATGACTATAATTGTGGGGCAAAAATGTTTAATCAAGTCAAAACTTGATGTTTAAAATGTTTTATGGTCGAGCCGCTTTGCTTTATTGGTTGTTCTACGATAATAGAATGAGAACAGAATTGTAAATTCCGCATGAACAGAATATGAACATGGAAAGGAATACTACGGCAGAAGAATAAAATAAAGAATGAGAAAATACTAAAACTCATGAATCGAATATAAATACATATAATTTATATCAAATTATAAATGTGTATGAGCATAATTAATTAATAAAGGCATAAAAAGCATTAACACAGTACCTTAGGGAGGTAGATTATCTATTCTCGTATGTACCGCAACAAACAATATCCTCTTTATTGCCAGTGATAAAACGCCCGTAGAACGAGACGACCTCTAGTGTCGGTGCTAACTTGAATTTATTTCTATTTTACAGTCGGGGGTATCAGAGACGCTACATAAAACTCTGCGATCTTCAATGCGGATGTGAACTTTAAGACTTCGCCTTTGTAAGCAATCGCCTTATTGCACACTAATCACTCATCGGTTATGCCCTTTTTAAAATAAGTGCACGGAGTCGGTAATTGGGCATGGGGAGTTTGCAATGCAATATATCACGTTTAATGAGTAAAATACCACCAAGGGACTGCCTTAACCGATGTAATAAAACCATGAGCCGCCATTTTAAAATAGAGAAAAAAATGTTGAGATACAAGAGTACGGGACATGTATTACCAACTTCCCAAAGTTTTACTCCCCTTGAATATCTAATTTGCTAATTTTAGCCATTTTGACTCGCTTTAGGCCAAAAATTCGAAAAAAGTATGTGTGAGTGTTTTTGAGCCCAAATCTCACCTTTTGTCGACGCTGTTAAAAAAGCGGCTGCGCTGATTTCAAAGATTTAATAGCCATTTAATGAAACTTGATAAGGACTTGCGTAGATGAGTTTTAGAGATGGTGGGCTGAGCCGTTCCTTTATAATTAACAGATAAGTGAAACATTTTTCGTCAACGTTTTACAGCCAAAATTTTGATCAGATTCAAAAATTGTTCCAAAGATACCAGTTGGAAATTTATGAAATTTGCCTTAAGGAGGTTGTTTGGTTTTTTTTGTTTTTGATTTTGAGATTTTTTTATATTATGAAAGCTGAAAACCTTATTATTTATATAAATTATTTAAAAAAAAAATATCTCAATATCTATTTTTTGAAGAAGTTATAGATATATATATATATATCTCTATATGTACGATCCTCTGAAACCGTTTTTTACATCGCTCCGCGAGCTATTGTATGCCAACTGATCTCTTTTTCATTATAATACGTCATGCACATGACCTTTTTAATGTGCCAGCATCTTTGAACACCATGGTGTATTAGTACATTAAATTAAATGGTGTATTTAGTACATTATATTAAAAACTTTAAATACGTTTTTCTCAAATTGACTTTTTTCAATGCAGTGCCACAAATTAAAAAAAAAACTACAAGTTGGATCGACTTGCATTTTTTTTTAATTTGTTCACCACTGCAATACCTAGTCCCCGTACCTCAAACAACTTCCATAACATTACGCAAAAAAATTTTGCGAAGCTTCTCGTACCAAAAAAGGCCCTTTTTGACACTTTTTTTTAAATAGCTGCCATTTTTTTCCTTCTTGCTTTTTTTCTTTCATTTTGGTAGGGGGATTGGATTCAAACTTCTTTTTCAACGTAGTTTCGTTTTTCTTTGTTTCAGGCGATGCGCAACGGATCGGAACGGAAAAAATATAAAATTTCTTAATATTCTATGATTTTGTAAGTTTTGTTTAAAAAAAAGCATGTCTCTATAATAAATACATTTCGAGAAAAACAAAAACAAATACCTTGCATTTTTTGCAACAAAAACAGAACAACCCCCTTAAAGCGAAATATACGACTTACGCTAGGATTATCTATTTTTATTTGACTTACTTTAATTAATACTTTTCATTAATTTGATTAAATATATAATTTGATTAGGATATCTGACTCAGGCACATATGCATATAAGACTCTTTTTTATTGTCGTTATTTTGGTAAATACTGTATTTTGCTAAGTATTGCATCCCAAATATATATTTGCTATTTCAATTGTAAAGTAAGTTATGTTTGGTTATATATACTCAAAGATTTATTGTTAGTTTCGACATAAAAAATGGCCTGGTCTTTTGATTTGACTCACAACCGCTAAACTTCCATAAGTTGTGACCATTCTGAGTAAGACAAGATCACAACTGATGTTATTAAAAAGCTCCTGAGCGATGCTCCTGCGACGGTTTTTCTGATCAAAATTCAAAACTTTGCAACAAACTTTGCTGACAGACACTTTGCAACAATTTGCTTCACAGCTTCTACGATATCTTCGTCGAGCAGGTTTGCCATCGGCATTTTCTGGGTCTTGGATGAGTTTGCAAATATTTTTTTTAATTAGTACAGACTTTTCAAGAGTCTTGGAGCGTTTGATTACATTTATGTGCAACTTTTGTTGTATTATATGAAGAGGTAAAAATAGAGAAAAACTGATTATTGGATGTCAAATGACGCTGTCCTTGCTCTTACTGGAACCCATTCCAGGAAAGGTTCAAGGCGTTCATCACGCTAGTTTCTACTACGTAGTGTGCCCTTACAATCTCTCCTTTCGAATGTTCAGATTTTATGATAGTGGGCTTCAGAAAGACGATCGGACTTTATTTGGAGTTCGATTTTCAGTGATAGTCTTTAGCAAAAATTTATTGTAGCTTCAGTAATGAATACGCGCTATTGAATTGAATTTGCCGATTTCGGAAACAGTATCTGGAAATAAATGGTTTCAACTATTAAAATAACTTATTTTCCTCGGTTTAGTATATTTTGAATTTTATCAAATTATGTATTTTGTACTATTAGACATGAAAAATTAATATTACGTGTTTGTTTTAATTATATTCTATATTATATCTAAGTAGAGATATTTAGCTGATTTTTTATTAGCTGTTAACTCCGAAACTTCAGCCTTTTGCTAATAGTGCACATTAAAAACTTAACATTGGCATTTTGTAAAATAGCATATTTTATTCTATTTTTGTAAATACTATATTTTTATAATACAGAAAATTGTAGTGAAACTTTATACCCATACAAAAATGACATTTAAAATTTATTGAAAATTATACCTATTAGTATCGGAGTTTTTTAAATAATTTCTAGATATTCTTAATAGACAAATTCAGTTACATGTTTTTCACATTCAATTCACAAAATTATGGTCGCCGAATATACTTAATCTTAAACGGAGTTTTCAAATATCCAGAAGATTTTATGACCCATTTTGGTATATATTTAAAATCATTTAATCTAGCGGTATATATGCACTACGCATCCTGCGATTAGAAACTAGTTACTTTCAATAACAATTTTTCTTCGAAATTTGCATACATGTAAGCTAAGCAGTTGCAACTTACTACTTATGACAAAAAATCAGATTCACTATAGCACCACTTTCAAAGCCAAGTTTTACGGAAAAAATGTTTTTTACCAAGGATTCCAATAGTTTCGTCTGAGTTGGTAATTCCATTCATACTTGAAATTTACAATCCGCTTAACATTCGCAATGACGATTAATAAGTCACAAGGACAAACGATGTCAATTTGGAACTAGAAATTCTATGCTTTCCGCATGGTCAATTGTATAAATCGTATTCAGAGGCTGGTTTGTTTGATTATATTTCTCCGAAACTGACTTAGAATATTGTGAAAATAAAATAGATCAAGATAATGAAATTGTTTGTACCTATGTCGCAATATCGCTAGAATTGAACCCAATATATCAGTTATTGAAATATTTACGTTTATCACCTTGCTATATTTATGTTTTTAATCAGCACAAAATAATTGAACAGGTTGAAGCAGGTCTCGAACAAGTAGGGTTTAAATATATGTTTTTTCATAAAAATTGTTATTTTTTTTAAATTTTTTAATTAAGGAGATACATTTTTAGATATCTTACAAAGCATGTTAATTTATGCTTTCATAAGAGACTGAACGCGTTGCAATCGTATTTTAACATATCTTTTTTATATACCTTTATAATCATTATATAACTAATTAAGATATATATTGAAGTTTCATGAATGGCGGAAAATAAGCCATCGTCTCTGAATGAGATTTATTAGATCAAGATGTGCCTTGTTATTATTTTCAATAGACATATATAATAACATGTATTATCTTCAACCATATATCCTATAAGCGAACGTAATCTCTGTACTTACAGTAATACGCAGTGATATCAAGCTGTATTGTATGGTACTTCTACTAAAATGCATATATATATATATATACTAAAATGCATATATATATGTATATATATATATATATATATATATATATATATATATATATAAAATTCTCATGTCATGTTGTTCGACGCAATACACCTCCGAAACGGTTTTTATGTCTTATTATTATTATTATTATTATTATTATTATTTTAAAATCACATTCAGTATGACTGATTGTAAGAATCGGTTTGTTGCCTAAGATTTTCTTTCATTTTTTGGACCAACAATTTTTATTTTATTTTTTTTATTAGTCCTAATTAAAAAGCATGTACATCCTAAATTTTTACCGTCCTACCGAAAACCCTTAATTCGTAATAGTAATTTTAGTAATCGAATAAATTTTTGATTAGCAATGAATTTTGGTTAGGATTTTATTAATCCATGCAAAAGCTCAAATTTACATTCGATAAACTTATTTTTAATTGAGGATTGTCCACTCCTAACATGTTTTTATTTTTTTATTTTATTCTTGTTATAAAACTTGTTATAAAAAAACGATTTTTTTAAATTTTTCTTCACGTATCAAAGGTTCTCAACATTTTGGCATACCTTAGAAAAATGGATGTATGCGTTTTTGGATCAACCGATTTGAATAATTCAAAAAACATTTGGTTTATATTGATAAGGAGACGTAACAATTAGTTTTTATGAAAACAGGTTGAGCCATTTTAGAGATGAAGGGCAAAAAGTGCCAAAAATGGTAATTCCGTTTTTGAGATAATGGAGCGTCAGATTTGAATGATTCCGAAAACATTTTATTTGTATTGATAAAATGAAAAACTGATTGAATTGTTGGAAAGGCAGGTCTAGCGGTTTTGGAGATTAAACAATGAAAAAAATGCCATTTGCAAGTCAAAATACATATTAGACATGTACTTCAAGTGATCAGATATTCTAATAAGTACAATTTTTTTTATGTTTCTGTGGGTATTGTACAAATTTTCACTCATAGAACTGAGAGGCGGCGCTTACGTGCTTTAATATTTGGTTTCTTCTCTCAAAGCTTTTAAAATATAAGGTTGTCAAATATCTCCCTTCCGCCTTTTTGTATTATAAACCAAGAGCAAAAAAGCGGAAGGGAGATATTTGACAACCTAATATAAAGAACAAATTCAAATTTTTCAAAAGAGTCAATTCTTTTTCAAAAATTTCACAATTTTCAGAAATCTATTTTTTTCAGTTTCCAGAATATTTTAAAGCTTTTTTAAAAATTTAAAATTTTCGGTACGGGAAGCTACAACAATTTGCCTTAAGGCACGATTCAATGCACCCCACTAGTTTTGGTTTATGTCTTGGAAATTCTTATCAAAAATGAGCTGATGCAGCCAAAAATAGGTTATAGTGTTATATACAGGTAACCCCTGCATAACACGGTAGTTACGTTCCAAAAAAACTAGCGTGTTATGCGAATTCGTGTTGTACGGGATAAAGAACTAGTACAAAAAGAGGGGTTGCGTTCTAAGAATCCAAAAAATATGTTTTGTTTCATCATAATTTTATACTAAATATTATTAAGAATTAATATACATTACATGAATTATATTATTTTTGCACCAGTTTCATCACATTTATTGAGGTATGGTACAGCGATTTTACTAATTTTAGATTAGATAGTTCAAGATTTATTTTCATAGGTTTTACTATATTTCTTATTTTATTGGAGTTTCGCTCAATTCTCAAACTGTGCTAGAGCAAACTCGTGCTTTAAAATTGCCGTGTTATGAGGGGAATGGTCTCGATTTTTAAACCGTGTTACAGAAGTACCGTGTTGTGCGGCGTTACCTGTATACTATATTCTCCTCTTACGGAAACCGAAATAATGCCTTGCAGAAAATCAAGTTTGATCACTTCAGCAATTGAAAATTGCTAACGAAGTTATACATTCTACTTCCCGCAGTGCGTGTTGAGCTCCGAATTTATAGGCAAACTACCAACGGCGCGATGTATGTATTAATGACTCATGCTACACTGCACAGCCAAACCAAATTCGCGCATTGTTCACAATTACATTGACCTCTTGCCGGCTATCTTCCTACGGAGATATGGGAAAGTTTACGATCGAATATGGTTGACGATATTTCGCATAGAGTAGGTACGGCTAGGAAATGGCGATATCACTATGGAATATACAAAAGGCATGGAATATAACGAAACCTTGATTAATATTGTTGAGAATGCATAGCTGTTGTTAATAATATTTTTAGTAGTACTATGTGGTCATTAATGGTCCCATAATGTAAATTGTAAAATACAGTTTTAGCAAAACTTTGTTTGTTATTCATATGTTTTTTTTTATTTATTTGAACAGCGATTAGAACTTCTGGGTTCTAAAAGCTGTTGTGATAAATTTCTTACAAACTAGGTTTGTTTTATTATAGATAGCAACCCACACACTTGTCTCATCCCTATGTGCTGAATTTTTAATATTACAATTGTTGTAATAGTGGTGACTTTTTATTGGTGCAACAATGCCGTATTAGGGCCGTTTTCACTTGGAAACATATTGCTATCTATATTTCCAAGTGAAAATCGTTGTCACTGCTGCCTGACAACAGGCTGCTCGAAGTGGGTATCGTACCCGGGACCCCTGATCCAAGTCAAGTCGTTCTAACTACTTACCTACAAGCGAGCCCTTTTACATGTATTAACAACAACTTTTGTTTTCAGATGAAAATTTAAATTTTATTTAACATGCAAATTTTCATTACTGTTTGGGCAATATTTCTAAAGAACCGTTTAAGTTTGGAAAAATATTACTAAAATGTAAACAAGTAGTTTGTTTTGAATGTACAATTGGTCAAAAAATCTATTAGAACTTTTTATCGATTGTGGAAGGATTTATGTGCAAACGATCTACAAAACGGAAGTATTCATATTGCAATCGTAGGAGAATTTTTGAAGTAAAACTTCTTTAGGCACAACTTGAGTTAACCTTTCAGTGAAAAGAACTGTTATTAGGACTCTAATGAAACAAATGCTGATTTGTCATTAGTAATCGATGTGATGATTGGAAGTTGTATATTTGATTGTAAAATATCAAACGTCAACGTTTGAAGTCATGTTATAATATAAATCTAAATTGAAAGCAAATATCTGAATCTTGAAAGAATCCCGTAAATCTTATCAAACATCTAAAGATGTCAAAACGTAAGTTTATACTTTATTATTTATGGTTGATATATTGCTGGTAAATTACCAGTGGTAATTATAATCAAAAATAATGTTATAGGCAAGACAAATACCTCAGCAGTAAGGTAATCTTATTTTTAAGGTCAAAACCAGGACGGCAATGTTTAGTTATGCTATTCCGGGAGGGGAGGGGGGCCTCTAAAATAACAAATGCTATTCAAGGATATAATAAAAGAAACTGTTTTTTATATTAATCAATCTTTTTTAAACAGAATTGCAGACTTTTAGTAAGAACTTTATCATTCGAATATATGTAATAATATTTTATCCATATTATTTTATATTTTAAAAATTTCTATCTACATATATGTTTCAAAGTCTTGTATTGAATTTTATTCAATTTCTATCATAATTAATTTGAAAAAATTATCACTTGATCGTTTTGTTTTCATATTTTTTTTCTTAATTTACCTATTAATTTAAAAAAAAACGGGACAATCCGGGATAAAAGATTTAAATTTGGTACAAATATAGCATTTAGAAAAACACGGGACACAAGGTGGAATTCCAGGACTGTCCAGGCCAAACTGGAGCCTTATCAGTAGGTAATATCTATTACTACAGATATGTTTATAGGTTATGTCATTTCGCTGATCAAGCACTATACTTTTGTCACCAGTTCCATAAAATATTTGTCATGGATATAGGAGGGTATTATAACAACTAATACTATTGTAAGTGATGATTTACTTACGCTTGTGTTGGAATGTTAGTTTATATAGAAAATAATAAAACCAAAAGAAATGGTTTTCTTATGGCATAATTTATAATACCATTATTTTGAAAATAAGGCAAACATGATTCTTTAACTAATTCATTCAAACGGGGTGTAAGTACACGTCTACGAATATAACTTATAACTATTATTCTTGCCGCAATAGTATATAGTATAATTTGTCAAGTACACTAAAACTATGTGAAACTAAACTAAACACTTCAAGTTCTAAAAACAATTTTTGTTTGTTCGTACGGTGGTTTACCGAAAGTTTAGAGAGCGAGAAGCACGGCAACTGGGAATTGTGCAAACTGTACATTATTCGTCATCACCTTTGGCTTGCGCTCTGGTGCGAATGAAAGAGTGTACAGTGAGACAAAAAATTCAATGACACGGCAGTTAACTATCAGAATCAGTAGCATGGTATTACAGTCTTCTTAGAAGATTAGGCCCATGATTATATATATATATATATATATATATATATATATATATATATATAGTGTGTGTTTGTGTGTGTCATACGAAGACAGGTCTATGATGTAGAAACGCTTTTTGTCAATTATTCTGCAATATTTATTTGCACTGCTTGAACACTTTTTTCATGCGTACTCAGGTAACAGATTAGTCATTGAAGAAAACTGCTTATTATTATTGCTAATATGTTGTTTCTATATACTATTCAGTTTTGAATGGTGTGCTTCGAACTTGTATACATCGTATAGATAAGCCTTTAAAGAAAATTCAGTGTTTTTACTTATTACCGGAACGGCAGGCAAAATTTTGTTGTCCAAACTTTTACTTCGCAAAGTTGTAGACTGAACGGTGCTATTACGTATATAATGATAAAAATATTACACGCATGTGTGCAATAACTTCGCCTTTAACACGAAAGAAATAACCATAAATAATCATAAAGTTAGCGAGTTTTTTGAAGTCTGCTTAGTGCAGCGTAAATTGAAAATAAGAAGATGAAAATATCACTAGCTGCATTGAGTCACAGTACGTTTAACGCGATTTCAATAGACTTGGAGAAGTTGTATTCGGGAAAGTTTTGCGAGTTTAACGGGCGGGACCAATAAAAATCGAACTCTAAGTAGCACACGTCAATTGCAGTAAGGTACTTTATCTTAAATGCAGTTATTGACAATGTGATGAATGGTGTTTCGAACCGCCCTACGGCGCGTCTTACATTGAGCGGCGCCCGGGTACTATATTGCAGATAGCGCTGGATCTTGACGAGACAGATGCGCCCTCGGCGCAAATGTTCACGATCTGTTACTCCGTAGATAATAAAATGACGCCGTGTATTGGCGGTAAATCAAACGGGAGCAGGAAGCTGTCCTCTTCCGAGCAGCACTTCGCACTTCGTACTTCGGATGAATTTTTCGCACAATTTGCTACATAATCATATATTATTACTTATGATAATCTCTGAATTAATATAATATACCAACATTAATGCTATCGGTTGAACTACATCATTTACTTTATTGCTATTATTTACTTTTTATTTCTACTAGCATTATCATAATATTCATTATACACAAAGTTTGTAAATGATGTATTTTATATAAATTGCAACAACTAAAAACTAGAAATGTTTTGCACCTTTATTATTCAAAATTAGTTCATTTGGAAATACATCAGAAGAAATCGTACAACAAATTTTTGTCCAGGTTTTGAATGAATGATCAATTTGAATTATTCAAAAAACATACGATTTGTATTAGAGTTGTGAAGAGTTGATTAGTCTTTGGAATATGCAGGACAATAGATTTGATGAATAAAATTAATCATTGGATTTTGAAAAGTTTTCTTAGCTTCGGAAGCATTTTTTGGATGTATATAGAAACAAATAATTGTTGGTAATTTTTAATTTTTGTTCATGTAACTCTTAATTATATGGTTTGTACAGGTTCATAAATCCTTCTGTTGATAAGAAAACATTATAATGATCATTTATCTGATCAATAGAACGCGAAGTTATTGAAAGTTGTTGAGACATTTTTTCGTTTTTTTTTTCTTCCGTACTTGTGCAAATGTACACGATCGCTCCACCGTTTTTTGATAGTAAGGATATAATGTTAAGAATTATTCAGTATATTTCTATTTCTTTATTAATACTTTTGTATTATTATTATTCATATTATTTTTAATAATTATTTTTATAATATTTATATTATTTTTATGAATTTTGTGTGAACAATCACAACATTTTTTAAATGTTAAGTGCAATTATGTCACACATTTTACTCGTTGCTATATTATTAAATATTCTTAGATATTTTTAACTTAATATATAATTTATTTACGTACAACTTTAATTAATAAACTTAATATACATATATTTTAACACATGTTATATAAATATCAGTTGAAAGTACTGTCGATGACAATGAGCTATTATATAAAAAGTTTAATGTTTCCTTGGTGTTGTTGTTGGTAGCACATTTTTACAAGTACACTTTTACAGACCGAATATAGTCTTTAAATACTATGAGCAATAAAAGTTCTTCTTACTGACTGAGTTATTTTGCGAAGATTAGAGAGTTGTTTTTATAACATTTTTGACACCTCTAAATAACTCATTTTGTAAGATTATCTTTATCATGAATGATCATGTAAAACTTTACTACTACTTTTCTTATCATATTCTTCTTTTCTATTAAACATTTATTGAAAATTTATCACGTTTTTGCGTAAATAATTCTAATTAATTAAATTTTATTAATTTAATATGATACTATCTCACATGATAATTATTTGCGTATTTTTAATAATATACAAACATATTATATAAATATATATATGGCGCTGGTGGGCCATATGTTATTAATTAATTAATTCTTGAATGAAATCGCAATAATTTTATTTCAACTCGATAATGACTGTTTATTAATGTCTCAATTGATAAAGATGTTGATATTACATTAAATCAAATCTAAATTTCGTTCACGAGAAAACGCTCGTTGGCAAAAAACTCGATACAATATTTTAGATCGTTTTTAAAAAGCGCGACAATAATATTCGATCGTATAAAAACAATCAGATCGTTATAGCTTGCTTGATGCCAGATCCGAATCAACGTAGCCCAATATAATTTAGTTTTGTCATCAATTGACGTTATTCAACTGACATCTGTCATATGGTGTTCATTCCGCCATTGTCATCAATTGACGTCCTTCAACTTCATATGGTGTTCATTCCGCCATATAACTCCCCTTCAAAAGAAAAAGAGGTATCCGGTAAAAATAAATGAATTTGATTATTAAAATTTGAAGGAGACTTTTTTAGGCTTCATCTTTTTTGGAGGGTCAATCGATAACTCCAAGTTATGTGATTTAAATTCTTGAGATGAGCTTGGTTGACTGTTATCTATTTTAACTGTGTATGCTGGTTTTAGTCTGTCAACCGATATGTTCTTATCAGTACCATCCATAGAAATTTTGAACACTTTGTCTGAAATTCTTTCTATAATTTCATATGGTCCACTATATGGAGGCTCAAGTGGTTTTCTAATATGATCAGATCTTACAAATACATGAGTGCATGTATTTATGTCCTTAAGCACAAACATATTGGCTTTATTATGATGAGCTGTGGCTGTAGGTTTAATATCCCGCATTATTCTTCTGTGGTAGTCCAGAAATGCTTGTGGATCAGATGACAGTTCTTTAGTTGTGAAAAATTCGCCTGGTAGTCTTAATGTGGTTCCATAAACCATCTCAGCAGGAGATGCTTTAAGGTCTTCTTTGTATGAAGAACGTAAACCTAGTAAGACTACAGGTAATACTTCGATCCAAGGCTCAGGAGAGCACATTAAAGCTGCTTTCAGAGTTCTATGCCAGCGTTCAACCAGACCATTGGACTGAGGGTGATATGCCGTTGTCCGTATTTTCTTAGCACCTATTGCATCCATTAGTGATTTGAATATAGCTGATTCAAACTGGCATCCTTGGTCGGATGTTATCACACATGGTGTACCAAATCTTGATATCCAGTTTGAAAATAGGGCTTGGACAATCGTGTCTGCAGAAATGTCCTTTAGAGGAACAGCTTCTGGCCACCTTGTAAATCTGTCAATGATTGTTAGGCAATAAGGATATCCATTAATATTCGGTAATTTGATTATGTCGATGTGAATATGCGAAAATCTGTTTTCAGGAATAGGAATATGGATAGGAGTGAGGTGATTATGTTTATGAATTTTGGATTTTTGGCAAGGAATGCATTGACGTGCCCACATGGTGACGTCTTTACCAATCCCAGGCCACACATACCTTCTTCGCAACTCCCTTGAAGTAATCCTTATGCTTGGGTGTGCATTTCCATGTACAATGTCAAAAGCAATTCTGCGAAGACTTTGTGGAAGGTAGGGCTTCACACAATTATCTTGCCTGTTGCAATAAACTGGATACCCCCCTAATGTCAATTTTTGAAGATTAATAGAGGTGTTGCCGTTCAATATAGTTTGCATTTCAACGTCCTTACTCTGTTCTTGCGAAATTTCCTCTTCGGTTAGCTTTGATGGCATTTGAATGGCATTGATCCTGGACAACGCATCAGCAACAACGTTCTGATCACCCTTCACATATATAATATCAGTGGAAAACTGTGATATGTATTCTAGCTGCCGTCGCTGACGATCTGATGCTTTCTCCAGTTTTTGTTGAAATGCGTGTGTGATTGGCTTGTGGTCTGTCTTGATTATAAAGTGCCTTCCTTCTAATAGATATTCAAAATACTTTAAAGCCGCAAAGATGGCTAGTAGTTCGCGATCGTAAGTTGAATATCGCTGTTCAGTAGCTGTGAGCTTTCTGGAAAAGAAACCTATAGGGTGCCATGCACCATTTTCTTTCTGCTCCAGAGTTGCTCCAATGGCTGTTGTGGATGCATCTGTAATTAAATTAATATTTGCTATACTTGAAGGAAAATGAAGAAGAGTTGCATTTGCTAGAGCTTCCTTCAGCTTGCTGAATGCTGATAATGAATTGTCATTCCATTCAATTTGAGTCTTGTCGTTTTTAACTGAGGACTTCACATACTCATAAAGTGGTGCTTGTATATTTGCTGCCTTGGGTATTGATTTACGATAATAGTTTACCATTCCCAAAAATCTTCTGAGTTCTATAACTGTCGAAGGTTTTGGATAATTAATAATTTTCTCTACTCGGTCTGGTGAAGGAGAATATCCTGCAGCACTCAGTTTGTAACCGAGGAAGTTAACTTCATCTTTTCCAAAGGCACATTTCTCTAAGTTTATTGTAAGAGAATATTCCTGTAGCCTCTCAAAAACCAATTGAAGATGACGACGGTGCTCATTCATATCAGTCGACATTACCAGGATGTCGTCTATATAAATGAAAACAAAATTAAAATCTTGGAATATGTGATTGATAAACCTCTGGAATGTCTGGGCAGCGTTTTTGAGTCCAAATGGCATACGTAGATACTCGAAGAGTCCCCATGGTGTGATAATTGCAGTCTTTTGTATATCCTCTTCATGCATGGGTACTTGGTGGTAAGCTTTTTCTAAATCTATTGTAGAAAATACTTCTTTTTGATGAAGATTATTGAATACATCTTGTATTAATGGTGGAGGATACCTGTCGGGCAGCGTGTTTGCGTTCAGCCTCCTGTAGTCTCCACACATTCTGAATGTGCCATTCTTTTTGGGAACCATGTGAATAGGGCTTGCCCATGGACTGTTGGAAGGCCTCAAAATGCCCCTATTCAGGAGATCTTGTATCTCGGACCTGGCTGCAACAGCCTTTTCTCCGAAGATCTTCCTGAATCTGGAAGCTAATGGTGGACTGTTGTGGTTATCCTGTGGGCAAAAAGAGATGATTTATTATTGGTGGTTACCTGTGGCTTTGTTATTGCGATGTATTGTGCCAGTAAATCCTTGAAGGGCTCTGCCGGGTTGACAGTGGAGATGTTAACTTGCTGTGCCTTGAGTACCTTTCCATCAGAGGTAAGGCCTGTAGTCGAATCAATCAATCTTCTACCCTTCAAGTCTATTAATAAATTGTAGTTGCTTAGGAAATCAGCTCCTATTATGGCTGTGGCTACATCGGCAACAACAAACTGCCAGCTAAAGCTTCTGCGTAAAGATAAATCCAGCTCCAGAGTTCTCTTTCCATACGTGGATATTCTGCTAGAGTTTGCTGCAAATAGAACTAACTCTTCCTTAGGATGACCATCGGCAAACTTCTGAGCTGGTAAAATGGATATAACTGATCCTGAATCTATAAGAAATTGGATTGCCGTCTTTCTGTCTGATATATGAAGACGGAGCTCAGAGCAGACAGAATTTACTTCACCGTCATGGCAAGCTCCACTTAATGACGGTGAAGTAAGTTTTTTGACTGGTTTAGAGATTTAAGGAGGCAGGGCTCTTCACACTTTGTGGCCTTCTCCCCATATCTGTAATGATAGTAGCAAACCGATCCACGTGAAGGTGTCCTGGACCTATGTCGAGAACCACTTCTAGAACTTGACTGATTGAGTTGTTCACTTCTTGATCTTGACTGGTTGAGTTGTGATTCTTGCTGATCATTTCTCTGTCTTTCAGTGTTCAACATTGCCTTTAGTTCCTTGATTTCCTGGACGCATGACATAAGAAGAGTTTCGTGGCGGTCCAGTCTCTGTTCTACTGAAGACTTGTGTGTTGTGGACATCACATGTGATGTGGGGCTACAGTGATCGACTAAAATATCGGCAACTTCCGCCAGGGCTTCCGGACCAAGATGGCGAGAAACTATTAATTGTGGCCGAATATGGTGTGGCAGGCGTTCTGACCACAATTTAATTATGATGTCTTCACTGACCTCTCCCTTAGCCAAATTCATCATTTCTCGTAGGAGCTGTGATGGTTTCTTCTCTCCTAGAGTTAAGTTTTTTAATAGCTTGTCAATTTGCTTACCTCTAGATTCAGACATTCTGCTTAATATAGTGTTTTTAATATATTCGTATTTGCCTGTCATTGGTGGATTACGGAGGACATCCTGGATGAGGCGCAGTGTCTCGAAGTCTAGGGCTTTGAGTACTGCTGTGTACTTAGTATTGTCACTCCTGATCCTAGCAGACTGAAACTCATGTTCAATAACTAAAAACCATAAGTCTGGAGAATCTCCATTGAATGGAGTGAGACGGTGATTGTTAAATGCTGCTATATTGTATTGATCAGCATAACTGTCATGTTCATGTTCAGAAACACGAGGACTGCTCGTGTTAAAGATCGCCTCGTGATCCAGATCGATCAGAGATCTGTTGAGCGCTGTTTCGTCATTGACGGACGTAGATCGAGTCGACATGTTGAAAAAAATTGGTATAATTTACCTTTATTAATTTACTTGTATTTGACAAGTGTTTTTCTTTCTCCGTCTGACGTCACCAATTATGGGTACTAAGACGTTGAGAATGTCTCTTGCTTAATGATTTCACTTACACGTTCGGAGTCACCAATTATGGCGCTGGTGGGCCATATGTTATTAATTAATTAATTCTTGAATGAAATCGCAATAATTTTATTTCAACTCGATAATGACTGTTTATTAATGTCTCAATTGATAAAGATGTTGATATTACATTAAATCAAATCTAAATTTCGTTCACGAGAAAACGCTCGTTGGCAAAAAACTCGATACAATATTTTAGATCGTTTTTAAAAAGCGCGACAATAATATTCGATCGTATAAAAACAATCAGATCGTTATAGCTTGCTTGATGCCAGATCCGAATCAACGTAGCCCAATATAATTTAGTTTTGTCATCAATTGACGTTATTCAACTGACATCTGTCATATGGTGTTCATTCCGCCATTGTCATCAATTGACGTCCTTCAACTTCATATGGTGTTCATTCCGCCATATATATATATATATATATATATATATATATATATAAAGTTCTAATGTGAAATAATTCATACACTAATTTTTATATTCTATTTTACAGGTAAGCAGTTTAATTGGATTGCCAATCCTTTTGAAGATTGAATGTATATTTTCAAACTCTTTACATTTAATCGGCTTTATCATATTCAACCGTAAGTACGTTTTTAAGTGAGCATAAGCTTTTGATGCAAATAGTCATTATTTATGATAACTAATGTTTTGGCATAATAAATGATTCCAACATATCATCAATAATAGCAAATGTTATTTTTTTAAGTATATCATAAACAATTATTTTATTATTAAAAATTGCGCATTTTTTGTAGTCTATGTTCTTGCAAATTTGCATTTTCACAACGATATAAGCTTGCAACATTTATAATTGAGAGGTAAATTGTGTACGTGCTTGGAAAACCGTTTTTTATATAATGTTGTGAATTTATGCGTTACATACATATATAATTGCGCGTTGCATTTTATGCAAATATCGTACATATGTAAATTGTACTTATTTTTTTCTTCATAGTGCATTGTAAGTGAATTACAAATTATTTTTATTTTTAATCATAATTAATATCTATATAATAGGAGAAATTATCAATTTTGAATATGGTTTGCCAATGCTCGTTAAATGGTTAATACAACTCTCATTGATACATATTTGCATATATGTTTTTTTAATTTGATTTTTTATTTATTTTGAAAATTTAAAGTTTTAAATTAAAGTAGCAATGCTTTGCACATTCGTTTTATTTTGAATAATTTAAATTACGCTTATAGACTGAAAAATGTATCGAAAGTCTATTTTAACGAGTTTAATAAAAAAAAAGTTGATTTTTGTATAAAATATTTGATTTAGTACACTAATAATCGATATAGCTCAATTATTAGTGTATTAAATACCTGGAATAAGTAAATGTTTACATCGTTATTCATAATTTAATATTTCTAAGAATTCAGACTAATTAAATAAAAACTTTTCCTATATATTCATAAAATATGCACTTTCAGAAAAAATGAATTCAATTTCATAAAAGATCAATCGTGCGATTGAATAGCATAAGTCCGTAGATAATGTCAGCAAACTCTATTAACCTCAGTTTGGGCTTCGTTTGATATAATATGCGATATAGTAGGGTTGTGTTAAATCATGCATTCGCATACGACCCTCTGCGTGTTACAAAAAGAGTATCACGAGAGTTTTATCTGAAACAATGATCTCTTTCCATGTTAAAGAGAATACGCTTTAATAAAATAGCTGCCCATATATGCGATATTTATTACTTGAGCGGTAAAATGCAATTTTCTGTCTCCATTGATACATTTTATTTGAACTATGCTTTGTGTAGATGCAAAAGTAATTGTTAGTGGTTCCTTGAATCATTTATCCACCGCGAGCGTTGGTTAAATATCTGAGCAATCGGCTTACGAGGAAAACTAGGATCGCTTTCCGGTTATCGTGAAAGTTTTAATAGTTAGAGGATTCTGTTAAAATATGAAAACATTATGAATTGAAAATGTGGGATTGAAGATATTTCTAATGTTACATCATCTTCTGCATAGCACCACGAACTAAAGTAGGTCGGATATATTTAACATTATGAAACGGTCTTTTGTTCGGATTCATTCACTTTTAATTTAGTACCTCCCTTTGTACATTTGATTCAATTCAAGCATATGCATATTCTTACGTTTATAAAGTTGACTCATGTCGGTTTAAAACTAGTACTGTTATAGTTAAAATAAAATGGCAAGATGTAGGAAGAACTATTGACGAGAGCAATTGCTTTTATGTAATACCTACATACATATTTTGACTGACTTGCAGGTTTCATCTTATCAAATTAATGCCAATACTTGCAAAGTTATTCTAAAAGCTTGTTAGTAATAAACAATATTTACAAGGCTTTACATAATAAAGAATATTGTTCTTCTGAAGTATAGTATACAGGTCTGCTTTATAAAATAAAAATCCTTGCTATATAAGATATTTTTGCTATTGAAATGTTATCTAATAAACACACTAGCTTTAGAGCAGAAATTCAGGAATCATAGCTCTTTGTCGTATAGGATAAGACAATTAAATTAAATATTCTTATTAACTATTTATGGAAAGGTTTTCACATGGACACTTGTGTTTTACCGGTATTATTGTCATAAATTAAATTGTTATACAATATACTTGTTTATTTCATATTCAAAATATTTGAAACATTTTGCTAATTTAGTATTTAAAATTTGGATTTAAATTAAAAATTTAAATTAAATCTTTTTAATCTTAAAATTAGTTTGAAACAAAAATTGTTTTGAACTTAGATTTTTTTCGGAAAGATGAAAATATTCTGAGATTAACTTAATTAAGAATTTGATAGATTAACTTTTAAAACAAAAATCTATTTATCATTTCAATCAAGTGGTGTAATATAAACTATAGTACAGAATCACGGTTTACAATCTAAATCTATCTACAAGAGCTCAGATTTAATTAATTGTTTTAGTTGACTTTGATGAAGTTTAGATGAATATGCATCGTATTTAATTTATTTTGGATATTCAATTTATATTTAATATTTGTTTGCAATTTACTGCTAATGTCATAAATTTTATGATTATAAATGAGAAAGGTTATCGTTACAGTATTGATCAGAAGGTAAATCTCGAGAAACCTCTTGCAAACTTGAACGTTGGTGTTTTCTGAATCGTGTCATGGTTCATTGGCTCTACTAATCAATTCCAGATTCTACAGGCGATGAAACTGAGTTCTGATTAACAAATCTGGTACTGTATTTTGTGATTTCCCACTGGTCGTGTGCAAATAATCGTCGAATGTTTGTGCATAATGGAAGAGGATTCTAATACAGTGTATCGTATCTCAGAGATCACCTCGGGGCAAGACTAGAATGAATTTTCACTTGATAAAGCTTGTTCATGTGGAAGTAATTATGAGATAGTTTTTCGACTGCGCCCCTGGCCTAAGGGTATGCGTAGATCGTATCGTTTCATTTACGCGCTTGACTAACCCGTCGGAATGAATCTCACATAAAGTTAGATGAAAATGCACCACCAAAAAGTTGTATCAGCTTGCGGCAGATTCTTCACTTCACTATCGTTACTCTCCAGTAACGCCAGATGCTTTCTCTTAACTAGAAAAATGCACCTATCGAACGTACATATTGGCAAAATATACACCTTGCACTTCAAAGATAAACTATTCAAATGTTATCACTTTGATGTTGGTGGCGCATCAATTCCAATGGTAATGGAATTATGTTACGATGGGAAAAGGACTTTTCGATTTGTTGTAGGAACTTTTGACCTGCTTTTGAGATTTTACTTTACTCACTATTTTACATTAGCATTTGAAAACAGTTCCGCAACAGAGTTTTTAATAGTACGTACTATGTGTCAATGTAGTGATAAATATTTTACTGATATATATTAAAACGAGTGTGTTGAGCCGCGCATTATCACCAAGTTAGAAATATAAAATTACGCAATTGGGAAATTAGCTTAATTGATCCATACGTTTCAGTCTTCGAGACCGCCATTCAGTGGAAAACTAGAAAGTTTTTTTGTATAATTAATTAATTTATAACACTAAGCTATCAGTAGTTCAAACTTTTGAGACTAATTATGAATTAGAGTTAAAAAACAACATAGTTGTTGAAGTCTAAGCACTGAATGAATTGTGTTTACAAAGATTTTTTGAAATTTGTGCAAAGTGGTAAAAACATCTGCTTTATTCAGTAATAATGTGTTTCGAAAATTGGTCAAGGAATATCTTGTAATAATTACAGCTGTCTAGTCTCTTGTTGATTGCTTTATTGTTTAACGATATTAGACAACGTTTACTAAATCTTCTTTTTAATATATTGGTTTCAAAATGTAATATACTCGGTTTTAAGAGAACAATGTTATGCTGATGGTTATTTATGTGTTCTGTGAGCATTGTTTTATTTTGATTCTTATTTTTTTAATCATTTCTGTGTTGAGAAATTAATGAAGAGTTTTTTCCATGCGTAGTGAAGACCGTTTATAAAGGGTAAGGTAATAGTTCCTACGTAATTTTCGCGGTTTGGATTTTTAGTTGAAATGTCATGGCGGTTTTGGATGTATAAAATTATGTTTCTGGTTATCGATTGGATCAAATGTTGAGGATAAACATTTTTACTCAAGAACTGTGATACTAATGAGAGCTTGTTCTTCAAAAATTTGTTACGAGACAATTGTATAGCTATTAAGTTGATAATGATGCCCATTTGAGGGTGGTAGGAAAGATAGTTTAGGTATCGATCTGAGTAAGTTGGTTTATGATACCAATTCGTAATTTTATTATTGTTTTCGCGGTGAAAACAATAATATAATTTGAAGTTGATGGTACTGCACCTAGCAGCATGCTTCAGGGGGATTGATCAACTTAAACGATTGTTATTAAAGTGGCCGGTTTACTTCACTTATTATATTATTATAACTTTGATACTTATGGATTATAGATAGCATGATGACAAAAGGCCATTTTATAATGCAATAAAAAAAGTTTTGCTAATAATTCGTCAAAAATGACAAATTTTAATATCATAGGATGATTGCTGACTTCGCACAGTGAGTCTCAATTTGTCTACTGTGGCAGCAGCAGTGTATAAACTCGT
This sequence comes from Ctenocephalides felis, assembly GCF_003426905.1. Classification (NCBI taxonomy): domain Eukaryota; kingdom Metazoa; phylum Arthropoda; class Insecta; order Siphonaptera; family Pulicidae; genus Ctenocephalides; species Ctenocephalides felis. The sequence continues at coordinate 61,631,778 of NW_020538040.1, read as the reverse complement.
GGTATTTTATATCGAATTTACATTTAACATCGTCACTGTGATAATGCACATATTCAATGCTATATTTATGATCATCCTTCTGCTCCTGGTCACGCATTCTGTACTTCTTGTTTTTACAAGCATTTGTCGATCATGTTTGCTATGATATATCTGACATTCAGTTGAATATATATTTGCGCTTGTGGACTATCAAGGAAAATAGAGCCATACATTTATATAGCTTTGAATTGGCACATATCATGTGTATCCATTGGATTTTGTTTTTCGGATTGGTATAGTATATCTTGGTACATGCTTTCGTCTTTTTTCGACGGGATAAGAAGACCTATCAATTTACAAGTGGTGAAGTAACAAACATCGGATTCTGTTTATTTTCACGAATTTTATTGGCGGTAGAAAGTCTAGCTTCCTAAAAGATTGAAATGAAATGTTTAATTTATGTTTCAGTAAGTGATAATTAAAAATAATCGATGTAAATGCACGCTTCTATATTACAGAAAACTTTAACTATAAAATTATACATGGAATAGAACAGGGCTTAAAGGTCCATTTATAAAAAGGTTCACCACCGTTATCTTGAAAACAAGTTAAACATTTTTTTAAAACAATATTTAAAAACTGAGGGAAAAAGGTGTATATAACTAGCCATCACTTTGATTTTTATGACTTTGCTATTGAAAAAGAAACAAAATCCATTACAAAAGCATTTTTGGTTGTGAGCACTGTCGTTTAGTTTTCGAGGATTTAAGATATATTTTAAAAACGTTTTTTATTGTTTTGTAAGATTTTTAATTATTTTGAGTTAGATCAACATTTTTTTTATATAACCTCTATAATAAAAGAAATGGGTGGGTGGGGTTCCAGACCCACTGAATCGTTACCTCGGCAAAGTTGTAAACAATAAAAAATTAAGTTGAAAAAAGCAAATTTAAAGGAGATAAATTAAATAAATAGTTTTTCGAACTCTGCTGATAAATATTTTTGACGAATAACCAGATTAAGGTTATATACAGTGTTAAAAAATGTACTTAAGGAATTTATATTAAATTTGCATTGGTTAATCAATGTAGCTAATATTTCGTAAAATTTATTTAAAATTGAAAATAAGGTATTGAATTTAGTGCTCACAGGTCGTGACAAAATTTTGAAAAACAGCCAAAAAATACATTTTTACAATGATGATTATAGCTGGGATTATACTGAACATAGTCAGATAGCTGTTTGTTTGATATGTGTTATTTGGTGTGATATAATTGGTATGGTTCTCACAATATAACTGCTTAAAGCCAAATTGGACCGCCCCAACCTATATATAAACACATTCAAATATTAATTTAAAACTTTTCAATAAACACACATTAATTTAATCGCTACACAAGTAGAGTTTAGAGGAATTGCAAAAAAGATCTATACTGCGTTTGAGCAATACGTAGCACTTTTTAGAATTGTAAACAATTCCTGTAGATGTATGTTTACCCATTTATAATCCAATTACTGTTCTATGTGAAAAACTGCTCAGCAGTATTACCAGGTTATATGCCGCCGTTGTCATAAAATCCGTGGACCACTGCGTTGAACCGCAATGCCGTAGTAATATACAATTCAGCGATGTATATATGCATGAGATTCATAAAACAATACCAGATTTTAATGACGTCACGCAGTATTTTACCTGAGAAACGACTCAGAACTACGTCAGAACATACGCTAACCGTTTCCTTTGCCGAACCCTTATATGGTATTCACTTTCTTGATATATATATATATATATATATATATATATATATATATATATATATACATATATATATATACATATATATATATATATATATATATATATATATATATATATATATATATATATATATATATATGCCTCTAATTACTGATTATTACAACAACCTTGGTAACTTTATCCGCAATTATGACGAAAGAACAACATTCAGGTAATAAGTCCAAATAACTCACTGAGGCTAAAAACACGTAAAATTGCCTTAACTTCCCGTTTTATAAATACACATAGAATAAATAAATTTATTATGCTATAATTTGAAATCCACAAAAAATATAGAAAAGATTAAAAAGATAATTTAAATTTTGTAACTTTATTTATAGGGGTAGGGCGGGGCACAAAAGTCCACTTTGAGCAATTATATTGTTAAAACCAAACCAATTAAATCACAACAAATAATACATATCAATGTCTAGTAAAACTTCCAGATAATTTTACATTATAAAAAGTGCTTTATTTTGCTGTTTTTCGAAAAAATTTCAACTGTTTTTTTTACTCTATAGACAGGGTAAATTGGGACGCCCAGGAAGCAAACAGGTCCAAAGTCTTGTTTTAATTTTAAAGGGATTTTACAAAATAATAGCTACATTATTCAACCTATGCTGAATATAAATTATAAATATATCTTATGCCTTCTACTTTCAAATATTGTTATTAAAATTTGGACCTTATTACTCGCAGACCTTTAAGTCCCGCTTTACCATATAACTCAAAATCAGTGGTTGTTCTAAATTTTACTTGTAATTATTTCAAATGTTTTGAAAATATAGAAATATTTAGATTTGTGACATTATAGATTTTGTTTTGCTAATTCTGATAATTTTTCTTTGGCATATTGATATTGTAAATTATAAGGATATTAGTTGTAGTTAATATATAATTTTAAAAAAATTGATAATTTAATGTGCATATTTATTTTTCGTTCTTAGTGCATTTTTACTTTTTTCTCCGTAACTCAGAAGCGGCTGGGCCATTTATAAAAAAAATTATAAACGCGTTTATAAAAAGCAATGGTCTCTGCCCATTAAAAATACATATCGAGTGTTTTTTGCCCTTCTGTCGTCCTCTCATATAATAACATACACTTATACATATATTCTACACACACTTACAAAGACATTATTTTTTCTAAGGTACAGTAAAGGTACCAGGATGTCCGAAAACGTTGAGATATAAAAATTATACTTCCGGATTTTATTGCCCTACCGGAATATAATTGATTACAGCCTTTAGAGGTTGCCTTTTTTATTTCTGGTATATTTATATAATAATTATAGACTATTTGTTTATGTTCCTATTTTTAATATTATTATTTTTTTGTTATATGGATCATCGGCAAATGCATTAAAATCTTGTGGTTTTATATTTTAGCATTATAAAGCATATATATCAACTGCTGAGAATTAAAAAGCTAATTCCGTAAATCATCAATTTATACTGAATCAACTAAAAAAATTTTTTTTTGTAAAATGCATTAATTTTTTATTACTATCTGCATTACTAAATAATTGAAAACTATATATTCATGATCTTTTTAGTCAATTTAATCATAATTTTAAAACAAGAATTAAGGTGGCATTTTGGTCCAGATTTGTTTAAAAATCGATTTTGTTTTTTTGTGCATATTTTCAAAGTTTAGCTGTTCAATAATGTGTTCATTTTTTTCAAAATTCAAAGTATTTACGTAGATATAGTTGTTTGACTACGACAATCCTTGTCTGTTTCCTTACTCCTCGAAACTTCAAATACAGTTTTGCTCGAATTTATATATTTCGATACGATTCCCATCATTGCTCAACTTCTACTGTACTGATTTATTTGAAATTTTTACAGAGTTCTCTTCAGTATGATCCACGCTCATCCCCAAATTCCGGTTTTTGAGAATATCAAAAAAATGTGAAAAATATTTTGCTTTCAGACGCTATTTTCTGAAAAAACTATTTTTTTTCAATTTCAAAATTATATAAATTTTTTTTTCTTTAGATTAATTGGTGAGCTAATATCATCTTCACTTCATTCCCTTCTAAAATTATTATTTTTTCAGCAAATTTCAGTTTTATATTTTTTTATGTATTTTCAAAAAAATTTAGATAATAACTTGTAAAATTATAGCAATACTATTATTTGACTTTTAATGGCCTTTCAATCAATTTTTAAATCTAATCAAATGCAAATTTTTCCAAGTACAGCATTAAACTTAGATTTTTTAATGCCCTTGTTAACTTTCCGGAGGGTAGTTATAGTAACACGCCGAAAATCGTAAATGAAAATTTTAGCATATCTTAATTTTTTAGAGGGTTTTGAACATTTTGGCATATATCAGAAAAAACTGATGTGTGTGTGTATGTGTGTGTGTGTGTATTTTGTATATGCAGATCAGTTTTTGGGAAGGCAGGTCCAGCCGTTACGGAGATACATAGCAAAGAGAGCCGAAAATAGAAATGGTATCGAGATTTTGAGAGAACGGAGCATTCGATTTGAATGATCTAAAAAACATTCAGCTCGTAAGAGTGGGTAGAAGAGAGCTTTCGGACTTTTTTTAAAAAAAAGTTTTTTTGTATATCGAAAATAATTTGGATTTTAATTTTAATTTTTGCTAAAGTTCAAAAGCTCTCTTATATACTTCAAATAAATAATTATAAGTTTGTAATTTCGTTTATATAATTCTTATAAATATTAGACAATGTTACAGTATTTATTTATAATAATCTATTTGGAAATATTTAATATTCCTCGAATATTTTGTTACGGTAAGTTCCAGCCATTTGTCTTAAGGCATGATGCCATACACAACTAGTTTCAGATTGCTACATTCGGTTATACCAACGGTTCGGTCTGAATTTATAGTATAGTTATCGGACAATAGATGCTATTGCATCGTCGAAATATTATTCATCAACATTTCACATTACATAAGATTGTTTCTTAGAAAATATATCGAGTGTGTTTTCTACGAATGCTTTCGGCATGGCGGTACGGCGGTATGGCGGGCGGTACCTCTTTGGCGATGGTCGTTCCCGTCCGGCGCTCATGATATACGGTTTCCTATTTCGCGTGATGACATTTTCTGTACACGTCGACGCGACAAGCGGACCCTAAATAATTCTTACCCGGCGTACATAATTCTTTTGCTTCGCCATGGGGCAATGCATATTGATACAATATTGTGTTGAAAATGATTGCATCATATATCAAATTTTATAATATATATGTTATGTAACGCCAGTTGCTCTAGTTAAAATTTACGATGACATCCGTATCTGTGCTTCAGCTACGTCTATTTCGCATTACAAGGTAGAATTTTTGAATTCCGGAAACACACATTATTACTATGTACAATTCTATATTTTTAGAAAACCCCAGGGCGCGGCCTCCTAACAATGTTTTATCAATATGTACCTAGTAAGAATTTGTAATAACTTCCGAATAATAAAATAGCACTAGTAGAAGTCGATAGAAATGTTGAAATGTTAACCGCAGAAGCAAAAAGTATAATTCCGGTTCGAGCATATATAGGAAATTCGCTGCTGTACCGAACTGATAGTTTAATCGAATTAAACTATCGAAACTTTATACACATATACATATGCATATATATATATATATATATATATATATATATATATATATATATATATAGATTTCCGGAAGGTAAAATACATATAACAAGTTTTCAGCTATCCATCCAATTATTAAATAAAACGAAGTTAGGTGATTATATATAACTTCAATTAATGTTGTTGACAAAGGTCCAATTTGACTTTGAGCAATTATATTGTGAAAACCTAACCGATTATATCACAACAAATAACACATATTAATCAATCAACTATCTGAGTATGTATAGTAAAACTCCCAGCGTATGTGTTTTTTTTTTCCTAAAATTAGTAACCGGTTCCTTTTTACCCCATAGGCGGAGTAAATTGAAACAGGCGACAACAAGTACGATGTTCTATTTTAATTTTTTAGAGATTTTACAAAATAATAGATACATTTTTCAATCGATGCAAAATATAAATTTTATGAGCGCATTTTTACAAAAATAACACCTTGTAAATACAATCTGGTATTTTGCCAGAAATATTTATCAGCACTATTGGAATAATTAACTTCCCGTAGGGTAAGTTATTGTGATCGTCCAAAAAACAAAATTGAAAATTTTTGTATATCTTTACGTTTCGAAGGTTTCTGAACATTTTGGCATACCTTAGAGAAAAGGAAAGTGTTTGTGTGAAGATGCAATTTTTCGTCGACGATTTTGGGCGTATCATAATCGATTTGAATTATTCAGAAAACATTCGATTCTTACTGATGGGGAGATGTGCTGATTAGTTTCAGGCCGACAGGTCTAGGCGTTTCGGAGATCCGAAGCTAAATTTGCTGAAATGGCAGTTTTTAAAAGAACAAAGCATCCAGTTTGAATGATTGAAAAAATTTTTTGCTTGTATTGACGAAACAATTGTTTTTGGGAAAGCAAATAATTTTTGTTTCACAACATAAAAAACGCACAATGAAAGAAAACACTTTTGTTATTGATTATCAAACATTGCCACATTATAAGAATCAAAGTGATGGCTGGTTATAAATTTTCTTCCCTCTACTTTCAGATATTGTTAGTAAAGAAATTCTAACTTTACAGGTTTTTGAGATTTAGTGGTGGACCTTTTTACCCGCGAACGTTTAAACCCCGCTCTATATTCGTTTATATCATGTATGTGTACGGTATTTATTTTCCAAATATTTTTACATTTGTTTGAATTATTAGAGACAATAGCATACCGAATTCGTTTCATACATTCCCATACTTGCCCATACATTTATTCTGGAACACACATATCCAGCAAGTGAGCAGTGAAATTCCACAGACGCTCCAGTAACATATTGCAAACATAGTTTTCTATAGCACAAAATGACACGCGATTCTTCTCTGTGCACACCTCGGTCATACCAGTGCGACCATTATAAATGCGAGTCAATTTATTTATCTGCAGCACAATAAATAACCCCTAACATGGCTGCGGCAATAGGACGCGGGTATCGTGCTGCTACAGGGTTGCCGCCGTCGATCGGCCCGTAGCTGACGGGCCCTTTCCGCGTCATTCAACAGTCAAGCGTAACTCTACCTCTGTTAGCTTGTCGCAGTTATCCGCATCTAATTTTTATGTCATCGCTCGTGCTGACCAATTAAATGTTGATGCGAATTTACATATGAATAAACACATTGTTATTCCGCAAAAATGGAAATTTTATTATACATGTGCTTTACTATTCAAATGGAATTGTTAAGTGCTTTGATGTTGGTATATCAAAGAATTTTATATAAATCAAAGTTGGGATTCGATTCAAACATCAATATTGAGATCACTTGGAATATTTCTGATGAATTATGGATCAATAGGATTAGTTACGCGCCACGTAAAAGTTTAACATTTTCACTCTAAATAAATGTTTCAACTCAACATTATAAGGTACAAATTTTGATATACGTTGAATAAAACCTGAAATAGATTTTTGTGCTAGATTAATTATAACTTGCGCCCAAAACATAATAGTTTTATATTTAACTTCCCGTAGGGTAAGTTATAGTAATCGCAGAAAAATCGAAAATGAAATTTTTTGCTTATCTTTACGTTTTGAAGGTTTCTGAACATTTTGGCATATCTTAGAAAAAATTGATGTATGTGTATGTGTGTATGTATGTTTGGATACAATTTTTTGTCCACGATTTCGAGCGCACGAACCAACCGATTTTAAGTGTTCAATAAACATTCGATTCCCATTGATGAGAAGACGTGCTGAATAGCTTTTGGCACAGGCGGGTCTGTCCGTTTCGAAGATCCGGGACAAAAAGTGCCAAAAACGGTAATTCAATTCTTATTAGAACGGAGTACCCGATTTGGATAATTCAAAGAACATTTTACTTGTATTGACGAAATAAAGAATTGATTTTTGGTAAGGCAGGTCTAGCGATTTCGGAGATACAGAAGAAAAATTAAAAAAAAGATATTTGGTGGTCAAAAATGGTCATTAGGCATATGCACATCAAATTATACTACTAGTACTAATTTTGTTACAATTTTGTTGGGTTTCGTACCAAGATTGTTCAATTTTAAAGTTTACTTATACGGTTCAAGCAAATTTCAAAATTTTCAGAAAAAACATTTTTCAAAATCTTCAAAAATATACAAAGTTTTATACTTCAAATGTGAATTTAAAATTCACAATTTAGTTTGAAAATGTATATATTTCAAATGCGATATTCTAATCGTAACAAATATATCCTCAGACGGATTTATTCGGAACCTCTTGCTAATGTAAACTCTCTCAAATGTTTTGAGCGATAAAATCTTTACTGTATATTTTATGAACGATAAAATATATAATGATTATAATTATGTATTTGAAATTTTTTAAAACAAATGTTATTAATCATTGATCAATATTAATTAATTACTGATTTTTTTTCCTCGAATATTTAATTCTGGTACGGCAAGTACCAGCAATTTGAATTAGGGCACGATGCCATGCACCACTAGTTTACTCCAACAATTACCATCAATAATAATGCTTTATTATTGTCACACATAAATTGAATGATTTTTTCAAATTTTCTAAAATGAGAATTTATAAACATCTTATATCGACTTTTCTCCCACTTGAATAAACCCTATCAAATATATTCACTCTAATATCAAAACAAAATCAAAGGTTCTTAAATCGCATAATCTTTTTTCTTTTTCTAACTACTACTTCCATGTTTTTCCTTTCTTTATCTTTATTATTTTTCTAATGATAAAAAATATTTTGGGCTTATATTTTTTTAACAAGTTGACCAAAATTAAATCTACCCCATTTTAAAAATTAGGATTCTATTTTCGAAATAATTGTAATAAGCTATTTATAAGCGAAGCGTCGCATTATGTTTACAAGAAAATGAGACAATGTGAATCGAGTATTTTTTATTTCAAAAATAGATTTCTCCAAAGCTCGAGCCTAACATTCCACTAAAATACCATGTATATAATCCCGATATTTTATATGAAAAGCTCGTATTTTAGATACTTCTTGTCAAAATATATTTATAGAAGATTCGATCACATTATTCATGATATGTATTAAAATATAATTTTATAAAATAATTGTTGGCAACTAATAGTTCAAAAATATTGTTAGGTTTGTTTTCTGTTTTACATTCTATACAAGTGCAATTTTTATTTTTGCTTCACCTTTTGGTTAATTTAACACAATCATATCCATACCTTTTTTATATTTCCATATCTCTTATATTTTTTATATTCTTCATCTAGAGATTAAACAAACGCTAAAGTAGTACTTACACTAAAATAAAATTTCAATATATTCAATTTTTTTAAATTAAAATTTTCAAAAATATGCGTTTTTATTAACATTTAGAAGGTTTAATTCTGCAAAACTGAAATAATTTTTATTCAATTCTAGCAAGGAGAACCCCAGGTTTACATGTTTGGGATTTTGTTGAAAGATGGCATATAGTTGTCAAAAACGAAATAGTTTAACATTATAACCATAAAGATCATATTAGATAATGTGTTTTTCAGTTAAATTTTGCAATCACTTCAATAATGATTTGAAATTCCATTTCCGTAGTAATCCTTGAACAATTGCTCACAATTTCATTTTCATTTTCATTTCAATGGTGTGTCCGCTACGTATTGATGGTGCAGATATATAACTCAATTATTTCTGTAATCATTTGCACTATCGCCACTAATAATTGATTGTTTTCCTAAGTGTGAAGTCGTTAATGGAATCGAAAATCCATACAGGTATGTTATGGCAATCTCTTTCCATTTCCTCCAATGCGCTGACACATAAACAAGTTTCAAACGTGCGCTGAATAAAAAAAAGTGCACGTGAAAACCATTAAGCCATTAAAATGAAAACAGTACAGAAGAAAACAAAGAAAATCAAGCAATATTTTGAAACGATTACTTGCCTACATTTATTTCAGAAATTTAATCAAACTTGCAGCAGCGCTTGTGAACAAGAATATATTGCAGTTTCAACGAGATTTGTTGCACGTATTAACAATTAGGCGATGGTAAAATAAAGATTAATTATACTGAACTACTATTGTTTTGTGTTATAATATGTAATGGAATATGGTTTAAATCGCACCGGGACGCTAGTTACACCAAAATATATTTTGAAGACAGAGTAACAATTAGCCTTTAATATAAAACAAGTTGCACTTCAAACATATACCAATAAAAAAAAATTCTTAAATGAAAATGTTTGAAAAATACAATGATGTAATATTTGATAATTTTCAAATTGTTTCAAGTGTGAAGAATTTTTTATCACCTTGAAAAATTGTATCTTGTTAAATTAATTCAAATCAAATATTGGTGTTATAATTTTGTTAAATTAATTATATGTTGAATAAACAAAACAGATTTTTCAATCTCTAAACAAAAAAATTATAAGTTTGATTTGACGAAGTTTATATTTAATTAATACAACTCTCATATAATAGTACTCATACTGAAATGTATATGGAATATTCTTATATATAAGACCGAACAATTTATTTGATGTGATCATCATACTTACAGGTTTTTACGAATATTAATAGTTACAAACATTCTTAATGTATTAAATAAAAACGATCAGAAACCCTGGAAAAGTTTCTTTTTATCGATTTTTGGACGAAGGTTAGTAATACCATTTTAGTCACTTGCGGGATATTAAGAAAGATGTCATATAAATCGGAACTATATTATAATTTACAACTGTGGACGAAGGACTACTTTGTTTTTATTTTTTGGTAGGGCAAGTTATTGTAATCGTGCAAAAATCCAAAATGAAATTTTTTGCATATCTTCACGTTTCAGAGGATTCTGAACATTTTGGCATACCTTAGAAAAAATGGATGTGTGGATACAATTCTTTATCGACAATATCGGGCGCACAAATCAACCGATTTGAATGACAATTTAAAAGTTTATTTTTATTTTGTCTATATCATATAAATAATGAAAGTTACAGTATTTATAATTTATTTGAAAGCGTTTAATATTTCTCGAATATTTTATTATGGTTTTTCCAGCAATTTGCCTTAAGTTTGAAAATGTATAAACCAGATAAAATAAAGAAAGCCCGAAAGCTTTATAATAGTTTTGCATATTATTTGAGCATAAATTTAGCTTTAAACGCCAATATCAAAATGTCTACTAGTTATTCATGACTACCAGCAAATCGATTCAAGGCACGCGTTCAGGGTACCAGACACGCACATTTGTCATAAATTAAAATGAGGTGCCATTCAATTATTTCCTGTGCAAATGCTAACATTCAATATTCTCTGTCTTATTTCCAGACTGCGTCTTCTGTGCGGCGAAATAAAAACTCTCAGACACGATGTAGCGTGCAAGTAATTAAAATTTTAATTAAAAATATATTTTTACGTAATGCTTACCTTATTCGTGTATTCTACCTATTCCGTTGATTAAAAATACAAAAAATCCTAAATTTAGATTTATTAATTAGGCACCATAATTTGCTTTTCATGTCGCAACACCTTCATGTGACCGACCCCTCTCAGTTAATTTATGTTCACCGTGCCAAAGTAATTTAATTGATAATGAATGTTCATCACAGATTATTTAATGATTCAAAAAATTCAGATTAAGTAAAACACCGTTTTTCTGGGAGATTTTTTTTCATTTTATTTACATTTACATCGAGACAAGATAAAACATTTTCCCAATTTTCTTTGCATATAATATATAGTACCCGAATAAAAATTACTATATATGTGCTCGATGGTAACTCGATGGTAAATTTCTTTATGAAGAATATTATTGTACCAATTTAGTTAGAGACAGAATAATTAAAATATTATTGCTAAAACACATATTGTGGCCAAAGTTAGTTTGATGCTTTTGATTGCTTAAACAAAGTTTAATAATATGTTGAAAATGTTTATATGAGCATGTACTCTATTATCGTACATTTTTAAACAAAAATAATTAAACTTTTACTAATTTGGGTATGAAGTGTAAAATAGGTAAAAATCGTGTATATAAACCATTACTTTTTCCAGTCACTCAAATCAAATAGTGTACATTTCATCTAATATTAATAATTGACTTGAAAAAGTAATATTCGTAAAGAATGCAGTTTAATGTAACACATTCTTATTTTGATCTTATGATCTGTGCATCTGATATTTTGTTAGTAAAGCTAATAAATATGAAGTTTGACAACGATTGAGTCTGCTAGAAAATAGTCGTGAACCAATTGGCTCTGATCTCAGCAAAAGGGAAGCTATTCCTAAATATGCACTAAAAACTCGAGCAGCATTCGGCAAAAATTGTTTCAATCGCTACTGCTTGCTTATCCAAGAATATATTTTAAAATGTAGGTCAGGCGCGGTCTATATGGACTTGACGACGACTGGCTGAATTCAGCTGTTACGTCGCATCGCACAACTCTGGCGACACCATTCGCAAGGAATCGCAGCGATACATACAAATATAGTAGTGGAATGCGGCCAAATATGGAACACGGACTCTGTTTTTCAGAAATATCCGACACGAAAATTAAACATGGAAAACATGTAATTGTACAAATACATATTCACGCACATACAAACGCATATATATATATATATATATATATATATACATATATATCAGGACGAGTTGATTTGTATGGGATAAAAATGTCGCATAGGCATCTAAAACAAAATCCCAAAATAAAACCATATCCCTAAAATGAATTCTGATATCCCGTGCATTTACCCAAAGATTGGGTCAAATTTTGAAAAATCCTGTTTTGGCTCATTTGGAGCGTCCCAATGAGCCAGAGTGTCTAAATGTATTACCGACCCCCAGTAACTTTGGAAGGCCGACCTACCCATGCCCATGGTTCAGATCTCTCTTTAGAGGTCCCCCATACAAAAGTTGCATCAATTTGGGTACTTCAGCTTGTCAAAAGTCAGCGATTTATTTATATTATAAAACTTATTTAATTATAACATATGTAAAACTTATAAATTGTTGTTTGAAGTCTTTTTTGTTTTCAAGCCTGGAAAATGTTTCACGTTGCTCTCTAATATCGTTGCCGTAACAGCTAGCAAAGAAACGCAGAGCAAAATGCTTTGGAAAAATTTAACAAAAAAATTTTAATGATTTTTTTTGTGAATAAGTTTTTTTTGTGTGTGTGAATTAATATCTGAAAAAATAGTTTTAAAAAACATCTTTTGCTGATTAAAATTGATTTGCAATTTTTTTATGGAATACTTCTAAGGGAAGGTCCCTGGGAGTAAACCATTAGGCATGGGTGAATCGATCTTCCAAAGTTAGTTGGGGTTTGTCATACATTTGGACGCGATTGGAGCACTCTAAATAGGTCAAAACGGATTTTTTCAAAATTCAACCTCTATCTTTGGGTCAATGCACATCAGAATTCAGTGTAGAGGTATCGTTTCTTTAGCAAAGTATTCTTATTTTGATCCCTAGTATCCGAAAATTATATGCGCTTAAGCGCAATATATATATATATATATATATATATATATATATATATATATATATATACGTAGAGAAAGAGAATAGATATGAGCAAAGACGACAAAGGATCGTTCCTGCTAAGATCTGAAGTCGAGAAAGCAATGAAGAATATGAGAAGTGCAAAAGCGATGGCAAAAGACGACATTCCATCGGAGCTTCTTGAAAGAGCTAAGCAGCAGCGGATTAAGAAAACTGACCGAATTGCCGAGTGAAATATATAAAAGTTGGGAATTGCTGAAAAACGTTTTACATGTTACGATAAAGTCTCACAAGAACAAGACCAAAACGAGCAAGTCCAATGACTACAGCATGATCAGTCTTTCGTACACCGATAAGTTACTTTTAGCCAAAATAAATTTCAATTGGCGGCACAAAAATCAGAGCGATTATGTTATTAGTGGATATTCATTCAGATTCTGAAGAAGTACTTTACTTTTGTGAAATATTAAGGTTTTTTAGAAATATGTATGGATATTCACGAGAACATCTGCGCCTATTTTATAGATTGAGATAAAAACCTTTGACATAGTCAATTGGAGTACGCATATGGCAATATTGGAAACGATTATATGTCGATTGAAGAGATTGCTATCTGATATTCTTCCTGCACATAAGACAGAAGTTGAGGGTTTTTCTGAACTCGGGAGCTACTAAAAGCATTGAAATCTGCAAAGTGCACCAAGAATACTGCATACCTTTGATTCTGCTCAATCTGTATTGGAGTGGCAGATCAGAAGTGCAAAAAGTGGAAGACATTAGATAACATGATAATATGAAATCTACAGAGAAGTGAAGAAAGAATACTTGCATACCTTTGATTCTGCTCAATCTTTGTAGAGTGGCTGATCAAACGCATGTTGGAAGATATTAGACAACATGATAATATGAAATCTACATAGAAGTGCAGAAAGAATACTGCATACCTTTGATTCTGCTCAATCTGTATTGGAGTGGTTGAACAAATGAGTGCTGGAAAACATATGCGATTGAAGGAAGAAGAAACACCTCCATGATGGTAACGTAGATGATCTAATAGTGTAGTAAAAACCAAAAATAAATAGCAGAATTTGGCGAAAGCATGAAGGATATATTGAGAAGAAATTTGTAGGATATCGATGAGAAAACCAGGTGTTATGGATTAGGATATCTGCGTCTATTTTATAGATTGTAATAAATACTTTGACATAGTTAATTGGAGCTTGCTTTTGACAATATTTGAGACGGTTATATATCTATTGGAAAGATCGCTATCTGATGTTTTACCTGCACGTGAGACAGAAGTTGAGTTTTTCTGAGCTCAGGAGCTACTAAAAGCATTGAAATCTACAGAAAAGTGCAGTAAGAATACTGCATGCCTTTGATTTTGCTCAATATGTTTAGAGTCAATATGGTTCATCAACGAGGTGCTTGGATTCATGGTTCAAATTGACCTAGTGGTATTATAAAAACCGGAAAGAAATTGCAAAATATGGCTGATCAACAGCGACATATAGAAATTGATAACATAATAGGATATCGGTGAGAAATCAGGATGATGTATATTATTTCAAGTACTTGGGAAGCATATTAACAAAGCGTATACTGCACTAGAGAAAGAGCGGTCTTCGTCGGCTATTTTGTTTATTTGTGGTATATTTCAAAATCATGTTCAGAAATCGCATATATAATAGAACAACCATAATACAATAATTATAAATTGCACACAATGTATATTTGGACTACATATTCAATACACTGGCACCTGAACTTTATGAACTCCCTGTGAAGTAGTTGCCCACTCAGTATATATACGAAACCTGTATGCGTTAGTTAATTGTGATCGACAGAAACGGAGGATCACTGATTGGTTGAAGGATACTTCGAATCCAAATTAGCAGCCTGTTCCACAATTGACCAGTTTCCGCTATGCACGCAACTGAAATTATTTACTCGTTCCGATTTGATAGGATTTTTGATATATCCCGGCGGTTCGAGTCGCGGGCATAACCGAAATTCAATGCAGCGCATCCGCGCTTCACCCCGCCGCCGCTTTCGGATAATGTTCATGCGGAACGAATTGACTGATATTCCCGAGACCGAGAAATGTAGTTTCGATCATATGTCATTCGTATTCTTTTTATTCTACTATTCCTCAATATCGCGTGTCGCGCACCGCTTCAGAAATTCTAGATGACATTTCTAGCGCTGGCTTTCGTTATATGTATTTCTGTTTGGCTAAGGTTTTTCAATCAAAAGAAATTGAATGTAGATTTTATTCCGCACATATAATGGAATCACAGTGAAATCCATACGATCGTATTTTCGAAAAACATTCGCGGTGCATTACTGTTTTGCGTTTTCATATTTTTTATTTTGAATCTTCTACAACGATGATATTGCCAATATGTATGGCAATTGTTATTTTTATGAAATCAGTTTTTCAATTTCCCGAAGATGATTAGTTTTCGTAATAAGCTTCAGGAGTTTAAAAAAAAAAATTTTTTTGCAAATTATCATATTTTTAAATTTTCATTATAGATCTTTAAATTGTGTTTTCCCCAATAATTCTAAATTTACAAAAAATTGAGAAAATTATAATTCTCATGGAACTTTGAATGTTTCCAAACTGTTTTAAGATTGTTATTTTATTGTACAATTTTTTTTATATATATATTTTAATTACAATCTGTCACACTTACGACATTGAGTAATTGTTTTGACTTTTTCTTATTATATGAATGGATGGCAACCCAGTAGTTGTCCAGTCCAGGTTCGACTAATATCTCGAATCTCGAAGTATTTACTGACTTTTTATAGATGCAACTATACCCACGAGAGGCGATTTTCACTTAGGCTATATTTGAGATCTATAACCTCAAGTGGAAATTTGACATCAAAGTTGCCTGATGTCGGGCTACGGCGGTGGCGGGAATCGATCCAGCGAACCTGGAACTAGTTGCTGCATTTTAATGTACAAAATTAAAATTTTATTTTCCAATATTTTCAAAATTGTTAGTTCTAATACTATATTTTTCAGAACTACAAAAACTCTCAAAAATATCAAAACATAAACATAAATGAAGATATTGAATAATTTTTTGCCTTAGACATGTAAACCATGCTTCATAATATAGCTACTATCCCGCAGGCCTATGAAATAAAAAACTGTGCAGGGACCACATTTTTGACATGTAATATATATAAAATTGTATTATCATAAAATTTCGGTTTGCATTATTATTGATTAATTTTGAATTTTATATATCTTATTTCGTTCCATTTCGTTTTGTTTTTCCCAAATTGTTTTAAGATTGTTATTTTAATGTACAAAATTAAAATCTTATTTTCCAATATTTTCAAAATTGTTAGTTACAATACTATATTTCTCAGAACTACAAAAATTCTCAAAAATATCAAAACATAAACATAAATGAAGATATTGAATTATTTTTTGCCTTAGACATGTAAACCATGCTGCATAAATCCCGCGGGCCTAAGAAATAAAGAACTGTGAACCATATTTTTGACATGTAATATATATATATATATATATATATATATATATATATAAAATTGTACAATTGTAAAATTGTAAAATTTCGGTTTGTATTATTATTGACTAATTCTAAATTTTATATATCTTATTTCGTTCCAAATTTATCAATCTTTGATAATGCGTAATATTTTTTGTTTTTGCGATAGTGTTTAAAAAGTTGTCTTGATCACACCTGGGGTTAGCTGAAACAAAACCGTATACAGGTTAAAATGTTCACGTAGATTTATGATAAAAATTTATGTTATAGGAGATAATAATTCTATATTTTATTTGCATTAATTATAGTTTGCGTTGATTTATGAAAATAACTACTCAGAAATAAGTATTTTTTTTTTAAAAAAATAAGTAAAGAATAAATTACCAGAAGTATTACTGTCTTTTTTGTGTCCTTACTACTTGGCTGGGTAGATGTTTACACTGCACTTTTTCTAGAAAATTATTTATTATGAAATAGCAGTTGTAGAATTATTTTAGCTTGAATCGGCAGAGGAATACTTACAGCAATTATATATTTTTATTTAGTAGAAATATAATAGATGGATCTCAAAATATATGATCCAAAAAAAACTGTTTCAACCAGACTCTAGCGCCCCTACTAGATTTTAAGAGGTTTTTTGCTAGTTGCATTTTTTACAATAATGTGACGTGTCTATACAACTTTTAGAAAATCAGTGTAATTTTCTATTTTGTTTTTTTGATCATTTTAATAATGAATAAATAATTTGTTAAAAATGATAAAATATTAATAACAGTAATACAATATAGTCTCTATAATATGTGCATTAAATATTTGTCGCACTGCGACATAAAATCATTAAATTGGTTTTAATAATTGTATGCGTCATGTAGAGTAGAATTTCGCATTTGTTTACGCCCTTAGGATGCTGTTAACAATATATTGTTGATTCGTGTATTTACATAGATGTAAGCGCAAAGGTGTGTTCTCGTTGTAGAGAAATACATATTTCACGAGCGATGCTTATTGTCGTGAGGCGTGGCCCGGACGTTGCGAGGGCAACCTCCTGTAAAATCCCTTTAGCGCTTTTAGAAAAGCACTATAATGCTAATGTTAGAACGTTACAAATCTTGCGCTAGTGGCGCGCCGAGAGTTGGCGCTTGGCGCTCTAATGCATGGCCGCCGTGTCGGTTGTTGTTCATTGCGGCGCTCGGCACGGTTCCCGGATCGCGAACAGGGCAAGGTTTTAGCGGGATAATTAAGCGGCTGTCACATACATCACGACATTCGACAGTCTTTTTTTTCGTTATTATTGCCGGTAGATAGTTGTCCTGTTGTTGTTCAAGATTAGTTGTGATGTTTTTCGCAAATGGAAAATCCTATATGCTTTCGTAATCGTAACACAGGGCACGGTGCATGCCAGCATGCGGGTATTTTGTAGCATTTTTAGAACGATTAATTGATTAATGATATTCTTCAATAGTTTTAAACTTTGTGTTAATAAACCATAAAACCATAATTAACTTCCCGTCGGGCAAGTTATAGTATCGCAAAAAAATCGAAAATGAAAATTTTTATATATCTTTACGTTTCAAAACCTTCTGAACATTTTGACATACCTTAGAAAAAATGGATGTATGTGTGTGTGTATGTATTTTGTCTTTATGCAGTTAAAGCAGTACGATTGCTTCGAGAAAAAAGTTGAGAATTTCCAAAATATGTCAAAATAAAGGAAACTTTTTTTTTCAAAAAAATTTTTTTTTCAAAAAAAGTAATTTTTTGTCAAATTCCTAGTTTCTTAAAAATTTAATTTTTTCGAAGTAAATTATTATTTAAAATGTTAATTGTTTTTAAAAAAATAATAATATTTGGTACGGGAAGTTTCAGCAATTTGCCTTAAGGCTAGATCCCATGCACCCCACTAGTTTAATTTATTTAAAAGCTTTAACATTTTTTGAGAATTTTGAAAAAAAAATTGATTCATTGACAAATTTTGTTTTTTATAAATAGTATTTTTCGAAAAATTTGAATTTTTTGAAAATTTTGAATTTTTTTAAATTATTTGAAAGTTTAGGAGTTTATTCACACCGGTTGATTCATAATGCCCAAAATGTGGAGAGCATTTATTTGAACTATAGAAGTGAATTTTGAACAATATAAATTTTGGTACAGAACCCATAGAAATGAAAACAGATATTGCACTTATTATTAAAATCTCTATAAAATTCTGATAATTTGATATGCATATGTCTCATGATAATTTTTGACCGACAAATTGTATTTGTTTTTAACTTTATTGCCTGGATTTCTGAAACCGCGCTGGACCTGCCTTTGAAAAATCTAATTATTTATTTTCTCAATAAAAGTTTTTTTTAATTATTTAATTCGGATAATCGCTTTATTATCTTTAAAAATAAACTACCATTTTTTGCACTTTTTACACCGTATCTTCAAAACGGCTAGACCTATCTCTGCCAAAAATTAATCAACACCCATAGGACTTCATTTATACAGATTACACGTTTGATCATCAATAGGTTTTTTGGATCATTCAAATTGGTTGATCCGTTCTCCCGAAATCGCCTACGAAAATTTGTATCCGCACATAAATACATCTATTTTTTCAAGATATGCCAAAATGTTTAGAAACCTTCGAAACGTAACGATATGCAAAAATCTTCATTTTTGATTTTCTTGCGATTACTATAACTCAATCTACGCGAAGTTAATAAGTAAACACTAGTGGTGTATGACATTGCACCTTAAGGCAATACTAATATATATAATGAATTCTATAAAATGCTGCAAATTGAAATAAATATAATCATTTTATTGTTATTTTGAATATTATATTAATATTAATTATTAAAGCTAAAGTCAGTTAAAGAACTCCCTACAAGTTTTTTAAATGTGTACTTTAACAAATTTGAAAGGTTTTACTAAAAAAGTTGATTTAGAGTGAAAGGTTTTTTCTTGTACAATAAATAGATTTTATATAGCAAGAATTATTTATTGACAAGGAATATATAAAAATTTATAAAGATATATATGCATATAAATCAAATTCTTAGAAATTGATAATTGATCTTCAATCAATTGCAACGTTACCGATTAAAAATGTATGACGAATAACATAATTATGACTTACTAAAATTCGGAAAATCTTGCAGCCCATGAAAATTCTTCACTAGCTTCTAGTTCTTTTCAAACCCACATGGATACATTTCAGTGCTGGCTTGACATCTGGAAAAATAAAGTAAACAACTTTAAATGTGTCACTTTTACTCTAAGAAAAGTCCAGTAGTGTTACTGAATATAAACCCTTTGTCACAAAAAATTGCAGTAAAATATCTCCTACGTTGACTAACATGGAAGGAACACATTAGTTATAAAATGATATATATATAAGTAAAACGCAGACATCTATTCAGGCCAAAGGGGTATAAATTAAAAGTTTCAGGCTTCTTACGATTCCTATTTGAACAATCATCGCGAAATCCATGAGAAATCTATTTGAACCTACTGCTGTCAGCTATTTCCGACTAACTATTTTGCTATTAAATTTGCCAGATAACGCACCTGGATTTATTCCAAACAGGCTTTTTTTAAAGTTGTGGATATTTATACCATTTAAAATTAATTTTTTCGGCACATATATAAAAGCAGTCTGACCGAACATACTTACAGCGTAACAAAGTAAAATTAATAGATTAATAGAATAATAAAAAAAAAATTTCTAATGTTCAATTTCATGTTAAAAATAAAGCTTTTCTGTTTTCCTTTCAAAGAGCTGCTTTACGGGATGTAGTACTATTCTATGTACAAATTGATTTAATGTTGCACATAATAGTCAATTACAGTAATAAGAACTTCTATAGAGCATGCGTATAAACTTTGACCGTTCAGTAAATAAAATGAACAGTGCATTACTTTCCTATTGTGGATACTCGTCTTAACTACAATCGGCTTTACCGTGCCTAATTCCACAATTATCTAATTTTTCTTTATGGTTGTATGGATTAATTTTGTATCACGCGCCAGACGTGTTTGTGTTCATAATGTACTATTTGTTTGAGGGCTTATCGCGCTCTCAAGATAGAAAGTATATTGATAAAAGACTACTACAGATTAACTTGCTCTCTTATTATCTTGATGAAATGCATGTGCTATAATTTTATATATCATATGACATTAGAACTAGTGGGGCGCATGGCATCGTGCTTTAAGGCAAATTGCTGGAACTTCCCATGTCATAACGAAATGTTCGAGAAATATTAAAAGCTTTCAAATAGATAAATACTTAACATTGTCTAATATAAGAATTATATAAACTGAATTGCAAAGTTAAAATTATTTATTTAAAGTATATAAGTGAGCTTTAGAATTTTAGCGTGGATTAAAATTGAAATCTGAATTATTTTCGATATACAAAAAACATTTTTCTGAAAAAAAAATTGAAATAATTTTTTTCCCAAAAGTAATTGTTTTGTCAACACAAGCAGAAAGTTTTTTGAATCATTCAAATCGGATGGTTAGTTATCTCAAAAATTGCCATTTTTTGTACATTTAGCTCTGCATCTTCGAAATGGCTAGACCTGCCTTTGCAAAAAATCACCACTTCTCCCAATCATCACAAATTGAATGTTTTTTAGGATTATTCAAAGCGGATACTCCGTTCTCTCAAAAACTTGATTTCTATTTTCTGCACTCTTTGCTTTGTATCTCCATAACTGCAGGGCCTGCCTTTGCCAAAACCTAATCAGCACATCTTCCTATCAATGGGGATCGGATTTTTTTTTTCATCCAAATCGGTTGATCCGTGCGCCCGAAAATGTGGACGAAAAAATGCGGACATACAAAACACACACACATCCATTATTCCTGTTATATGCCAAAATGTTCAGAAACCTCTGAAACGTGAAGATATGCTAAAATTTTCATTTTCGGTTTTTGGCCCATTACTATAACTACCCTACAGAAAGTTAATAAATATTTTTAATATCATTAACATTTTTTGGTTTATAATACGAGTGAACTTAAGCCCATGGTATTTAATCAGTGGAAAATTATGCGATCATGTTTTTTAATGCTAAATGCATCACGTGTCACAATGCGTAATATAATTGATTCATATCATATAATATTTTATATATAATACTGTTGTATGTCTTGTAATATATTTTTTTCTCGATGCTATGTTATTGTCTCTTAGTCTCTTATATCATTGTTTAAAACAATATTTCTAAATATTGTTTTAGTTTTCATAGTATGTACTTCAATATTGTGATACTTTATGTTATTATTCTTTTTATATATATGTATATATATTGAAGTTATAATTATGAAAAAAAGTAGTTGCAATATATTATGAATCGAAAAGAAATATCCTTGAGTTATTAATTTTTCTTACTTTATTATTCATTTTAGACATGCCTGAATGCGCTATTTTACATTTCTCCAGTAACAAGTTCTACAGATTATCTGAAAGAAATATAATTTCATACTACTCCAATGAAGCATTTTTTAAAACAAGTATTCCTTTTCAATAGATAAGAAAAATAAGTTTCACAGGTGAATGAAATTGTACTCAACTTCATACATTGTTGTGTTGTGCTTTTGATCACAAAAAATACTTCAACATCATTGGAGCTCCAAAAAAAAATAGATTTTTATAGTTACTAAGATATTGCCTAAATCAATATAATGAGAATTTTTCTTTATCAATGTCTTTGCTTTCAACATGAGCTTTTCGTCTAATGCTGCCGTGCATAGTCGTGCTAGAGTGCGCTTATGCAGCAAGAGCAATGTTGCTACGGTGACCTGATTACATCTAAGGCATGCTCGGCATACATTGAGTACTCCAAAATTTAAATCAATTTAATCGAACTTGAGTTAATGCATTTTTAACTGTTTTTTCTAAAAAAAATCAGTGGAAGGTGATCGATCATTTTCAACTTACATTTTAAAATCTTTCAAAACAATGCCAATTTTCGAGAGGACTCAATTTTGTTTTAAATCGTTGAAAATAAATATTCATACTTGTGGTGTATAGCAAATTGTTAGAACTTTCCCTAAAAATTTAATTGTAATTTAAATTTTTTAAATGCATTTAATTCATATAAGTCGAACTCGTAGATGTTTTATAGACGAAATATCAAGGCACATTAGCGCTGCGTCGCAGTTGGTTAAACATTACAAATATGGATACTGAAACCTTAGAAATATAAGAATATGTACTTATTATTAAAATCTCTATAAAATATCTGATAATTTCATGTGCATATGCTTAATGAGTATTTTTAAACGACAATGGCATTTTTTTACAGTTCGCCTTTTCACAAATTCAATCAATTTTTTATTATGTCAATACAAGTGATATTTTCTTTGAATCATCGTTCAAATCGGACGCTCTGCTCTTTCAAAATTGTCATTTTTGGTACTTTTTCTCCGTATCTTCAAAACGACTATATTTGCAAAAATTAATCAGCACGACTCTCTATCTATTGCAATCGAATGTGTTTTGAATCATTCAAATCGGTTGATTCGTGCTCCTGGAATTCTGAACGAAAAATTGTATCCAAACATACACACACATATAAAATACATACACACATACATACATCGATTTTTTTAAGGTATGCCAAAATGTTCAGAAGGTCCTGAAACGTAAGGATATATAAAAAACTTCATTGTTGATTTTTTGTGATTACTATAACTTATCCTACAGGAAGTAAATTGAAAATGTCATTTTTTTCAGTAAATTATTTTGTGTTGTATTTCTAATTTGATCTTATAACGTATAAAAATATATTTAATTTAATTTTGTTGATGCACATGGCTATTTATTTAATTTATTCAATTTTATTTGTGTATTACTTTTCTATTTTATTTTTTAATTTGCTACCTGCGTTTGCATACCCCCAAATAAAAATATTTTTATATGTTGATAGCAGAAACTTTTACCGCATTTATTATATTTCCAATTCAAATTATTTCCAAGTCATATTTGTTCATAAAACTCAAACTTTTTTCTGAAATATATATATTTGGTATAAAGTCTAAATTTAGGTATTGTAAATATAAATATATTCTGTACATGTGTACAAAATAAGTTTTGTATTTTCATAAGTTGCATATATTTGTAATCATATATTATGATTCCTTATAATTAATTTTAGTGAATAAAAACTAATTTGTCTCAGATAACAATTTCTATAAAACTTTTATCTCATATCGGTCGCGACATTTATATTGATTAAAAAGCTACAGGGAACAGTTTAAAATTAATTGTCAGCTCTTTGAATATAATTTAGTAAGTTAAATTTTTGTTTCTCGCGAACGCTCATGCATTTTGAACACGGTAATTGAATAATCAAGAACGAACAACTAGAAAGGCGCATTGCATATTAAAATTTAGTACTGCGCTCTTGTTCTAGTCATATTCACGGAATTTATATAATGCTGTGTAAGAGAAACTTCTTAGTTGGACAAATCTTAGGAGATCGAAAATTGTCAGACTCAAAAGCTCAAATGTAATAATACAGGTTTTGTACTATAGCGTACGCGAGACATTTTCCAAATTTGTAAAAAAACATATTACAAAGAAATAATTTGTTTTTTGTTTTCAATCTTGCTATTTTAAATAGAGATTCAAATTTGTGCATCGAAATGATTTACTAAAGGTTGCAATTAATTTTCCGTAGTGGTAGTTAAAGTAATCGTCCAAAAATCGAAAATAAAAATTTTGCATATCTTTATGTTTTGATGGTTTATGAACATTTTGGCATACTTTAGAAAAAATGTATGTATGTGTGTGAGAGAGAGTTCAGATACAAATTTTTGTCGACGATTTTGCGAACACGGATCAGCCGATTTGATTAATTCAAAAAACATTCGATTTGTATTGACAGGGAGACGTGCCGATCAGCCGTTGCGAAGATACAGACCAAAAAGTGCTAAAAATGGTAATTCAGTTATTAAGAGAACGGAGCGTCCGATTTAAATGATTCAAAAAACATTTTATTCGCATTGATGAAATGAAGAACTGATAATTTTTGGGAAGGCAGCGATTTCAGAGATCTAATAAGAAAAACTAAAAAAAAATCCATTTTGCGGTCAAAAATGATCATTAAACATATGCACATGAAATTATCAGATTTCAAAATTTCTTTACATTTCTATGGGTTCCGTACCAATGTTTATTCGTTAGACTGCGATGCTTAAAAAGTAAACTTATTTTCAAAAATTTCAAAATTCAAATATCTAATTTCTTCTAAAAATGTAAAGTTTTCAAAAAGTTTGAATTTTTGATACGGAAAGTTCCAGCAATATGCCTCAAAGCAAGACGCCATTTAGTGCTGCTTAAAACACCACTAGTTTACTGAGCAAATACAATTCCATTTTATAAAAGAAAACTTCAGAATAGGTGTAATAAATAATATAGTATTCAGTTAATTGCTTGACGATTTTAATTAAATTTTTATGAATTAAAATATATATCACTTCTCTACAACACTAATGAATTTTTATGACCGAAGTCTGTAAAGCATGCTAATTCGTTGAAAATTGTTATTGATCACTGCAGTTTGCTTTACTGTAGCATGAGGATGCTTTTGTTGATCAATGAACGAAACGATATTATTCATGTTTTTAGATCTAAACGCTCTTTTCAATAATGTTCTCGATTTGCCAATTCAGAACGATTTTTTCAAATTTGTTTGTTTTATTTCAATAGTTGTAATGCAGATATCAGAATTGATCATTGGTAATAACAGTTCAAAGTAGACAAATCTTTTTTAATCAACTTCAACTGGGGACCGGAGCGTTTTTCATTTTTGCAAACCAGTTTTGACACTGCCGCTTTTTTAAGGCTTTCTCACCATAAACAGTTCATAAATATTTGTATCAAAATTGAAACATATCAGGATATTCATGGCACAAAACAACAGATACAAAGTTTTTATATTAAGCATTCGAAAACCAAAAAAGAGAAACTGAGCCTTCTATACAATAAGCTATCGCATAAAATCATATCAGTCACAGATGTAACTAAATTTAAAGTTAAATCAGCAGAACACATTAGAGATAAACTAAATTAATTAATTTCATTTTTAGCTACCTGTTATTGTTTTTATATGTATATTTTTGTATGTGTTTTTTCGTATGGCGAGGTAAATGCGTTTATGAGCTAGGTTTTTTGTCACGGTATGTCGGGCTCAATACCATCTGGGTATAATACCGACTAAAACCTCCGCATATTTCTTTTGTCCCCACGGAACCGGCGTTAGTCATTACTTTATGAGGCGAGGATCTAGAATGCTATGATTCTCTCTATTAATTATGTTTTTATTATAATTTGTGCCATTCGCTTTTCTTATTTCGGAAGCCTATTAAAATTTTGGTAACAAATGTGTCTTTGGCATTTCTTACTTTGTATGTGCGTATGTTAATGCGTTTAACTGTTTATTTATAATTGTTTTCATTATTAGATAATATAGATAATAAACTATTACTTGTGAAAATATTTACTGTGATCTTCTACACTAGGCAAGTTGACTGATAAGCTCTAAATGTATGAACATGCATTTTAATAAATGATAAAAAAGAAAATCGATAGATATTAATAACTGTATAAATAATACAATTTCAACCATAAATTAAAAAAAAAACTTTTTATATCATATAGGTGCTTTATCCTGAATTATACAGTAGTGCGAATAAACTCTAATTGACGCAATGAAAACCATTAAATTGACATATTATGAAGACCGTGTTTTATATATAGCCAACGATAAAAGCAATAAGAATGATAATCGTGACAAGTTCGATACGAGTGTTTTTAATACGGGTTGTCAAAGTAACAAATTGAATAAAACAATAACGTAATATCCGCATAAAATTGCCATTTCCCAGCGCGTACATCTCTTAGCGTGGCCCATCCATCGAGCGCGCGTTATGACAACACATGCAATTCGAACGGGACCGTTCGATGAAAGGCGATAAATATTGTAATTGATTACACTCCATCCAACAGACTGCGTCAGGTGAATTGCGAAGCCATTTTGGTAATGTTATTGGAACGTTGCCGGCATCAAGAATGAAAAATTGCGAATCGCTTTCAGCGGAAACTAAATTGTCCTCTTGGATTCCCTCAAAACACGCAAATATATATTTCACTAGATAGAAATAGCGATATTTGACTACTTCGATATTGGCGTGTTATGCTATTCGAAAGTTGGAAACGATTTTTCATATTATAATCTATATTTAAGAGAATTGTTCTGCGTCATATATGTAGATATGTAGATATGTATATATATATATATATATATATATATATATATATATATATATATATATGTATGTATATATTAATGTTATTTGAAACACTACTCTTTTTGATCTTATTTATTTGCCACACAATGGCCGTTTTATTCTGTAAATAATATAATTTTAGATATAGTCTTTTTAGTATTAAAATTCGATAATTTAGTTGCTTATTATGTTTTAGAATCAGAAACTCGTACTCGTACATAAAATAAATCAATTTTCTTTTTTAACTTCCCGTAGGGTAAGTTATAGTAATCGCAAAAAAATCGAAAATGAAAATTTTTATATATCTTTACGTTTCAGAGGTTTCTGAACATTTTGGCATACCTTAGAAAAAATGGATGTATGTGTGTGTGTGTGTGTGTGTATGTGTGTGTGTGTGTGTGTATGTATGTATGTATGTACGTGTGTGTATGTATGTGCGGATACAAATTTTCGTCGACGATTTCGGGAACACGGATCAACCGAATTGAATAATTCAAACAACATTCGATTTGTATTGATAAGGAGACGTGCTGATTAGTTTTTGGCGAAGGCAGGTCTAGCCGTTCCGAAGATACGGGGCAAAAAGTGCCAAAAACGGTAACTCAGTTTTTAAGAGAACAGAGCGTCCGATTTGAATAATTCAAAAAACATTTCACTTGTATTAACAAGATGAATAATCGATGAAATTTTCATGAAGGTAGGTCTAGCGGTTTCGGAGATATGGAGGAAAAAGTAAAAAAATGAGCCATTTGGCGGTCAAAAATGATCATTAGACATATGCACATCAAATTATCAGACATTTTATAGAGATTTTAACAATAAGTATACATTTTGTTAACATTTCTATCGGTTCCGTACCAATGCTTATGCGTTAGACAGCGACGCGGCGCTTACGCGCTTTATATTTTGTCCCTATGCAGTTAAAGCAGTACGATTGCTTTGAAAAAAAGTTCAGATCTTCTACAATATGTCAAAATAAAGAAAAAAAAATTTTTTTCAAAAAAAAAAAATTAAAAAAAAAATGTTTTTTTTAAAAAAAAATTTTTTTTCAAAAAAAAGTTATTTTTTGTCCAATTTATAGTTTCTCAAAAATCTTATTCTTTCAAAGTAATTTTTTTTCAAAAATGTTAATCGTTTTTGAAAAAGTAATAATATTTGGTACGGGAAGTTCCAGCAATTTGCCTTAAGGCACGATGCCTTAATTGCCTTAAGACAGAATTCCACTTACAGCTAGTTCTTTTTTATTTCATTAAGTAATTACAACTGTCTATAAATATGACATCTAGTAATTTTTTTAATTTTTAATTAATATAATGGACAGGTAGTCTTATAAACTAATCAAATTAAACTATACATATTAGATTAAACAAACAATAATCTACTAATCTCATCTAGTATTAAACGTAGGACTAGGTCTACATTATTTCTAGATGATAAGATAAAAACCTTATTGTGCTAACTGAATAAGTTTTGTCCTCTTCAGTCTGTATTCGATGGTTGTGTCATATAATTTGGCTGCAAGTTCGTTGCTGTGATTGTCAATATTTTGTTTGTGTCTCATTGAATAGTTTTTAATTTCTTCTTTGCCTGTGGCTGTGCAAGTATCTTGATGTATCATTCAGTTTGGGACATATCTGGGAGCTCCCACTGCTTGTCTTAAGAGTTTGTTCTGAAACCTTTGTTTGATTTGAATGTTACTTTATACTTTATAACTCCGTATGTCCAAACTGGTTTTATGTTGGTTTTATACAGCAAAATTTTGTTGTAGGCTGATAGTTCTGATTGCCTACCCAGCAACCAGTTTTTATGTGTTTCATGTGTGCCCGTTTAGTGACTATGTGCGCTTTCCAATTTAATTTCTTGTCTAGAATCATCTCCAGGTATTTGACGGATATAAATCAATTTAAAAGAGATTAAATAAACATATTTACAATTCTAAGGAAACAAATTAGTATAAAACTATGCTGAACTGATTTCATTTTGATTTGATTTGATTCAATTTGACTTTGAGCAATTATATTGCAAAAACCAAACAAATTATATCATAACAAATAACACATATTAAACAAAAAACTAACTGACTATGTTCAGTAAAACTCCCAGCTACTTTACTATTACAGAAATGTTTTTTGCTGTTTTTCAAAATTTGTCACTTGATCCTTTATACCCCATGGGACGGTCAGGCGTAAAACAGGTCCAATATCTTAATTTCAATTTTAAAATGATTTTACGAAATTATAGCTACATCATTCAACCACTAACAAAATGAATTTTATGGGTACATTTTTTTACAGAGATATAACCCCTTGTATACCCCTTGATGCGGTATTTTGTCAGTAATATTCATCAGCAGTGTTGGAATAACTATTTATTCAATTTAACTCTTGTAAAATTGATTAATTTAACTTATATTCATTTTTTATTTTTTAGTTTTCATTGTTTACGCTTTTGCTAGGGCAATGGTGCAGTTGGTCCTTTTCACCCTACCCGCGTGTAAACTTCTATGTAGATTTTATACAAAAAAAATTGTTGAACCTAACTTAAAATTAACAATGCATCTTTAAACCAATTAAATAACGTTTACTTAAGAATTACATTAAGGTCTTGTAAACTAAACAACAGCGCTCACAACCAAAGAAAAACTAACGACGAAAGCAAATACATTTGTTATGGATTTTGAAACATTACCGTTTTTCTCCCGATAGCAAAGTCGCAAGAATCAAGGTGATAACTGGTTATACATCTTTTTTCCTCTAGTTTTAAATATTTTAATATGCTTTAAATCACAATCTGCCATACTACGAAATTCAGTAATTGTTTTGAAGTATATGCTTTTTTTTTGAAAAGAGTGGTTGTCCAATCCAGTTGTGACTAATAATCAATACTCGAAGTATTTAACGTTTTATGATTTCATATGCAGCCTTACCCCCGAAAGGCGATTTTCACTTGATGTCATATTTGAAATCTATAACCTCAATTTGACATCAAAGCTGTCTGATGTCGGGCTCTGGCTTTGGTGAACGCGAGACTAGTTTGTGCTAACACAGTGATTTAAAGTTAGAAACTAATGTGACTTCTATAAACCTGAAGTCTGATTATTAGTAAATATTTTTTTTTTTAATTTTTATTTTCAATAGCAATCAGAATACATGACTGTTCTATGAGCTATTTGGCTTATGTCATTCACTCACACACATACACACAGACTTTCAAACACACATATAAATTCATCGGATCAATATTACAATCATATTTAGAGAATCGCTTCAATAAGTGATTCTACTATTCTGTTCATATAAGGTTGTGGTAGTTCTAAGGTTCCTCCATATTATCTTCGGGCAGCTTCTTCTTCAGTCTTCTTGAAGTTGTCTCAAGAAGCTGAGTGAAGTAAATAAATAATTCAACAAACTAAGTTTTTAATTTTGTTAATTATTTTAATCCGTGGACGCAACCGATATGTTCTCTCAAAAATAATTACTCTGTTCTGCCTTGAATAACTTAATCTTCGTGTACATAGTCTCAGAACCGAAATTGAAACTTACCGCAAATGTACTAACGTCAGCATAAGAATGCTTCGAAATTCGAAATTCGAAATGTGCTTTTTCATCTGTTTTATCCCGCCGTGCGGTAGCGTCGGTAGCGATCGTCGTGACACTATCAGTTGTCAGTTGCGGAGTTGAGGACGTCGCTGTCAGCGCCCTATTATCCTCCTGTGCGGTTCGACGCGGCGATGCGAATATAGAACTTTAAATGCCCCTCGATCTACATTCACAACATTTCAAGAAAGTCGAACGCTTGACAGAATCAGCTTCAGCTATATCAAACACGATCCGTTTGCTCCGGAACATTTTATCAAAAAAGTACGATGAAACTATGATGGTGCTTCACAGTCAGATTGTTCGCACCGTTCTTTAATACTCTCAAATATATTAGATCTCTTGCTTAGTAGTGATCGCATATAGAGCGTCTGAAAATGTAAAATGTACAATTGTGAACTTACTCTTCAAATCGTTTTATTACAAATATTTATTATTGCAAGAAATCATAATAATCAATATTTATTACTGATTAAATTTCGTGTACATGAATTTATAATTGTCTTATACACTTTACATATTTGCTAACTAATATTTCTATGATAAATCAAAGTCTATGACTAGTAGTGTATGAAATTTGACTAAAATGAGATGATAATAATAATACAGTTACAAAAATTCAATTTTTTTTTTCTACTTATCACAATTTGTTATTTCTGTCATAATAACTGATCATAAGAACTGATTACATTTTGATGATAAAAATTTAAGGAATTATTATATGGATTAACTATGATAAAGTCAATTTAAATGACAAATCTGTATTTATTGTAACATCAAATTTGTCATTTGTCAAGCAGATAATTCAGATTCATAATTAAAGCACCATGTCAGGTTGTCCAGGACCCCGCTCTGGGTAACCTAAAATAGTGTATTAGCAATGTCTATTTTTACAAAATATAGATCAAAAATATGTTTTCAATTGAAAATAGCTAATGTTCAGGCACTGCGCTATGAAAGGGCGATGGAAAACTTCCCACACTATTCTTCTTTGAATCGAGTTGGAGTTTAACTCAACGCACCAACCTGCTCTAGGGTAGTACTATCCATTATATATATGGTGTGTCAATTTGTATGGGTAAAAAAAGTCTAATAGACATATACGAATTTCGGATAGTAGAGGTCAAAATAAGATACTTTGCCGAAGAACCACATCTCTAGAATAAATACTGATTTCCCGTGTATTGATTCAAATATAAGGGTTGAATTTAGAAAAATTCCGTTTCTGGACTATTCAGCAAAGTATCTTATTTTGATACCTAGTACACGAAAATCTTATGTGCCTAATCGACCTTTAAATCGACCTGCCCTAATATATATATATATATATATATATATATATATATATATATATATTATACATATATAAAGGCTTTTTTTTAAAAGGGGTAAAACAGTCATTTTTCACTATTATCTTAAACGATATTAAATTGTTTTTTGTGTCGATTGGTCATGTAAAACATCCTGCTTACAATATTGTCATAGAACACTATCCCGCAGGCCGATGTAGTAAACAGAATAGTGCAGGTGCGTCCTCTTGCCAAGTAATATAAAATTTATCTTCAACAAAATTGCGGTTGCGTTATTATTATCGACTAAATTTAAATTTTATATATCTTATATCTTTTCAAATTCATCAATCTGTAATATAGTGACTGGTAAATTTTGATCAATAGGAAAAAATCACACTTGATGTTAGTTGAAACAAAACCCTGGAGCTAGTTGTAACATACACAAAATTATAAAAAAAATCAAAAGAAGAAGACAGGGCGAAGTTTATAGTTTGTAAGATGTGGGTAAAAGTAAATTGGGTTACAGGAGAGACTATATCATTTATTTGAATTACGTTAATAATTGTAGTTTACGCTGGTTTATGAAAAAATTTATATTATATGAGACATTACATATTTTATTTTTATTAATTATAGTTTGAGTTGATTTATGAAAAGAATTACTTAGAAACAAGTAATTTCTCTTAAAAATATTATCAGAGGTATTATTAACTTCCCATAGGGCAAGTTGTAGTAATCGCAAAAAAATTGAAAATGAAAATTTTTATATATCTTTACGTTTCGGAGGTTTCTGAATATTTTGGCATATCTTAGAAAAAATGGATGTATGTGTGTGTGTGTATGTGTGTTCGGTTACAAATTTTCGTCGACGATTTCGGGAACACAGATGAAGCGATTTGAATAATTGAAAAAACATTCGAATTGTATTGATAAGGAGACGCGCTGAGTAGGTTTTGGCGAAGGCAGGTCTAGCCGTTCCGAAGATATGGGGCAAAAAGTACGAAAACGGTAACTCAGTTTTTAAGAGAACGGAGCGTCCGATTTGAATAATTCAAAAAACATTTTTCTTTTATTAACAAGATAAAGAACTGATTAAATTTTCATGAAGGCAGGTCTAGCGGTTTCGAAGATCTAGTAAAAAAAGTAAAAAAAATGCCATTTGGCGGTCAAAAATGATCATTAGACATATGCACATCAAATGATCAGATATTTTATAGAGATTTTAACAATAAGTATAAATTTTGTTTACATTCCTATGGGTTCCTTACCAATGCTTATGCGTTAGACCGCGGCGCGGCGATTAACCGCTTCGATATTTCGTCTCTATACAGTTAAAGCAATACGATTGCTTTGAAAAAAATCCCAGAATTTCCAAAATATTTCAAAATACACTTTTCTTCAAAAAGTCTTTTTTTCAAAAAAAGGAAATTTTTGACAAAAATTTATAGTTTCTCAAAAATCTAATTTTTCAGAGTTATTTTTTTTTCAAAAATGTTAATCTTTAATAAAAAGAAATTTTAGTATGGGAAGTTAAGGCACGATGCCATGCATCCCACCAGTTTTTGTTTTCTGTCGTTACTACTTGCCCTGGTATATGTTACCACTAGCCCTAAACACGGCGTAAGTTGTTACACCGCCTTTTTTCGTAATATTTTTGGAATCATTTTTAGTTGTTTTGGTAAAGGAATACTTTAAGCATTTATCTAGCTTTCGTAGAAATATAATCAGCGAATTTGAAGATATATTTAATATTTTTTCCAAAATGCCCCTAGCTTTCCTATTTATTATTTAAATACTTTAAACGAATGGAATTATTTATAATTAATATTTGATATAAACCATATATACCATAGTTTTGTTTGATTAAATTAAATTAAATTGAATTTAATTTCGTAATGCAAATAATTGGGAACATATATGTCGTTAATTCAAGCGTGTCATTTACAATTGTTCCCAACTGAATGATGATCGTGCGAATATTTGTCGTAGCATATAATGCATGTGAAGATCTGATGTAGACGTCTTTTGTGGTTTTACACTTGGCTTGACGGCATTAGCTTTTCATGACAGAACAACAAGGCGAGTGCAACATTCTGTCATCTCCAAGCCTGTCCAGACGACGATGTATCGCGTCGTCTAAGCGACTTGCCGTAGAACATGCTGCCGCTTCTACGCTTCGGAAAATATTTTTACAATTGCTATACGTATGTTTGGAGTGCATTTAAGCACGGATCTATAAAAATGATTTCAACAAGAAATAGAAAATTATTTTTGTCATGGTTTCCGATGCTAGTTCAAAATTGCAAAAACCTTGACGAATTTCTGCTTTTCGATGTCTGATGTTTTTTGAGCTTTTATTTTGGAATATTGTAGATTTAACTGGGAAAGCTGGCATCTACCGCAAATCGGAGGTGCATTGATACTAAATGTATATATATATATGTATATATATATGTATATATATATATATATATATATATATATATATATGATGATGATAGTTTTGTCGACGTTGATACATATTTGTAATATTTTTGCAGCCCAATCGTCGAATTAAAAAAATATTAGATGAGAAAATTATTTATTTCATTAAACGTTTTGACACTTGATGTGTGTTATCATTCAGTAATCTAAAAAACATATAACATAAATACAAAGTTGATGATAAATATAAATATATAATAAGGA
This sequence comes from Ctenocephalides felis, assembly GCF_003426905.1. NCBI lineage: Eukaryota > Metazoa > Arthropoda > Insecta > Siphonaptera > Pulicidae > Ctenocephalides > Ctenocephalides felis. The sequence goes on along the minus strand of NW_020538040.1, from coordinate 61,597,047 downwards.
GGAAATTATACATACCAAACCAGGAAAAACAACAGAAAAAATTAATTATAATGTAAAATTGATAGAACACTAAATTTGTGTCAAATAATAAAATACTATTATATTAACAAACGAGAAATAGAAGGAGCGCATATTGCCTTCCTATATTTAATGTTATTGATAGCGGTGCGTTGTGAACACTGATCAAGGTTACAACGCAGTGTAGTCACGCACGTGTAATGAAGGAGTGGGAGCGAGTTTTAAGAAACGAAAGGGGAAAGAGAAACAGAAAAGAAATATAACGAACGAAAGATTCTAAAACTGTATAGAATTAATTTTCATGAAATTAATGATGACTTTGTAACTGTCATGTAAGAGTTGAGAGGAATTACGTTTTAACAAACGTAATAAATATCACAAAATGTTTCGGTTTCCCGCAATACATTCAGAATTTTATTACCTTATATTTTACTTTTTATTTTTTATATTGAGTTGTTTTTCAACATGCCACTATAGTATACAATGACCCTTTATGGCTGACAATTGTAAATTCCGCAAATTTGCTAAATGTCCTTATTTGGACAGTTGTAAATATAGTAGTGAAAGAAGAATACCTTGATTGTTTGATTGATTATTTTTACATAAAATTAACACATACACATACATTAAATTTTTAATAAAATTAAAAAAAAAATTAAATAACACTAAAATATAATATAATAATATATAAAATTAAGAACATGATCAAGCGATAATTTTTTGTTGAGATGTTAATGAAAAAATTAATAAATAATTAATAAATTCTACTATTATTAGTTTACCTGATCTTTTTTATTCTTTTTATTTCTTCATCAAATAATTTAATAATGTTATCTAGTGTTTCGCTATTTTTATACTTGTAACAATGACTAAAAATTACATTTTTAGTTACTTTTATGATGTCGATACCCAGATTTTTTCATTACCCTGTATCGATTCGATAACGTAGTGGCTAGCCAAGAATTACGAGTTCGTTGAACAGGAAGAAAGATGAACAAATAGACTTTATTTTTTGTGCCTAGAAACTTGTCAGTAGAAGTACAGTAAGAATCTGACATGTTACAGTACATAATATTAATTGAATACATTTGATTTTGTAGGATTCATTTGGCATGCATTGACTTTCTGATGTAAAAATGTACATTTTAGGTTCGAGCGTTTTCATTAACAATAATAATTATTGCATGGATTTATATCTTTTATACCGAACAGTGGCAAAAGATCAAAAAATAGTAAAGTTTTATCTACAATACTTTTATATTTATAATGATGATGCTTTTGAATTAATCAAATAGTTACTCTTCATTTCCATTTTCTGTGCTGAAGAGCCTGCAAGGTATTTCATTGTGGTTCTTATTATTAACAGTTTACCAGACATCCCTGCAATTGTGTGTTGGATCCATTGCAAGTTGCGTAGTATTGCATTTAGCCTGAAACGAGATTTACACATTGCTGAACACTTGATTTAACACTAGAGTTAGTGTTAAAGTAACTAGTTTGTAAAAACAATTATTTGTTGAAACTGAAGTTTATTTTTATTATATAAGGCATTTTGATAATTAGATAATTTAACATATTTAAAATACTCTAGATACGTGTGTTCGATATTTATGGTTTTGAAAATTGCAATCCACATGGTTGTTTTATCTCTATGTGATGAATTTAATGTTGCAATTTCTGTGATATTGACAAATTATTTTATTGTTGCTGCAATGCCCGGTAGGGGCTATTTTTACTTGGAAACATGCTGCTATCTATATTTTCTAGTGATAACTGATTTCACTACTGCTTGACATTAGATTTCCCGAGGCTGGTAGCAATCCTGGTACTTCTGATTGGAAATCACCTGTTATAAGCTTGATTTTTATAAATGAACAAACTTGCAAATAACATCTTTCTTCTGCAAAAATATTTAGATGTTTTATCTGCTTTTTTACAAACGATTGCTTATGTTAGAGAATAACTAATGGTGCATGGCATAGTGCCTTATGGCAAATTGCTGGAACTATCGGCACCGTCATTTTAAATTTTTAAAAGCTTTAAATTTTTCAAAATTTTTTGGATATATTAGATTTTTGAAAATTAAAAATTTAAAATTTTATTTTTTTATTTTAAAATGTTCTGAAAATTTTGAATTTTTTTTAAGGCAATCACGCTGCGAGGCTGTCTTACAATTTATAAAAGTTTATAAACGCCGTGTTACAGTACAATGAATAAACATTAGTACGGAACCCATAGAAATGTAATCAAAATTTATACTTTTTATTAAAATCTCTGAAATATCTCATAATTTGATGCGCATATGTCTAATGATCATTTTTGACCGCCAAATGACATTTTTTTTTTCTCATTGGATCTTTAAAACCTTAAAAACTAAAAACAAAAATTTAGTTACTTTTTCATTTCGTCAACACGAATAAAATGTTATGTGAATCATTCAAATGGAACGTTCCGTTCTCTCAAAAACAACTGAAAACCCATTTTTGTCATATTTTCCTGTATCTTAGTAACGGGAGGACCTGCCTTTGCCAAAAACTAATCAGCACGTTTTCCCATTATTATGAATTGGAACGGTTTTCGAATTAATAAAATGAGAGTTGAGTTTTGCTTGATGGGTTGTTTTTGGCAATGTGAAATATTGTTCAAATAAATTTATAAAATTTATCACTGCATTAAAGATTATTAAATATATTATTAATCGGCGATTTTATTAATTCCCGATTATACAAATCGGTTGATTCGTGTTTCCAAAAGCGTCGACGAAAGTTTGTATCCGAACACAGACACATCCATTCATTTTTTCTAACATAAGGTATGTTCAGAAACTTTTGAAACGTAAAGATGTATACAAATTTTCATTTCTGATTTTTATGCGATTACTATAGCTTACCCTACAGGGAGTTCAAAATTATCAAGTAAACAATATTTATCCCTTTTTTCAATTAACTAAATCGAGTTATATGTTTTCATATTGCAATTCTGAATGTCATGAATAATTTTATTAGACAAGCTTAGGACTAAGGAGAAGGGACGAAATTGGCATGAAAAGCTGTAAAAAGATACGGATGAAATAGTAGTAAGTAGTATAATAGCACAGGAGAACGAAATCGTACAAGAACCTAATTAAAATAGCTTTTAAATGTAAATACAGTACTATCACATCAGACAAGTTTCGAGGTGAAACGGAATATAAAATATACGTCGCTAATACAATCACAAACTAATTTTATAACTTGTAATTAATTCGCACTAACTTTGATAAAATAATTGGATTCTATACAATCTCCTTTGCCGTTCAAACAAGTAAAATTTTACGTAAGTCAAATAAAAACTAAAACAAAATTAAACGACAATGTAGGTGCTCATGTTTTCTTTCATTATGCTTTATTCGTTATTTAATTAAAAGCTTTTCGCGAGTCGCGGGACGTGTCGGCGCTGCTACACTTTTCATCAAGTCGAACTCTTAACTTGCTTGCGTCCATGCTTGAGTTTTTTCGAGCCCTCGCTCGGATGTTTGTTGTACCGTTGTGTCGTCTCCTCGTGTCGTCGAGGCGGCTCAAGATGGGCGAGGGCTCCACGGAATCGAGTGCTTCATTTTCACTTTGTTTATTTTTAAATGATGTTTAATGACGTTAGAATTCCATACAATAATCACAAATGAAGATCGTCATCGCTTTGTTTGACTTGTCACTTCGGATATTAAGCAAATGTATACACAAGTGTAACGATGGGTTTAACATTTCTTGGTATTTTCGCTCTCCTGTTATGATGAATTCAAAATGAAGAAAATTTTAAGTAATGCATATATACATGTTTTGAATTTAATTAACAAAGTCACAATTTAAATCATTTGATGTGTTGCTTAGTGACAAAATACTCCAATTTTTAGCTTCCTGTAAGGTAAGTTGTAATAATCGTCCAAAATTCTTACATGTCTTTACCTTTTAGAGGTTTTAGAACATACTGGCAAACCTTAAAAAAGGTGTATGTGTGTGTGAGTGCGTGTTTTATATGGATATAACTTTTCGTCTATGATTTCAGGCACACGGATCTACTAATTTGAATTATTAAAAAAAAAATGATTTCTATGGATGAGGAGACGTGGTGATTAGTTTTGGCAATAACAGGTCCAACGGTTTCGGAAATACGGAGTAGATAATGCTAAAAATAGCAGTTTTCGAGAAAACAAAGCAAGAGACGTAGTGTTGACAGTGTAAAGAGAAGAAATTAGGTTTTGGTAAATACATATTTTGTATTTTAAAATTCCAAATTTTTTTATTTGAAACTGAGAGTTTTAGTGACAAAATACCCCAATTTTTAACTTCCCGCATGGTAAGTTACAATAATCGTCCAAAAATCAAAAATGCAAATTTTTGCATATCTTTACGTTTCAGAAGTTTTAGAACATTCTGGCATACCTTAAAAAAATTCGATGTACGAGGTCTGTTCAAAAAGTACCCGGAATTTTCGTTTTTTCAAAAAAATATTTATTTATTCGTCTACATTAATGTGGTCCCCTTCAAAGTAGTCTCCCCCAGATATAATACACTTATGCCAGCGTTTTTTCCAATTTTCGAAGCACCCTTGATATTCACTTTTTGATATGTCCTTGAGCACTCTCAGCGATTTTCTTCAATCGAGGAAAACCGCCGTCCTTTCATGGGTCTCTTCAACTTTGGGAATAGGAAAAAGTCACACGGAGCCATATCTGGTGAATTTTTGCACTTTGCAACACTTTATTTCATTTTTTACGCAAAATTTAATACAAATTCTTTGACTTTTCAATTCTTCCATTGTAAAAATCGCCGAGCTCAGAAAAACACGTCGAACCTTAGCGACTACCACAGACAAAGTAAACAGTGAATATAGCTGAAAATTTCATCATACTTTAGGGGCATGTATACCAACACAATAAAAAAAAAATTTTGACAATCAGACACTCCAGACCCGCGAAATTTAATTATTGGTAATTCCGGGTACTTTTTGAACACACCTCGTATGTGTGTTTGTGAGTGCGTGATTTGTATGGATACAATTTTTTATTTACGATTTCGGACGCACGGATATACCGAAATTCGATTATTCAAAAAAAAAATGGTTTCTATGGATTGGGAGACTGTGATTAGTTTTTGGCAAAAACGGGTCCACCGGTTTTGAAGATACGAAACAGAAAATGCTAAAAATGGCAGTTTTTGAGAAAACAAAGCAAGAAAACCTATTGTTGACAGTGTAAAGAGAAGAATCGTCCAAAATTCTTACATGTCTTTACCTTTTAGAGGTTTTAGAACATACTGGCAAACCTTAAAAAAGGTGTATGTGTGTGTGAGTGCGTGTTTTATATGGATATAACTTTTCGTCTATGATTTCAGGCACACGGATCTACTAATTTGAATTATTAAAAAAAACATGATTTCTATGGATGAGGAGACGTGGTGATTAGTTTTGGCAATAACAGGTCCAACGGTTTCGGAAATACGGAGTAGATAATGCTAAAAATAGCAGTTTTCGAGAAAACAAAGCAAGAGACGTAGTGTTAACAGTGTAAAGATAAGAAATTAGGTTTTGGTAAATACATATTTTGTATTTTAAAATTCCAAATTTTTTTATTTGAAACTGAGAGTTTTAGTGACAAAATACCCCAATTTTTAACTTCCCGCATGGTAAGTTACAATAATCGTCCAAAAATCAAAAATGCAAATTTTTGCATATCTTTACGTTTCAGAAGTTTTAGAACATTCTGGCATACCCTAAAAAAATTCGATGTACGAGGTCTGTTCAAAAAGTACCCGGAATTTTCGTTTTTTCAAAAAAATATTTATTTATTCGTCTACATTAATGTGGTCCCCTTCAAAGTAGTCTCCCCCAGATATAATACACTTATGCCAGCGTTTTTTCCAATTTTCGAAGCACCCTTGATATTCACTTTTTGATATGTCCTTGAGCACTCTCAGCGATTTTCTTCAATCGAGGAAAACCGCCGTCCTTTCATGGGTCTCTTCAACTTTGGGAATAGGAAAAAGTCACACGGAGCCATATCTGGTGAATTTTTGCACTTTGCAACACTTTATTTCATTTTTTACGCAAAATTTAATACAAATTCTTTGACTTTTCAATTCTTCCATTGTAAAAATCGCCGAGCTCAGAAAAACACGTCGAACCTTAGCGACTACCACAGACAAAGTAAACAGTGAATATAGCTGAAAATTTCATCATACTTTAGGGGCATGTATACCAACACAATAAAAAAAAAATTTTGACAATCAGACACTCCAGACCCGCGAAATTTTCAATTCAGTTTTTGAGAAAACAAAGCAAGAAAACCTATTGTTGACAGTGTAAAGAGAAGAAATTAGGTTTCGCGAAAAACATTTTTTTGTATTTCAAAATTCCATTTTTTTTTTCTGAAACTGAGCGTTTCAGTGAGAAAATACCGCAATTTTTAAATTCCCATAAGGTAAGTTACAATAATCGCTCAAAAATCGAAAATGCAAATTTTTGCTATCTTTACGTGTCAGAAGTTTTAAAACATTAGATGTAGGTGTGATTGTGAGTAAGTGTTTTGTATGGATACAATTTTTTGTTCACGATTTCGCCGCACGGATCTACCGAAATTCAATTATTTTAAAAAAAAAATGGTCTCTATGGATTGGGAGACTGTGATTAGTTTTTGACATAAACGGGTTCACCGGTTTTGGAGATACGGAGCAGAAAGTGCTAAAGAATCTTCAGTAAAGTGGCAGTTTTTGAGAAAACGATGTGTTGAGAGTGTGAAGAGAAATAATTAGGTTTTGGAAAAGACATTTTTTTGTAATTCAAAATTAAAAAAAAAAAACAAATTTTCTACAAATATTTTTTACTTTACGGCAGCACCTGAATGGAAAGGGTTAGTCAAAAATGATTCGGATAAAAATTTCTATCCTAGACTGCGAACTGTCAATACATATTTTCAACAACTTACTAAACGATATTCATAATTATTTGTGGAACTTGCCACTTGTTATGTTAAAAAATATATAATGTGCTACTGTGCACATAATGCACATGAAGCAATAGTGTTTTCATCTATTATACAAGGATACCAAATTGTAAGTTTTTGTATAAATAATTTTTATTGTTAAGATGAGTCCGGATTTATTATTCATGCTAATAATATGATTATAGATTTTAAATTAAAATTATTTATAATTTATGAACAAACACTACTTAATATGATCAAGATTTATAGGGGTTCATGCTATTCTGTTTTTTCTTGCATAGTCGCCTCAAAAGTAAGTCTACGAATCGTAAGTAAAAACAGAAATATTCAATGGATTTTTAAATATTTATGAAACAACGTAAGAACGACTTCTAAGGGTTAATGTATATGTAAAGAACAATGATAGATATCGAAACGGTATACATGATTTTCGATTTATTTTCTATTGATATATTTATATACATGTACATATATGCACATATATATATATATATATATATATATATATATATTTATTTGAACAAAACGTTTTATTCAATATTAAGGATCAAATTCTCAAGAAAGTCAGTGAAAGTAGAGGTATACAAAGTATTTATTACTGTAACAAGATATACATGTTTTGAATTAAGGTTGGCATGGAATAATTCAATTAGCAATTTGAGAAAATTCAAAGCTGTATAATTTTACCGCGATTTAATAAAATGTAGAAAACTTTTTAAAATCGTCACAAACCCAAACGCGAGTTCAGCGTTCTCAGAACTTTAAAGTAATCAACTAATTATAAATAGCTACATAATAAACTATATAATTTGTTAGTATACTTACCGTAGAGTAAGTTATAATTATAGCAAATAAATCGAAAATGAAATGTTTTATATATCTTCACGTGCCAAAGCTTTCTTAACATTTTGTCATACCTTAGAAAAATTGGATATATATATATATATATATATATATATATATATATATGTGTGTGTGTGTATGTGTTCGGATATAAATTTTTGTAGACAATTTTATCAATCAATCAACAGATTTGAATGATTCAAAAAAACATTCGATTTATATTGATGTGGAGACATGTGCTGATTAGTTTTTAGCAATGCCAATTTCAAACTATGTTTTTTTAAATTAGTTAATTTTTGGTAAGAGAAGTTCTAGCAATTTGCCTTAAGGCACGATGCCATGCACCACTACTTTGCTTTATGCAGCGATATCATTATTCTTCCGTGCTGGATTGTTCGAGTTATATGAATGGATGTCTTCATTAAATTTCTATCGCTTCGAATTACAAATTGTATTAGGACAAGTTCGGCACAGTCGAGATAACCCTTAAATAAATTGCAGATATTTTCGATCGGACAATATTTTCTAGACGTCGCCCTACAGCGTCGCGCGCGGTGCTCTTATTTGGAGAATTGAAATGCAAATGAGTATATTGTGATTCCGCTGAGAAATCGTTTAATACCATTATGTATAAATTATACCGGCACGAACGTTGAATCCGAAATTTTTCCTTATCTCATTGAGTACAATAAATTGGGCCATTTTGCATGATTTCAAGGGATTGCCTACATAAAACAGAGTTATATATTTTTTGTATATTCTGATTTCAACTTCGTATGCTAATTTTTTATTTATATAAAATTACAAATTATATCATATATATAATCAACTTGAAATATGCGTATGCTTTGCGATAATTTTTAACAGAAAGTTCATGTGAGATGAACTGAGATATCGATGGTGGTAGACCTTTTTACCCGCGAAACTTTGAGCCCCGCTCTGCTCTACAGTTAGGAACGCATGTGGGTTATTTTCAGATGGAAATACATGCCATTCATATGTTCAAGTAAAAAATCCATAACTAATGCAAGGGTATCACAGTTTTATAATAGATTGATCAGTTGGGGATTATATCCGGGGCATTATTCACTGCAAGACGAGTAACATCGGATTTAGTAAAAAAATACTTTATAAATATATTTTCCAAATAAAGTTAATTATAAAATCGAGAATTTTTGCTGTAACGTTATCATTTTTTTTTGTTTTTTTTTTTTTCAAATCCACGTGTTCAGGACGTAATAGAACATTTTATAGCGTCTATAAATGTGTAGAAAAGAATATAGAAAAATTGTTTCCAACAATTTATATTATCATGTTGAATATCTAAAAATATTAAACACGTATGTATTTCGTAACTGTTTGTTGAGGTTTATTCCGTGAATAAATTTAAAATCATTGACTCTAATTTCAATGTTAATTAAATAAGAGTAGCAGATGTAAATAAGTTGGTGTGTCATCATGAAATTGTGTTTGCAGGCGTGACTTAAAAGCATGTGTATTACGCGTAATTATGTTAGAATAGGTGAGTGTAGCATATTTAATCAGCACGCGAGCTATAACGTTATTCAGCAACAACCGGGCGCAGGGATTAGCAGGACAATTAATCTGAGTAAACAATGCAGCCATCGTTCTGCCTGCGATGTTTCTCCTTGCGGCGCCCGAATGCATAATATAGCCGCTAGTATCACTCGGATTATTATAGCGCCTTCCAGGATTATTTGCTAGATTATAGACAGGTAGATACTTCGTAAATCCTTGCTTGCGCTCTGCCATCCAATACAGGGCAGACCAGAGCCAGCACTGTTCCCGGCCGTACGGTTCTGAACAGGTCGCTTGACAAGCGATACTGATACATTTTCTACTCTGTGTCGAATATCGCAATCTGACTATGAATTTCGCAACAGCACTTATCTTAAAATTGATAAACTCTCATTATGAAACCACTAACGGTTTATTGCATATTACTTGTTGTTGCATGGCATTGTGCGTCTTGCAGAAATAGCCTGGTCTTTTTTTATTATAAAACAAATATTGGATGATTGAGTAAATATTCATTATAAAATCCAGCATAAATGTATTGATCTGATCAAAATAACAGATATAAAGGGTGTAATTTATGCAGCTTTCCAGAAAAATATTAAATTTGATAATGAGAAAGATATGCAATGTTTCTAGATTTCTAATAAATTTAAAAATTGCTTTTATTTCTTCTATTATTTTTTTCAGAGTTTACTTAAAAACGTTACGTTTTGAATTATGCAAGAACTACAATCCATTATACTAGTATTCGCAATCTAGCTAGTTCAAAATATCTCTTATCACATCCACAGTGTTAATAGCGGCGAACGCAACAGTTGCGTTCGACTTCCTTTACCAAATTGTAGTTTTATTTTTGTTTTTACAGTAGTGTTCATAGTAAAATAAAATATTTAGTTAGTAAGATAAATTGAATTAGCTTAGTGTAGTTATTTCAAGCATGAATATCCTAAGTTATCTCTTTGAATATATTGCAAAATTTATTTCTAAAATATCATAAAACGGAATTCAAATGTTATGAAAAGTTTCAAAGATTGAAATAGTAAAAAATTGCAAGAAATTAAAAAAAAATATAATAAATTATAAACATGTAAAAATGTAAAAGAATACATAGTATTTGATCAAAAGGACGAGTATTAAAAAAAATCAAGCGGGGTTATTGTATGTATCGATATTGAATTGTTGATAGTAACATATTTTCTTTTAGTTTTTTGTTTGTTTAATGTACACATGTCTAATAATCTTTTTTTCACCAAATGGCATTTTTTTCCTTTTTTTATCGGATCTCTGAAACCGCTATACCGGCCTTTTCAAAAATCAAATCACTTCTTTATTTCGTCAATATGAATAAAATGTTTTCTGAATCATTTAAGTTGGACGCTCCGTTCTCTCAATAGCTGAATTGCCATTTTGTCCCGTATCTTTGAATCGGTTGGACCTGCCTTTGCCAAATACTAATCTACTTTTTGAATCATGCAAATCGGGTGATCCGTGCTCTCAAAATCATCGACGAAAAACTATATCCGCACATACATACACACACATACATCAATTGAAATATTTAGAAGGCTTTGGAATGTAAAGATATATAAAAAATTTCATTTTCTATTTTTTGCGATTACTATAATATAACTCACGCTACCAAAAGTTAATAAGGCTATTTAAATAATAAATATGTAAATTGCAAATAAAACCTACATTAAAATTTCAAAACCGTTACTTCGTGGCTTGCGGCACGAATGCATGTGGGTTGAAGCATTTTCTTCGTATTCAGGCGGTTGTTTTCTCTCCCTGGTGCGGGTTTCATTATCTCCTCCACACGCATGTTGAGGAGCATGTTATCCACCGACCTACCGTTCGCGCTGATAGGTACGTCAGACTCAGTAGACGTATCGCGAGATATAATATTACTACTATCGCAACGGGCCGCCTTTCAGTCAATATTCACCTAAACGCATCTGGAGCAACGTCGATCAGCTCGTTCGCACAATGTCTTGTTAACTGACGTGTGCCGTCTGCTTACGATAATGTTCTCTCTATCAAAGCAGACAAACCAAGCTCAATATTTCTTGATAGTGTAATAGGATAATTATATTATAAGCATGAAAGCAAGCGCATCTATGTAGTTGTATATTAAGTTACATACAGAAATATGTATATATATATATTATATATATATATAATATATACACCTAAGTCTGTTTTTACACGGAGATTGGTTCCAGAAGAAGCAGTGTAAAAAAAAACGTGTAAAAAAGACATTGATCTTATACAAAATGGGTGATTTGTTCCTAATCTGTAAACCCTATTAAAATTGGTGAAAAACAAGAATTTTTAAGAACAAGAATTAAATTAGTGCTATTCACATTTGCTTTGACCAGTAAAATTGTTTGTACGGGCTAAAGGGGAATTCACTTAAATCTTTAAGCTAGTGTTCGCAAATTATCGATACTATCGATGGTTTCAGACTTTTTTCTTTCATAAATACTTTTTTGTGATATGAACATACTTCGCAAAAATTTAATTTGACAAAAAAAATTTAGGTACATAAAATTTCAAATCGTGCTAAATGGAATAAATTCGTGTAAAAAAATTAAAAATATTCAATTTTCAAACCGTGTTATATCAAAACCGTGTACAAAAAGACCGTGTAAAAACAGACTTAGGTGTATATATATATATATATATATATATATATATAATATTATATATATAGAGAAATATGAACAAACGCTCTTTTGGCACTAATTTATTAAATAAAATTTCACAAACGTTTTCGAGACTAGGTTTGTCTCATCATCAGTGTGTTATAATTTAAATCTAAAATATGGAAACCTATATTAGCATTATGCGTTATCCGTTACAAGTCGTTCATTATACTGTACTGAATTCTCTATCAAGGTCAAATAGATGAGTCACGAAATATCAAATAGGAAGAGAAGGAATAGGGTTTACCGAATCACCGATGCCGTTTATAAAATTAATTGTTTAGATTGTGACAGTTGTTACATCGGTGAAAGTTCCCAATACATTAGCAAGAGAATGAATCAACATATTTATAATTCAAAAAACCCTAGACAATTTAAAACAACGTTTTCTAAGCACATTATTAATTTCAAACATTCGTTTAATACTGACCATCCTATAATTTATATTAAAGAAAAAAATGCAGACCTTAGAAGATTTCCGAATCATGTTTTATCTTTTTAAATTCAAATTGTGTTAACAAACGCAGTAGTTCTTCTAGCTTACTCTCAGAAAGTTATCAAAATATAATTAATTTCCGTAAATCTGACTCCATACTACGCCCCTGATATCCCCTTCCCACATGCACGCGTGTTGGTCGCATAGCCGTCTACACGTCTCTCGACGCAATCTTAGTCCATTCGTGTTTCTATGCTATCTTTTGAAACAAATAATTATGTATTTTATACAATTTTACATTTACCTTTTTCGGTCTTTTCTTAAATTATTTTTGTTTTCCTACAGTAGTGTCATGTGATTGTGGTGTTGTAAAATGTTTTAGTAAAGTGTGTTTTTTCCTGATCTGGTTTGTATAATTTGTTGTTTTTTTCAATTAATAAAACTTTTCTTTACATTGTAAATTTCTTTTAGCTGAATGATGAGACACATCTAGTCTCGAAACGTATAAAAAATAAAATAAATTATTTACATTCGACGCTTTGGCTGTTTTATTCATTTCAATTTGTTTCAACGTCGAACAAAAAATCTTCAGATCATATATATATAATATATATATATATATATAGATATATATAAGTGGTTTTCAAGTGGGAGAGAATGCGGACACCGACGACCGTTGGTGTGGCAGAGAACAGTCTATCGAGCGACTTGTAATGGATAACACAAAATGCTAATTTAGATTTCCATATTTCAAATTTTAAATTATAACACACTGATGATGAGACAAACCTAGTCTCGAAACGTTTGTGAAAATTATTATTTAATAAATTAGTGCAAAAACGAGTGTTTGTTGTTCATATTTCCAAAATAATATCTATTATCCACTCAGAATACATTTGTTATATATATATATATATATATATATATATATATATACACATTAGGTGTCTAACAATCGGTCATAACATCAATAATAAACATGAATTTTTGGTTACAGTCGGGTTTAGAATGAAGGCTAGGTAGGACTAAATCCGCATGGATTTTAACCCTAGGTTTACGGTCATTTTGTATATACATAACATATCTCTACGAAACCCGTCAAATTGACACAATGCGCATTTTCTTCAAAAAAAATTCCAGTACCGTAATTTAAAATTTTTAAAAGATTTACAATTTTGAAAAAAAAATGATTTTTAAGAATTCTGAAATTCTTGAGAATGTTGAACTTTATTAAAAAATTTGAATTTTTTTATATTTTAAAATTTTGATTTTTTTTCCAATGTAGCCGTTTTAAAGACAAGATATAGTAAGCGCGTATCGTAAGCCTGTATATACAATATCTATTACTAAAAAAAAATATGAATTGACGATACAAATTAATTAAAATTAGTAGTATAACTTTTTTAGCATTTTATTTCAATGTTCGAATTCCGTCAAATTGACGGACTCTGTAGCGTTGAAATAAAATTTTAAAATATTTGATATTTTTATGTACACTATTAGAGATAGCATGTTACACTGCAAATGTCATTAATTGTAGAAAATTAGTGTTTTTGTAGTTGGTACAACTATCAACTAATTTTTGGAGAACTCTTACTATAAGACGCTTTCAAGGCAAAGTGAAAGTCTGTACGAGTTTGTTTTTTACACTCAGAATGCAGACTCCGACTACCCTATATATAAACATATATTAACAGAGTCTAATGATATGTAAATATGTCAATATCAAATTCTAGATTATATATATAGCAACTAGCTGTTTGACCTGGCATCGCATTAGCATGTGTAAATTAAATGTGTTACTATCATAAAATCACTATCAAATCAGTAAGGTTTTTTCAATAATTTAGTAGTTTTCAATAATTATCTATATTATTTGATTTTATAGTCAAATGAAAAATTGCGATGTCATATTTTAAAAAGAATTACGCCCACATTTTTAGTAATTCTTAGAATTTGTCAAGTGAAAAATAAAAAGATATTAAAGCATCTTTATTTTTCTATATATTTCGACAATTTAATTTTGGTAACATAAACAATTTAGTGAGCAAGCATCAAGTTCAAATAACTTTAGCATGATAAATTTATGCGTTTGTTAAGATTATTTGTCAGTTATTATGAATGTCATTATTATAAAAAGCACCTTTGCGTTTGAACTTTTTTATGGACATTTGATTTATGTGAGACATACTTATATATTATAATCAAGAGTCTCAAGATTTCAGATAATAAAGAATCTAAATAATACTTTTTATTGGTAAATTAAATATTATATTATTGGCTTAAGATACTTTGTTCAATGATAAAAATACTCTGAATATATCTTCTAAAACATTTATAATAATTATATCATTTTTTATATACACATACACCCATGTGTACTTCTATGTATATATATGCAATTAGCGTAATATATATATATATATATATATATATATAATTATATTTATATATATATTATATATATATATATATATATATAATTATAACATTCAGAATATGTCGGAATTGAGTCTGCGCAAAACGTACACCGTAGTTTGATTATAATCGATCCATCTTGTCAAAAACAAAAACGTTATCAAAAATGTAGACAAAATGCACATTGAGTACATTTATAATGATGAATATACGTTATGACACATTGGCGTAATAGATTTTTTCAATAAATTAAGAAAGAACCTAAATTAATAATGTATTCGTTGAGATAATGTCATCATTGTAGAAATGAAATAAATTAATTTTTTTTATAAATTAAGTTCAATATTTAAAATTATTTTTTCGTAACTGTTTTAACAAACTTGATTATGTGATTTAAATTGCTCTTCATAAATTAAGTTTGAATTTTAGACTACAAAATTTAGTAATAATCATATTACATAAAATTATTGCGTATTCAATTTATATTCATTTGTGCTACTTCTTCAAATATCATACTTTACGCTAATTGCTTTTCGAAACCTAATTGAATAAAAGACAATATATTCTTGGTCAAAAGCGCACAGATAAATAATGAATATAAAGTGAACATTAAATATATTTATCATTCGAATACAACCATTTCCATAGCAATTACGTTTATTAATATTACGTAAATGTTTTAAGCGAATGGTATTCTATTGACTAAGCGTTCATAAAGTTCAAAATATAAATTAGTTTCCACTTTGTAAATTTAAAATAAACAATCGGCTAATGAGTAAAAAGCACGATGAAATATCAAGATAGTTTCGCATATCAAATTATACTTAATGAAAAAGATATTAGGAAAATTTTCAGCGATGTTTTCAGACCATTAAACATTTATTTCCAAAGAGGAAGAAAACATTGAACTTACAGGAAACTATCGTATGCAGGCAAAAGTTTTAATGCAAAATACTTTGTTCTGCCAACTTTACATGAGCGCAAACTGAATATTTTTTAAGTAAAAAAATCTAAAAGTTTGATTTGAATCTGAGTAAAAGTTAATAAAAATATAATAATTTGAGGGCAAATAATAAAATGTAATAATTTTTGCTTTAGCGCTGAAATAGATTGATAAATAAATTAACTTGTGGTGCATGCCATCAGGCCTCAGAGCAAATTGCTGGTACTTTCGTCATCGTAATGAAATATTCGAATAAATACTGTAACTTCTATCATTCGTATTTTATAGACAAAGAGTATATAAAATGAAGACGACTTTTACATATCATCAGAAGAAAAATACATAAACAAAACTTGAACAAGCGGAGTTAGAATGAAGGATCTTATCTCATATTTCTAGGAATTATAAAAACTGAATATCAAAGTTAGCATTTTTGTCTCAAGTATATAAGTGAGCATAAGAATTGTAGCTAGAATTAAAATTAAAATCAGATTTTTCGATATTGAAAAACAAATTTTTTTTATTTAAGTTTTTTTTTTGAAATTTAGAAATATATTTTTTTATTTCACAAAAACTAATCGTTTTTTTTAATGCAAAAAGATTTTTGGATCATCCGAGTCGGATGCTTTGTTCTCTTTTAAAAACTGTCATTTTTTACACTTTTAGCTACCTATTTCCAAAGCGGCTGAACCTGATTTCGCCAAAAACTAATCAGGAATCGAATACTTTTTGAATCATTGCAGTCGGTTGAGCGGTGCTTCCAAAAACGTCGACGAAAAATTGTATGCATACATACATTCACAAAAACGCACATCAATTTTTCTGAGGTATGCCAAAATGTTCAGAAACCTCTAAAACGTGAACATATGCAAAAAAATCATTTTCGACTTTTGAACAATTACTATAACTCACTCTATGAGAAATTAATAATATTTTTCTTAATAGATCTATAGAAAGTTAATTGGAATTTGTTAATCAGACCGATCGCGTGAGTCGAGTCTTAAATATAGTAAAACTTTTGAATTTCTAATCCGCTTTCCTAATAGACTGTGCGAACTAAATACTAAAACGGTTCAGATATCAACTTTATAAACCCAATACGCTCGGGGCGTCTTCCAGATATCCTTCAAAGACCTAAAGCTGACCTTAGTAAAACTTAAACCATCTACAATAGCCCAGAGTTGTGTATTATATGAACAGTGTAGACTGGTTATTTGTCGAAACAATTACAGAGATCATCCATTGTTTGATAGGACTGAATAATACTAGCCGCACGGGATTGAAAGCTCTTTTTCATCAACTCACTAACTCGTCACGACTACAAACGAATGTAATATGAACTATAACAGGGAAACTTGGAATATACATCCACGATGAGGTCGCGTCCGATGCTGATGGTTGGTTAACGTCAGTCTAACAGATACTAACGATGTTATTGACAGCTTTATCAAATAATAAATACACGAACATGAACATTCAAAATATTTTCAATACAATAGTGGATTCAATAGAGGCTGCTTTTTTAATTCAGGTGATAATCAAACACTGAGTTCAAACAAACTGTGAATGAATAGTTATATAGATACAGATCAATGAATTGTTTAAATTTTTTTTAAATATTATATGAAATGCGAATTACTATCATTATGAAGACTTAGGTGCATGGCAAAACTTCGAAAAAATTAGATCTTTGAGAAAATTTAATATTTTTGAAACAAAATCACTTATTTAATTTTTTTTTATATTTTGATTTTATTTGTATATTGTTTTTTTTCAATTTTGAACATTTTTTTTAAGCGATGGCGCAGCATAGCTGATTTGGAGTCGAAATATCAATGCGCGTAAGCGCCAAATGCACACAAAATCTGTACTTATTACAATCATTATAAAATATCTGATAATACGATGTGCATATATCTAATGTTTATTTTTGATCGACAAGTGGTATTATTTTTTACTTTTTTCATCTCTGGAGATGCAGGACCAGCCCTTACAAATTTGACCAGTTGCTCATTTCGTCAATACAAGTCAAATGTTTTTTGAATTATTTAAATCGGATGATCCGTTATCTCAAAAACTAAAATACTATTTCTGGCACTTTTTGCCCCGTGTCTCCGAAACGGCTAGATCTTATCAGTAGGATTAGTAGGAATTATTCAAATTGGTTGATCCGTGTTCGCGAAATCGTCGGCGAAAATTTGTATCCACACACACACTCATACATCATTTTTTTCTAAAGTATGCCAAAATGAAGATCATTTTTTGCGATTACTATAACTTACCCTACGGGAAGATAAAAATGCAAACTTATACCAGATAAAGGTTGTATAAATTGTAAAAACTGTGTTCAAAGAAATCATATTTTGCATTGACAGCTTTATCTATTATAGCTTTAGCTACTATTTTGTAAACTTTCTTTACAATTGAAAACAAGACATAGGACTTGTTTGCCCCGCTTGCACCTATGAGCTAAAAAGGACCAGGTGACAAATATTTAAAAAACAAGAAGTACAACACATTTCTACAAAGATTAATTTGCTGGGCGTTTTACTGAAAATAGTCAGATAGTTGTTTATTCTTCGTGTGGTATTTGTTATGATATAATTGGATTGGTTTTCACAATATAATTGTATAGAAAAGGTATTCAATTAGAATTGAATTGAATAAGTATGTAAAAACCAATATAATTTGGAACATTGAATAAGATAGGATATAAAATAAAAATAATGCAAGTGTTTAAATCCAATCATAATAAAACAAATAAAAATAAAGAACAATTTTGTTAACCGCAATGCACTCATAATTCTAGGTTGATTGATTATAGTATTTGTGGGTTTAACTTCCACGCCACTGGAGGACTCATTCGAATCAAAATATTCTACCACGGCTGATGCATCACATCTTCCATCACTTATCAAATTGGATCGATATTTCCATTAAATGAGATGCACATCTATTTACCTTTTATGCTTATTCGACAATATTATATATAAAAAGCATAAAAAATCTATCGAAAGTGACTCAATTTATTATTACTATCTTTAAATTATATAACGTAGAACTTGGCATATAAAGTTCGCAGTATTTAATAATTATAAATCTATTCTTAAGAAAGGAAATCTTTGTCAACTAATAAATGTTATGGAAATTCTATACGGCTACCAGGATTTGAAATAAACATGAAGTTTCTGACTCTATAGTCCATTGCCTGATTGAAATAAACCTAAAGCTTCTGGCGTGGTTATTCATTGCTTGAATATAATTAATGTATATATATATATATATATATATATATATATATATATATATATATAAATGAAGCCAGCAAATGTTACTGGGACGCCAATTGAGGGTGACCATCAGAGAAGCGTTGTTTGAGTAACACTAGCTGAATAGCATGACTGGCATTATAATTAAGCCAAGTTCACATCAACATATGTGCTACATGCACATAATGGATAGTTTTTGTAATTTATTTGGTGATATTTCACAAAAGAAGTGATTAGTTATAAAAAAAATGTCTGGAGTTCAAGGCGTTATCGAAGCACATAAAGAATATTGACAATAATAAAAAATATTATGGAGCTTGACTTAAATTATATAAACTAGAAGTACGAATACAATTTGGAAATTTATTATTCGATAATATAGATTTTTAAATAATATTTTACATATATATCTTTTTATTTTGTAGAATGTGTATATATACACATTCTACAAAATAAAAAGAGATATATAACATAAAATATGTTAAAATATGGTGTTTCATTGCGTAACGATTGAGCGCGTTGTCATGTATGGAGGGTCGCGAGTTAAAGCTCTCACTCTGGACAACCTGATATCGTGCAGTAGTCACGATCGTCTACTTTCTTTTAAAAATATAGGTTAAAAGTATATTTCCAAATGAAAACAGTCCATTTTGGGCACTGCGTTGTGAACGGCACAATGGAAAATCTTACAATATTTTTCCCTGAATCTAGTTGGAGTTTAACTCAGCTCACAAACTTGCCCTAAGGCAGTACTGCTCATTATTTATTTATTTAATTTATTTATTTAACATATAGCCCACAGAGTAGCTCCAGAAGGACTTAAAAATACAATTCTAATAATACATATTATAATAATACAAATATACTTTTACATAATAATACAAATATACTATTATTATGTTAATGTTACTAAAACTATAATATGA
Source organism: Ctenocephalides felis (assembly GCF_003426905.1). NCBI lineage: Eukaryota > Metazoa > Arthropoda > Insecta > Siphonaptera > Pulicidae > Ctenocephalides > Ctenocephalides felis. Next base: position 61,576,974 of record NW_020538040.1, on the reverse strand, counting down.
CGATGAATATGTAATATTAATAGAAACTACTTAAACGATTTAGGTGAAAATAAAATGATTCACATAATATTGTATAATTGTATCTCTATGTATTGCAATCTGTGCAATATAAAATAATTTAGTGATATTTTAAAATGATCAAAAAGCAATTTGACAGTAACAATTTTATGTTACTAAAGTTAATATAAAAGAAAAAAACTACTTAACGATAGTATACGCTTTAGACGAAGCAAATTTTTGTTCTTGTGTTCGTGCAGGAACAAAAATTATAATTCAGTTTTTTTGAAAAAATGTGAGGGTTCTCGCTTCAATTTTGGATGCTTATATACGTCACAACAATGCGTTTTATTTTATTGGCACTTCTATACTATAATTTGCAATAATTCTTACAATACTATTATTATCCATAGGATGAATATATGGATTGATATAGATAATAATTATATATAATAGTTTCAATGATTTTATTTTTCATAAATTATATGCGGATTTGGTGACGGATTTATAAGTCTATTTATATAAGTCTATGCTATATAGCACAGGAATATAATTATTTTCATACTTTTCGGGCACAATAGAAATTCCCGTAGCATAGTCATTATCATTATTCAAATTGCAAATACAGAACGCGTATTTTCAAAATGTTCTGAATATGTTATTAAAATAAATTATTAATTTATTTTCATTATGTGAAATCTTAACTTTATATATAAATATTATACAATTCAAATCCACAAATTAATAATAGCACTAAAACCATACTGATATGAAAGATATGATCCAATTTGCCAACACGAATTTTGTATTAACACATTCGAGTAAAAAATATTTTATTGGCACTATTGTGTATTTTTATTATAATTCAGGCTGCGTCAAGTATTCATCTGCTGTGTTTTTTAAATATTTTAAATCATAAAAACAAATTTGCAAATAGTTATTCCAATAATAGTCATCAAAAAGAGATAGGCCGCCAACCGATGGGTTGTCATATATAACAAAAATTATAAATTGTCTATAAAACTACGTCATTAATAAGTATATATATATAAAGTATATATATATATATATATATATATATATATATATGTGTGTGTGTGTGTATGAGTGTGTGCGTAAATAATAAATGAAAAAAATAGACATATATACATGAAAATGTAATTACGGTATTATGCTGAAAAATATAATTATATGTTAGATATTCATTCGTAAAGCATGTTTAGTAAGTCAACATCAAAATTCGTTATTATACCAGGCCAAAAATAACATATTCAAATTACAATACTTTTTATGCTTGACTGGTGAAGCCACGTTGCAAAGGTCACCGCTTTCGGCGTCCATTCTGCTTATTATTTTTAGTTTGATTAAAATGCAGTTATTTTATACTTTATTCGTAAAAAAAAATAATGATCTGGCTTTATTTATTAATGAGCTGGAGATAAATTGGACAAATGGGCAGAGGATAGATGAGCTAGTGAGTTGAAACTCGAAAAGGCCTATAAAATGGCAAATCATTTAAATACCTAAGGTGGAGCCAATTCTGCATGGAAACACGCCCATACTTTTATATACTAAGTATATGCTGTATAGCACAGGAATGTAATTATTTTTATAAATAAAACCAAAGCATGTTGAATTGAACGTTGTCCCTGATTTGAAATAGATTGATCAATGCAGGAATGGCTTTAACATAGATTAAGATCATAGCGAGATACAAACAGAAAGGGAATTACGGCTATTAATCATGCCAGTTGTGCGTGGACATCTGTTAATTAAGGGGGCACAACCTCGTAACGGAGGACGATCCGTTAAATTCATACCTACTATTCAAGTGAGAATGTTTGGCTTAGCAGGCGAAGTATGAAAGCATCGTTTGACATATATATCCTGCAAATTTTAGTTCGATCTGAATATGCTTCTCATATAATATAATAAGCTATAGTATGAAGGATATAGTCCAATTCAATTCAATATTGAAGTGTAGAATTTTAATCTCTCAAGCAAGAGTAATATATAATAATAATGGGTGGTACTGTCCTAGGGCAATCCCGTGAGTTAAACTCCAACCTGATTCAGGAAGAATAGTGTGAAAGATTTCTCATTGTCATTTTACAACTCAATACCTGAAATGTGCTTGTTTTCAATTGGAAACATATTTTGGATTTATATTTGAAGTGAAAATTGATACCACTACTGCATGATATCATGTTATCCAGAGCGCGTGTATTCGAACACACGACGCCATGAAACATCATATTATATTATATTTGTGTATAATAACTATTGTGCGAATTGAAATTGTTGCTTATTGTTAGTTTAATATATTATTCAAAACAATATAGTAACTAATGATTTACCATTAAATCTTCTACTATTAAAATTAATGAGCTATCTCGTGGATTAATGGTTAGAGCTATAGGATTTCTACCGAAGATCCCAGATTCGGTACGCGCCTCGGGCAGCTTGATGTCAATTAGCAGTGAGATTAGTTTCCACTTTGAAATATCGATAGCATTATGTTCCTAAGTAAAAATAGTTCTAAGCCGACATTTTTTATGCATCAGAAAAAAATCATTATTCTAGAAATTATAATAATAATATTTATCACATAGAAAAACAATTTGAATTGCCATCTATAAGAATAAGTATACAATAATTATAATCATTAAAGTTTACTTTATCATAATTTGAATAATGATGATAGTCACAGTTATTTATAAAGTTCCAATTCTAATATATACCTTTGTTTATAAGTTGATAAGATATTTAAAATTAACCAATATTTGCATTGAGGTGATTAGCTGCATTTCGTCTTTATAATTGCAGTTAAATATTAACAATAATTGATATTTAATAATATATTGATCAAATAAACCTTAACACCAGTAGGCCTATCTCTATCTGTATTTAATTATTAGAATTTCTCAAATAGTGATGATTTTTAATTTGACGCTGAATTGCCGGGAAAAGTCTATTTTCATTTGAAATCATTATACGGTCTATAATTTCATCTGAAAATCGATATCACTACTGATTGACATCCGGTTGTCCTTGGCGGATATTGAACCTGCTGATTAGAAGGACAAAGTTTTAATCACTAGGCCATGGAATGACCTAGTTTTGCCTACAAATTAGAAATTTTCGAATATACGATCATGGTTTTTGAGAAACTGTGAACTAAAGAAAAAATTGTTTACCTACACCCACATAACATACACGCAATTTTTTTATTCAAACAGAATGACGTAGATACTTCGTAATTATTTCTAAAGGGTTTACAAGAAATTGTAATACAATAACTGATATCTTGTAATTACACTTTTTCAAAGAGATTGTGAATTAAAGCGAAAATTATGTTGACGTACACCCACATAATACACTCGCAATTTTAATTACAAACTATTCAGAATGTCCTGAAAAAATAATAATAACGTGAACGAGCTAGTTAATTTTTAAAGAATTAATAAGAAACAGCAATATAATAACTGTTAACAAGTACACATCAAGTTCATCTAACTTAATTAACCTCCCGCAGGGTAAGTTATAGTAATCGGAAAAAATTAAAATGAGAATTTTTATATATGTTTACGTTCCATAGCCTTCTTAACATTTTGGCATACCTTAGAAGAAATGAATGTATGTGTATGTATGTATGTGCGGATACAATTTTTCATTGACGATTTTGAGAATACGGATCCACCGATTTGAATGATTTAAAAAACATTAAATTTTTACTGATAAAGGGACGTGCTGATCAGTCTTTGACAAAGTCAGGTCCAGCCGTTTCGAAGATACGGGGCAAAAAGTGCTAAAAATGGTAACTCAGTTGGTGAAAGAAGGGAGCGTCCAATTTAAATGATTCTAAACACATTTTACTTGTATTGACGAAATGAAGGATTGATGTAGTATTTGTAAGACTTTGTTGTAGGTCTAGCGGTTTCGGAGATCCAATGAAAAAAGTAAAAAATGCCCTTTTACTATTAAAAATGATCATTAGATGTAAATTATCAGATATTTTATTTATTTACATTTACATACGAACGAAGATTTATAATGATTAATGGGTAGGAAGTGCCGCTCCGGTATTTAGTCTTTAAACGCAGCGCGATTGCTTTGAATAAAAATTGAAAATTCCAATTTTTTTTTCATAAAGTAAATTTTTTTCTAACATTTCAAAATGGTCAAAAATCTAATTGTTTCAAAGTTTTCAAAAATATTCAAAGATTTAAAAATTATAAATTGCGGTACGGGAATTTGCTTTAAAGCACGATGCCTTGCACCACTAGTTCTGCGATCTATTTATACAAAAACAGGACTGTCCACACGATACATAAAGAATACATAAATGAGCAGAAATTAGTAAATATACCCAACAGAGTGTATAGAAATATAAAAAGCAAGTATACTTTTTAAGAATAAGATAATCGAAAAGTATTATACAATCGAAAATGTGTGATCTTTAACCCACGGCGTATAACATTGACAATCCATTGTTTGACATTGATTACTAATACTTAATTTCGGGTCGGTCGTACCTCATCCTGTTCCCCGTTCGTCGTCGTGTTTGCTAACTCCGTGTGCACCCAATTTGCCCAATGCCTCATTTGGCATCCAATTAGACGACAGGTCGGTATCTGTGCACGAGCACGTTTATCTGGGAGGACTAATAATCATTCAAGCGAACACCTCATTAGGGCATCCGGCGTAATAGCTTAGATTAAAACTGCAACAAGGTTGGGAAATTGCAACCAGCGTTCGAGTGATTCCAGGGCAACTTTTCATTGCATGCGGATACAGTTTGAGCGAATATTAATGTACAAGTTTACGACGGGATACGGAGACGGTGTAGTGAAAGATGGGAAATGAAATTCTGTTAGCTTCGCACGCGAAACGCTTCGGTACATTATTTATTATAATATTGCTGTATGATTAATTAACTGACTACTCGTAGAGTAGAGTATTTAAACAAGTCATAAAACGAAAATGATTTTTCGTTTTGGATGTCTGGAACATCGCTCAGTACGGATCAGAGACATGGACTGTAGGAAAAGCCGACAGAAACTATATGCAGACCCTTAAAGTTTGGTGTCTGAAAAGATAAGGTGGACAAACAAGATAAAAAATGAAGGAGTGTTCAGAAGAGTGGATAAAAAAAGAACTAAACTGATTATGAGAAGAAAACTGGATCGGGCCCATATTGCTGAGGTGACCATAGCTGGGACATTCTCGGGTTTGCCCCTTGTGTGCTGTTATTAGAGAAACCAATAACAATATTTATCTCGGATTTAAATCTTACCGGGTTTACGAAAAATATAGGTTTTGAAGTGAATCTTTGCAATTACTTGATGATAAAATTTCAACTACCCATCAAATATCCTAAAATGATATATATTATGTTACAATTGCAACATAATGTATATCAATTTCAGAATATCTTAAGACAGCGAGTATGCTTATCAATTCGTTAAAATGAGAATGAATCAATAGGTTATGATTGAGAAAATTGGTGATTACAAAATTCCAAAGACGGGTTAAAATAGATTCTCACATTAATAATTTCAATTTCAATTCCACGAAAATTAGCAGAAATCATGAAAACGGACTTTTTGACTACCTGTCACAAATAGTATTTTTTTTTCAAGTTAACTATGAAAAAAATTGAATAAAACTTTAGACAATACTAAAAAGTGATAAAGTATAGATCCATAATTGTAAGATTTATTTTATTTTTAAGTGACAAATAATGGAATTAAAGGTATTTTTAATAGTCAGTAATGTTTAAAAAATAGTTTTATTTAAAAAAAAAAACTGATTTTTATGTTAATAAAGTATTTGATATTTTAACATCATATTTAAGCTATTTAGCATGAGGACCCCTTTCCCGGTTTGACTAAAAAAAATATGGTCACCTTAATATTGCGAAAAGAGTGTCTGCTTCAGCACGTCGGCAAAGGTAAAAAAAGAGACTAAAATTATTTAAAAAAAGAGAATGCAGATGATTGATGATTTGCGCGAGTAGAGAAATTACAGGGAACTGAAAGCACAGGCCAAGAAGCATGGAATCTGAAGTTTGAAAAGGAAAATCGATAGAAGTGCGTGTTAAAGTGTGAAGAAAGGTAATGAAATAATAATTGCAATAATGAACTAGAAAGGGAATGGAAATCATTGATTGTGGTGCTTCTACACCACAGTCTTGCTTTCGGCAGACAACCATTTATAATTATTATTATTATTATCATTATTAAATTTTTGACTTTCGGTAAAATGTGTGTTCGTATGAATACAATTTACGACACGTTTTTTGCCGAATTGATAGAGTGTTTAACATTTGGATAATTCCAAAATATCTTAAAAAAAATGCATGAATAAGACTATGTAGAACATATAATATAAAAAATAACAACGCATTTCAAACGACATAGATTTTTTCCATATGACAGGCAATAATATAAAACAGTGGACATTTTGAATTAATCTATGCGTAGTTTTTATTTGTGTTTAAATAATTAATTACGAGCGTTAATATTGTGTTTGAGTAATTTTAATTATGCTTGATATTTTTTTATTCTACTTAAAAGCTGTTAACTAAATTAAATTAAAAATTGTTTATTGAAAATTGGGTCATATTCATTTTTATCGAAGCTTTATTAAAATCGTGATCGCGAAACTGATCGAAATTAATTTGCTGATCAGCTGTTGCTAAATGTTGATAATATTGAATTTGAGATCAATTAAAGCATCTACCTCTGTTATCACTACTAGACGACTCATAATAAGAAATATTGAAGTAATTTTAAATATAAAGTCTTAAACTACTATCATGGTAAATAAGTACTTAACAGATCATGAGTTTATCCTTTGTGATTAGTGGACTGTAAAACATAGATTTTTTTTGCATAATCTTGTATATTTCGTTGCAATTCTTCTTACAATAATGTATGTGTAACTAAGTTGATTTCACTTGAATTATATATATTTATTACTTATGTATATATTTATTATTTATGTTAGCGTGGACCTTGGTTTTAGGAGTTAATGTAAAGCGAGATTCAACTTTGCTACCTCCACCTCGGTGTAGCCGCTTTACGGTACAAAAGCTCAGTGTCATGAAGATAGCAGTCTTTATGACCAACATATTAATTTAAAAATAGTGTTCTGAAAATCAAATAGTTATCTATTACATTCATCGAAAGAGACGATTCTCAATTTTTCTATTTTTATTTAACTCTTTCCACTTTCAAAATTTGTATATATTTTGTCGCCGGAGCGACGGCATCCGAGTGGAAAGGGATTTGGAATCAAGTTTTTTATTTGAAATCAAATTGCAAGAATAATCTAAAATAAACTTTATATTGTATGGATATGTCTCTTATATTTAATAAACTCTATCATTACTTTTAATCTTATTATTCGGAGCACAATTTGGTACAAAACAGAAAATATGCTTAAAGCTATATTAATCTGTTTATTCTTGAAATAGATTGTCAATGTTAAAAAATATATGAATATGTTGCGACACACGCAAAAATATCATAACCTCATAGACATAAAAGTTGATGTAAACATGTTTTTAACTTTACTAAAAGGGAGACATTTATTACCAATCATAAAATTATTAATCTGGTGTCGGCTTCTGAATCTCATGGCTATCCCCATGGTTCAAAATCCCCATTGAACAACCTCATACTTATATTCATGTATGTACATATGTATGTATGTATATTTCGGACCGCATTTAGGGGCCACTGTGTTCGTATATCAGTAACATTTCTAGGTTTGAGCCCACATATTGAAATTTTGTGACGCAACCTTCACTTGACCTGTCCATAAAAACGTACCCTCGGTTTCCCTATTGCCAACTTCTTGTCAATATATTCAAAATATCAGTCGTGAGTGAAACTTTTCTCTTATCTGACGCGCCAGAAAAGGAAATTGAACTCAGCTAGATATATTTTGCGATTTATTTCTTGTGAGAAGTGTATCCTTTCATCTTTTTCTTCTTTGACATCGAAAGCTTGAGCGCACATTTCATAGGATTTCTTAGAAATCACTTGTTGACGAATAGATATTTTATTATAATAGGCAAAGTTGTAAGTTTTGAATTTTTATTTTCAAACGGAATTAAAGTTGTTATTGTGTAATATTCATACGGCTTAAATATACATAATCTTTTTGACTAGTTTTGTTGGCGATTTCTGTAACTTTATATACAAAGTTATCGTGAACTGAATTTCTCTATATTCTAATACAGACATATTGCGAAGACAGAATTGTTGAAATAACCATTTTTTTGCAAATGCCATGTGTAGTCTACAAAATTACAGTATAGTATCTAGTTTACATGTTTTATTTTCATCTTGTTTGTAATATTTTTTCATTTAAATTTATTTAAAAAACATCAGAATTTAATGGGCCCTTAAAGCTGTCGTGATAACTTTTTAAACGGCTAACTCTTTATAGGTTAACGGTTGCTCTATCTTCATGTGATGAATTTAATATTACAATTTCTGTAATACATACTAAATATTTTTTCATTGATGCAGCAATGGCGAGTAAAAGCTTCTCTTTTCTCTTGCAAAACGGCCTTAAGATATTATTTTATGGGGGGAGGATGTAGAATGCGAGTTTTCCTATTCTTGATTATTATTTTCTCCTAATTGGTGCCATTCACTCTCCTAAAGCGAGAGAGAGAGAGAGAGCAAGAAAGAGACTATATACACTTGTTTGTAGGGTATATTTTTCGTGCTGAAATTTTATTGTACAATATTTTATGTAAACTAAATACATATTTACGATTTATAGTCCCATAGAACATAAAAATAGACTGAACAAAATTTTCATAAAAGCAATTGCAGCAGTTGGTCGGGTTGATTGGTTAGTTTGTTTTATCGGAGGTTTTTTCAATAAACACATTGTTTATTATTTAAATTATTTTCAATTTAAAAAGTCCGCTCAAAAACAAATAAAGTTAAAAAAAAATTAAGAACATTATTTGAAAGTAGAGAGCAAAATATGTATAACCAACTATTACCACCTTGATTCTGACGACCTCGATATCAGGAGATAAACGACAATGTTTGAAATAAAAGTATATTTTTTCGTTGTTTGTTTTCTAGAGCACTGCTGTTTAGTTTACGATACTTTAATATAATATTTAATTTTACGTCATTTAAATGTTTTATTAGATGTAATTTTAATTTTAAGTTAGATCACTAGTTTTTTTATATAATATCTATAAGCCAGGAAAAATAGTAAACAAAGTAAATAAAAATGTAAATTAAGTTAAATAACAAATTTACAAGAAACTTTATAAGCACATTTACAGAGTTATTCGAACTCTGCTGTAAACTATTTCTATTTACAATATTGTCTCTATAAATAATGTATATATGAAATTTATATTTTGCATTTGTTGAAAAATGTAGCTATTATTTTGTAAAATCTGTATGTTGTAAAATATTTTAATATTATCTATAATAAAAATAAGACATTTTACTTGTTTGCCCCCTGGCTGTACCATTTTACCCGTCTATGGGGTAGAAAGGACCAGGTGACAAATTTTTGAAAAATAGAAAAAAACATAGTTCTATAGGGATAAATTAGCTGGGAGTTTTACGGAACTTAGTCAGATAGTCGTTTGTTTGATATGTGTTTTTTGTTGTGATATAATTGGTTGGTTTTTTCAATATAATTGCTCAAAGTCAAATTGGATCTCTGTGCCCCGCCCTACCCTATATACTACTGTCTCATTGATAATGATTTAAAATATTTAATAATACTTTATATACAGAATATTCCAAGTTTCACGTTCTTCACAGAAACTTTAACAAATGATTAAACATTTTTTAAATTAAAATTGATATAAATAAAAGTATATTTCAACGTTCTCAGCAGATGCTGTCATTTGCATTGAAGCGATTTTGCTATTATAAAATACTTTGACATTAATGTAATTGCAATGCGGCAAAAGTTCTTTTTAAAAGAGCTGATATAATGAATCGTTGAGTGATTATTTATTGGTAGAATCTTTCAATATTATACCATTACAATAATTTAAATTAAAATAAAATAGCAAACAAATCAGACAGTATTTTCAATTTTGTTCTCGTCATGCTTTCATATTTTAGAAAATGATTTAGTGTCAGTCTGGGTATATGTCATTATATGCTAATGTTCAAATATGCGTCATCAAGAATCTATATTTCATTCCAACTTTTCCAATTTAACAGACTATATTGTTTGAATCAATATATCAAGAAATGAGACAAGTGTCATTCAATCACTACTATAAACGTATAATAAATATATTATTATAATTAATTACTGTGATAAATTAACTTTATATAAAAAGTGCTTATGCCTGCCGAAAGCTATAAAATAAAAAAACGCACAAAAACGGTTGACAAACAGAGAGAAAATCGAACTTGTTTATTATTTATTTCACATCTATTTGTATGTCACAAAATGTAAGCGAGCAAATTTCCAACGCTAATTAATTGCATTTTTTTAATAGAAATAAAACAAAATAAAATAATCATGACAACATTTTCCTATTTCTATTACCTAGTTTAGAAAATCTTTATAGTTTATATATCATCGTATATGCAAGTCGATACAATTACTCTATAGTATGCGCGACATAATTTATCAATAATGAAATACAATATAATTATAATTAACCAGTTGTTTTTGGTCAATACAAATGTTGATCATTCCAAAGCATATGCATTGTGTTATAATTATGTACTTATTTTATATTACTCACACCATATCGTAATTTCTGTTTTATTATTATATGTTTGTTTGTTCAATAATTCCTACATGGTCATCAAAATATTTACGCTTCGATACTTTTGTTGTGCATTCTCTGAATAAATTGTGTCGTTATTCAGATAAAATTGTTTCAATGTTGTCTCTATACCAACAGGAATAAATTAAAGTTATAAAAGCATTTACACACACACACACACACACACATATATATATATATATATATATATATATATATATATATATATATATATATATAATATATATATATATATATATATATATATATATATATATATATATATAATAGGTTGTCAAATATCTCTCTTCCGCTTTTTTGCTCTTGGTTTATAATACAAAAAGGCGGAAGGGAGATATTTGACAACCTAATATATATATACGAGGTCTGTTCAAAAAGTACCCGGAATTTTCGTTTTTTCAAAAAAATATTTATTTATTCGTCTACATTAATGTGGTCCCCTTCAAAGTAGTCCCCCCCAGATATAATACACTTATGCCAGCGTTTTTTCCAATTTTCGAAGCACCCTTGATATTCACTTTTTGATATGTCCTTGAGCACTCTCAGCGATTTTCTTTAATCGAGGAAAACCGCCGTCCTTTCATGGGTCTCTTCAACTTTGGGAATAGGAAAAAGTCACACGGAGCCATATCTGGTGAATTTTTGCACTTTGCAACACTTTATTTCATTTTTTACGCAAAATTTAATACAAATTCTTTGACTTTTCAATTCTTCCATTGTAAAAATCGCCGAGCTTAGAAAAACACGTCGAACCTTTAGCGACTACCACAGACAAAGTAAACAGTGAATATAGCTGAAAATTTCATCATACTTTAGGGGCATGTATACCAACACAATAAAAAAAAAAATTTGACAATCAGACACTCCAGACCCGCGAAATTTAATTATTAGTAATTCTGGGTACTTTTTGAACACACCTCGTATATATATATATATATAAATTAGACTTTCAATTTTTGGCGATAGGAGCATATTGCGATTTTGTTTCTATGGGTAATGTGCATCAAGAACCATTATCCAAGAACCTATGGCTAGGAAATAAATTTGAAGTGCGTAAAATTTCTATTAAAGTTTTTTTTCTCAATTTATTTATAAAAAAAAACAAAAAAAATTATTACACTCTGGACATTTGATGAAACTTCGCAAGGTAATTGAGTTTACGGAGCTATTAAAATATTATAGATCGATAAAAATTTAATTATAATAATTTATCCAAACTTGAAAATTAGACTGAGTGGTAGATCTACGAAATAAAATGTTTTTTCTATTTAAGATGAAATATATAATATAATATGTACAAAAAGTCGCTTTTTAGTTAATGATATAAAATTAATAACTATTAGCTAAACAACTATCGATCTATGTTCAGCATAATTTTCAGTTAATTCTAAATTATAAAAATATGTTTTTTGCTATTCTTCTAAAATTTGTCATGTCACTTTTTGTTTCGTAAACGGAGTAAAAAGGGTAAAAATAAAGGGGACAAACAGATCCAATGTCCTATTTTGAATTTTAAACGAATTTTATGAACATAGTTCAACCAATGGGAAATAAAAATTTCTTGGGCCCATTTTTTACAAAGATCTGCATATGATCTTGATCTCTAAGTATTTTGTCAGAAATATTCAACAGCAGAGTTGGAATAGCTGTTGATTTATATCTTGTAAAATTACTTTTTTCAACTTGATTTACTTTCCTATTTACTATTTTTATTTGTTCTCTTTCACCAGCGTAAAAATTTAGGTGTTCTTTTTTACCCTATCCACATTTAAGCTATTTTAGAGATTATATAATAAAAACGGTTGAATCTAACTCAAAATTAACAATACACCTTATAAAATAATTAAATAATGTATGCTTGATAAATATATTAAGATCTGCTGAAACTCAACAACAATGCTCAAGACGAGAAAAACTAATACCGAATGAAAATACTTTTGTTATAGATTTCTATACTTGGTCGTGTATCTTCTGATAGCGACGTCGTTAGAATTAAAGTGATGATTAAATATCTTTTCAATAATTCAATACTTTACTTGTTTTTAAGATAATGGTTGTGGATCTTTTTATCGCCGGATCTTTATGCCCCGCTCGACCTTATATATGTATAAATTATTAGATTTTTGTATTTTGGTTTATTATAATGTGTTTTACATGAAACAAATGACTGTTTCATAAAAAAGTTGTTCTTTAAACATGAATACAAAAATGCCAAATATATCATCAGGTTTTAATTTCGCAGAAATAATTTATATTTTCATGAAAGTTACATTTTAAAATGGCCTGCCATTCAAACTGCTATATTTTTAAAATGATTGCGAACAGCAAATACATTAATTCATTATTAATGAGGTGTGGGGCTATGCACGGAATTGAATTAAATAAAAATTTCAGTGTACCACTAAAAGCAATGTATACGTATAAACCGCAGTTTTTTGAAACCGATTTCGATCCATGATAATTTAATAACAGCTTTTTTAATCGCGTTCATGGTAAAACCAATGTATAATACCTTTGTGTGTTGTGCAAAGTTGTTCAATATTTAAAGCAGCGTCGGAACCGTTCCCTGTGCGAAAAGGGAACCCGAGCCCGGCACGACATCACGGTAGATTTGAACTGGTACATTTCTGCCTCAGAGTCGGGGGTATCGGACCGGAATCAATATCGACGAACAATGTTGTAAATCTATGCAAAAGAACGGAATGTTGCCGCCAGTAACATGGACCCGTCATTAACTGAGCACATACATTCTGCGCTTGAAAAATATCTAATATTGGAATTTGATAGCCTTCAGTGGGTGTTCAATATGCACCTTGTCTGCCAAGCGGCGTACTATACTTCATACGAGCGAAAATGAACTCGCTTTAAAAGTTACTAGAATTTTATTAGTTTTTACATTTTATACTCATTTTGAATTCATAACATATATGTTATTATCTAATGATGATTTTTGTTAAACTTTTTGAAAGCATATTTCAACTACACTTGGCAGGCGTTATTATCTATCAAAATGATACAGTGGGTTTATGCTTATAGATGTTACGTAATTGGTGCATGGCATCGTTCCTTAAGGCAAATTGTTGGACTTTCTCGTACCGTAATATAATTTTTTATAGAATTTTTTTTTTCAAGTTATGATTTTTTTTTCAAAGCAATCACTCTGCGTATCTGTATTAGAGTGTACCCATTTTCGAAGCCTGTAAACGCTACATCGTAGTCTAACATTATAATTCTTGGTCTGTTGAACATTATAATTCTTGGTACTGAACCCATAGAACTAAAGTAGTACTCATTATTCAAATCTATATAAAATATCTGCTAATTTGATGTGAATATGTCTAATGATCAGTTTTGACCGACAAATGGTGTTTTTCAAACTTTTTTTATGGACTTTCTAAACAAATTTTTACCTTCTGTTAATACAAGTGAAATATTTTCTGAAAAGTGAATTGCCAGTTTCGCAACTTCTTGCCACGTACTTTCAAAACGGCTGAACCAGCCTAGTTAAAAATAAACAATAAGTTAAATTAGTTTAGGTATTCAATATCATATTTGTTTCTGACGAGTACAAGTCGAGCAGATTCGAAATTTCTGAGACAAAAGTTTAATAAGGACATATTGTTGTTTAAAATGTGTATTTAATATACGCACACTAAATTATCACATTTCGTTTATATTATACATTTTTAGCTATATATGCATGCTTATGTTACCTAATATTTCGTATCAGATTCTTACAAAAGACAGAATAAAAGATTTATTATTGGCATGAATTTTCATATTCGATTCACAATATGTTCAAGCTATAGTTTAGTAGAGCCAACTCAGAAACTCCAATTATATACCTATATAAATGTGTCTGAAATAACATTATTAATACTTTGCATATTGCATGTCAATTTTGTTATAAAGAATTTACATAAAATAAAAACAGTTTCCATTTTTATTAAATAAAGTAGTCGCTAAGTGGTTATTATCAATTGAGGTGATGTTGATGGAGCTTAATATTTTCGATTTTTACCTCGAATTTTCTATCGACGTGCCCGCTTCTAAACTCCAAGCATGATTAAAAAATCATACTTTTGTATACTTTAAAATATTGCAGAACTGTGTTATTACATCACGAAGTATGTCCATATTTACACTAAAATAGAATACGTACACTAATTTTAATATAAGTTTATTGCTTATATGATAAAATTATTTACTATTATATGACAAACGTTTGCTGCAACTCACAAAGACTAGATTTGTTCTTAGCTTACTGCACTAAATGTTTCATTTCCCAATTATATATGGATACATGGTTAATATTCTCGTTGCACGACCTTTGGACATCGAAATTGCAGAAATGTAATCATTTGTGCTAGTTTTGAAATTACATAGTTGTAGTGGAACTCGTCTATTCTCATAACTGTACCAAACACTTTGCTAAACTAACATCCATTTAAGTTCTGCATCTAAAATTTTGCTCTACATATTGGGCAAAATTACTGTTGTCGACTGATACCTTCAGAAGACTAAAGAAAAAAATATTTCACTTTTATTGAATGATTTTGCTAACTTTTTAATTACTTGGTGAAAAAAATGCATTTATGCATATATTCAGCACCATTATTTTTGACAATTTTTCATATCTTTATAGCAAACAGATTTACTGATAAAGTCTGCTTTATTATATGGATAGTTGTAGGTGTAGATATATTATAGAAATAAAAAAAAACATACTAGGAAATTTCAATTTATATAAAAAACTGGAAAATATTTGATCACAGAATATTATAACGCACATAAGCTTTTGGACGTAGTGGAACATTAGGAAAAGAAATATGCAACTCTGTTGATGAAATTTGGTAAGCCAATTAAACTGGAATTGAACATGTTTGACAATTACTGTTCAGAATTCATATATAATTTAGCCTAATAGGAGAGCGAATTGATTGATATTACATCGAATGATTCCTTTGATAAAATATTACCGTTAAATGTAGGGGGAAGTCTCCTAGTGGCAGACATCTAAGGTTATTTATAAATAAATCAAAAAAATATTTGACGAAATGTTTATTAAATTATGATTTATATTAGATAACAAAGTTAGAAATCAAACTAAACTAACAAAACCGAAATCTTTGCTACAAAATAATTAATACTATCAATCAAACTTTGGTCTCAAAAATATTATTTTTAACAGTGGCACCTAGTACCGGACATTTCAAAATAACCTGCGTTGATTACATATGTAGCCATCTCCACACTCTAGAATGTCTGCACATTTGTGTTTGACGAATATTCTTAGATATTGAAAAAAAATTACTAATTATCCACCTTTTTGGCTGGGCTACACCGATGCTCTCAGCTGAAGCATTCATCATAAGATTTTCATTCTTTGACTAGGAAATACGAAAAATGGGGTATGTAATGACCGTTAGCACTCATAAAGAACAAAATTAAATAATTGAAATAAATTACGTCAACTCACACAAGAAATATCAATATGTTTACTGTTCGGCGCAAAGGGACGACTTACATCTTACAACTTACGACAATGTGTTGTTAGTGTCCTGTGCTAAGGGACAGTATTAGGTCTTGTCCGGCGTTACGGGACTTTCCTTCAAGATTTTGATCTGTAGTGAAATCTAGACGGGACTTTTGAGTATCAAAAGATCATTACATATTTCAAATAATTCACGCCTAACTAGATACTTCAATAAAATCACAAATTTTCAATTTTGCAGATAGATTTGTTTTAATATGATACAAGTATAAAACATACATTTTAAATCGATCATTTAAATGAGTTAAGAACTCTAAATTGAAAAATGCTTTCAATATAAAAATCAAACTAAATTGGAAAAATATATAACGCAATATTTTTCAAATAAATTGCTGTGATTCAATTATTCGCTTATTGAAGTACTGTCCATTACACTATTTATCAGCATGGATCAGGTGTTCGTATTTTCATAACAATTTAATTAAATCTAGGTCAAACTTTCTGATAAATCGTTCCATTGGTGGCAGCCATACACGTCGAGCTGTTTTCGGCATCAACATGATTCGGTAATAAAATCCGTCATTTTACGTTATTTGTCGAATGTAAAATCTTGATAGTCTGCTTAATGTCTCGCACTAGCAGATTCGCAAGATGAGCCGTATAAAATTAGGGTCAATGTGGGAATCCGCTAAGTACAAGAGGAGAAGCGACTGATTACGGCTGTCGTTGCTTCGGTCACGTAGCACAGGTATGGGATCGAGTTCAGCGCTTTTCAACATTCACCGGAATACGCACCCAGTCGAAAAAGAACTTTTTCTTGTTGGTACTCTGATGTCTCTTAGGTACTTTATGCGGCATTTTAGACATAAGATTTATTTTTTTGTATATCGAGTAATTTAATATTAGTGTATTATCTAGTTCGGCTGATGCGGCTTCTCGTATAAAATATGTCAATTTTTGTTCGCAAAATATATGCAATGGGTTAATGATTATAAATATTTTTGCAATATTTAACTATTCAAACATAAGATTAAATAAAAAAGTATAAAAAATAAATTTCTGAAGGAATTTGAATTCGACCATTTTAACTCTCTTATAATGAATATGAACGCAAAAAATATAAATGAATTAGCAAACCCGACGAACTCCGTTTCGCCACCAGATAGTTTCGTGAGAAAGATGAAGAAATTTTTTGTTTGTTTTATATTTGAAAAGGAAAAATTTGATTTTATTGCACAACAGTAATGAATTTATTTCGATTCCAAAAATTAAGTATTTTTTAGTTGAACTTTTCTAAGTAAATGAAAGTGAATCCGCAAATCATCCGTTTCATTGAAGTGCTCTTTGGTAAACAACATTTTTTTGTTTTTTGGTCTGACGTTAACATAAACAAAGCGGATGGTTTTCCAACTCGTGAGCAGGCAACGTATAACTGCCCATGTGAAAAACAATGATTTTCTAAATAATATATTTGAAATTTATCCCGCAAACACTAAGCGATTGGTCTTGCGACTTGTTAATTGTCATTGCGAACGAAAGGCTACCTGGAAATTGCAGTCGTTTGAAGTCAAACGCAAGACCAGTCGGAATCATTGGTATGTCACCAAATCGCCAGCAATTTTTGACTGAATGGTGAAATTCAGTGCATGTACATCATTATTCTTTGCGGCAAGAATTGCTCGTTGACTTAACCAAGCATAATTCTGATAATTCTCACTAATGTCATTACTCGAATTTTTAATTACGGTGCGTGAAGTTCCAGCAATTTGCATTAAGGCACGATGCCATGTACACTAATTTTCTTACCTATAAACCTTGCAGAGCCCGAGACCTTTCCAACGAATGCAAAATTGTCGAAATCGGTTCGTGCGTTCTGGAGTTATTTCGTCAGGAAGGAAAACCCGACTCATTTTTATATATATGTAGAAATCTGAACTCTCATAAATCTGAACGCAAAAAGTATGAGCAAACGGCAAACTGATGGAGCCTTCGAGACATATTGATATGAAAGGCTGTAGGTGCACGTATTGCTCGTGGTTTTTGTTACGAAACATTAATATGTTTTCATAATTAAGCTACTTTTCATAGGCCTATGATATTTTAAGGTGTTTGGTTTGACCATTCACTCTATCAAAATGCCAAATTTTATCAAAATCAAAGAGTAAACCGACAGATTGATATGGAAGGCTGTAGGTGCACGTATTGCTTGTGGTTTATGTTTTGAAACATGAATTATTATAGTTATAATTAAATCACTTCTCATAGGCCTATAATATTTTAAGGTGTCCGTCAACTCTATCAACATACGAAGTTTTATTAAAATCTCAGTAATGTAAACCTGAGGTTCTTCTTGCTAGTGCGTTAAATAGAGTATTTAGATAGAATATTTAGACATAACAAATTCATAATTAAACTAGTGGTGCATGGCATTGTGCTTCAAAGCAAATTGCTCGAACTTTTCGCGCAGTAATTAGAAACATTCGCGAAATAAAAATATCAATCATCATTCAAAATTTATCAATGAATAGTAACAATTGTTTTAAATATTTTTAAATTATTATTATAAATGCTATAAATTCCATCGCAGTATTTTATAAATCTAATATAATATAATTGCTTATATTTGGGCGCCGAGCATTATCTATGTTTATTAACATACGAGCACGATTGTTGAATCACTCTAATCGGATGCGTCGTTCTCTCAAAAATACAAATCGAATGTTTTTTGAATCATTCAAACCGATTAATCCGTGCTTCCGATATCGTGAACAAAAAATTGTATCCAAACATACGCATACACACATACATTCATTTTTTTTTCTAAAAATAAGGTTTGACAACATGTTCAGAAATCTCTGAAACGTAAAGATATGCACAAATTTTAATTTTTGATTTTTTTGCGATAATTTATTCTACGAGAAGTTAATCGGTTCTCGACAACCTTGTATCATTCATGAAAATAGAAGATGTTCTAATGTTCTAATTCCGAGAACATAATCAATATTTAGGATGATTAAATATAATATATATGTATATACATCAAATATATTGTTGTTATACGTCAGAAAGATGGTTGGGCCTGTGGAGCTTTATCATCAACAATGGTCATTTGCCAAAATTAAATCGAATGTCCGCTGTGCTTTGACCAAATCATTTACAAATAATATTTGCTCCAAATTATTGTAACTCATGCAGCTCATGTACTATAATGATTATTTAGTTTATAGAATCATTTTTGTTCATAAAGTGCATGGACAATAAATGATTTTAATTTTTTTTTCATATAGATATTAGAATGTTTAGGCTTGATAATCGCTGGAGTATATACTATTTGAGATAGAGAGTAATCAAAGTTAATGCGAAGATTTTATTATGTCGATTGTGTAACTTCTCAGAACGACGCACCTTCTGGTAAGTTTCTATAACGCGCTATTTCGTGGTTTTATTACTTTGGACAATGCATTTAAGTTCAATGATACATTGAGACCATGGAGATGCTTGCATATGAATGCATGGTAGATCAAATCATTCATAACAATACCACTTGCTTGGTGCGTCATGGAAACTTACCCTCAGTCAGGGCGCTGTACTCCGACATAAATACGGGTCTTGTATATTAGGTTACGTATATTGTTTATTACCCCTCATAAAGGTTCAAGTGTACATACTACAAAATTTTAATTTCTTATTCAAAGCTGGTTTCGTGCTATATTACGCACACAACTTTCAGTCCTATAAGACTATTCTAGTAGTTTTAATTAGAGACACTCACAGAAATGTACAAGAGTAAATATATATGCGAACTTACCTGCATACATTGTGCTTAATTAGATCCTTGTACATTTTTTAAGTCAAATATAGTTCATTTGCGCGCATAGTAGTATGAAAATAGTTCATCTTGCCGTTTTTTCTGCATTGTTGCATGAAGTTTTTTTCCAACACGCTTGTTGCATTATACGACTGAAATGAACACAACACTGTGACAATGAAAGAAAGCAAAAAACATTTTAATTAAAATATATAAAAATATCGTGGTTTATGAAATTGGAGTGATTATTTTGTATAGATAAGTCCAGGAATCAATTTCGTACTAGAAAATTTTAATTTTGTGACAAGCAAGAAAACATAAGGAAAATGCCCTATTTAAAAATCGGCTAAATTCACATTCTTGTCGCAGTAATTAGTGAATGAACACAGCACTGTGACAATGAAAGAAAGCAAAAAACATTTTAATTAATAAATATATAAAAATATCGTGGTTTATGAAATTGGATTGATTATTTTATATAGATAAGTTCTGGCACCAATTTTGTATGAGAAAATTTTAATTTTGACACTAACAAGAAAACATAAGGAAAATGCCCTATTTAAAAAAAAAAATCAGCAAAATTCACATTCTTGTCGCAGTCATATTCACAGTATTGTTGCAATAATCAGTTCAAACGTTATCTAGCTTTCAAAAGTTTATTTTGAAGGTGATTTTGCCATGTTTTTGGGACTCATTTATTTTTATTTGTGTTCTTTTTATTAAAATCATTAATGTTATGCCAGTACAAGTGATTTTAATCAATTTTATTGAAATTATCAAGTGTTTGATAGAATTTTGATTGTCTTCATTTTTGTTCACTTTTGGAGAAAATAACATACTTATATGATGGGCAAACTAACATAGTACTATTCCGCAAGAACTTCAGGGTAGTTCATTCAAAGTCAAGAAAAGAGAAAATTGAAATCTGTCAAAGGTGATTGGATTTAACTTATACTCTAACTACTTTAAAATAGTCCAAAGGATAAACAAGTAAAAAGCTGAGACTTGCATTATTACAAACACTACAAAGACTTAAGATGCATGTTTTTTTTTAATACATGAGTTGTGTGCTGATGCCCCGCAGAGGACTAAACGATTTATTTCTGAACCGTTTTCTTAAAAATTAGTATCTCAGTATGTCCTTTTCTTATATGCCATTATGTAATTAGTTGCATTTTTCCTATCATTATGGTCCCTCCTAATTAAAAGACTACGTTACTGGTAGTCAATGAGTCTAAGATGAGTATGATAGACATTGATTGTAACATCATTAAATAAATAAATATCATTAATAAGCAAGTGATGAGTGACAATTTGTCCGTACTTCCCCTATTTATTGAAGTATTAGGCACTCAATTCTGTATTTTATAACTTTCAAATCAATCTCGTTTATATTCATATATCTCTTATATTAGAACTTGGTGAGAATTTGGATATCTTTAGATAAACCTTAACTGCGGAAGTTTTTGGACCAATACCGTTTTACTATGCTGAAATGTTTTATTTTTAATATGAATTTGTTTTTCCCTAATTCGATTGTATTATGAAGTATTTTACCGATTTTTCAGTTTTTTCTGGGAAAATAGAAGCTGTCGATACATTGTCGACAACCGCATCAGAATAGGTGATCCTCTCGCGATGCGGGTTATTGACACTATGTCGACAACTATTTTTATTTATTATCACAGTTGTAGCAATTTGTGACGTTGGAAGTAACAATTGTCATTTGCACTTACAAGAAAATATTGTATATTTGCCTTGGTAATACCTTGATGCTTTGTAAGATGGACCGGCTTATACCTGTCGGTCAATATATCATTATTTTATTTAGGCGACTAATAAAAATATACGTATAATATGCGTTATAATGCATAAAAGTAATAATACGTATGTACAAACTTACCTTTTAAGTAAAATGTTCAAAAAAACACGAAAATACCGTAATGACGTTGGTGGCGTTGTTTTTTCTTTGGAGTCTTCTTTTATAGGTAGGAATCACAAACTAGTTACTTTTACTATGCTGATAATATGAGGACAGATTTGAAATAAATGTGGTACTGTTGACAACTGTACCAGGTAGTAGAAAGAGGATGTTGACACGTTGTCGGCTCCCGCAGTCAAAGTGCTAACTAAGCTATTATTATCATTTTTTTATGACAATAATAATGGTCTGCGTTGATCGCTATCAATACATCTGCAGTACGTCCGATGTAGTGGGTAGTAGACGTCGACGAGATTAAAATTCTCGTTGCGATCGCTGCCGCGCATCCATCCCGGTTTGCCGCCGCCGGGTTTCCACTTACGCGACCAAGTCCCGGCCGGGGCGGCGGGAACGGCGGGAACGGCGGGAACGGTTCGGCGGGCCTCCGCCGTGTGTGCGGCAATTGAGCTCGTTGTGTTGACCGTGCGAGTCAAGTGTATTGTGCGGTTTGCTGGACGAAATTGATGTGTTTCCTTGTTCGTCTATTTATTCAGGCCGTTAATTCAACAAAACGCTATTGAGGTGATTAATTGATATCGTTATATGGTTTGATTATTCAAAACAGTGCTCATAACATACCGCAACCGTATTCTATATTCATTTCAGCTGTCTTGATATGCCGCTATTCAAATTTCTATCGAGATTGCTTTTGTAATTACATGTCAATGATGTATTCATTTGCAGGTCTTGTGGTTACATTTCCGGTAATATGACCTATGGAATACGATTAATTTCCGAAATAATGATGACGATCCAAGTGAATATGTATAGTTTGTGTTTGACCTCGGAGCAGGTAACATCGACAAGTGTTCAGTGAATATATATTAAAAAAGTGACGTAATGGAATCCGGACAATACGGACAAGAAGGCGGACGGCCGCCCGATTGTTCAACAAAGTGTTCGGTAATCGGTGAAACAATTGCAACGGCAATGAATACGATAAATGATAGTTTTGATAATGAAATGTTAATGAGTGAAATTAGTGAAGAAGAATTAGAAGTACATTATAATTCAAACAAAAATCCTAGTAGCATCATGAGTGAGGTAGATGTAATTAAGAACAGATTATTACATAAGTATAAAAAACATACCAGAATTTCTGCAATATCAGATAGTAAAGATAAAAAGAACAGTAACAAAAATAAAACAATTAAGGAAGATAATAAATTAAAAATTATGAATAAAGTAATTGGCAAAAGTGCAACCAAACTTAGAAGAACCGAAAATATTATACATACTGTTGGAAATAATAACAATGACACGGCGTCTAAGATAACAAATAATAGTGATATTTCAAATTATAATAATAGTAATGGAACAAGTAATGAAAGAAATACTATGGTATCGAATATTGTAAATATCAATCAGAATACTGAAGCAAATCGGAACAGTCAAGAATTAAGTAGCGTTATGCAATTTGATGAGTGCGATAAGGATTTAAGTGAAACAACAACTTATGCAAACAACGAAGAAATGACCAATGAAAATATTAGTGCGGGGTCGAGTAATACCGAAATAAATGATCAGAATGATAAAATGTTGCATGACTTTCATGAGTTAGATAACGTAATGCAATTTGATAATTGTGGTGAGGACTCGAGTAAAATAACAAAACATAATGACAAAGAAAACGAAATGATGCCCGACAATTACGAACAGGATAAAGTACGATATGACAGTTACGATAAAGGACCATATATAATATACGTAGAATCTTATAATAAAAACATAGGACGCCTGCATCCTATGGCACTTGGAAAAAAAATTCATGATGCATGGCCAAATATGAAAACAAATTTGGAAGAAATTGGAGTAATTGGTAAAAACAAAGTAAAATTGATTTTAAGTAATGGTGTGACAGCTAATAGACTATTAGATGGTGATTTTTTCAAATCGAATAATCTAAGAGCGTATATCCCCAAATATTTAACGGTGCGGACCGGAATCATTTTTGACGTAGATAGCGAATTATCTGAGGAAGAAATTGTGGATGTCATCGAATCCGAGTATCCGATAGTGGGAGTTAAATGTATAAGATCGAAAAAAGAAAATCATAAGACATACAAATCACAGTGTGTTAAACTCACTTTTAAAGGGACAAAATTACCAGAAAAAGTAGCGATCCACTCTGTTAAATGCCCAGTAACACCATTCGTGAAAAAAGTAATACAATGCCACAAATGTTGGAGATTCGGCCACGTTCGTGATCAGTGTCGAGGAGAGGTAAGATGTCCAAAATGCGCAGAAAATCACGCCTTACAAGATTGCATAAATACGGACGATTTAAGATGCTGCTTGTGTTTTGGTAAACATGCAGCATATAATAGGGAATGCCCAATATTTATGAAATATAAGAAAATATATGAAATAATGGCAACACAAAACTTAGCTTTTCACGAAGCAAGGTCAGTTGTAGAAAACAACAAGTATGCCAGAATAACCAGAGGTAGTCTAACCAATTTAGACAAAGAAAAGAATTTCCCAGTGATAAGCACAGAAAGCAGGAAAAGTTTACAAATTAACAACAACATTCTTAGAAATAAATTTGAAATTTTATCTGACCTGGAAGATAACAATGATGAACCGGTATCGGCCAGCACATCAATATTGTACAGTACATCTACAAGACCCTTCAAGAGAAACATTGCCAAAAAACAAGAAAGAACCAAATATAATAATATAATTAATAGAAAAGAAGATAAATCAAAAGGGGAATCAAGTGAAAGGAACAGGGTGCATACAGATAGGGAAGGTTTTAGAGAAAAATATCGAGTATCCACTAGGAATGAAGTTGATAACAAAGACAAAGAGAAAGAAGTAGATACCATAAAGAACGTCAATGAAGAACATACCGATGAATTTTTGAATTTATTTATCAAACTAGTTAAAAAACACTACAAACCTAATAATAAAGACATCAACAAAATGTTAAGAGAGGTAATGAATAGAATAGGTAGTGAAGGAGATGTGGACAACAATAAGAGAAATTAAGGTTAATGAGCGCATGGAAAATGTGCAAAAGAAAATTATACAATCACAATTACAATTTATTTTATGGTAACAAATATTCTACAATTCAACTGTAGGTCTTTGATACATAACAAAAGTAGTATTGAGCATTTCTTATTTGAAAACAAAGTACATATTGCTACATTTTCAGAAACATGGTTGAAGAGTGATAGGAAATTTTCGCTCAGGGGATATAAGACTGTGCGCAGTGACAGAAAAGATGGGTATGGTGGTACTGCAATTCTAGTTAAGAATGAAATAATTATAAACAAAGTATTAGCTTTTAATACGGGAACAATTGATATAAATAAATTCCAAATATCTGGTATAGAATTTTGTGCAGGAAAACATCAACTATCTATAATTTCGGTATATATTGTACCTAACTATAATATTTCTGTTAGTCAATGGAATGATTTATTAAGTCAGATATCCAAACCTTACATAATTTGTGGTGACTTTAATGCACATCATATGGCATGGGGGTGTAATTGGAATGATAAGATTGGCAATAACTTATTGGAAGTTATTAATGACAACAATTTAATTATATTAAATGACGGGAATCCGACTTTGAATTTTAAGAATAGTTCGACAGTGGTAGACATTACATTGTGTACTCACGAGGTGGCACATAAAATTGTATGGAATGTCAGGAAACATTCTCTTGGATCTGATCATTATCCAATAATGATGCAACTAAGAGAATCACCTATTATAAATAGAACTAGGGAATATTGGAATTGCAAAGCTGCCGACTGGACAAAATATCAAAAAGTAATTGAGTATTACTCAAATGATTTTGAAGTAAATGACCCGGTTGTTGCTTATACAGAATTTATGAACATAATCAATATTGCAGCGGAGAAAAGTATACCAAAAAGAGAATATGCTCCAATATCAAACACTTTAAACCTATTTGGTGGGATAATGAGTGCGACGAACTTATTAGGAAAAGAAGAGACGCAGAAAAAAATTATAGGCAGAAATCTAACTACCATAATTATTTAATATGTAAAAACATTAATGCTGAAATCAGAACGATATTCAGAAGAAAGAAGAGAGATAGTTGGCATGAATATACAAATAATATCAAACCAAATACGTCTACCAGGGAAGTATTTAGAACAATTAAATGTTTGAAAAAATATATAGAACCTGAAAATTTACAAGAAAACGTTAACCCAATGATGATTGATAATATTATTGATACTTATGCTCCATCTAGTGTTAGAAATGATTATTTCAATGTGGATAAAAAGGTTTTTGGACGCGAAACATTCCTATTAGTGAAACCTTTTACATTGTGGGAATTAGAAATTGCTTTAATTCAAGGTACTGATACCGCACCAGGTATGGATGGAATATTTTATTCTATGCTCATAAACTTGCCAATGGTGGCAAAAGAGATTTTACTAAAATTGTTGAATAAAGTATGGACAAATCCGGAAGTAATTGGGGCCTGGAATAAGTATATTACAATTTTAATCAAAAAACCTAATAAAGATGCGAATGAGATCTCCACGTATAGACCGATTTCTCTTGCATCCTGTGTTTCAAAGGTTAAGGACAGAATGATTAAAAGAAGACTGGAGTGGTGGAGTGAAAAATATGGAATACTACCAAAAAGTCAATTTGGCTTTAGGAAGGGTATGGGAACACAGGATAGTTTAAGTAATTTTATTAGTGACTTACATATATCCTTTACGAAAAATAAGTATGTTGTGGCACTTTTTAGTGACATCAAGGGTGCATACGATAATGTTTTACCTAAAACATTATCAGAAACTATGTCAAAGATCGGATTACCATGTAATTTTATTAGGGCAGTTACTAATAATATCTTTGAAAGGGAAGTATATTTTAGGATAAATGGTAAAATAATTGGACCAAGAAAAATATATAAAGGATTACCACAAGGAGGTATTTTAAGCCCTTTATTATATGCGATATACGTAAGAGATATAGAAGGGATCTTGGAGCCAGAAACAAAAATTTTGCAGTATGCGGACGATGTGGTTATTTACGTAGAAAAAGCAAGCCTGCAAGAAGCTTGTGAGGTAATGAGTAAGAATATTGATCGCTTTCATGTGTGGCTGGAAGAGAAAGGTCTGGAATTATCAGATAATAAAAGTTCAATTGGTATTTATACAAGACACAGAAATATTAATCATGTGGATAAGATAAATAGTAAATATCACATCATTAAAGTACAAAAATATAACAAATTCTTAGGGGTTATATTTGATCAAAAGTTATCTTTCAAACAACACATGGATTATGTGCTTAAAAGAGTAGAAAAAAGAATAAATATTTTGAGAATGACGAATGGTACATGGTGGGGATCACACCCTATTGCGTCCTTGAATCTTTATAAAACACTAATAAGACCCATTTTTGATTATGGATGTATTGTATTTAATAATTCGATTTACTGTAGGGTATTGGACAAAGCTCAATATAACTGTTTGAGAATTTGTATGGGGGCTATGCGATCCACTCCCACTAATGCCCTTTTGGTGGAAAGTGGGGAGATGCCTTTATACCTAAGACGACAGTTCATTTGTGACAAATTTATACTTAAAAAAATAATAATACAGGATAATCAAATTATAGAAAAAGTAGGTAAAATTTCAATAGACACTACAATATATAAGTATTGGAAAAAGCGAAAAAAAAACATGCCTAGTTAATAGCTATTTGTATGTAAATAAAATAAGAGAGGAAGGTATCAATTATACAAAACACCCATATTATAATACACTTAATCTGGATATATATAGCATTTCTGATGATATTTTTAATATAAACATGACAAAAATAAGAGATTACAATGTAATTTACACGGATGGATCTAAGCTTGATCAGAAAGTGGGTTGTGCAATATATTTGGAAAATTTGAACATTAAGTTGGGATATAAACTGCCTGATTTTGCTTCAATTTTTACTGCGGAAATTTTTGCTATTAAAAAGGCAATAGAGTTAATTCAAAGGCACAAAATAATGAAGACAGTTATATTCACCGACAGTAAAAGTAGTATAGAAACTCTACAAAATTTATACAACAAAACTCAGACATCAGATATATTGTTCTATGAAGTGTGGTACGATATTAATAGGCTGATAAGAATAGGGTATACCATTAAAATAATATGGATTAAGGCTCACTCAGGAATCAAAGGAAATGAAATAGCTGATAAATTAGCAAAACAAGCAACAAAAAATGGATCTATTATGCACGTAGCAACATACAAGGATTATGTGAAACGGTGTAAAAATAGAAATTTTAAAGAGTGGCAAAAAGTATGGATCGATCCAAATGAGACTAGAGGGGCATATTATAGAATATGCAATCCAGCAGTGGGAAGCAGAATGTGGCAAGAAAGTTTCAAATTCGAGGATAGAAGAACCTTAGTAACATTAACGAGGTTAAGATTAAACCATGGAAGCTTTCCATCACACCTGCATCGGATAGGTGTTGCAGCTTCGAATGCATGTAGGTGTGGTAAAGCAGTTGGAAGTGGTGAACATTTAATATTGGAGTGTGGCCTATTTGAAAAAAACAGACAAGATATGTTGAATAAGCTGCATGAGTGCAATTGCATAGACAAACCAGTTAATTTACTTACAATATTAAGAAGTGTAAAGTGCTATAGTATTTTGGTTAATTTTATTAGATTAAGTGGTATAAATATATAAATTATGTTAATATAATATTGTATGTGGCTGTATTGTTATTAGAGGCCAAATAAAGAAAAGAAAAAAAAAAAAAAATTATGACGATCTGATACGAGCGATATAAAGCAAGTTCTAATTCCGAGAACATAATTAATATTTAGGATGATTATATATATATATATATATATATATATATATATATATATATATATAAAGCGAGAGGTTTTTCTTCAGATGGTGAAATAATATGATAAAAATTGTTTCTTGGGCATCCATCCAATAATTAAAAAAACAGTTTTAATGCAAAATGTTTTAATTAAGAGAACATACGTTTCGGGTCCAGATTTGACCCATCTTCAGTGCATACAAATAAAATTTAAAAAAAATATAACACAAAGAACAACTCAAAAATGCAACGAAAAAATAAGTATGAAATAAAAAATTGAAAAAACATCAAGTTATGAAAATTTTTGAAAATTGTAAAAATTAAAATAAATAATATGTTTTATTGTAAAAAAGCTTATTCCAAAAACACATCTTGTTAGTTTGGAGACAGAGTTACGTGTGTCCACACGTGTTTACACACGTAACTCTGTCTCCAAACTAACAAGATGTGTTTTTGGAATAAGCTTTTTTACAATAAAACATATTATTTATTTTAATTTTTACAATTTTCAAAAATTTTCATAACTTGATGTTTTTTCAATTTTTTATTTCATACTTATTTTTTCGTTGCATTTTTGAGTTGTTCTTTGTGTTATATTTTTTTAAAATTTTATTTGTATGCACTGAAGATGGGTCAAATCTGGACCCGAAACGTATGTTCTCTTAATTAAAACATTTTGCATTAAAACTGTTTTTTTAATTATTGGATGGATGCCCAAGAAACAATTTTTATATATATATATATATATATATATATATATATATATATGTATATACATCAAATATATTGTTATTATACGTCAGAAAGATGATTGGGCCTCCTGTGGAGCTTTATCATCAGCAATGGTCATTTGCCAAAATTAAATCGAATGTCCGCTGTGGTTTGACCAAATCATTTACAAATTTTTCTTATAATATTTGCTCCAAATATTGTAACTAATGCATTTCATGTACTGTATTGATGATTTATTTTATAGAATTATTTATGTTCATAAAAAAAACAACTAAATATTACATACGTTTTTTAAATTTCATTTCACATAAATAAATAAACAAACATAGCATGGATATTATTACGCTGCGAATAGGCTATTAAAAAAGCAAACAAATAAATATTAATAGTATATAATTAAAATCTATAAAAATTGTCATTGTGTTTTTTTATATTCTTAGCAACATTGAAATTAATAACTAACTAATATCAAAAACTTAATCTTCTAAAAATAAAACTTAAATTTAACCACGTACAAGCAAAGTAATATAATATACAAAGTGATAACAAACATTTGTTCACCAAAGTACTTTTTAATATGCCCCTACGACAAGTTGATCTACGCCCGGATCAAAATACAAATCATTTAGCAATTGATTTTACATCAAAACTGCATTTACTTGCCAAAGCATTTATAGTTTCAAATATAAACATGTAAGGCAAACTGTAATTAAAATCTGGATCTCTTTCTATTATACCTCAGAATTACACAAGTTAATAAGCATGCATCTCGATCTACTTATTGAAAAAATTCTACAATTAAAATGTTTATGTAGATACAAAAAGTATATGTTCGAGATTAACTCAGATTTTTTCTGAACATGAGTTCTCTTCATTTTTTAAAAAGAAACCCTGCAGACATTGTTTGGCATTTTGAAATATACGATAAAACACAGAAAAGCATTAACGAGCAATATATGTGAAACCGTTGTTTTTTATGATGATGTACGAATAGTCATGTTAGCAATACATGAAAATGCCATAATATTTATGGATATAGATGGGCAACTAGATATACTAACATATTATAGCAAAAAATAATTGAAATGTTTGAATACGGTTTTTAATTGAATATAAAGGTAAAGACTTTGCAATAAAAAACAAAGTGTCATGAAGTAATAGTAATTTTTATAAAATATAAAATTGGTCTATATATACAGTCAACCCTTTGATAACGCGGTACTCTAGAAACACAGTTTCTGTACTAGGTGGAGCTAATTCTGCCCTCCAATAACACATTACGTCTATAACACGATTCGCGTTTACAGTCCATTTTTTTTTGGGAAATCTATGAACTAGATATTGTAAAAAGTATTAATGAAAGTTTCATTAACGACTCTTTCGACTTTGACAATATGATTGTATTTCACATGTTAGTTCATATTAATAGCTGCATAAGAAATCGGTTTTAGATCTTTCTAAAAAAAATACTGATCGATTTTGTAAAACTATCTATATCTGTCATATAGATTATTAAAATAGCTGTCAGTTTCATTGTTTATCATATTCCTTTATAAACTTCTTATTTCTATAAAAAAGAATTTATATTTTTACAATATATTTATATAAACTCTTGAATTCAATAAAAACAAATTATAATTTATTAGGTCTTCTGAATTTATTTGTTTTCATTTGTTTAAATTTTGATACTAATGCAGAAATTTGTACTGACTATATATTTTTTAATTTTTCTTTTGATAATAATTTATCACTTGTAATACCAAATAGTTAATAATGACTATTGAGTTTATTAAATTCTGAGATTCCATACAACGCACTACGAATTAGCCTGGATTATGCGTTAAATCCGAGTTTCTTATACCACGGTTTTAATATTACACGGTATGCAAGCAGCGCGTTATCGTAGTATTAACTGTGCATTTTTCTATACTATAGAGTCTCCAGTATTTTTTGGTTCATCTATAGAATTAAGAACTCTTATTTAAATGAGAGTAGAACTAGAGCTTATGATCTGGTAGGTCAATGCCAGATAATCTATTATAGTAATAAATAAAATTATAGTAATCTCCCAATATTTCGGTTTCCTAATAATAATCTATGGTACATCTATAACATCGACACTTTTCTATAGTGTTTAAAAATGTCCAATTGTATTTTTGCGAACTTACATGGATTTAAATTTTTTCTCTTTTAGATATGAATACGAGTTTCAAATCTGTAAAATTTTGTTGTTAATATTTCAATGGTTTGTTTTTATAATTTTGCTATTACTTCTCTGAAATCAACTATTCATATAAACCTATATATATATATATATATATATATATATATATATATATATATATATATATATAGTCTTTTTCTATAATTCATTTAAATTATCTTTTAACGATGATGATATTGTTTGCATAAATTAAGCAGCTTAACCTATTTTATATATACATGCATTTCTGCATTATTCTTTCCGATTTGTATCAATAGCGTAAACTCAGTATTAATATCGCATTACATGCATTTTAATGAAGTAAATAACTAATGATAATGATGTATAATGTTTGATTTAACCTATAAATGCCAGTATTTCAATTGCTTTGTGCTATGATATATTATAAGTAAAAGTGTATAGAAATGCCGACAAAACCCTTTTGGAGGGTATTGAAATTTGATGCTAGAGCAGAATGAAGATAGAATAAATTGACAAATTTATAAATGAGGAAGCACTTCGGAGAGTGAACGAAGAAAGGGCTCCAGGAAGATATAATTCTAGATACGAATGTTATAAATTGGACCCATATTGCTGCGCGTTGCATTAGAGGACAAATAGCAAGACTGAAAGGACTGGCAGGAAGAAAAATAGGTGATTGACAAATTTCGTGAAAAGAAAAAGTACGAGAATTGAATGTTTGAAAAGCTGTTTGTTAAGAAGAGAGGAAAAATCCTCCATAACAACATGGACGCCGTCAAGCATAGCGCTATTATTGTATCTGTCTACATATTCCATATGTGTAAGGAAAACACTTTATTTTTGGTTGAATGAAAAACGATTGTTACAGACATTCTGGTGTAAAAAAGATGTGGGAAGTCGGTTCACACTGATGAAAGCATAAAGACATTAGTCGATGCCACCCACACGTAAAACTAGTTGTGTATGGCATCATATTTTAAGGCAAATTGCTGGAATTTCCCGTACCGTAATTTAAAATCTTCAAACATTTTTGAAAATCTTCAGAATAAAAGATTATTTTAGAGGACTTTTTGAACATGTTGAATTTTTTTCAAAAGGCGTAGCTGTTTTAGATACCAAATAAAAAGCGCTTAAGAACAGCGTTGCAATCTAACAACTGAATATTATAAATCTTGGTACGAAATCCATATAAATATAATCAAAATTTGTACTTTTTATTATATATTCTATGAAATATCTAATTATTTGATGTGCATATGTCTAATGATCATTTGTGACCGCAAAATGACGTTTTTAGAACTTTTTTTGAACGTTTGGATCTCCAAAACTATTGGACCTGTCTTTCCAAAAATTTAACTAATTCTTTGAAGTGAAATGTTTTTTGAATAATTTAAATCAGACGCTCTGTTCAAAAAGTAAACTGCCACTTTCTACCCCGTATCTTCGAAACGGCTGGGCCTGCCTTTGCCAAAGACTAATCACCACGTCTCTCCACCATAGGCGTAAAATGTTTTTTGAATTATTCAAATCGGTGGATATGTGCTCTCAAAATCGTGGACGCAAAATTGTATCCGAACATACACACATACATACTGCACACACACATACACACATACATCCATATTTTCTAAGGTATGCCAAAGCGTTCAGAAACTTTTAAAACGTAAATAAATGTAACAATTTTTATTTTCTTTTTTTTGCGATTACTTTAACTTACTCTAAGGTAAGTTAATTAATAAGTGTTCTATTTATCAAATCTCCATCTGTTTTTTTGAATGACATTCTGGAAATTTCAATGTATACCCTAACAGCAAATAGTGAAATTCTATTTCGAACAAAAACATAGAAATAGCAATAAAGTCAGCATTCCTGATTTGCATAATAGCAAATGATATGCTTATTTACTAAACAATCACATTTGCCAGTTCATGTGCGAATAAATTATATGTATGTACATTCAATGACATGTATGAACTCTTGCGACGACAAATCAATATGACGAGTCTGTTTTCAATTATATGCTGAATGCTCCATAAATGATAAATCTATATTATATGAAATTCTATGATTGAATTTACAATAATATTTCAGGCAGGAGGTAAACATGTATTTATGATTTATATATATATATATATATATATATATATATATATATATTTAATCTATTATTGTTTGTATGGATCCGACACTATGGTTGAAGCTTTGAATAGTTCAAAAAATTCGATTTGTGTTTTTATTTAATTCAAAGAGTCGCCGATGCCACGGCAAAAAGCTTAAAACGGCTATTTTGGGACAACATAGGCAAAAACAAAGCCGCATTTAGAAAACGTGCGATTCAACATAACTAAAATTAAATAAAAAAGCATGATTTTTTGTGGCGTTTAAGCCTTTTCTATAATAAACAACTATTTAAAAAAAATCAAAATTACTTTAAAAAATGCCTTTTTTAAAATCATAATGCCACTCACTACTAGTTGATTTTAAGTAAATAATTAAAATATTACCTTTTTGGGCAGTTTTTGACATAGCCAAGTTTTTTCAGATTCCTTCATGATAAACTTGTATTTTAGTTTAAATTAATTTGTTTGTTCTTTATACTGGCTTGCTTGCAATAGTAAAGACTAACTGAACTAAATACATAATTTACATATTTGTTTTGAGCACGATAATTTGCATACACATATAATATGCATTAAAGTACATTTTTACAGCTTAAACGTTTCAACAAACATTTTATGTTTTATTAGTTCTATTTTAGGCAACGTTAAGCCAATAGTAGCAAAATAGGCAGTCGCATAAATCAAAATAGCGAACCAATTATTTCAGTGTGACACAGTCAGAATTCTGTTTAATCTGATTCAATGAATCATAAAATAACGTGATGCACTATTTATTTAAAGATTTTGAGCTTGTCGTGGATCTGTAGTGAAATTGTTAAACTTACAATTTCAGTTTTGATATTCACCTCTGCCAACCCGATATCAAGCAGCTGTGATATTCGTTTTATTTGAAAATATAGATCTACAAAAATATGTTTTCAAGTGCAAAATTGAATGTTTCCAATATTGCTGTAATAAATGAAAAAATATAAGTATTACGAAATAATTCTAGAAAACATAGATCACACAGGTCAACTGTTGTAAAGGAATTTTTTTATTAAAACAATTTTTCGAACTGATGTGTTAAAAATTAAAGATTTTAGATATTCTTGTCCGAATAGACACATTTCTTATTTAATCATATAGAGCTGGGCACAAAGGTATGAATAAACATCACATAACACGTATCAAATAAACAACTATAGTACTACGCTCAGTAAAATTCCCAGTTTATTCATAATTATAGAAATATGCTTTCTACTATTTTTCTTGAATTTATTATATATCGGGATTTAACTAAGTAGTAGATACAATATTCAACCAATGCAAAATATAAATTTCATGGACACATTTTTGACAAAGATAACATTGTATATAAACTTTATGCGGGATTTTGTCAAAAATATTCAACAGCAAGTTTTATTAACTATTAATTCAATTTATGTCTTATAAATTGTTTTTTATCTGATTTTACATTTTTATTCACTATGTTTTTACTGTTTGTCAGGGTAAAAGTTATATTGTTTCTTTTTACCACACTTACATTTAAGCTATTATCGACTTAAACCCATCTGTTGAATCTAACTTAAAATTAACATTTATCTTATAAAACGAATAAATAATGTTTACTCAAAAATTATAATAAGGTCTCATAAACTAAACAACAGTGCTCACAACCAAAAAAACTAATAACGAGAGAAAATACATTTGTTACAGATTTTCAAATGTGGTCTTTACTCACTACATCTTTTACTCACTATTTTCATATATAGTTGTTCAATTCCTAATTTCACTTGTTTTTGAGATATTGGTGGTGGCCCTTTTTACCTGCGGACTTTTAAGCTCGCTCTACCTTATATACCAATGAATATATGTATATAAACATATACATTTATATATATATATATACATTTATATATATATATATATATATATATATATTAGGTTGTCAAATATCTCTCTTCCGCTTTTTTGCTCTTGGTTTATGATACAAAAAGGCGGAAGGGAGATATTTGACAACCTAATATATATAATTTTTTATACTGCAAATATTTGTTTATTGCGTAATGTAATGGAATTCAAATATTTTCATCTGAATATATATTTCAATTTCTGTTTAATCGCTTACATTTAATGTCCACATAGATGTAAAGATAATGACGGTCTCCTAAGTACAAAATAAAATAAATATGTAACAGGAGACGCCAATTCTAATCAAAATCGCTCACGCTTCGAATACTTCTTTAATTATAAATTAAATCTACCTTCAAGAACGATCAGCTATATAAATATTCATAGAGACAAAAATTACAAAGTTCTCTGCGACGATGCTACCAATATTAACTTTAAGGTTTACTCAGCGGTTTTAAATGAACACTTTTCGCTGTTCTATTTTCTTGTAATTATGCTTCATACATAAGTACTCAACTATGATATTATGTATATTATGAACACATACGCTCGCAAATATACATGAATTAGTAGTCTACGTTTTACATTTTCTATGCAAATTTATGCTAAAATATTCTTTAGTGAAATCTTATTATCTTAATTATGAACAAGAGTTAAGCTATAGCGAATGATTTAAACTAAAATTATAAAGCAAAAGCTTTTTTGTGTTCTAAAAAAAACCCTTTTAGTTTGGAGGTAGTTAAAAATGACATACTTCAATGTAATTTTCTGTTTTTCATTTTACATGTTTGTTTTTATAATTATATTATAATTATTCATTGTATCTGATACACATGTTGGATTTTTTTTCAAATGCGCGTGAGCTAAAAAGCTTATAAATAAATATGAGTTTCTTCATTCTGTAATATTTATCTGCTGCTGAAATAAAAAATATATTCTATGCTAAAAACCAGACATAAATTGATTGCACAGCATAAATTGATAACAAAAAAAATATTTTTAATAATATGTATTTTTGTGTGAGGGGTAAATATAAATATATTTTCAATATTCAATGTATATAAAGTGTAGGGCGGGGCATAAACGTACATAAACAACTATCTGACTATGTTAAGTAAACCATCCAGTTAATCCATCATTGCAGAAATGTGTTTTTTGCTGTTTTTCAAAACTTTGTCACCTAGTCTTCTTACCATACTTGTAAAATGGGACGACCATTAGACAAACAGGTCTAATAACTTATTTCCAATTTTAAAGAGATTTTAAAAAATAAAATCTACATTGTTCATCCAATGTAAAACATAAATTTCATGGGTACCTTGTTTACAGGATAACACTGTATATAATTTTGGTCTGGTATTAGGTAAAAAATATTCATCAGCAGAGTTGGAGTAACTATTTATTTAATTCATATCTTGTAAGAATGCCTTTTCTAACTGTATTTACTTTTTTATTTACTATTTTTTTTGTCTACACCTTTGCCAGGGTGAAGATTCAGTGGCTCCTTTTTACCCCATCTAGGTGCTAATTTTTATAGAGCTTATATGAAAAAACTGTTGAAATTAACAAAACATCTTAAAAAATAATTAAATACTTATAACGTATACTTCAAATTTATATTAAGGTCTCGAATACCAAACAATGCAACCGAACACGAACAACAAAAAAAACTAACAACGAAAGAAAATACATTTATTATAGATTTTCAAACATCGTAAGAATCAACGTGATGGCGTGTTATTCATCTTTTTTCTCTTACTTGCAAATACTTTTGTTAAATAATTCATACTTTACTTGTTTTTGAGACATCGGTGATAGAATTTTTTACTCGCGGACCTTTAAACCCCTATCTACCTTACCCTATATATATATATATATATGTATATATATATATATATATATATAACTTCTATTACTTACGTATATAATAGTATGTATATCTAACCACATTTCTGAACATAAGCTTATCCCATTTTATCGTGCGCTAGATAT
Source organism: Ctenocephalides felis (assembly GCF_003426905.1). Classification (NCBI taxonomy): domain Eukaryota; kingdom Metazoa; phylum Arthropoda; class Insecta; order Siphonaptera; family Pulicidae; genus Ctenocephalides; species Ctenocephalides felis. Next base: position 61,539,112 of record NW_020538040.1, on the reverse strand, counting down.
AATATACAATATCATATATTAAATGAAATACTTTCCCTGCCGAATATTTTGGAGTCAATATTGTTTCTGTAACCAAATAAGCTGCCAGACACAGATGAAGAATACTTGCTCGTGACTCTACTGATTTCGTTTAGGGTTGAACTCTCGACATTGAGATATACGGTTCAATGTTGATTTGATATAATATCATTTTTCAGAATATTTTTATAATAGACATTTTCTGACTACGTAATCTAGATTTTATGAAATTATAATAAATTTAAATGAATTGTCTTTAATGTTATAAAATGCCAGTATTAATGGTTACATTACATATAACTTATATTATTAAACCATTTTTGATTTGACAAACGCAAACTGGACTCACATTCGAACCCATCTATAGTTGAAATTACTAAACCTTATGGTACAAGAAGATTGAAACGACAATGGCCTTTAGACTTAGTCTTAGATTAGATCTAATATAATATTATTATAGTAATTGTTAAACTGAGAAGATCTCATTAGAGCTCTTCTTAGGCATCGCTCTTAAACATTGTCATTTTAGCTCATAGGAATCTTTATGTATTTCTGATTGCTAAATAAAACGAGTTAAAAAAAATTGATTTGTTTACTTCAAAATTTTCAATGTCAAAATTATCAAGTATTTTACCAAATTTACATTCCTATTTAAATGCGCTAACTTTTGATGAAACTTGCTAACACATTTTGGTACATTTTATTAAAGGAGGGCTTGTCAAAGGCGATCTATTTCAAAAATTTTAAATCCACGGTTCAACAAATAGTCTTAATTCTTGACAACTTGTGGCAATTATATTACTATTTTTCACTGTGGACCTAGAAATGTTATTCGCGGTTAGGCTTCCAAAGTTTCAACTACAATAATTGAAAAATGGCCATAATTTCATCAAAGCTTTAGCTCATAATTCTCAAACAACGTGAGAATTTTTTTCTAATTTTGTTCATGACAGTTAAGATGCATCCTGTATATTCTTCCTCAGTAATTTCATAAAGTATACGTTATTTTTTGTTTAATGATATGTTAGATTCAACAGTCTTTTTATACAATTTCTATAAGTTTACATCTGCGTCGGGTAAAAAGAACCAACTAAATTATTGCCCTGGCAAAGGTGTCAAAAAATAAAAAAATAGCAAATGAAATGTAAATTAAGTTAAAATTAATTAAAATAATTAAATAGTTATTCCAACTCTGCTGATGAATATGTCTGACGAAATACCAGATCAAGGTTATTTACAGTGTTATTTCTGTAAAAAAATACACCCATGAAATTATATTTTGCATTTGGTTGAATAATGTAGCTATTATTTTGTAAATAAATAGTAAAACATAGGACCTGTTTGCCCGACTACAAATTGGATCTTTGTGGCCCGCCTTACCATAATATTATACCAGAACTAATATTAATTATTTACATGAAACTTTTAAATTCCTAAAATAACTGAACCGTTCAAATATTTTGATTTTATAAATTTGTATAAATATGTCGATATATTTTATATACGTATATCATCTTCAATTTCACTTAACGTCTAGAGTTCGATGCTACTTTTCCATTTGTAAGCAATTTGTTGAATAACAAACGAACAAGCGAACAACATCTCAAGTTACCCTTCATCAAAAGATTACTTACTTGTGTTACTTCAATCAACTGCCCCCACACTGATGCCTCAAGTTCAACTTATAATAAACAAGACAGCCTAATTCTATATTGGTAGCAGGCCGATAATTGTCTATTCAACGACGATCATAACAAATATCAAAATTATATACAAAGACAAATTATAAAAGATTAATACAAATCAATGTATATAAATATATATAAATTTAAATGCAATAATATATAAATGCAAATCAAAATATTCAATCAATAATATATAGCATAAATAAACCTTTGTGTTCAAACAATACACTAAAAACGAATACAATCCACTTATATATATTAGGGTGGCCCTTAATATGGACATTTTGAAATTTCCTCGCTCCCAAGGGCTCAAATGATTCCAAATTGATAAAAAACAATTCTCTGAAAGTTTTAGCTTTTAATATCGTCTTTTAGATAGAGCGCAATTCAAAGTTTTGTATGAAAATAGCATGAAAAAATTTTCAAAAATTTAGCAGGGCGTTAAATTTTCAATAAGAAGTGACACGAATTTTCACGTTTAATTCATTTGTCGCTAAGTTATACCTAAAAAAATTTTTTTTTTTAAATTTTCAATTTTTTTCCATGCTATTTCCATACGAAGTTTGATTGAACTGCGCACTATCTAAAAGTTAATATTAAGAGCTAAAACTTTCAGAGAATTCCATCAAAATTGTTTAAAAACTAATGGTGTCTGGAATCATGCTTTAAGGCATTTGCTGGAAATTTCCGTACTGTAATTTTAATTTATTGAAATCTTTAGGAATAGTTGAAAGAATTGAATCTGTATAAAATTAAATACTTTTTTAAAAAAATTGAAAATGATAATTTTTTTAAAGATAAACTTTATTTTTAAAAAAAAATTATAATCTATTCAACTCGGTTTACTCATACTGTCGGAAATGTAGAGGACATTTATTTGAACTATAAGTGAACTTTAAAAATCATAATTTTTCAGTGAGAAACCCATAAAAATGGAAACAAATATTGTACCTATTATATATACAAAATATTTCATAATTTGATGTACATATGTTTAGTGATCATTTTTGACCACCAAATGATTTTTTTAATAATTTTTCTCATGTTCTCCAAAACCGCTGAATAAGCTACCCCAAAAAAAGATTAAATAGCAGATTTATTATTTCAAAGTCACATTTTTTTAATTATTTACCGTACCCCCTCCCCCCGTACTGTCTCTGATTACCATAACTAAAAATTATCGTCCCGGTTTTGACTTTAAAAATATGGTCACCTTACTATAATGCAAACTAGAAAACACCAACACGTACAATTCTCTTCAATAGGCCACGAAAATCGAAATTCAATTTCAATTTATCTATAAAATGCAACTAATCTAAATTGTAATATCTCACATCAATATACGACCACATATTCCTTCTACATCCTTACCTATACAAATTGAAATATAAATGAAAAAAATAATCATAATATAGAAGAGAACAAAATAGAAAAAGTAAAGAAACATATTAAATCCGAGTCACAATAGTAAATGAAAAATGTTTAATTTTAAAGAAGTTGAAGTAATCCTTAGACGGATGAGTCGAGATCTCGCGTTTAGCAACTCCGACGGGACGGCTAACCTGTAGATTATGTTGATGGAGGAAGGCAGGATCCGTTTCACGACAAGTACGCATATATACACTGTCAGCCGCAGCTTCAGCCTCGGCCTCAGCCTCAGCCACATGCCCCGGATGAATAAGGGAATAGAATAATTTAAAACTTTGCCGGAAAATACAATGCGACATTGCTTATCGTGCTCTGTTGTGGCTTGTATGAAAAATAACCGACAAGAAAAAAATTCCCGATCTCCAAAGTGTAGAGCGAACGAACGATTATTGAATATTATATTCCAGTTGCTGTAAAATATGTTCGTTGGAGACGAATGCTGCGATTTTTTCTTGAACGGCAGACCATCTTGTTTTATTGTAATATATTATTTAAAAAGGTGCTACATTATTTTTGAAGACGAGATTGTTATAAAATTTATTTAATGAATAGATAGATATAGGAATGGAAAGGTTTACTGTCTCTTTTTTGGTTTAGTTTATAAAGTGAAATTTTTCTTTGAAACAAGTTGCAATATTTTCCTTATATCTGAAAATAATCGAGATATTATTATCTAACCTATCCTCATTATGTAGAAGTGCATTATGCCAAAATTTATTCAATACAATTTTCAAATAAAATTCCTGGAACGGTTTTTGTTTTTTTATAACCTTTTATAATAAATCTAAAATTATTTGAATCGTTGTAAAATTGTTATTCAGGAAGATAAAACTTTTCTCTTTTTTTTAGATCAACGTTCATTTATTGCAGGTAGTATTTTAGTCTATATTTTTGAAACGCACAAAATGACTTTTTTAATAGTAGATATATTAACTTCCCGTAGGGTAAGTTATTATAATGGGCCGAAATTGGAATTGAAAATTTTACATTTCTCGACGTTTTGAAGGTTTCTGAACATTTTCGCATACCTCAGAAAAAATGAATGTGTGTGTGTGTATGTATGTATGGATACAAATTTCCAGTCACGTTTTCGGGCGCACGGATCAATGGGATTTGATTGGTTCAAAAAACATTTGATTCCTGGAGAAGAGCTGATTAGTCTTTGGCAAAGGTAGGTGAGCCGTTTCGGAGATACGAAGCAAAGAGTGCAGAAAATAGAAATCGACTTTTTGAGAGAACGGAGTATCCGATTTGAATGATCTAAAAAACATTCGATTAGTAATGATTGGGAGCAGTGTTTATTAGTTTTTGGCAAAGGCAGGCCAACCATTTTGAAGATACGGAGCTAAATATATAAAAAATAGCAGTTTTTGAGAGAACTAAGCGTTCGATTTAAATGATTCAAAGAACTTTCTGCTTGTCTTAACAAAATAATTGATTTTGAAAAAAAAAAAAATCAAATTTTCCACTTTGCAATTCAGTTTATATAATTCTTATAAATATTAGACAATGTTACAATATTTATAATAATCTATTTGAAAACATTCAGTATTCCTCGAACATTTCGTTACGGTACGGGAAGTTCCAGCAATTTGCCACCCACCCCACTAGTTTGGTTTTTGATATCACAAAACAATATTTTATTTCTGTTGATAAGAGACATTTCGTGTTTTCATTGCTTCCTTGATTTACCAAGTGTATATATATATATATATATATATATATATATATATAAATAATATATACATATATATACATATAATAGTAATAATAGTTACATTGTGCTTTAAATTATTCATTAATTATTTGCATGATTAAAGCAATTATGTGTTCTGTGAAATGTATGTTAATGATATTTACATCATGAATTTAGAATCTTATTTATGTTGCCTCAGATAAATACGTGAAACACGCACATATATATATATATATATATATATATATATATATATATATATAGGGTAGAGCGGGGCACAAATGTCCAATTTGACTTTCAGTAATTATACTGTCTGAACCAAATGACTACATCACATCACATAACACGTGTCAAACAAGCAAATATCGAACTATGCTCAATAAAATTCTCAGTTAATTTGTAATTATAGAAATGAGTTTTTTAGCTATTTTTCTAAAATTTGTCATCTGTTCCTTTTTACCTCAATGGCTGGTTAAAAAGGGACAGCTTACAATGTAGTATTTCTAATTTTAAGGGGATTTTGCGAAATAATAGCTAAATTATTTAATCAATGCAAAATAAAAGTTTCTTGGCTGCATTTTTTATAAATATTAAATTGTATATGATCTGGTATTTCGTCGAAATATTTATCAGCATAGTTCGAATAATAATTAATGTAATTTATCTGCTATAAAATTACTTTCTTCAACTGTTTATAACTAATGTTCACACTTTTGACAGGGTAAGGTTTAGTTGCTCCTTTTTTATTGTTTACACCTTTGTCAGCATAAAGGTTTAGTTGCATTCTACCCCACCCATATGCGAGCTATTATTGAGGTTACAATAATAACAAAAGTTTAAATTTTTATGGCATTGAAGTCACTGTTTCATCCCAACTTCACTTTGGACGGCATGGTTTTGGCATCGAATTTTAACACTTGTTTTTACCTCTAGTTCGACTCTTTCGCAAACATTCTCCGGTCCCGAATGAAATTATAAGTGATTTACGTTTTGCATTATAAGTGATTTACGTTTTGCACCGGTTTGAAGGCATTCATTAGAACGACGATACGTCGACGCAGATGTGTTGTACGTCATATTTCGTTGATGGCTGAAAATCAATTATAATTGATACACTCCGTTCACAAGAGGTGCAATCAAAGACACCCTCGTCGATCCCAGACGAAATGGGAACCGTGAGCTTGATTCATCTAAAGTCGATGACACGGCAACAGTAATACAGTTCAATCAATACACGAGCGTACTTTCCCTCACACCCGCTACCGTCGTTAGGTGGGACCGCCTTTTGCGAATCCGAAAATTTTGTTGAATTTCTCGCAGTCGATCCGGATTATAGATGGACCAAGAGCCGGTGACAATAAATCATGACGTAATATTCGTATTTATAGTTCAGTTTCGGATCGATATATATATTTAGTTTTGTACACAGGGTGGATACAATTAATAACTTCCCAAAGAGTAAGTTAAAGTCGTCGACAGAAAATACGTCTCACTTATTTTATGTTTTTCTCGATGTTGCAAGTTCTTCTGAATATTTTTGTTCAAAAATATTGGATAAGGTATACGGGTTCGTCGATTTTTGCTTTAAAACATATATAAAGATCTCATTTTTTTTAATTTTTATTGGCTTTGCTTATTTACAGCAATTAGCCATCTAAAATATTTTACCTTTATATTTTCTACTGGGCTCGCCCGTAGATAAGCGGTTAAGAGCGATGGGACCTGAATCAGAGGTCGTCGAAGGTCCCACTTCGACCAGCCTGTTGTCAGGCAGCAGTGACAAGGATTTTCACTTGAAAATATAGATAGTAATATGTTTCCAAGTGAAAATAACCCTCACCAGGCGTTGCTGCACCAATAAAAATACTCGCCCTATTACAGAAATTGTAATAATAATATATCATATAGACATGTGACTACTGATTGGGTTGCCATCTGTTAAACAGACTAGTATTAAGTCAAATCAGCCCAACAGCTTATAGAACTATTGGGTTCTGATTGATGTTCAAAAATAATAATAAAAAAAATTCTACTATTTCCATATATATTCTATACTGTCTTTATATATTATACATATATTCTACACTATCTTTAATTGATATATATTTTATACTGTACTTCATTTATATCATATTTCAAATATTCTTTTTGCTCTTCACAACTGATTTCTTCATGTTTCTTCTTTTTTCTAAATATGATGTTCTCGAGTTCTAATCCTGCTTTTCTGTTTACTTCTAATTTTTTTTAATTTAATTCTACTCAACAAATCAAATTCTGTTTCATTTTAAATTAACTATATTCTTTAAATCTAAATCAATGACAGGATTTGATTCGAAGATCCCTGTCGTGTGAGTCGGACACGCTACTGAGTGAGCTATGCCCACCACAACTCAAATTTTTAAGATAATTCTGATAATTTTTATTGGCTAGAGCCGTTTTTTTGAAATTCAAAAATCGTAAGAAAATTATTACTTAGGAATCGTACAGATTAGTTTTTAATTGAAATCGACTACGGACTTTTTTTTCATTTTACTTTATTTTAGCAACCAGAAATACAATAATAATTTTTATGAGCTAAAATGTACATCAACTTTTGTTGTAATTATTTTTTTTAAGAATTTCATTATAACCACGAGAGATATCAGATGTGTATTTATTATTGTTAAAACAATTTTCTATAAAAATAGTAATAGTAATCATAATAGACCGCGATAGTTTAAGACTTAATTTGCATTCAATTTCTCAGAAGTGTAGTAGGAAAATGTGGTGTTAAGTTTTATTTGTAAATAGCAGTTGTAAAATTTAAAAATTCGATATGACTTATTGTTAAGTTTATCTATTTATTATTAAATCAGTTTTATTATTTTTATAAATTTCAATTTTTTTTATTATATATTTATATTTTGATACTCATTTTTAACTGCAATCAGACCTTCCGTTTTATGAGCTTTTGGAATCCAACTACTTCTAATTCGAAATTTTAGACTGTAACTCAAAGGTTAATCAAAAATCTCTATGTGAATATTTTATTATTAGAATTCATCTAATAGGGTCAATATATTAAATTTGATGCTGCACTGTTGAAAAGGGCAATTTTCACTTATATTAAAAACATTCATGAAGTTCATGAATACCTACATCAAAGCATATTGACACTGCCACCTAGGTAAACGCGTGTTATTTGATGATGACTTATTATTTATAACTATATTATTTAAATGTGCTATTACATTGCACTAGGAACTAGTGGAATTACTTAATTAATTAATAACTTATTGGAATTAAGTGTAAATTAAAATGTGAGGTAAATAATATGTTAAAATGGTGTGTTTTTCTAATACGTATTTTAACCAACTTATGAATAAACGTGTACTTTTATTTAAATAATTTAATAGATTCATAACTTTTCCCTATATACAAATGTTATTATTTTATAAAGCTTTAGTTAAATATAAAACGTTTTTGGAGAACGCATTAAGAGAACTGTTAATCCTTTCACGACGAGAGTGTTTTCCACAGGAGTGTCACTGCTATACGGAACAGCGTGCCGCTCAGTTGCACTATTGAACAAACAGGCATAACGATATATTTTAAGATATTTCAATCATTATCAATATAAGGTGTGTTGAAAAATTACAAATTGCGCTTTTAATAAACTAAATTACAATGAAATTAGAGTTACAAATAGTTTTACTCATAGTGATAAATCCTGAAAGACCGGCACAAAACATGTCGTCCAAGAACGACACCCGTAACACAGCACGTCATGCGGAGTGGATGTCGTCCATAGACGACACTCGTATACACAGATAGTCGAGTGGATGTTGTCCATAGACGACACTCGTATACACAGATAGCCGAGTGGATATCATCCATGGACGGACACTCGTAGCGAAAGGTTTAAACATAAAGAAGTAACGACAATTACAATTTATCAAATAACTTTTATAATTACTGAAAGTAGGTATTCTTTAATCTGTTAATTAAGAAAAACTGGTCAACGGATTACCGTCACGTCAAGAATAATAGAACCCTTTAGAACATTTTTCGAATTTTTCATGTTTTTTTTAACAGCCTTCAAGCGAACAAACGACTCAAGTGATATTCATCAGAAAATAATCAATGTGTATTCTATTCTATCTAATATTTGAGAGTTGTTTAAGAATGTGTTGTGCCTTTCTTGTTGATCCGCGCATTGTGTTTACGTGCCAGGCGAACGCGAGACGGGCTACGGGCGGTGCCGCTCGTTCGCATTTTACGGCCTCTCTCCCAAAACAAACAGAATTAGTAACAGAACTCGCCGGAATATGAAAGGTGACCTAATGGAACATGGACATAAAAAGATCATGCTGAAAAAGCTTCGCAAATATGGTTAGGTTTTCGCACGTTTTTCATTAAGAAATTGATATTTAACTTCCTGTATAGGGTAAGATATAGTAATGGCAAAAAATTGAGAATGGAAAGTTTTTGATATATTTACGTTTCAAGGTTTTGTGATAATGCTGGTATACATTAGTACAGATGCATAAATATGTGTTTAGTATATATGTAATAATATGTGTTTTCGAAGAGAGTTTTTTGTCCGCATTTGTGAGAACGGATAAATTCATAGTATCAACCTATTTTAATGATTCAAAAAACCTTCGATTCGTGTTAATGATGTAAAAAGCTGGTTAGTGTTAGGAAAAGGCAGTTTTATCTGCTTCGGAGACTAGGTGGAAAGAGTATAAAAAATTATCATTAGATGGTCAAAATTAGCATTTCAACTTCAAATCATCCGTTTTTTTTAAGTTGAATTCTAGAGTTCTGCATATTGAGAATTTAAAGCTTTGAGTGAAACTTTTGTATTTAATTCATAAATTTCAAATTTTAGGTTTTTTACTTTAACTTTAAGTTAGAGTGTTAGAAACATGCTAAAATATTACAGCGTATTCATTAAACAAAGTATAATTAAATTAAATTCTAATTTTGTGATGAAAAGATACGTCAAATTCAAAGTCTGGATTTCTGTAGACTTTTTATTTCGAAAGTGTTGTCAGGATCATTGAGACAATTCCGTATAGATTGTACCGTGTGCCAATTCAAATAATTATATAATGCATAATTGTATTATTTGAATTTTTAATTTTATCTATGTATTTTGGGTGTTCATTATTTGCAAATATAGCTAAAAAACTGTTTATTTAAATGTTTTTACAAATTTTGCGGTCTCAGTTCAATTACAAATAAAAGTAGAGTTGTCGAAAAACAACGATTTATTTGTAATTGCATCAAATATTTAATATTATATTTTTAGTGTTCTAAATGAAAAAATACAATAGCACATACATACTAGAGTTTATTGTCTTATAATATAATACATTATATTATTGTGTCGTATTATTAAGAAGTTCCTTCTTTAATGTTCAATCACTTTTAAACCATCAATACTCTTAAAATAAGTCTAATTGCAGCGTAAAATTGGTAAAGCAGTTTTTAAATCAAATTTCTCAGAAAGTTATTGTAATCGTCCAAAAATCGAAATTGAAAATTTTTACACTTCTTCACATTTTGAAGGTTTTTGATTTTGCCACACCACAGAAAAAATGGATGTGTGTGTGTATGTATGTATGTATGGATACAATTTTTCGTCTACGTTTTCGGGCGCACGGGTCAACCGATTTGAATGGTTCAAAAAACATTCGATTCCTATTTATAGGGAGATGTGCTGATTAGCTTCTGGCAAAGGCAGGTCCAGCCGTTTCGGAGATACGGAGTAAAGAATGCAGAAAATAAATCAGATTTTAATTTTAATTCTGACTAAAATTTTAATATACTTTAAACAAATAATTTCAACTTTGCAATTCAGTTTATATAATTTTTATAAATATTAGATATAATGTTACAGTATTTATAATAATCTATTTGAAAACATTTAGTATTTGTGGAACATTTCGTTACGGTGCGGAAAATTTGCCTTAAGGCACGATATCCCATACACCACTAGTTTATTTATGTATTTGAAGAACTATCAAATCTCAAGACACCTCTGAGCTGTTGTAATAAGTTACAATACTTATACAAACTACGATGGCAATCCAAATACTTGTTTTATCACTATCTGGCGATTTTCATTATTACAATTATTGCAATAGTGATAATTTTTTATTGATGATATAAATAAAGTGAAAACCTATGTCAACACTGCTCGAAACGGGGATCGAATCCAGAACCTCTGATTCAGATCTTGTCGCTCTAACCACTTACCTACGAGCAAGCCCGATTTGAACAAAATGAACCCTATATCTGATTTACTTGCATATTGTTTTGTAATAATATTGATATAAAGAATATACCGAAATACTCTGGTATTCAATATTATCCGTCGTACCTACATCGTTATAAATTCCATGAGAATAATACTAGGGTGAAATGTTGTGAAATCGAAGCATCGTTTACCCCACGCAAATCGCGTACAACTGCTAGATATCTCTTTTTCACGATGTGATCTAATTTCATATCGATATGATTTGCTAGATGACACAATGTTGCACAATTGCAATCGTTATGAATAGCACACGAGCATAGTTTTTGGTTCCGTTTCGAGAGAGTTTGAAATTCCGGGTGTTACTATTCTCGATATGTATTCGATTCTGAGTAACGGTCGGTCGCATTCAAAATGTAATTACGATATTTATATTTTAGTCATTCGATACGTGCATTCGATTTTGCTCCGGCAATAAGCGATATAGTTTTGAACAGAAGTGGCGAACATAGAGCATGAAATATGATGTAACGTTTTCTATAATGATGTATAAATCAATTTACTTTGCCAATAACATGGCGTGAGCTGTGCCCCGGCATTGAATGCAACCGGCGGCACACACGAGGGCCGTACATGCTTGGAATAGTTTGCGGAGAACTGTTACTGTTATGAATTCGGATGCAATGTCATAAACACGACTGTTATTTTACTGTTGTGAGGCAAGAACGTTTCGTTTTGTACGAATCTACCGAAATGTACGAATTTTCAATTCGGTTGCTACGGCTATAAAATAGCACGGCAGTTAATAGAATTTATTTTGGTTTGCATAGTTAAAATATACAATATCCTTTATGTAAATACATTTTTGCATACAGCTATAGTAGAGAAATAGATAGTCAACATTGGTGACATTGGACATATGTGTTATGCCATCTGGCAATTCTAAAATTCACTTCAAGCACTGGCAACTTTACGGACCACATACCATTTTAACCACGACAGAAAATAACCAAATATTTACGAGAATCAAGCTTTCTTAACTACCAGCTCTGAGGAGAACATGCTAAATTATCTGAAATTCTATATATAATATTATTATAACAGTTCAAATAAGTTATATTTATAATAGACAAGTTGTATAATGTTCCTACGTTATTAAGAAGGCCAGTCCCAATTTTTTCTCTGTGTCCCAAGATTTTTAAAAGCAATATTTATTCCGGATTTAGAACTTTTGTCCCGGATTGTACTGTTTTTTTTTTTTAATTTATAGGTAAATTACCAAAAACTATGAATACAAACGGACAAGTGCTATTTTTTCAATTAATTATGAAGAAAGTAGAATAGAATTTTATACAAGGCTCAATAGCAAAAAGTATAAGATCGAACGATATAAGATATGATATAATATAATGTCGTAGATAAAAAATATTACATATAATCGAAAAATAAAGTTCTTACTAAAAGTTGTTACAATGATGATTAAAAAAATGATTTTTATAAAAAAAACAGTTTCTTTACTGTGTCTTTAAATGGAATTTGTTATTTTACAGAACTCTACTTGGGGTAGAGGATTTTCATAACTAAAACTTAATACAACTCAACTTGTGCCATTTGGAGTTTACGCTTTAGAAGTAGATGTAGTGTAAATAAAGCGTTCGATCGAACAGCAATGACATAGATTTTTGACAGTTCGTGCCTACCAACTCATAAAATTAGTTAAGACCGGTATCATAACTATTTTATCTCGAGCATTGCCCCCCTACTCATCATTGTAGAAATGTTTTTTGTTGTTTTTCAAAAAAATTTCACCTGGTGCAATTTACTCCTTTGTTCGGGTAAAATGGGACGACCAAAGAGCAAACAGGTCCAATGTCTAATTTCCATTTTTAAAGTGTGTTTACGAAAAGATAGTTACATTATTCAATCAAAATATAAATTTCATGGGTACATTTTCTACAGAGATAACACTGTATATAACCTTGATTTAGTATTTTGTCAGAAATAGTCATCAGCAGAGTTGGAATATCTCTTTATCTCTTGTAAAATTACTTTTATTTATTATTTTATTTTTTTGTTAGGGTAAAAGTTCAGTTGGTCTGTTTTACCCCACCCATGTGTAAGCTTTCATAGGTATTATCTAAAAAAAACTGTTGAATCTAACTTAAAATTAACCGTACATCTTTTAAAACAATTAACGTATACCTAAAAATTGTATTAAGATCTCGTAAACCAAACAACACTGCTAATAGCCGAAAAAAATAACAAAAGATAATACTTTTGCTATGGATTTTAAAACATTTCCGTTTTTTCCCCGATAGCAACGTCGTAAGAATCAATGCGATGTCTGGTACATCTTTTCCCTCTACTTTCAAATGTGTTTATCAAAAAATCCTAACTTTACTAGATTTTGAGATATCAGAGGTGACATTTTTATCCGCGGACCTCTAAGGCCCACTCTACCCTAATTAATTTTTTGTTTATTTATTTTTGTTACAACAACAAATTAATTACATAGTGTAAAAATTATAAGTGATAGTTTTCTTATATTAACCACATTATTTCTTATATTAAAATTAATTTTTAATACATTAATAACACACGCTTATTTGTAATGATTGGAAAATCTTAAAGGTTTATGTTTATCAAATTCTTGAGCTTAAGCAGTTTACTGGCTCATAGAGCAGTGTCAATCCTGCGGAAAATACTCTCGAAGCGAAAGGGTTAATTGAATTTCAAAAATTGTAAACAGATTAACAATGAATACATCATTGATGAATAAATCTCCTTCTGAAAAAAATCAAATTTTTTTTATTCGATTTTATTCTGCAATTTCTATATATTATTACATTAACCCTCCGTCGGTCGGATATTTTTTCACCTTCGAACGGTCGGAAAGGTCTGGCTGGACCACCATTCATTTAACATGCATTTATATGGGATAAATGAGTTTTTGGTGTCTTATATATTAATGATTATTAGTAGTAAATATTTATAGTTTTGATTTTTTCTTTTTCTTACCGTCTTTTGCATGTATTGAACTTGCTTATAATAAAAATATGACATATTATATTATATAAAAAAAAATCAAGAAATATAAAGAAATCGTTGCTTTTTTTGTTAATTTTTCTGTTTTATATCAATGAAAAGCAATATTTATTCTTTTTCGGCGCTTTCGAAATGAATGTGAAATTCAAATGAAAACGAAATGAGGTGCGTCGCCTTTGAAATGAGCTGTAAAACTCAAAGTGAAAATATAATTTCACTCCAGGTTTGCCAAAAAAAAAAATTCGAACGCAGTACGGGTAGAAAAATTGTTGATAATGTGTGCATTACTCATCCGATTTTCAGTGTTTGCGATTACCAATAAGTTTGGTAGGTTTTCAAGGAACTCTCGTCATGAAAATACTAACATTCATGTTACAACACATAGCAAAGAATATATACAACGCAGTTTGAATAGAAAATACCATGAAAAAAGACAAAATACTGGTTTACATATATTAAAAAGCGTATATTTCATACAAAATGTACGGGTGGTCTAGACAGACCTTTCCGACCGTTCGAAGTATAAAAAAGTTAATATCCTTATAATTATCCTTCTGTACATTTTTTCGTCCTGATTTTTTCATTGATCGACAGTCAATAAAATTTTAGGAATAGTGAAGAAATTTCAAGTCCATAGGATTACTAAAAGTATTTTTTTTTTTAAATTGAAGTCGAAAAAAGTCTGGCCAGACCACGCCGACCGACGGAGGGTTAAGCAAGAATGCTGAAAAATATATAATAAAATAAAGTAGATTACAAATTAGTAGATACACTCAGTGTCGTATTTACTAGAGCTACGTAAAATATGATAAGAAAGAAAAACAATAAAATATAGCAAAATGTAAGTATTCAAGTTCATTATACTATATTCGATCTTCAGGTATATTTCTTTTCTGGTCGGCTGGCTAAATCGTTAGGATGGACGTCTATTCTGTTGAAAATCCAAAATAAAATGACAAAAACGAAATGCGTATGTAAATGTTAGACCAGTTTCTGTAATGTATATCTTGATCATCATAATAAAATGAACAGCGTTTTAATTGCAACAGGTTGATTTTATTTGTCATAATCATCTATGTTTGCTAATGACATAATCGTATTACAATAATTAATTACAAAAATTAATTAAGAGTTGCATTTGCTACTGAAATGTATCGAAATCTTTATGTCACTTATTGATTATGTCGTTTTGACAATTCTATCTGGAAACCCGTCAAAAATAAACTTAAACCTAACTTTCAAAATCCTCCAGTTCGTATGGATACCCAGACCTCTGCATGGGCAAGAAGTGACAAAGACAAAGCAGATATATTTGCGGAATACTTAGCTACAGTTTTTCGGCCTAACAACTTATCAAATTATAATGTCAACATTAGTCCTGCTTTAGACCATAATAGCAGTCACGAAAGCGAGAAACGTTTCTTGTCTCTCAAATTAGTAGTTAGTGAAATAAAGAAAGTTAAAGCAAAAAAATCGCCTGGAATAGACCAAATATCTCCCAGAATGCTCAAACAATTGCCTGTAAAAGGATTCATTATAATCACCTATATCTTCAACGCTATTGTGAGACTTGACTACTGGCCAAATCAATTCAAGACCTCTTTAATAAAGATGATTCCAAAAACTGGCAAGGATCAACACTTAGTCACATCTTATAGGCCAATCAGCCTTCTTCCTATATTGTCAAAAATTTTAGAAAAACTGTTACTACAAGATATTCTGAAGGAATCCAATATCTTCCCTGATCACCAGTTTGGATTTCGTAAAGAGCACTCAACCATACAGCAGTGTCACAGGATTGCCAGTCATATTTATAACTCATTCGAATCCAAACTATATTGCACCGCCGTCTTTTTGGACGTCAAACAAGCATTCGACAAAGTGTGCCACGACAGACTCGTCACAAAAATTAGACTCTACTTACCAGTAAAGTATCATAATATCTTAACATCATATATTGTCAACAGAAAGTTTATAATCAAGGTTAATTCCTCGTCGTCTGACGTATTTCCTATCAAGTCAGGGGTACCGCAGGGAAGTGTGTTGGGTCCGTTCTTATACACCCTGTTTACGCGCGATATTCCTACAACATCTATTACCACAATCGCCACATTTGCAGACGACATATCAATCTTATCCACTGATGACAACCCTAGTACTGCTTGTTTAAAACTGCAGTATCATCTTAATTTGATTGAAGATTGGACCAAACTGTGGAACATAGGCATCAATGAGTCTAAGTCTAGCCACATTACTTTCACTCTTAACAAACAATCGTGTCCTGCAGTGTTCTTAAATGGCAATCAAATTCCAACAGTCAGCACCATCAAATATCTTGGAATTCACTTTGACGAAAAACTCACCTGGCGACATCACATTTGCACTAAAGTTAAGCAAATGAAAACGCGAGTTAAAGAACTCGGCTGGCTCATTGGACATAGATCCAAATTATCTCTTGAAAACAAGGTCCTTATTTATAATATGATAATTAAACCGTTGTGGACTTATGGTCTTCAGATTTGGGGCTGCTCAAGCAAATCAAATATTGCTCTTATACAACGGATGCAATCAAAAATTACTCGTTTGATCACAGGAGCACCCTGGTACGTAACTAATCAAATGATCCATAACGATCTAAATATACAGTTCGTTAATGATGTCATTAAATCAATCAGTGAAAAACATCACCGGAAGCTCGAAAACCATCCAAACACACTAATGGCGCCACTGTTAGCAACTCCAAACATCAGGAGATTAAAGAAGAAATGGCCGAGTGATTTGATTTAAGCAGAACATTACTTGATGAAGTGACCTCTATTAAATATTTATAAATCTTTTATTGAGAGAGTGTGTGTGTGAATGTCTGTGCGTATGTATGTACGTATGTTAGTGTATATAATAATTTCATAACATTAGATCTTAAAATACGTAGTTTTCCCAGTAAACGGCCGAATGACCTGAGCCAACTAGTATACCACTTGCTGAAGTGGTTACTATTATATAATTTCTTTTTTTGTTAACGTGCGTGTGAGTATGTTTGTGTGCATGTACGTATGCATGTGTGTGTATTTGTTAAATTTATCACAATAGCTTATAGGATACCTTGTATTCTGATTGCTGTAAATAAAGAAATATAAAAAAAAAAAAAAAAAAAACTTATTGATTATGACACAAACATTTACCAATGAATAATACAAGTCACGAGACTTTTATTTTATCTCGCTGATACGTTTAAAATTACGTAATACAAAGATAATTATCATTTGTGCAGTTTACGTAACGAAGACATTATCTAATTTAAATGAGTACTTCTTTTTGATGATTGCAAAAAATGGTTATTCGGGATAGATGCTATAACTACAATTCTATCTATTATATAAACTTTAAATTGTTAATGAATTCAACGATAATGATGGATTTCTATTCGGAGAACTTTCTGCATACAACTGTGTAATGTATTCCTTTGCAAACAGTTAAGTGCCAAACAATTGTGGCAGTGTGTTAGAATATAATAAGACATGAATATATGTATGAGTTACACGTTTAAGTTTATATGGAATTGTGAGGATCTATTCCTGAATGCATTTTCTCCATATTACCTCACATATGTAACTTCAATGTCTAACAATACATTGCTTCCTTTAAATTGCTTATTACTGTCCACATATATTAAAATGTGCGTAAGTGAATGTAAAATATTCAGTATGAATTCTTTCTTTGACTATAGGAATGAAAAGAACCATCATTAGTTATTTCTGCTCGATAAGAAGAAATGCAGAAAGAGTTTACTTGAGCTAAAAAAATTTAATTATTAATACATATTCATGAGTATAAAAGGTATAAAAGTGAGATTGTACATATCAGACTAGGAGAAAAACTAAAACTAAAACACAACTAATCTATGAAAAAAATTTCATTCGCACTAATTGTAGGAACACAAATAAGTAAATAGAAAAAAATATTGTAAAAATAACAGGGCTCGTCCGTAGTTGAGCGGTTAAGAGCTTAAGTTGATTGAAGGGACCAGGGTTCGGTACCCACTTCAAGCAGCCTGTTATCAGGCGGCAGTGACAACGATTTTCACTTGAAAATATAAATAGTTATATGTTTCCTAGTGAAAATAGCTCTCACCCGGCATTGCTGCACCAATAAAAAGCCAGCCCTATTACAGAAATTCGAATAAATTCTAATAATAAAATCATAAAATATGGATGGATTCACCATTGGTTTCCATCTAAAAAAATACGAAGTAAGGAAAAGTTTCAGCTCAACAGGTTCTGATTGCTGTTAAGATATGACAAAAAAAACTAACAAAATGCTTAAAAACATTTTTGAAAATTGAGGTTGTGTTACCACAAGAGACCATGTGAACAACTAACAATAAGACTGAGCAAGGTAGACCTTTTAGGTATGTAGTTATGGAGAATGGGGGGTCAGGGGTAAAGGAATAAATCATATTTACAAACATTAATTAATTTTCTTTACTTTCAGAAAGTAAACAAGTAAAGAAGAGATTTGTTTATTGACATAAGTATAGAATTTAAAAAAATAAAACAAGATTCAGCAAATCTTCTAAGATCAACTAATTTTTTCTCTATATGAAATATCATTTCATGCGGTATTAGAAGAATGCTTGGAATTAATTATATGTTCAGAAAACATTGTTTTAAATATATTGTTTTATAGTAAATTAATATTAATTAATTATATAGAATTAATTTTAAATTTTTCGAGTTATGAAATGTGTATTTGTATAATTATCAGTATAATTTAGGTTCAACATTTTTATAACCCAAAAAATTTCAAACAATGTTTTTGTGTGTATGCGTATGTATGCATTTGTATGTATATATTTATGTGTGTATATATCTGTGTATGTATGTATGGGAAAAAGGACTAAACTACTTATTAACTATATGGATAGTTCGAGGGACTGCTATTTAAGTTGTGGCGAAGACATTACACAATTATTGAAACTCGATGAGTTGTAAATTATTCAAATTTAGAAAATTTGTGTGAAATGTTCAAGTGAATATTGATCGAGGTATATATATATATATATATATATATATATATATATATATATGTTCAAGTTTTTTTGCCATTTTTTGCCATTTGAGATATTTATTCAAAGTATTCGATATTAAATGTTATAATATAAATGTTGTAATATAAATAAAATGCTATGCTGTCTGAAAAACTGAATTATTATTTTTCGCATTTTTTACCCCGCACCTTCGAACGTCTTCACATCAATATGAACCGAATATACTACACACACACACACAAATACATCCATTTTTTATAAGGTATGTCAAAAGGTTCAGAAATTGTTGAAACGTGAAGATATATAAAAACATAAACTTCTCCTAAAAATTAAAAAAAAGTAAAAAAGTTAAAAAATTTAATTCAATTTTTTTTGTGATTACTATAACTTACCCTACGGTTAAGAAGTTAATAAGTTAATAACTGGTAAAAGGTCGTTATTATAAAATGGATTTAAATTTGAAATCGGTATTAATGTTTTCAAGAAATCGTAGATAAATATTGCAATTTGCGTTTATCCAATGGATGAATATATACATTTTTCAAGTTTTGTATCAAATGATTTAGAATGACATCAAACGGTGGAGTAAGTATTCCCTGAGGTAATTAAACTTTTCCTTCATAAGACTCCTTCTTTAAATTCTACATGCATATATGCACACACGGTATATATATATACTGATGTTTGTACTTGTGTATATGCAAATAATAAAATTCTGTAATTGATAAATAATCAAGCATTATATTTTACGTTAGTACGCTTTTCTGAAAATTTTCCTGGCGTGATTAATCCATCAATCCAACATGGTAACTGTTAAAATGAAATTGATTCTATTTCCTTATATTTCGCTTTTCAATAAATCGAAAACGAAATAAATTTAATACATTAGTCAGCCGGGAATTTAAATTAATACGAGCAATCGGAAATATCAGAATAAGCCATGACGCTTTTCCTAATGTAATCATATATAACAACGTTCGCGGAATACGTAATGAATCATTAGCTTGGTAAATATACTCATGATAGGAATATAAATCAGCTATCTTATGTATATCAAAAATATATAAACATAATGATACTTTAACAAAATACAGGTACGCCAGCAAAAGTCCGTGCCATATATACAGAATTTAAAGTTATGAAATTATGTCGACGTGAATGCCAAGTGTATTCAATTTTAGTGCAATTACCTCTAAAACCTGCGACATCTTCTTAACTCTGAGATAACTTGTGATTTATGTAAATTTAAAATTAATGTCACATATATGAGAAAATCATTTATGGTTATGAAATTATTTCAACATTTTAATTTCTAGTGAAATCCAATAGTTACTTTAATGAAGCCATGCATACGTTTCGATAATTATTCATAGTCTATACTATTTTGCAATTTGATACAGATAATTAAATTCTAATTAAAGTTATAGTAGTTAATTTCTTTAGTCTGGCACTTATTTTATTTTAATAAAAATGTGTATTATTTTTAATTATACATTCTTAAAAAATCGTGTTTTAACTCAATTCAAATAAATATTTTAACTTCGCGAAGGGTAATAATAAATGGCAAATTCAGTTTTTGAGAGAACACATTTTACTTTTTACTTTTACTTGTATAGATGGAATGAAGTATTGACAAGATTTTTGGGAAGGCAGGTTCAGCGACAGAAATGATTATTGCACATATTTTAATAATAAATACAATACTTGTTTTCATTTTTTTGGGTTTCGTATCATGATTTATAGTGATTAAAGTTAACTATAGTTCAAACAAATGTCCTCAATACTTTTGACACTATATAGAGCAACCGACTTAAAAGACTGTTTTCAAAAAAGTCAAATTCAAATTACTCTATTTTTTTTAATTTTAAAGCCTTTAAAATCTTCAAATTACGATACGGAAAGTTTCAGCAATTTGCCTTACAACTAGATAATATTTTTTATTAATTTAGGTGCAATTTTCTTTTGGATTATCAGTTTATATTTGCTTTAAATAAACAAATTGAGATCAAGAATTTTTACAGAATTATATAAATATTATATCAACTATTAACTGATTGACACCTGATTTGTTGCTATCATTTGGAGTAATCTAATTTGTTTGCGCGATTTCAGTTTGCCATAAAAATTGTGAAGCCCTTTTTTTGTTCATTTTTTTTCATCATTTTTTATGAATCAGAATATTTTAAAACCCTTTAACTTTTTTCACTCTGTCGTAAAAAAATAATTTTGTTTCAAACTGTTACATCTATTCTAGAGTATTTTTCAATATTTTGGGATGTTCACAGCTTATTATCCAACAGTTGAAAAGGTGTTTTAAAAACTGTGAATTCTTTCCTCTATAAATCAATTTTTATCTACAAATAAAAAAAAATCAGTTCACTTTTTGTAGTATAGGATAGATATAATAGATATTTTACATTTCATAATAGTATATATATTAAATGTATTTTTAAAGTGAATATTATTATTAACATTTATTTTTTTTTTCAGGTATGTATCTAAATTTTACAAAACAATTGAAGTCAAGTAAGTGTAAATGTAATAATTTTTTTATAAAATTATATATTTTTTTCAAAATGCATTCGTTATGTTTCATTTAATTTTCAATTTAATTCATGCTTAACAATGAAATGCACTTATGTGTACGAGGACTTCAATATAATATTTTGCAAATAATATTTATTTATTAATATTTTTTTATTAATAATACATAATTCTATACCAAAGAATTTCATACTAAATTAAATATAATTCGAAAAACAAATATTTGTTCAATTAACTTATGAAACATTCAATTCCTATTGATGCGAGACGTGTCGATTAGTTTTTGCGCAAGGCAGATCCAGCCGTTTTGAAGTTACGGGGCAAAATGTGCGAAAAATTGTAATTCAATTTTTGAGAAAACAGCGTCCGAATTGAATGAACATTTCACCTGTGTTGACGAAATGAAGGACTGACTGAATTTTTGAGAAGCCAGGTATAGCGGTTTCGGAGATTCAACAAAAAAAGTAAAAAACAATGCCATTTGGCGGTCAAAAAATGATTATTTGAATATGTTTATCAAATTTTATAAAGATTTCAACAGTAAGTACAAATTTTTATGGGTCTGTGCCAGTATTACAACGTTTTGCTGCGACGCGGCGCTTACGCAGCATGGTTTTCAAGAACATTTTAAATATAGAAAAAACAAATTTTTAAAAAAGTCCAATTATTTTCAAAAATTTCAAAATTCTCGAAAATTTAATATTTTCAAACTTAAAAAAAAATTAACTTACGGTATGTAAAGTTCCGGCAATTTGCCTTAAGGCCCAATGCCATGCTTCACTAGTTCTATATTTATTTTATATATTTTGCTGTTTAGTGAAAAAGCGCCCCACATATATTTCTCGCATTATGTTGGCTTATTGAACGACTAAATGAAGGCGCAAGGATAAAAATGAAATCGTTCGCCCTTCTAGTCGTATCTAAATAGTTTTAATTTGCTATTTCTTCGTAGTGATTATTTGGCCTACAAAAATTTTATTTTAGTTCAGTAGGTATTCGTTATCTTGATGTCGACACGAAAATGTCGCAATCTCGGAAACCGGGGTAGCCGTCACACGGCAGCACACGTGCCGGGACGAAAAGGTCTCGACTAAATGAATTACGTGAGCTTCAAATCATTCTGCAAAATGCGATATAACTCCTGCATGAATAAGTAAAATGAATAAAATAAACGCATAATTTCAAATCGTACGGTATTGACATTCGTTTATCTAACATTCAGATTAATTCGATTTTACATATATGTATATAAATTACAGCAGTTGTTATTTATTATTTCATATGGAATATTTTACATGTTTCTTATTAAAGTACTTTGACTATCATTTTCAACAGAAATTTTATCATTTCATTCTATCACGTTTGCATTTGCTCCCTAAAATTAATTGATGGTTCGTGGCATTGTGTCTAAAATAAATTGCTGTAACTTTCCGTTTTGTACTGAAATTCTAAATGAATGAAATACTCAAATAATTATGTCTTGGAATCTGCTTAAAAATGATACAGAAGTTTGAAAAGGAGCGAACCATGATATTCGAAAATTTTAAATACTTGAATTTTCAAACAAACTATAATATTAGAGATACGAAGGTTTTATCACATGAAAAACAAATAGTGCAGAACATTTTGGAAGTAGAAATATTAATGAAGCTAAGAGGCTCCAGAAAGATAATTTTTTTTTTATTCTCAATCACATTTTAGTTAACATGGTGTCACAGTTAAAAATGATGCCTTGATCTGATGAGCAGAGTAGAGGACACAATATCTTTTAGAAATTGTATTTCATATATTCTATTCAGTAAATAAAATAGATTTTTAAGCACAATGGTACGAATTATATATATATATATATATATATATATATATATATATATATATACACGTTAAGGGGTACAAAGATCTAATTTGACTTAAAGCAATTATCTGACTATGTTCAATTAAACTCCCAGCTAATTTATCGTTGCGGTTTTTGCTATTTTTCAAAAATGTCACATGGATCTTTTTACATCATAGGCGGGATATAATAGGACGGTCAGGGGCAAATAGGTTCAATGTCTTTTTTCTAATTTAAAAGGGATTTTGCAAAATAATACCAACATTATCCAACCAAAGCAAAACTTTATTTTAATTAAATAATTAAAATAATTTTTTTACAGAATTGTCTCATCGAACTTAAAATCAATAATACATTTTATAAAACAATTAAATAACGTATACATAAAAATTGTATTAAGATCTCGTAAACTAACAACTAAGAAAATTACTTTTTTTGGATTTTTATACATTGCCGTATATCTGCCGATAACAACATCGTAAGAGTCAAGTTGATACATCTGGTTCATCTTTTGCCTTCTACTTTCAAATATTGTTGTTCAAAAACTCTTAACTTGTTTTTGAGATATTGGTGGCGCACTATTTTATCTTCGGGTATTTATGTCCTGCTTTATTTATAGGCAATTGTGTGTGTGAATTTTGAAAATTACTATTTATTTAAATATATTTTTTCTCAATATTTCATAATTTTATGTCAAAATTATTTGAGCTATGTTTTAAACATAATTTTTGTAAATTTCCTAGAACGAAAATTAGACATTATATTTTTAACAAAACTCAAACTTTCAAAGATAATTTATAGTTTTTTAATTAAAAACTTAATCTATTGTAATTTCTTTAAACACTTATATAAATAATATAAAAGCAGTATTCAGTGTCAGCGAAATTATCTTTTTAAGGTTTCTAAAGAAGCTTTTTTCTAATTCATAATTTATAATTTTTTCTAATATTTATTCTATCTTTTTGAAAAATATTATTTCTATGCCCGCAGCTATGAAAGAACTATTTTTATTATAAATATATGCACATAGTTAACATTTGCAATTATTATCACAGAATATTTTTATCTAATAAAATATCCAGATAATTCGTTTTGCATCATAAATTATATCAATAAGCGTTCCGTCTTTTCAGAAAATATTTTTTTCTATTATGTTCTTAAAAACCTTATCAAACTTGCATAGCATTATGAAACTTCAAGTTAGTTAAAAGTTTGGTTGATCTTTTTCTAGTTTTATTACTGAGAATTTTACGAAAACTTCGTAGATGGTTGTCATTCTTTGTTATAATGTAGATCGTTCATATGTTTTAAGTTTTATGAATTGAAAGTTTTATGTATTCTTTTACTTTTTGCTATTGTTAGGTGTATTACAAGCGTTTTATTTATTTGGTACAAAAATAAATTACATTATGTGTGCCATGACATTGAAGGTAAATGTAAGCATTATAAATTAAAATAACATTAAAGGTAAATTTAATCTTTTTTTATAAACTCAAAAAATCTGAACTAAAATTATGTAATAAGCATTTATTGACTGAACGCGGGATGAAAGTTGTTAAAAAAAATCAGGGGCAGTCAACTCATATTTTAGTTGACATATTTAGTTATATTATCAGCGATTATAAAATTTCATATAAATTTTTATGTTATGAGAATTATATATATATATATATATATATATATATATTTACGCATACGAGGTAGTAGCATCATAAAACAGTTTCACTATTTTTAATTTTGTATATATTTGTGAAGTTTATGTAGTTTAATGTTTATAAATTTTTTTATTGCTTTTGTGTTTATACTATACATCGCCTAGTACCGTTTCAGGAACTTTATAATAGAATAACAGAATGTTTGAAATTACTTGAATATAATTAAATGTGCTTGATACTTAAAACAAAATAAATACAATTAGGATACATTAGACATTCAAGTGCGAGGATTTTATTAAGTTATTCAATTTTTGGAATTTCCATGCTTTTCCTTGTGATAGTTAAATATTTAAATTATTGCAATAGTTGTATGAATACAATTCGATTAATTTAATCATCATTATAATTCGGTACAATACATTTCTAATTAGTGAGATAAAATGCATTAAATTTTTGCTTGTTTGTTATTTCGCAAAAATACACTTATGATATAAATAATTATTGAATATATGCTGAGAAGATATGAAGAGAAGAATTGCTCTTAGTTTTTCCGAAAATTTTCAATACATTTTTTTCGTTGATAAAGATTGAAAAACTTAAAATATGTTGTAGTGTGTGGTCCATTCATAGCGCTGCTGGGCGGCTCATTATTCCGTACGAAAGCGTCATTTCTGCGGAACTTCCTCTCGTAGCAACGAACTTTTTTAGAAGATATAGAATATAAGTTATTAAATATATTTCAAATTTGTTGTGTAATTTATAGTATCGTGAATTTTATTAACTTCCCGTGGGGTAAGTTATAGAATCCGCAAAAAATCGAAAATGAAATTTTTATATATCTTTATGTTTTAAAGGTTTTTGGACATTTGATCATACCTGAGAAGTAATGGATGTATGTGTGTGTGGGTGTATGTGCGGATACAATTTTTCGTCGACAATTTCGAGAACTCGGATCGACCGATTTGATTTATTCAAAATTCATTTGGTTTTTATTGGTAAGAAGACGTGCTACTTAGTTTTCAGTCAACGGGGCAAAAGTGCCAACGCTTCTAGGTAATTCAGAAACTGATTTGCCTGGGAGCGTTCGATTTAAATAATTCAAAAAAAAATAATTGGATTGACAAAATGAAGAACTTATTAACATTTTGGGAAGGCAGGGTAACGATTTCGGAGCGAGTGAAAAAAGTAACAAAAATGCCACTCGGCGCTCAAAAATAATCATTTGACATATGCATATCATATTATCAAATATTTTATAGAGATTTCAATGAAAAGTAAAAATTTTGTTTACGTTTTTATGGGTTACGTTTTAATGTTAACCCGTTAGAACGGCGCTTTGATATTTCATCTCTAAAACGGTTACGCATCGCGATTTCTTTGAATTAAGATACAAATTTTTCAAAAAATTAAAATATAAAAAAATAAAAATTTGCAAAAAGTCAATATTTTTCACGAATTTCAAAATCTCTAAAATCCAATTTTTTCATAATTTAAACGAAAATTTAAAGCTTTTTTAGATTTTTTTAATTTTTGGTACGGAAAGTTTCAGTAATTTGCTTTGAGTCACAATGCCATGGCATCACTAGTCAATTCTTCTTTATCATGCTCAATGCATAAAAAATGGAATCACTGTTCATAATCCTAAGAATTTCGGGGTGGATGTTCCGAGCTCGTTGTAATATTTTACGCGTCGCACGTGAAGATAGAATGATGTTGTACAAGTAAAATTTGCACTAAAATCTGTGATATTAGTGATGCGGCGGCGGTATCGGCGGTGTCGGCCCGGAGCAGCGGGTCACGTAGTGAAAGCATTGGCTGCGAGTCGGTCGTAGTACTAGTAACAGTAACGGCGCGAGGGCAGCTTCCTCAACACTAAAGCCCGAATGATAAGTGTATGTGATGCGCAAAAGTGATTCGAATGTGCGGAGCGCTCTTACGGAATGACACCAAGCCATTAGCCGATCCGTTTGCTTTTTAGGGTAAGTGTTTTGCACGCGAAGGATGATACTTGATCTGAAAATAAACTTTTTCGTGAAACAGTCGCTACGGGGACAACTCTCCCGTTCGTTCTTATGATTATGTAACATGTGCGTTTCTCGTTCTCTTACGAACCACTTTCGCTGAACGGGTATTATTGTCATTTTCAGCTTAATTGACACTCTTTCACGCGCTATTGATTCTCTTTCTGAAACAATTTATTTTATATCTTACGCTTATTTGAGTTGGTGATATATTAATGAATTTAACAAAAATAAGAAAAATACATTTTTAAATGGATGCATTTCATATTAACCCTTTTGGTACGAGCGTCGTCTATAGACGACATTCGCTTGACGTCTTGTTTGTACGAATGTCGCCTTTAGGCGACATTCTATGTTTTGCTTCAGAATTTATCAGTCCCAATTAAATTACTTAAAGTTAAATACGTTATTGTAATTTTTAGTTTTTTTTTTTTTAAGTTACTAGATCAAGTATATAACCTTGATCTAATATTTATTTAGAAATATTCATAAGCAGAGTTGGAATTTATTTCATGTAAAATAGTTTTTTTAATCTAATTTACTTTTTTATTCATTTTTTACACTTTTGCCAAGGTAAAGTTTCAGGTCCATTTTCCCCACCCACAGATTTTATATAGGTTATACAAGGTAATGTTTCTGGTCCTTTTTTACCCCACCTACGGGTTTTATATAGGTTATGTATAATAAACTGTTGATTCTAACTTAAAATTAGCAATACATCTTACAAAACAATGAAATGATGTATGCTGTATGATGTATAAAAATTATTTGAAGGTTTCATAAAAAACTAACAACAAAAGAAAATTCTTTTGTTATGGATTTTTAAGCATTGCTGTTTATCTTCCGATAGTGACGTAGTGAGAATCAAGGTTGGTTATACAGGTTTTCCCTCTACTTTCAAATATTGTTGTTACTCAACTTTACTTGTTTTTAAGATATCGGTTGTAGACCTCGTTACACACGGACCTTTAAGCCCCACTCGACCCTATATATATATATATATATATTTATAATATATATATAATATATATTATATATATATAATATATGATTTCTAAATGTAAACATATTAGACGCGTTTTGCTATAACCTTATTTAATTAATTAATTAGTTAGCGTAATTTCGAAACTACGGTTTGATTTATCTCCAGTGTAAATTAAAATATATAATGTTTCTCATTTATGTTATATAACATATGTAAACACATGTGCACTCTATAAAGATCAAACGCCATAATTTCATATGGAAACAAAAATGTTTATACATTGCTACGGAATTTGAAACAAAGTTAAGAATTAAATACATATATACATTTATATTTTCTCAACAAATTCTAATGGTTATAATTAACCGTTTTAAATATTTGCTCAAAGTTAATTTTATAAATCTTCAAGGGTCTGTAATAAGTATTACTAGAATAATTCATACAGAATGGATATCACAATAAATATGTATTATAAATGTAATGGTTCATTGGGAATAATTTTATAGTATCTTGCCCCAAATTTTCAAAGACCTGATTTTTATATCTTTTATTGATTGAATAATTTAATCATCAATTATTCAATTAAATTATTTAGTTAGTTCATTACTTATTAAAAAGTATGTGTTAGTAATAAATATTTCCACTGTTTAGTAATACTTAGTCGCCAGAAAAATCATTAAAAAAGTATGCTTAAATTCATATGTTTACTTTTTTATTAATGAAAAATTAAGCCAAAATTCTTTAATTTTAGTGAAATTACAAATATTTGCTTTGAGTAATTCAAAATAAAATTTTTTGCTAATTTAATTATGCAATTTATGACTTCTGATTTTCATATCCCTACCATATCAGAAAAAACTGTTATTGTATTACTTATTACTTTTTATTATTTATTATATTATGATAATATCTAACTTTTCAATACTTTGACGAATTTAAGAGAAATATATTGATTTCAGATTAATGTATATGAAATAAAACATAAAACTTTTACTGTATATATATATATATATATATATATATATATTAAAACTAAAAATTATAATATAGACAGGTCCGTCATTTTTGATAGGCAATGTAAAATTTATCTAATATAAAATTTCGGTTTGCGTCATTATTATTCACTGATTTTAAATTTCATATATCTTATCTCGCTTTAAATTTATCAATCCTTGATTATTTTTTTAAAACTTTGAAAAAATTTCATATTTGAATAGTTTGAAATTTTTGAAACAAATTGACTTTTTTGAAACAAGGCAATTTTTTATATTTAAAGAAATTTTGAACTTTTTTTAAAGCAATCGTGCTGCTTCAACTGCATAAAGACGATATATCAAAGCGCGTAAGCGTCGCGTCGCAAAATAACGGTCGCACAATGTTACGGAGCCCATAGAAATGTAAACAAAATTTATACTTTTTATTAAAATCTCTATAAAATAACTGATAATTTGATGTGCATATGTCTGATTATTTTTTTTGACCGCCAAATGGCATTATTTTTACTCGATTTCCGAAAACGCTGGACTGCCTGCTTCCCAAATTTAATCAAACCTTCGTTTTGTCAATACAAGTATGTATTTGTATGTACAAGTCAATATAAATGTTTCTTGAATTTATAAAATCGGACGCTCCGTTCTCTTAAAAATTGAATTGCCGTTTTTGGCACTTTTAGTTCCGTATCTTTGAAACGGCTGGACCCGCCTTGTTCATACACGAACCAGCACGTCTCCTTATCAATAGGAATCGAATGTTTTTTGAATCATTAAAATCGATTGAACGGTGTTCCTGAACACACACACATACTTTCATTTTTTCTAAGGTATGCCAAAATGCTCATAAACCTTTGAAACGTAAAGATATATAAAAGTTCATTTTCGATTTTTTTACGATTACTATAACTTACTTACTGTACGGGAAGTTAAAAATAGGTTGAGAATGAATAATCAGAAGCTTTTTTCATCGTTACTACTTACTTAGGCAGATGTTTAAACTAGCCTCAAACACGAGATAAGTAGAAACAACGCACTTCTAGAAGTAATTGATTGATTTTGAAGTAATGAAAAACATTTGTAGATATATTTTACTTGATTCGGTACGGGAATAGTTACAGCAACTATTCATCTGCTTTGTGTAAAAAATATAATCAGTGAATTTCAAGATATAATTAAAAAAAACTGTACCGCATTATAATCTTTAATTTGTTTTCTCTATTACTCAGTCGTTTTGTTAGAAAGTTTTCAGTGTTTTATGTACTTTATATTGAATACTGTTGGATGTATGGCATTAGGTTAATGTTAGATCTAGTTCGGGAGATGGATTTTCTATGATTTCCCCCGCGCTTTCGCTCCTGTCCCGCGGGATTCGTCGGACCGGCAGCGACGCACGCTGAATCGTGCAATTTGAAACGCGGGCTTCCAGATACACGATACCTTCGAAC